>NW_026442179.1:0-1200000 GCF_026898425.1 Galleria mellonella
AATAATGTTTAGTAAAACTAGTTTAAATATATGACACAAATGTACTCGTATTCCAGGTTCTGTGGAAGGATAAAATAATTAATCATTTATTTACTTATACTTTATTGTACACAGTGATAATAAATAAAAATATGACAGAGGTAAGTCAATGTACAACAGGTGAGCTTAACTCTAAAAGAGTTCTCTTTCAGCAAACCCAAAAGGGAAAAGAGCATCAATATCAACGGGTAAAGCGGTGTAAAATATTGTGACAATTTACAAACAAAAGAATTAGAATTAAGTTTGCACATAATACTAGTAATAATCATTTTTATAAGCTTTTATTTTACTAGAAATGTATGTTAATTTGTTTATGGCACATTTTGTAAGGTGAAATAATAACCTAATCTTCTATTCTGCCAAAATTTTTAGATACATTTTTCAACCTGATGAAAGTATTTATTTATTTACACTTTATTGCGCCAAGTAAAAAGAGAAATAACAAATACAGTAAATATTAATGAGAAGTGATACAAAAGGCGGCCTTATCGCTAAGTAATCTCTTCCAGACAACCTTTGGGTAAAGGACATTGAGAAATAGACACAAAGTACTATATGTAATCTTTACTAATATTATAAATATGAAAGTGAGTTTATTTGTTTGTTATCTTTTAGTGTCTACACACTACGAAATTTGATATACACGTACTATATGGTATGGATAAGAACTTTTTTATTCTAGTTAGTAAATATATCCCGGTCACGTGGATGAAGTCGCGGGTAAAAGCTAATACTCAATATTTACATATTTTCAAGATGGTAGATTATGTTATAGAACTTTGTTCTTAAAATATTTAAAATAACATATATTTTTTTAAATAACTGAAATGACAATTCCATTTGAATTATCACTATAGGCTAGCGGGATAGTTTTTTCTTTTTTTTTTATGGATAATAATGGAATGGTAACCCCACCTGCGCTAACAGTATACATGGGCGGGGTACCAGTGAAAAATGATAGGTGAGAATGAAAAGGCAATTCGTTTAGTCCATCGTGACGAATACACCAAGAATTCTGCATGACGGTTTCCAGGGGTAACCACGTAGAGATGGACCTAACGATCTCCTCCTCCCACTTGCAGGATATTAGTGGAATATAATAAGTGAAGATCATTTCAATTATCAGAAACATGAATTAATCATAATGGATTCCCTGGCGGACTGCTTGGGGATAAATATGACAGGGTTAATATTTATAACAATTGAGAGAAAAACAAATTTTGTATAGCTAGATACTGCAGTATTTACATTGTACTTTTTCCCTGAATAAGGACACGACGCAGGGTTTTATGTTATCAATATCAATCACGTGACATCCCTAAAGTTACAGGTATCTTTAGATTTACATCATTATTTCTTACCATCAGGCGGACTGTATGTTTTTTAGATTGTATAGATAGAGTGTATTCACTTCGTTAGAAACAGGTCAACTTTGTATTTTGATTTATAATAAAACTAAAAAAAAATACATAACCGATTTTAATAATTGTATCACTTATAGAAATAATAAAATAGTTATTAGCGAGTAACATGGACAGTATTTTGTTAAGAAAATAAAAATTATTTACTCATACAAAACCGGGGCGGGGTGCTAGTATCAAAATATAGACATTAAAAAAAAAACAATAAATATAAAAAAACTCCAAATTTTTTGAAATCAGTTAAACATTGTACCAATCAATTTCTATAGCATAAATTGGCAGACGTCAATTTATTCCCAATACCTGTAGGAAAATGTTGGCTTAAATTATACGAAAATTCTTTTTGACAGACGTTGACTAGAAATCAAGAAGGAGAAATTCTAAATTCCCAAGAAATGTACTGTTCAAGGATCATTTCTAAATATAGGTAAATATCTTAACATCGTACTTACTTGTGCACGAATTATTGTACTTATATTATTTTTTATTCATTTAAGAAAATGAAGAGATTCTAGATTTGATTATGTTTTATTTATATTTGTGATGTCTAATTAAGAATTGATTTACATATTTATTTTCTTAATTAAAACTTAGACGTCGTGGTAGATGTATTATTGTAATAAATTGAATATATATATATATATATATAAAATAAAGAAAATAACATCATAAATGACTTTATCATCACGATTATTATAAAAATAACCCACTAACTTCTATTATTGTGGACGAATATCTTCTGTATCATATCTGGTATACTATACTGTCAGAGCCTAAAGTGCTCTCTTCTATTAGCACACTGGTGTATTACCTAAGCGTATTACTTTTTTATATGAAGTCTTGGAAGTGAAAAGTCGTAACAGAAAAAGTATTTCACTGTTTGTGTTAAAACTTTTTATCTATTATAGCTTATTTTATGATGTATTTGTTTAGCGTGTTACTCTGTACATTATAACTTATAGACATAATTACTGTTTTTAGTACATATTTGTGAAATTTTTACATATTTTATTTAGCGTAACGACCACCACGGTGTAATGGTAAGCACATTACTTTGCGTAAATGAGGTCCTAAGTTCGATTCTCGGTTA
Organism: Galleria mellonella; assembly: GCF_026898425.1. Lineage (NCBI taxonomy): Eukaryota > Metazoa > Arthropoda > Insecta > Lepidoptera > Pyralidae > Galleria > Galleria mellonella. The sequence continues at coordinate 2,551 of NW_026442179.1, forward strand.
GCCAATTTATGAGAATGAAATTTTATGAATTCACTAAGTGTTCTGGGTTGCGCCACCTGATGTTAATTGCCTCGTTATTCATAACTTATATAATAATCTAACTTTAGGACCAAGAATTGGTATAATGTAAAAAAAATATATGTCCTAGTATAATAGGTCTGAGGTCATGAGCGCAAATATTAGGAAAAAATACAATAAAATCAGTCGATTTGAATAAAAATATTTTAAATATTATTGTTATTTAAGTCGTTTGCTTGGGCACCTCTGGTTCCCCGTTCGTGTTTCTACCCTGAAGCAGTTGTATTTGCATGGCTGCGTTTCGATTTAAAGGGTGGGATATGGCAGTGAATTTACAGGGTATAGAGGAATAAGTAACGCATGGGAGGTATCATGGGCGAAACAGTATATTCTGTGGTGTCTATGGTATGGCTCATGTCTATAGGCGATGGTTACCACTTTCCATAAGTTGAACCGTCAGCTTGTTTGCTATTTTAAGTCTAAGTCACAATAAAAGAAATAAAAAAAATATAATAGCTTTTGAGGAGAGATATGCTTTAATGATTTGTCTGTAGGTATTAAGTATACACAATCAGGCATATAAAAACACTGTTATATGCATAGAATACCATCACGTACCGACTGGTCCACAATCTCATGGCTATCGATTAATATACCGAACAAATTGGAGCGTAGTACGAACTAAATGACACAGTAATTAATTGACAAATAACATGTATCGTATATGTCTCATGGTTAAGTATAAAATATTCGGTGGCCCTGTATAATTATGTAAATCATAGTGACATTTATTAGATATTTCACTTCTAAATTTTCAATCGACTTAAAAAAAAAATAATAAGTTCATCTTTGTCTACATTGTTTCCAATTATCGTTATTGCCGTATGTTTAAGTGCAATAAAGAGTATTAAAAAAAGGAAGTGGTTCTTAATTCAAATATATTAAAGTGATATGTGAGACTCTGATCATAATTATAGGAATTTTTCTTAAAAAAAATGTTTAATTATGAAATGACAACAATAATAGTGGAAGCGAGTTTTTTATATTTGCTACTTTATTATTTATGTCAAAGTTAAAAAAAAGATAACATTTAATTATCAGTCACCTTCTATGTACTGTACTAAAAATACCATATTCTTATTGCATATAGAAAGAAGAAAAAAAGAAAGTAATTTATTTTTCATTTTTATATTTTACATTAGAACTTTACAGTTTATATTTAACTATAGTAATTGAAATATGTAATATTCAAACTACGAGCTATTTACGAAATTTTATTTTATATAGCAAACAAAGTTATGCTTATTTTTTTAAGGCAATTACTCTTATAATTGTGAATTGAAATATGAACAATAAACGTCTAAATAAAGTATTAAAAGTAAAATATTTTTATAATAATTATTCAGTGTGAAATTCTTACTAATATTGTAAATGTAAAAGTGAGTTTGTTTGTTATTTTATAACGTCTTAACGGCTTAAGCATTCACTATGAAATTTGGTATATACGTACTATATGGGATGGAAAAGGATACAGGATATACATTTTTTATCCCGGCCAGTAAACATATCCCGGTCACATGGTCGAAGTAGCGGGTAAAAGCTAGTAATATTATAATTCTCTATGACAGCATTATAATCGTATAATATTATGCTATCAAAGTGTTAAGCAAAGATTCATTGGCCAGCCATATTAAGTGGAGCGGTTTAAAGCCATACGAAAACCTAATTTGAATTACAAATACGGCGCGCTGTTTCAATAGGCTTAAATAAATCCAGACATGAATACTTACAGCAATATTACTAAATTGAGATGAGCTCCCGGTGTGTAATTTTAAAAAATGCAAGCAAATACGAACGCAAATGCGAACTGAATTGCAGACCGAAGAGAGATGCGCTTAGTCAAAAGGCTCCAGCGCTAATGAGGAAGGGAGAGTGAAAAATCCCTCTCGAAAAGAAATTTTCACTCCAACTATCTTTCCACTAAACGCGGGCTACATTTTAAATTGCGTCACGGAATATATTTTCTGTGTTACTATGAAAAAGGAGGCGAATGTTGAAAAAAGTTATTAAAGCAAAATTTTTAGGTTACCGTAAATTATTTCAGTGTGTGTCGAAATTTAAGCGTAGTCGAAAATGTATAAATAATTTATTCACATTTTATCAAAGTGTAGGTTTATATTTATTAAAAATATTACAGTTCATAAAATAATATTTATGGAATCACGAGTATTATTTAGATATATAAAGATAGAAGATTTTAGCACTTGGGTTGGCTATTTACAACGGTTTCTGCGTGAAGATAGACAATGGCTACGCTACAAAGTCATGCCCATAAGTAATTATATAGTTACTGATCGCTTTCAACTATATCTTCCAATGTGCACAGTAAAAAAATATATAAATGTTCTTATAACCGTACTTCTTTATTTCATTATTTTATTGACGCATTCATGCAATTAACGTATGTTTTGTAATACAAAAAATATTTAGGCCAATACAAACAGTAATGCATACAATTGTAGGGGAATTGAATCCGAAGCAGTAGAAAGGGAATTTAGTATATTAAACTGCTATATAACAAGTTTGTAGAACTAATATCTTTTTATTTTAATGGATGATAATAAAATGGCAACCCCGTCTGCAATTACGGTATAGACAAGCCTTTGATAGTGTACCAGTGAGAGATGACAGGTAAGAATGAAAAGGTAGGTCAGTTAGCCCATCGTGATGAATACATCTAGGATTCAGCACGATGGTTTTCAGAGAGGACCACTTGGAGGTCGATCTGACAGAGTATATTACTAACAATGGGACTATTAGTCCGCATTACAAACAATCCGTTCCCAATCCATATCTCCGCAATGTAAAAAAAGAAGATTATTTTTAGTACCATTTCTGTTTTGCTTTAATATTTTTTTTACCAATAATAACGCATGGTCTGATCGTGTGATAACTAAACGACATTCCTTATTTTTTCTGCATAAATCATTAACTGCATTACACACTAGTGACATCAGAATGAGTGGAAAATTATCCACAACAAACAGACGTGCTTAGGTTTTTACCTTTCACATTCTTTGAATTAAGAGGAGTGGTCGGACACGACGCACACGACAGATTGCCACTGGAATATGGAATTGTCGTGACATGGTCTAAGGATTCTTATATAATTGTGATTAAATATCTTGAGAGATGCTGGAACAGGTTGAAGCGGTATGCACTTTAAGGGACTTTGTTATCTTTGTTTTTGTTTCAAGTTTATAATAATTAGCTTTTTAATTTCATGATATCATATTATATCTAACGTTTGTAGCTTGTTTACATTTTTTTTTAATTAGTAAATAAATTATGAACCTTAATCGGAATATTACACACATATATGTTCAGGCGTTCTCGAGTATATTAACTTAAAATACGAATAAATAGTACTTAATTTTTAAGCATGTAAATATATTCTACAATACAGAGAGGACAGGCATACAATGTTTTTAAATTACATACATAATACATAAACTGCTCAATCCTGTAATATAAAGTGGAATATTCGATAAAATCAACATATTATATCATATCTCGAAACTGATGTCGAGTCTCGTTAAGCATATAAATTGAAAAAGCAAATGACCGGATTTTGTAACGAGCCCGAACGCTTGCCTCTAATATATGCATCAGAAATATCAGCTACACATCCCTAGTGGTTGTATTATTGGATTTCATTGCATATATTTTTGTAATCAGGGGTGTCACTTGCATAGTTCATTGAGTTATTTCGCAGTGCTCGGCATTTTTCATTGTGGCTTGATTGCAGTGTGGCTCCGTCCCTGAGTTATTCATATATGCAACTTATTATGAATATATAAATATGTATATACTTCTTAAGAGATATATGTATGTATTTGTATAAGTAGTCTGTCAAATTTAGGATGATAATTTTGACAGCTCTCGGTAGGGATGGGGAAGTGTATAATTGGTAATGAATCTATTCCACTACTATTCTTATAGAATTGATACTTGTTATTTTTATGTTGTACGAATTATATTACAAAAAAATTGTTATCAATAAAATTGCAAACAATTTATTATTATGACAATAAAATTTCTCCCACAATAACGAATGAAATATATGAAATATATTTCCAAAATAACTATCAGGGGGTGATTAGTGATCGATACTGATGCCAAAAATGCAATCAGTGAAATTTTTGTCTGTCTGTATGTTCGCTATAGAAACAAAAATTACTCGACGGATTTTAACGAAACTTAGTAGGTTTATTCTTCATATTCCTGGGCAGGTTATAGTATATTTATATAACTTCATCACGCTGCAATCAATAGGAGCAGAGCAATAAAGGGAAATGTTGGGAAAACGGGAGAAGTTACTCCATTTTTAAGCTTCCGTCGCGTGTGCAGCCTTAATGGCAACTTTTAAAATGTAAAAATGTCCACCTGTGCGAAGCCGGGATGGGCCGCTAGTATATATAATAATGGTAATTAGATTTTGAATTTATATATAACAATGGTGCACAACCCAAATCATGTTCGTCATCATCATCATTACTTGAATTGTCATTGAGGTCGATTTTAAATTCATATTCATAAATGGAATCGAACGCTGCAAAAAATTTACAATAATTTCAAGAAAAACAATAGATACTAGAAAATAACAAGATTGAACGAAAGCCTTTACAAGACACTAACAGCACAGCGTCAGAACTCGTACTGATTACAAAATAGCTGACTGACGGAAGGATGACAAGCTGTAGTGTGTAGCATCTTAGAGTTAATAAATATTACATATAAATTCTTATTTTTTTTTCAGAATAACAGCTGACCATATAGAATGACTTCTTATTCAGTGTGCATATTTTTATTACGTAATCAGTACTGTACTAAATAGATTTTTTAAACATCATAAATTTGACAGACTATAATAATATTTATTTGTGTATCAGCTTTGTCCTTTATTGGAGTAAGCAAAAACAAAATGGCCGTTTTTTGTGCTTTCGTAGTTAGTGCACAATTCGTCGGGTATGTGTAATTATAAAAAATGTATATAAATCGAGATTCACTCACTATTCTCGAACTACCTCCATTCTGTACGATTCGACCTGTGTTACAAATGTGTTACAATACAATATTATATATATATATATATATTATATATATATATATATATATATATATATATATATATATCCATAAGGTTTATTATAAGGTAAGATTACATGTTTTAAATATTCTATTTTTATCCAATTCATTGAGTTTATTGATGAAACAGAGTTGTTGAATAAAATATTACTATAAACGACAGACGTGTATGACAACTGACAGATGACAGATATGTATGTACGTATGTAATTGTTATAATGGTAGAATAATAAATCAAGTTAATATAAGCAGAGAAAAGGAATACAATATATACAAAAACATCAATACAAAATAATTGCGAGCAAACAGGTGCATTTGCCATACATATTATTATGTCGTCGAATAGAATGCGCACCCAATTTGGAGAGATTATGTAAAACATGCGGAATTGTTTGCGTTTGTTTATAATAACACAACGCGTCGCCATAATAATGTCATAAATGTTTCATGCCCACAAAGCCACGGGGAAGTGGCTTCCTATATTAAAATTCCGTTATTTGAACAACAGACTTCCCTTATATTTGGGGATTACGGATCGAATCGGTATTTCGATTACGTGGTATATAATTTTACTGGCGGTACCGGCAACAAAGCATTTAAATTGTGATTGGATAAACGTATAAACTCTGTGTGATTGTGTTAAGAATACTGATCTTTATGATTTTTGTTATACAGCATAACATATGGAAGGGGTTTTTATGAAACTTAGAATGGCAAACAACCTAACGGTCTGCCTGATGGAAAGGTGGTAACCGTTCCCTATAGACATGAGCAATACCATGGATATAACAGAGTATATTATAATATTTCGCCTATGTTACCCCCCAGGCGTTGCTATTTCTAAGGATTAAAATGTTATACCTTTGTACTCTGTAAATTTACTTGTTATTTCACGTTGTATTAAAAAAAATCTTGTAACCATTTATTGCATTGGAGAAATAATATAAAAATGCTTACAACACACATACTTTAGCTAAAAATATAGCGTTGTAAGCAGTAAAAACCATATCTTATTACTGTCTTATGGCTTCTATTGGCCTTCACAGAATATTATGTTTGGGAAGATGAGGTATCGAAAATACCTATAACTTTAATAAAATATGAAATAATATGGGGCATAAATCCCATTAGCGATTATTTTCACCTTTGATACGAGACATAAATTGTTGGACTTCGGTCGGATTCGTTTATAATACGAATATAAACCTCAAGTTTCACCTCGGTGCAATTTAAGAAAAACTATTCTAAAACTATTAAAGTTCGCGAGGCATTCCCGCACGAAAATTGCCAGTAATTTTGAATGAGAATGAAGTTTGAAATTTCGTATGGAGGAAACTTGGAAGTTGGTTTAGCTCATATTATCATAATAATTATGAGTTGAACACAACTCCGTTTACTTCCATTTATTCGTGTAATTTGAATAATGAAATTATAAGTTAATTGTTTTTAATAAGAAAAATGATTAATAAAACTTTCACTTAACATTATTATTTTTTGATATATTGAAAAAATTGGTCTCTAACAAAAACCAAAGAGAAAAAAAATCTTTTTGATTATTGTTTGAATAAACAGGACATAAAAATATGTAGCTTATTATTAATTCGTTGAAACTTATTTTTTATTAAAATTAACAAACTGTTCAATTGTTTTGTTCTGCAAGGACTTTATAAAAAGGGAGCAAATTTACAAGTTTACAGTAGTCACAATTACCATGGATTTGAAATCACAATCATTATAAAATTTTGGAAACCTGATTTCATAAACCTGACCTCACAAAACTTTAAAACATACAGAAAATATACTTTCATAGCATAATTATATTTCTGTTTTTCTAAGGGTTTACTGGGAGAGAATACTTTATAGCATTAAGCTCACCTTTCGTATCAACATTTTTTGTAATGTGGTCAATAAAAAATAAATAAGTAAGATAAAGCTATTATCGTATGCCAGGCTTTATTGTATGTTTCTGAAGATAGCATTAGCGAAAATGAGGAATCTTCACAGTTAATATGTGGCCGAAAGTTTCAGTAATTTTTTGGCTGAAACCGAAACTAAGGCCGAAAGTAAAATTTCTGGCCGAAACTAGCCGAAACTGAAACCGAAAGTTTGGTCGGACACTAATATTTATATTTAAATCGGGTTCTTCACTTAACTTTAGTATATTCAATCCTATTAATATTATAAATGTGAAAATTTGTTAGGATGTATAAATGGATAAATGTTTGTTACTCTTTCACGCAAAAAAAAAAAAAAAACAATTTCCCACACTTAACATGTGGTATATTTGTTCGTCAGGAGTATTGACTAAAAAACCATCTCATCACATCACATATGTATGGAATAGTTTAAGTAACAATAGCACTTTCTTCGCATTCTGCGATGTATGTCGTACGCGGTATTCACACTTCCTTTATATCTTCAGTAGGTATTCTAGAATCTCTCAGAACTTGATCTTCGTTACCTATTTAGATACAAAAATTAAAGCAAAGCTATATAGTTCAAATGTTCAGTCCACTTGTTTATTTCTTCCGGGCCAGGCGGCGCGGCCGTAGTTTTATGGGCTATTAAAGTGAATTTGATGATTCATCGTGATAGAGTGATTACTCGTGTTTCAGTTTGTTGTTGCTTATTTTATTGTTCTTTTGATTGTTTTTATGATGACGAAGTCAATAGTGCAGGCCCATTATAGATAAGATATTGTATATAGTATTTCTCTATGGTACTTTATTGGTCATGAAAAACTAGCTGTATTGACTATTTTTATGATTGCTAGCTACTTACCAGGCATCTAGGTTTCATTCCTATAAACATGCTTATATTTGTTGCATCAACCGTAAACTGTTCATTGCTGAACATAGCCTCTCTCCATAAGATGAGGGGGGAGGGGTTACCAGTTGTTGCCCCACTTGACAGGTTTTTGTTTTAATGGATGATATTGGAATGGTAACCCCGCCTGCGCTAACCATGTACGCTGGCATGGCACCAGCGAGGAACGATAGGTGAGATAAAAGAACAGGTCAGTTAGCTAGCCTGCCGTAATAAATACACCTGGAATTCAGCACGATGGTTTCCAGGGGGGACCACGTGGAGATTGACTTGATAGGGTACATTGCTAGCAATGAGACTGATAGTCCACATTACCAACAATACTTTTCCACCTTTGGCAGGCGGGTTAACAACCGCAGTTTGGCTTTTGGTAATGTTTTAAGAGGGACGCTACTGCCCATCCCATAAGCTCCTTTAATCGCATTTTACGACACTCACAGGAAAGGAAGGGGTGGCCTATTCTATAACGGAACGCACATGGCTTATATATTTTATGTAAAATGCATAGATATAGAAGAGCTTTAAAATTTACAATAATTACAAAATATTAAAAAAAAAAGACTACTGCTTGACATTCAACACAAAGCATAATTTACTGAAAATAATGAAGAATGATTTAAAGAAATCGGCTTCAATTCTGACAAAGCCAGTTATTTTGATCTAAAAACTAAACTACTAAACTGATTTTGATAGAATTTCCATGGGGCCAATTTGTAAGTTTATTCTTTCAGATAAAGAAGAATCTTCCAAATTAGTTTAGAACTGACGGAGTAATGAGATAATAATTATAAAAAAAAATCAAGCGAATTAAAGACCTCCTGAGTTAAGTTGAGAAAAGTCAGTTAAAAATTCCACAAATATTCCATGATTGTTTCTGTAGATTGTGATAAGAAAGAGCTAAGAGAAAAGATAGGTTTCGCTCAAGTCTTTATTCCAATGACTGTAACTTTTTTTCTATATCTTTATTTTCAAGGGAATAACTAACCTAACGTAATTCTGTTCAGTATTTATATCAAATTATTACTTAATATAGAATTTCTATTACGTTCTTTTAGATAGATATTATAAAATGTTTCCGTGTTTCTGATAAACGATAATTCAGGAAAATTCCTTTTCCTTGAAGTTATTAGAAATTCACTTATTTACCGCACGTAACCAATGTATAATTCCAAGTCGGAACTCTTAGTTAACGATTTCATTTTATAGTTCCATTTGCAGTATTTTCTCTAACGTTCATTCGATTTTATTTATTGCTATTCACTAGATTACTGAATATGTACCTCAATAGAAATAGTTAAACGTTATGCTCCAATGGAACAAAAGCATTTAGTGCATTAGAAAAATATATAACGGTTATTCCCAGTATACGTAAAAGTACAAGGAACCATATTCGTTTAGCATGTGTGTCACGCGTCGGATTATAAAAGCTTTTTCCAATTCTCCATTGTAGAAGCTCTTGGGATCGCACGGCGACCACGTAGGCGCTATATCTTACGCTCTCTGTACGCTTTTATTTTAACGAAATTTAGCCCCTCTACTGTCACTGTCGATTACTTTCCATTGTCTCCGCGAGGGGCGTAATACCGTATCAAATTGGGAAATATTGAAAGAAAACGTGGTAAGCGATCTCGTTATATTGTGGTCTCGGATCGGTTACACGTTTATTTTGAAGATGACGTCGCAAATACAAATACAGCGCCCTTTGTGATGTACGTTGTGTTTCGGTGGTTTGAATTTATATACATTACTAACAACGGATGATGAAGTCTATTCTTTGTGTTCGACATAAAAGCTGTTATCAAAACTGTTTACCGTAATATTTGGGAGTGGAATCCGAATGGGCGTTGGTAAATAAAGTCATAAAATTATCAAAAATAATATTATTTGGCGCGGAGGATTTTTGCGGTGGCCCTCGACAATAGGGGGTGCGCTGTTTGTTGTCCTCGTTCATACAAATCCGGAAAAAATAAAACAGATATTAGGACACCCTTACCGACCGGGCCTCCCGCCTCGCACATTAGTGTCCCAGAGAATGCTCCATTCTTATTCAAATATTTCCGGCAATTTGTTTGTCCTATCGTTCAGAATGGTATAAAATAGGTTCAGAAAGAAAATGGACCTTTCCGTTACAAATCCTACGCAAATAAGTATTTATGAAACACGAGATTTTATCGGTTGCTTTGTTCACACTTTCTGAGCACAATAGTTAGGTTTTTGTTATATTCACTTTCTATATTAAATAATGTTTTCTTATTATAAATATTAATCAGAACGATAGTAATTACAACATGTTGGTCATTCAAGTTTGAAAGAAAAATTTTAAGGACGACTACAACCAGACTACTTAATAAATTGACGACCACAAAAAACCTTCAGCATGTTAGTAATGAAGATGGTTAGGGAACTTTCCTTATGCTAGTCTGTCAAGAAGACTTATGGTCAGATAGCTGAAATGACGGTAATAATAATAATAATGACCTAGAAATACACATATATAAACTATTACTAATGTATTTATTCCTTAAGTTTTATTGTAGTGTAATATAGTAGTGAGAAGTAAATAGGATTCCAAGCAATAAACAAACACAATTATGGGCTACGTAACAGTGTACCGTGCCAAAAAACTTATTAATTCAGTCAGACTCTATTACTTTCGCCGAACTGATTCCTTTGTTCCCGAAGACTTATTTTAGAATGCGCAAGTAAATCTTACATAGAGACCAGTAAATTGTATAGAAAGTTCTCCTTTACTAGTTCCCTTCCAGTATTCTCGTCTTCGTAGTTGCAACTATAAAACTATGAAGATTCACTCCGAACGAGTGATTCATACTTAAATTATTTGAACATTCCTCTGATACGGTCCTTTGTACAGAATATTCATATTCCGTACTTGTGCGTTGAACCAGAACGAGGAAATTGTAGTGAAATTTGATTTACTTGTTTCTTGCATTCTATAAATTGGATATTCCTATACAAATAAGACAAAAAATGCTTATATAATATCTATAAAAGATAGTGAAGTAGACAGAAACAATAATTGGTTATTGTCTCTCGAGCATACAGGGCAGGGGGCAAGCTTGTCACCGTGTCTAGGGTTAATTTGTTATCCATGTTTGTAATACATATGTATTTCTTGATTAATTAATTACGACTTTATAGTTTAATAATAGGTAAGTACATTTATTTACATAGTATAACAATTTTTAAATATATTCGTATATGCGTGACGCCTGCCTCGTAAGCACTGCGCGACGATGCATAGTTAGTGCACATCAAGTGTTGTACTCAATACCTCTCATATTAATTATTCTCTTGAACACTTCACAAGTTGTAAAATTACACACCCGACAGTAACACACTGAGTAGTAAATTAAAAACGAAATCAGACTAAATTAAGTATTTGGTATCTATTATCACTAACTTTGTTCTATGTATTTAAAACTGATTTTATATCAACACTAATCTTCACCCGCGACTTCGCCCGTTTGGGCAGGATACATGATTTATCATGACAAAAAGTAGCTTACCTTCTTCTGCATTACAAATAGCAAGTATCAGATGCACATTTGTTATATAAGTGAGAATAAATGTGCCTGTGACGTTGTCTGCATATTGAATTGCCGTGATTGAAAGGTTCAAACATTATTTTAAGACTTTGACCGTGTTCCTTGGGGAATTCACTTACCAGAATAAAATTATCGGCATAGATATATATACACAGTTAATTATCTGTGATGCTTGATGCTTTTATAAGAGTAAATTGACTAACTTTTTCGCATACACATACAAGCTGAAGGTCGTCGGAGATTCTCCGCAACGTGCAAAAGTGTGGCTTAAATTTGTTTCTATAGAAAATTTATAAAATACAAGCAATCCCTTACTTTACATTACATTTTAAATTTTAGTCTAGATTCAATTTATAATTTTTTTTAAAAGTATTCCACATTTAAATGATAAAATTGTTCTAGAACCGAGCTTAGTGATTGACGTAATAAATAACTTTCGATACTTTTATCTATGTTTAAGTTCGAATCAGAATAATTCGATATTAAATCTGTCCAAATTTAGGCTCAAAGCCTACGTAAAGTTCATAATATTAATTGAAATAAATTGAAAATATAATTAAGAATCTTATTAATAAGTACTTTTTAGTAATTACAATTGCGCGGGCGATGGTATCCAATATATATCGATATCGAGTTGTAGATTAATGTTAATGCTATCTAATCTCTAGATTGAAGGATTGTTTGGAGTTGACATCTGTCATATGATAGATGGGCGGCGACATCCAGTTACCATACAAAACGTTTCACACTATCTATCTCTTTCTATTTGGATATCCACGATTGCTGGGTTTTGGTTTGATATATATACCCATTACTACTAATCTTGTATTGATAATTTATAATTTTGTTCTTTAGTGCTTCGACTTTAAACGTGACAAAATTATTATGACAGAGACATGGGTATAAATTGTTTTATAGGATTTTAAATATAATCATCACAATTTTTTAAGGATTATTGAAAATATAACATAACGTAAATAATAGTACATTTTATTGGCAACCTTGTTAGTTCCTAATATTTCTAAGTCGGTTGATAAAATTATAATTCGGTTTCATTTCACAATCATAATTTGGTATCATTAACATTTATTCATGCAGATATAATAACAACTGGTAACACTAAGTATCACCGCACCTAAAATAAGGTTTGCTAATGCTAATTCTACGGAACGAACCGATTATTCTGACAGCGAACTGCCGGATATAGTTAGATATGCGATAAGGACTAGCTTTGTGTACGACTCTGCTTATTTTTCTGCTGATTTGAACTTTTTATCATTATACTTTGGGGGCAAGAAAAGCGTTACTATCTTGGTTTATAAATGAGTTCCCGTGTGGTCCCAGCATAGAATGGGCCACCCCTTCCTTTTCCGTAGGTATCGTAAGAGATGACCAAGGGAACTTAATGATCGAGGGATGTTCAGCAACCTTTCTCTTAAAACAATTTTAAAGTCTAACTGCGGTTGACAACCCGCCTGCCGAGTGTGGCAATTCCTGGCAAAACCTTCTCAATAGAAGTATGCCTGTGTTCAGCTGTGGACAGTTAACGACTGACATGATGATAATGATGATTATAAGAGTTCAGTTTGTTTAGACAAATATTATATACTTGTATACAGTTTATTTTATTATGTGCAGATTTGTAGGCAACAAGGTTGGTAGTCATAATAATAATACAATACTTGTGTAGTATGTAAAGCAGCAGTAGATGGTACAAGATATCATCAATAGTTTTTTTTTATTCTTAGACTATTATATTCTTGTATTGATAAGCACCATACACCTGTGCAAGAAAACAAAAATCTAAACTTCAATAATGCTATAAAAAAAGAAAGATTTGTTTGTTTCTTTTTTGTGTAATAGGTTAATTCGAGCAATTATTTACAGATTTTTTAAATTCTTTCGTCAATAGAAAATTATTTTGTCAGCAAGCAATATCGGCTATATTTTATTCTAAAAAAAAAGTGTGTAGCCAGGCGGGGTCGCTAGTTCGAGATAAAACCCTGTACGAAAACGCCAGGACAGCGTAAATTATAGTAGACTAAATAGCCCCTAATAGAGATAACCCATTTCTAGTGGCGTGACGTTAATGAGTTGTTACGCTACAGAGAGAAAGAGTAAATAAAAACCCGGCGAGTGTATCGATCGATATATGTACAAAAAAATAATAATACATACAGATAGACGTGTTTAAAATTTATTATTAAACAGATTAATAATTGTAGCGATCGCTTATCGTCTGGTTGCGAAATCGCCCCAGCCCTACATAGTCCAACTGGTTTTTGGTAATTTGTAAGTAGGTATACGCGCTAAATAATTAATCCTTATTTATTACACCATAGTAGCCCAAGTAAAGTGGAAAATTCAACGGCTCGTTAATAATCGACAATAATTACATCCGATATCCGATGAAAATGGTTCAGTAGATATTATATTCTGTGTCTACTTGAAACTGACATGCATGTATGAAAGTGTACATGGATCAAAGAAAAGAACAAAAGTTATTGTGATTTTTTATTTATTAATTATAATTAAACATATGATGATAAGTCGCAATTGAAGCTTATGAATGCTAGATGCATTCTAAATCTCATTCTTGTTTTGTCATCTCTTGAAATCGATGAAAATTTTTAGTTAATTCACTGACACAGCTTAACCTTCAAACCGGAATATAGAATTAAGTTAAGCTGTTTAACAACAGTGAGAAAGTGTGATGGCTGCCGTGTATTTTTTGTTTATAACACCGGGGGCAAATGAGCATGCGTAAGCATAAGCACCTGATAGTAAGTGACTACCGCCGTTCATAATCACCCACAATACCGAAAGCATTGCAGGTGTGCTGTCGACCTTTTACAAATGAGTATACTCTTTTCTTGTAGTTTAAGATGTCATATCTGTTCGGAAATACTGCTGCTGGCAGTTGATTCCAAAGTGTAGTTTTGCAAAGAAAAAAATGCTTTGAAAAACATACGATGGATGACCGCCACTCATCCAGACGATTGGGATGGAACTTTGTGGTGGGTTATGTGTTAATATCTTTAGACGTTGGTTAGTACTTTAAATCATGTAGCTAATTATTTATTAGTTTAAAAGTAAAGTTATTGACCAAATTGCATACATGTTTTAAGCGAAATATATAAATTCAAAATTCGAACCAAATTGTTGTTTTGCTCAAACTTTATAATAGCTACTTAATATATGAACAACTTGCCTAATGGAACATTCATCTAAAGTTGCCGGCTTCGGGGTGACCCAAAGGTCTACCGAACCGCACTTAAACCTACCAATTTATTCGACTTTAGGAGAATCAAACTTTGTGACAGCAGGTTTAAGTGCATTTCTATGACAATAGTAAACTCCTTTAACAAATCTAATTAATCCAGAAGGTCGCAATAGATTTCCTTCTAATTGTACATTGGAATCAAATATGCTTAGTAAACTTAGAGATAGAACAAAAAATGGAGATTATCACTATATATACATATATCTCACTTGTTTTATTTTCTATCTATTTTTCGCACTTACGTCGCAATTTCCGATGTTGATAATTTTTCGTGTATGGCTTAAAATGTCCTGTGGTCTAGCCATAGAATAGGCCACCTCTTCCTTTTCCGTGGGCGTTGTAAAAGGCGACTAAAGGAACTTTTTGGTCGAGGAATAGGATGCAGTGTCCCTCTTAAAACATCACCAAAACCTTTTTTGATGCAACTTAGAATGGCAAACAAGCTGACAGCCTATCTAATGAAAAGTGGTAACCGTCGCCTTTAGACATAAGCAGTATCATGAACATAACAGAGTATAATATTTCGCTCATAATACCCCCCATGCGTTGCCATTCCTGAGAACTAAGGTGTTATATCTCTGTACCCTGTAAATTTATTGCTATGTAATACAACTGCTTCACCGTTGAAAAACGAATAAGACAGAGGTACCCAAGCAAACTACTTTTGTACAAAGCCTCCCTCTGGTAAACTAACTGCGGTTGCCAACCCGCTTGCCAAGCATAGCAAATACAAAATCTCCTCAATGGTAAATTGTCATAAGGAATAGGACCACTCTTTATGACAGTCTTTGGGAAAAGACTATGTTCAGCAGTGGACAGATAACGGCTGATATAATGATGATATTAATTACTGACGATTATAGCTTCTATTACAGAAAAATCTGTTTCTTCTCACCATAAACAAATTCCAATCTTATCTGGGATTACATTGAATAGCATTTATTTAGAATTTGTATTATATGTTAAATCCATTTCCAAATACCATAATTACCTACAAGTAGTCAGAAAACGTTCGACATCGAATGAGGTTAAGGGGGGTACTACATAAAACATGTCTATTGATACGAATGCATCTTGCATGAATGCCTTTAGCGGGAAAGGGGCGGCATTTGGCACAAATTGAGTATCTGGTTCGCGAGACATGGGATGTTTGCTAAGCGATATACGACCGAGTCACCCATAATGGTTCAAGTATGAAGGTGGTTTTGAAGTGCGATTTTCTATTGGTCTTATTGTATTTATATAAAGAGAATCTTTTATTATTTTTTTATTTGTGTAGATATTTTATTGTAATTGTAATGCTTCTTTCAAATAACTTTATAAAATCAATTAGGTTTCTGCATGTTTTGTCTGTTACAGTTTTGTTTATAATAATCTTCACATGTTTTTTTCTTTCAATAAAATATTAGTTTAAAAAAATATATATCCGCTGTATTATACTCGATCAGCCTTAAGAAAATTCTATATAGGATCACTATTACTAATTGTATGGGGTTGCCCTGTGCTATCGAGAGTTTCTAGGCCGCTTTTATGTCTTCATGTTAGAAGCCTACGTGTGTACGTAGGCTTCTAACATGGCTTTACAAGCAAGTGAAAATAATTTTCAAATTATACAAATTTCAGTTTAAAATATTTAGAGGACTGAAGTGAGTTACGATGATGGTAACGTGCCGATCTTATACTATATCTTCCCATTAGCTTCTTATTGTTATTATCTATTCTGATGTATTATTCAATAAGTATCTACATTGTGACAAAGCGCAGTACATATCTCATAATGCCCATTCGATCTCCATTGATAACAGGGTGCCTTTCGACGAACTCGGGGGATTAGCATTTGTATTCCACGGAGCGGAAAGCTTCGAACGTTTGGAGTGAACTGTATTGAGCTATTTTGTATATTCATAATGTAGCTGTTACAGTCTATTTGTCCAATAGGCGGAATTATATCGAAAATGAAGGAAAAAAAAATACATTTGACAATTTTAATTTTTTCTCTCTAAAGGGACTATAAAACTCATTTAACTGCGATGATAGCTTAAAATATTTGTTCACAGAAATCTGCGCAGTTCATCTCATAAACTCTTGTTCAAATTTCGTCATTGTTATTTTTTATTAAATTGAAAGCATATTTGAAAAAAATATTATTTACATGGAATAAATTTAATTTTGAGATATTATTATTTTCATCACGACATTATTACCGGAGATATATTTTTTTATGCATCTTATATACTAAATTATACATTATGAAATGTAACTATTCTTCTCATGTTTATATAAACATAATTATACCTTACTTTAAAATACTATACTAAAATACTCTAAAATCATTTAGCTATGTCATTTTGTAATTCATAGATTTTATTCTTTAAAGGAAACGTATAAATAGATTTGAAGTTATTATATTTAATATTATAGCAATCTTATTTAATTTTCATATGTTTATATTAAAAAACATTTAGTATTTTATCACACTATTATATAGCAGTTGCTTGGACTACATAATTAAATAGTTCATATTCACACTGTTACTATAATAAAAATATAATAAATGAGACGCATTTCCATAGCTATTCAGCGTAGAAATGCAGCAAGTCTCCTAGGTACCCTACCAGCTGGCAGTGATCTCAAAGGATTTTTTTCTTTAACTATTTAAATATATTCCATTGTAAACGGTTCATTTTAAGTATGTAAATATAGAATAAAAATTTATGTATCAATAAATGAGAATATTGGATAGAACTTGAGGTAGGTATTCCATTTAATAAAAAAAAAAAGATCCATCAAAAATTGTATTGTAAAATTATATTTAGTCGTAGTCATATAAAAAATACATACTATGGTACACGACAACTTGACAACATTTAGTTCTTTTTTTTTCATCGTAAATTTTAAAATAACTTCATAAACCGTTAGATAAAAATCCGAGTACGTCCGTCTCCGATAATATCTAACGAATTAGTACTGTATATCGATTCCATCGTATCGCCGGGACTAGATTTATTCGCTTCTCAAAATTCGTATTCCGCAATACAGACCCGTTTACATGGCAGACAAATTAGTCCCGCTCGTGACGGATGGGTGAACACCGTGCAATGCGCATCCCTATGGGTTTATTTCACAAATCATGCGTAAGATTTATAATCGATATATCAAATCATAATTTATCATAGCGTTTGTAGTAGCGCGTAGTTCGCTCAAGTTTCACTGTCTATCCTATATTTGCATTGAAATAATTGTTTACATTAATTTGTTAGTTATTTCATAGGTAAGTCAGGTTTTCAGTTTATTACTATATATTCAATAGTATATTTTTATGATTGGATCTAGCACGTACCAAATTGAAATAGAACGTTTGTTTAATCAATTAATATTGTTTATTTATTTTTTTATTAAATGAGTATTAACTTATTTAATAATCACATATCAATAAATCGTTATCAAGCAATTTAAACCAATATAATTAATCCCTAATCTCTACAAACATAATTTTAAACAAACTCGGCCAGGAATATATATTAATCTGCCAGGTAGAATAATGAAATACTCTTTAAAATGTCAGCACCGAGAACAATAGAGTTTAAACGTTTGCTAAGTGTTGCAGAAAAGTCACGAAGACGGCGCAAACAAAAGCCATAACTTCCGAGCTCTAGTCTGTCTTTAACCCTGGAACACGTACGTTCTGCTGCAATTATTCCAGACTCTTATTTCAAGAAGAATAACGTTCATAGTTGAAATGAATTTACTCAAGTAGAGCACTATATTAAAGGGGGATTAAAACGTGTTAAAACGCACTCGTTTCACTGTGTTGAATGTGAGGTGAATACGGTTGTTAAAACGTCATTGTAAGGTGACAATTTCTTTACTATGCTACATTCTTTGATAAAGTAATATTTTTATTTCTGGAAAATTTGAATGAGTTCCATTTATAAATAAAAGAAATTCCATTTATAAATAAATAAATAAAAGAAAATAAGTATTAAAGAATGAATGTAAGATGAATAATACAGAAAAGTGAAACGAATGTTTAGTTATGAGTATAAATACTTTGTCGGAAATATTATTTAATTATTAATGTAGAATATGATTAAAATATTTTGATAAATTTTAAACAAGTTTAAATTGTATTTATAAATGTATAAGTAACATTTTAATTTGCTTAAATCCCAAACTATATCCTATAACCATGCTAATGTTATAGAAAAATTTTATGTGTAAACACTGGACCTATTTTTTTCCTGTTATATTTTTTTTAGAATTGACTTATTTTAGAAATATATAGCTCAATATAAAAATAACTGAACATTCGGAAATTCTAAACATTAGATAGATAAATAGATACTGTTTTGTTTCCTCCAAAAGATTACAATAGTAAACTTATTATAAATATAAAGTTAGATTGATATATTTAACTTGTAATGTCAATATATGACACAAAATGTGACGTGTATGTTATTACTTAGGATACAGGACAGCGAGCATTGCCCCTAATATAAGGACACAGGTAAGTTCTGTATATTACATGAAATATAATTTAATAATATAATATTTTCGCTATTAGAAAAAAATCTTTTTTATTTATTACTTGACAGGTCTGACGTAGGTTTCATATACAGAGTATTTATCTAAGGGTTCCATGTTGATATATTAAAGAAGAGGGATTTAGATGGATATTCGTAGAAATATAGGTATCAAATATATTAAAATTGTGTACTTAAATATAAGTACTATATCCCTGATATTTTTTAAGAGGATGGTATATAAAAATAGTTTGTCTTTGTCCTTGTCAAATACTAAGTGTATGCCAAATTTGATGATGAATTTTGTCATTAAGACGTAATAAAAATTAAACGTAAACGCTTTCAAAACCTCTCCCATACTAATATTATAAATGTAAAAATTAGTTTGTAAATTTGCTTTTGACGCCTTACAGATTTAATCAATCGTTAACAAATTTAGTATATAGTACGTATATTTTAAATTTGATTTGATAGATTGGAGACAGAAAAGGACCATTATTTATCTTGAATAATCAACATATCCTAGTTACACGGATGGAGTTACAAATACAGCTACAAGGATTGGGTTCTTTTTGGAAGGTCATTCATAAATTTTAATGGCATTGCTATGTGATATATATTTAATGAATGTTATTATTTTAACAATACCTATTTAGATTTCTTAATATCAATAATGAACAAATTGTTATATCAGCATAAGCAGTTGTCTACAAGAATTTATCCTCAGTAACAGCTTTTCCTGCGAATTATGTCTGCATTTACATGTTAATTGCAACTTTCATAAGACCTATTAACATCCCACTACTGGGCACGATGATACTAGTTAATATAAGCATATTATTACCACCCAAGCTAGCTTAGTAAAGGTATAGAATTTGGTAGTTGGTCATCAGATGAAATTTGTCTTGTTTTGGTAAATATGGAGAAAATGAAATTCACAATCAAATTTGTTATATGGGGAAATTTATTTCATTGAACGTTTTATTTAGTATCTTATTTTGAAAGAACTCTTTTCAACCAGTAGTCTGACAGACTTGCGTTCAGAATTATCATGTAATCGTTCGGGACATGCCGAAGGCATATTACACTGCTTATAATTTTATCATAATATCCAAAAGCGAAATATATCATTTAATAAAACTGTAGATCGTTATATTGAACAGCCCACACGCGGTAATTGATTAACCTTGACAACATGCATTGAGAAGAGACAATCACTGCATAGCTATTGGACGCACCCATGTCGGACAATGTGAAATATCGCAGGAGCAGACTGTGGAAGGTCGACTCGTCACGCTCGGGTTAAGGACAGTAGGGCCTGCTCCATCGGCTGACCTACCATGCCGAGATAAAAGATATCGAGCTAATAACTGATTGACATGGGTAAAAACGATTAAAATTTAATTGTTTGTTCTTTTTATCATCGATATTAAATCCGCTTCTGTCTGTGAGAAAAAAAACAAGTCATTTTTTTGTGGAGCAAAATTTTGTGACAGGATTAATATGAGACTAACATACATGTAAACTCTACTGAAATTATAATAATAATAATTACAATCGATTAAGAATTGACTAAGATATAACATATTATATATATAATAATGTTATAACAAAAAATACTACTAAATTGACAACTTCCTTTTTCAAAAACGCTTAAAAAATTGTGATAAAATATTTAAAGGCTAGAATGTAACTTAAACACTATTTTTGCTAAATATATATGTTATATTTATGCTTGTAAAAACTAAAGTAAAACTTATTCAAAATAAGAACCTACTACTATATAAGTGAGGCGTTATTTACTCGATCACTCCTTGACCGGACATTTAGTTACCGAAGGTTGATTTTGATGAAAACAATTTCGAATAATTCCGTGGTATGTAATAAATTGGTGGTTGTAATTAGTTTTTGGGTAAATTTTTTTTATACTCTTATCGGCGTGAGACATTTTATTATAGTAACAAATATTGTAGATGTTTATATACTATGCTATCATCACATAAAATTTTACGAAAATCCATTAATTAATTTTGCGTGATGCATAGAAATGGTTAATGAATGAACGAGTGAATAAGAACTCTTTATTGTTCCCTTCAAAGAATGATACAGATTATAAAAATTAACAATATGCACATAAACAAAATGTGTAATTAATTACATAAAACCAAGATGAAGAGACAACAATGGGCGGCCTTATCACTGAATAGTAATCTCTTCCAGACAACCTTAGAATGGAGAGGAATAATTAAAATTGTGTCTGGTTAAGGCGTAATAGAAAAATGGTATATTTGCAATTTTATTATTTATAGATGTATAGTAAATCTTTAACTATCCTATAAAATAAAGTGTCATATTTTGAGTGGTAGATATTAATGATTTCAGAAACATTTCACTTTGAATGGTCTTTCTGAATTCAGTTTTAAATACTGTAGGGTGTAGCCAACTTTATGATTCATCTACTCGGAAATATCATGGCCTGAGACATTAAGGGGTGAGGGAGGGTGGTAACATTTGAGTCGGGGCCCGCAACCTGGTGTGGGCCAACGCCGTTAGGACACGGTGGACTAGGAAAGGCAACCCGGGTCCCCAACATTATGGCACGGCGAGGGATGCCGTGGTGGTTTTAGCCGGTAGGAGTCCGGCAGTACCCATACGTCTCCCCGGGGCGTTTGGGTCTGCATGATGCATTTCCCCACGAAAAAAAAGGGAGGGTGGTAACATATATAAATACGAGTATATCTAAATTAATTGTTTACGCAACTACGTAAATGCTTTATTAAATATGCAAATTATATAAAGTATCTTCAAAATATTACATTAAAGGTCCTTTAATACAATATTTAATTAGCAACAATATTATATGTTACTACATAATAATCTTCATAAATAGTTTTAATGGATTCAGAAGTTATTATATTCAATGCAATAATTATACTCTTCGCATTGTAGCATAGTGCGAATGATTGTTCACTAACACCATAAAAATATTTTATTAACATATTTAATTACAAACAAAACTTTATATTAAGAACATAATAATATTCATAAATATTTTTAATGGATTGGGAAAATATTATATTGAATGCAGTAATTATATTTTGTTAAAATAGCATAGTGAATATGACTGTTCATTAAAACCATCAAAATTCATTTAGATATTCATTTAGTTTAGTAATTATTGCATGAAAGAGTAACAAATATCCATCCATTCATTTATTCTTCTATCCACCTATCCGTACAAACTTTTACATTTATGATATTAATAGAATTATAATGTTATAAATTACGATTGATAGAGTCTGAATTCTTCTAATATCAAAATAGTGTTGATTGAATTATCTTGTCTTTTATAGGAAGTCTGTATTTATCAATGGAAAAACAAATTTGCTATTTAGAAGAAAAGCTAGAAGAGTTGTGATTGGAATTTGTCATACAAATAAATTTTAATCATATATTCATAACATGTAATGATCAATTAACGATAAGGAAATATTGGCAAATCATTTAGCGAAACCAATGTCCCAATTATGTTTGATATGATTGTAACGTTGTGATATTTGTACCTCTTAAATTTGGCCGAAGGCATTATTGAATCGATATATTACGAACCGAGAAGTCGTTTAAGAAGTATCGATAGTAGATAAGTACTAATGTATATTTTGATATCAATATGAGTATCAACTAGTGAATGAGTTGACAACGAAATATCCTTATTAATATTATGAATGTAAACGTAACTTTGTTTGTTACGTTCACATTTATAATATTATGGGATAGAGATGGCGTTTATTCCGGAGTCAACGTATTCAAACTAATAAGCTGTTAATGTAAAGCAATTGTACGATTATTTTATTTACTGCATAGATTTTCTTATTACCATACATAATTATTTCTTGCATGTAAAAATTTTTACCGTGCGGTCCTGACCTAAAAAAGTTCATCTCTTCCTTTCCTGCGGGTGTCGTAAGAGGCAACTAAGGGAACTAAATTGACAATATTTGGGTAGCAGCGTTCCTCTTTGTATATCTCCAAAGCCTAACTGCGGTTGCCAACCTGCCTGCAAAGCGTGACTACGACTGGCAAATCCTTGCAATTGGGGGACGCCTATATTCAGTAGTGAACAGGTAATGGTTGGTATAATGTAAAAATTTGCCTATAAGTACCTACTTTAAACAGTATATAGATAATGCTACGTAGTTTATGTTTAAAATATGTTATTTACTTACGTTGTTACAATGAGTCTGGGGATAGTGCGTGTGAATAGTGAAATAAAATATATGAATTAAAACTTGGTCGTTAAGGCGCCAAGAAGTAACAAACTAACGCAGTTTCACATTTATAATACTAGTAAGGATTAGGTTAACTTTGTTTTACAATAATATTATTGAAAATAGCATTAACATTGCACATACCTTACAAGAGCAGTCATCGAGGTGTCTATAACGAGCAATGCGTTGGAAGGCGTTCGATGGGAAAACGAGCGTACCCAATGATTTGTAAAGGAACTCATTAAAGATGAAAAGATGGAAACTTTGTGAGCTAATCCCTAATCAAAGAGAGTTTTATTTATAAATATTGTCTTCGAAAATACTCAAATCGGTTTTTTTTCTGTACATTTGAACTGCGCTTTTTTATTTTTTCTCATATTAGTATTATTAATGTGAAAGTTTGTAAGAATGGATGAATCCATATTTGTTACCTTTTCACACAAAAAGTACTAAATGGATTTAAATGAAATTTGGTACACAGGTAGTTTATATCCTGAATTAGTACAAAAGAAACTTTATATATTGATTCATGCAAGCAAAGCCGCAGAATACAATAGTTAAACTATGGTCATGACTCTTACGTTGTGTGTTGAGTGTTGACTACTACGTACAAGGCGAATTTAATTATATATTTGCCTTTAACTGACCACTGCTGAACATAAGCCTCCCCCTCGAGGAATTTTGTCAGTAGTTGCCACGCTTGGCAACCGCAGTCAGACTTTAAAGATGTTTTAAGAGAGACGCTGCTGCCCATCCCTCGCCCTCCCATAGTCGGGTGTTATGACATTCACGGAAAAGGAAGGGGTGGCCTATTCTATGCCACGGCCACTATATATATTGCTATATATTTCTTACTCATTGTTAGAATATAGATTATTGACGGGGTATTCCATTATCAGAGAATCAATCGAAAACTTTAACTATTACTTGAATGTTTCAGTGTTAGGAGCTCTATAAGTCGGTGTAGTATACCATTAATCCATGCCACGTCACGCAGGAGGCAACAGATACCTTTCAAGGACACAACCTTCAGTAATGAAGTGGACGAAGAGAGAGAGAGAACCCACGCCATTCTCATTGTCCTTTTTATTTATTTTAGGAATAATTCATTGCGTTCTAATGAAATTACCACTTACACGCATTCTAGTTCATTTGAATATCTTGAATGAAACGCCATTCTATAGCTATGTAAACGGAGCATGAGTGATTTTACAGCGAGTCATCACGAATAGGATGACGGACCGGTCGTACGTGACGGTCCTATAGTGTAGCCTACCCCTATACATTATAGTAATGCTTTCGAATTTGTCCCTACAAATCCCGTCAACACTAAACCCCGCAGACCAAAGCGATGTAACTTCGAAATTGATTTTTTTTTATATCCTGAATTAAAAAAAGAATTAATGTTTAACTGTGATTTTGTCCACGTGACCAGGATATATTGATTACTATTAAATGTAATTTATACTTTTCTCTTTTGTGATATACTCGTACTAATCTGTCTACTATAAAATATTACGTACACCAAATCGGTTGAGCCTCTAAAGCTTCAAGAATAATATTAGGGTCACTAACAAATTTTACGTTTATAGCATTAGAAAGAATTAAATTTAAATACACTAAATTAATTAGAATTTCAATTTTAAAATACATATATAACGTAATAATTGTTTATAATTAAAGGAATTTGGATTTTTAAAGATCGTTTCCAGTAAGATGTCGCATAACAATTAACTCTGAAATTATTGTACATAAAATATCTGACGATAATATAAATTTAAAAAATAAATTTAACACTCTTTTGAAATAAATGCTAAAAATAACAGTGAAGATATAAGGAGAACACGTGTAAGAGTAAAGCAAGTCATCAAGATTGGTATGATAAAGTGCTAGTACGTGTTGGCGGCGTTGTACCGTTGTCTACTCTAATACATTTTATAGTAATACTTTAAATGTCCCTTCTGCAAACCCTGTTAATACTGGACTGCACAGTTATAAATTGAATAACTTTAAAGTTTTACTTTTTAATTAAGTGAAGTTGTTGAAAACATATATTATTATAAATATTAGTTATAAACTACTTTATATACTAGAGATTGTAAATTGTTAAGATAGTTTTAATATTTTATTTTTTTTATATCTATTTTTATTTGTATGATTTTATAAAGAGTATTTATATGAATTAAAAATATCCACTTGAATTTTATTATACATATTGTTGGTGAAAATAAAAAATAATCCTAAAAAACGTGTAAAGTTGACTTACGTAATTTTGTAGGAAGGTGCTTGCGTCCCCGACGTTAGCAAATGCGCTAAAGTGATAAATTTGTCAGGTAACATTGCGTGTGTAGAATACGCGATGGTGCAAATCATCCGAAATATTGTATGAGATTGAATTGTGGGGCTGCACGGGAAATTACGTTGACGCCATGCTGTTAACATGCATATATTATGGTGCTATGTTCAGCTAAATAAAACAATTAGTATAAAATTACAAAGATTAATCTTTCTTTGTTTTAACTATTAGAAATGAAAGATGTAGAAAGTATCAAATGGGGTTTAATGAAACTTAGCGAAAAATAACATAGGAATTGTCAAGTTGCTCTAATTTAATTTTTTTTTTATTTATGAGTTTTCTCTTGTCAGGGCAACTTACTCATGTATTCTTTTCCAGCCACCTCCATTTTAGACCATATCTTTGAACTTCCTATCATAAAATGACAATTAGTGTTTCCTTTATCTATCCCATGTAGTTATAACTAATTTAATTAAAACTCCAGATTTCGTTATGTGAAGACAAGGGTAAATTTTACAGTATATAAGAAACTAAATACACACAGTATTTATACATAAATATATGTTACTAATATAATTATACATATATAGATATAACTAAATATATATAAACATAGAATAACTATTATACATACAAGTAACTCGACTGTCAATTGTATTGTAAAACCTTTTTGTTTGAACTTTGAAGACATAACGTACACCATTCTGGTATCATTTGGGAGTGATTTTCCGAGTCTAGCAGCTTGCACTGTAAAAAAAGTTGATGTAGAAATGGGAGTTGTAGATAGGTAATTAATTTTCATAGTTATGCTCATTCAATCCGACGTCTCATTTTCGCAAAGCAACTTATCTTGCCAACACGTTACAAAAGGCCATGATAAATGTTTAATCAAATACACAGATTCATAAGTCTCTATATGGAGGCAACAAGTATTAACTAAGATTCAAGATAGCATATCAAATGAAAATAACTCAATTAAAGCGAGTTGGTAACGCGTCTGCATACTAAATGAACGATTTATTTGTTATTCGCATTTAACTCTCTGAGGATCGAGTTGTGGTTTAAGAGACGATTGCACTTACCTCGATAAAGTGCTACCTTGATTGGTTCTCAACATTGCTAACTGGAAATTGTGCATCAAGTCCCTTTGGTATTATTTCAATGTATAATCGTCTACTGATGCTGTAAAATGATGATATCTCCTACAGATTATAAAATTGCTTCTCTTCATTCAAAAGTTGTCTGGTAGACATTGTTTTTAGTAATAAAGCCATTGAAAAGCCACGAATTGGTCATCTCCATTAATTACTTTTTTGTATTTTTTTAAAGTAATAGTTACTGGAGTGAAGGCAAAGGCAAAAGGCTGATGATTAAATATTTTTAGGAAAAGAGAAGTTGGTATGTACGTACTGGTATTGTTTAAGACGGTATTTTCGCAATGTGAAATGCCTATCATTTTATAGGTAAATATAAAAGAAATATTTTAAGTTTTACCAAATAACAAATTTTAATTTTACTACTACGTACATAAGTATTAGACACGCTTAATGCTGAGAACTTTCTCTCCAAGTCAATATTTGGGAGGTTGTCACTTACCATTAGGTGAGCGGCATGTTCGTTTGCCTCCTGTGGTAAAAAAGTAAATAAATAAAAAAATAATTCATTGATCGAATATCAGAATATACTATGCTATTTTACTAAGTTACAAAAAAGCAGTTTTTTGTTATATTTACTTACTTTTTGGAAATAGAGTCTAAAATAGTGAAAATCTTAATGAGCAATAAAAAAAAATAGTTGCATTAAATTATATAAGTATAAATAATATGTACCCATATTTTAAGAAAATCCCTCTCTTTTCGAGAAGAAACATAGTGCCTGACTTTTCTGAACTCATTATCGATTTGAGATCGTTTCATGCAATTTATAGCAAAAATTTGTGCAAAGGAATGGGTGCTTTATCTCTGTCCGACTATTGGAATATACAAAGTAAGTTTGGAATTAGATTGCATTTGTCGAATGCACTTGGCAGAGAAATTTGCTGACCGCGGCACGGCATGCATAACCAAGTACTTGGGGCAAACAAGTTCACAGATACAGAATAAATATACTTTAAAGATATTTTAGATAGCTATTCGTTTTATTAATATGACTCTATTCACTTGTTTGTTGAGATTTTATGCATTTGTATACAAATATGCTTTTACAATTATTAAGTTTTCATTTATTTGTGATGAAATTGTATTTTTAAATACTTAGCAGAGTAGTTCTATTACAAATGACAGATACTCATTGCACATAGATATTTGAGACAAATTATCTAAAGGTAATTATTGGAAATCTTAATCTATGCTTTCGAGAATACTCTCAAATATTGTTATGTTTAAAGTCAGTTTATCAAACTTTTGCTATTATGGTAAACGAAATATTCAGATACGCAATATGGGCCACTAAGTGCTGACTATTATAAAAAAAACAGTCAATACAAAGTCGAATTTGTTACTACTTTACGTCAGGAGGATCGTCATTTGTTTTATATTTAAAGTTGCAAAAAAATTGCTGTTTTATTATTACTACGTATGTTTTTGCCGCCACGCGTTTTTAACAGTTCATATCATAGAATAACGCCAACGTATCATAGAATACCATATATCCAATGCATGTATGGTAAAGTATCATAAGCGTTCCAGTGTAATTCATAACATTCACAGTACTGATTACATCTGAAGATAATAGTTGCCGCTTCTTTTAGGTAGATCGTCAGCTTGTTTGTACGTACTTATACAAGTACGTACTTGTAAAAAAATTCTTTCAGCAGCCATATTTTAATATTTTGCCATTATTATCTTTGCAAATAAATTCGCCACCACAGCATAAACAGTTTCATATAAATTCCTCCGGTCGTAAAATACAGATTTTTACGGCTCGCTTTTTGATTATTAGTAAGCCCTCTTGAAGCGTCTCTGGGGTGCAGTTTATGAGTTTATGTTTACATAAAATTGACATTCAAAATATTGACATTATTATACAATGTTAATGTCAATGAGACCACAGGTTTGGTATAAAATATATCTTCATAATGTATGGTCTCTCTATGACCAAATTTTATCCAAATCCGTCTATGTTATTACTGTATTTGACTAACTTTCAAATATATTTACAAAATTTTATATTTGTAATTAATGAAGTAGTAAGATTAAAGAAATAGCAGTATAATTATTATGTAAACATTTTAATTTAATTATACCACATTTATTTTATATATGCGTAGTGTCATAAAATGCATTTTCTAAAGATTTTCTTTAATTTGGTGGAATGTTTTAACAAAAATATAACTAAATAACCATATTTACCCAAATTACTGCTCGTTAAGGTGAAAATCTGTGTTTAAATAAAAAAGTTTTTATACTTCAGACACATTTATAACCTTTGTTCAGAAAGAGGTATAAAAAATACGAGTCAAACTGACAGCGATGTATAAGTAAAGAACAATGTAAAAAATATTGTAAGAAAATTTTTGTGAGATCTATTCGGTTCATAATTATGTTTATTTATAAATTTATAAGCCTTTTTTTAACTTTATTGACTAATGTTAATAAATATAATCAAATATGCTAGTTTACAAAGAACCACAGGAAACCACTGTACAAAAAGTTATCTGCTATGGTGTAATGATGTTGCTGATGCTATATTTAATACGGTTTCTAAAATATATGTCAAATAAAAGTTTTAATCAGTACACCGTTCCTGTGTCTTGTCCAACAGCAAGCCCACGTAAATCTCGATCACAAACGCCGACTAGGTTTGACCCACCAAAGGACGATAAGAAATGTAAAAAAAATAGAAGAAGATGTCACCATAGGTACACGGCGGAACAGTGGCTACCAAGGGAAAACCCTTATCATAGCCACTTTGATGAATACGAATGATGAAAGAAAGCTGATGGAAAAGTTTTCCACTTCGAAACTTGTCCCGTGCAATGTAAGCTGAATTGTGTTGTGTACATTCCTGAAGAAAATTTACATGTTTATCAGCATCGTCCAAGGCGAATATTGTCATGTTGTGTGAACTTTAGCATAAGCAATTAAAACTTTTTTAAGGAGCAACCGTATTTTGCATATTCCAAGATTTTCAATTCGCCAACAATTACGCCAACGAACGCTATTTTGAATTTTATGGTAGTTTATCCGGGTTTTAATTCGTTTGTTAAATAGATTACAGATAGTATTTGGTATTCTTTTTTAAGTTCGATATTTTTAATAACCTTTGGAATAATTAAATTAAAGTAACCGACTTATTAACATACTATTTCTGTTATTAAGCGTATATTGAGTAAGCGCACATTTAATACAAGTAACACGACTACAAAATCTTATTTCTCAAATGCAGGTACTATATCTAAACAATACAAATATTTGTATATCTGTTTATGTGTTTTCTACGTGTAACATGTATTTACAAAAAAAGTGCACATTTAACAGTTGTCTAGCAGCTAATATACGGTACGAAATAATGCTTTGTATCCAATGGTATTTATTGATTTAGTATACAAATAACTCTTTAATTCATCATCATCATCTTCCTGCCCTTATTCCAATTATTTAGGGTTGGAATAATATGATTTTATTCACATTACACAAGGTTTTGTCTGGTCAAATCTGCAGAGAAAGAAATCTAGTATCGGACAGATCACTAGATAGGAACATCCCTGGAACATCTATTTATTTTAATTCATATAAGTAAAAGGGAGACCAGAGGGAGACTTCCTACAAAAGTCGATTACTTGGGTACTTCTGACCCATTCGTATTTCAACCGTAAAGTAGTTGTGTTCGCATGACTGTGTTTCAGTTTGAAGGATGGTATATGGCGTAAATTTACAGGGTACAGAGGAATAACACCTGAGTCCTCAGGAATGGCAACGCATGGGAGGTATGATGAGCGAAACAGTATACTCTGTAATGTCCAAGGTACTGTTTGTGTATATAGGCGACGGTTACCACTTTCCATCCATAGAGCCGTCAGCTTGTTTGCCATTCTAAGTAGAATAAAAAAAAAGTAAAATTAGTACATTCATATTACTTCATTATGCATATACTCCATAGCAACAGTTGGCAAAATAAACATTAGGTATAGCGTTATATATGATGACTAAATTTACATTCACAAAGTAAGATTTAAGTTCATAAAGCTACCTCGGTGCATAGACGAAGAAAACTGAGCGTTCTTAATTGCGGTGCACTATTTTGCGGCATGTTACTTAGGGTAATTAAACTACAACCGAGGAATTTAAAAGTATACATGCAATACCGCCACGAAAATTCTTGCTTATCGTCTAACAATTTTATTATAATATTATGTTGTGTTAATGTGTTCGTTTAAACTACATTGAAATTAATTTCTTTAAAAACTTTTATTTATAAAAAAGGACTAAGTATTAGGTGCATAAATATAAATTTCGAACTCAGTATTTTAATGGTTGTTGGTAGACCATTTAAATTAAAATTTTTCTTTTTGAGGGTAGCTTTAAAATAAAACACAAGCGCTTGTAGTTATAATTTTCCATTTGTTGTAGTGAACAAGATACTGCATTATTACATAGCGTTTGCATTATGCTTATTTCTATAAATAATGTTATTGAGGAAGAAAAGTTATAAGTGCCTATCCCATGCAGGCAAGTGTAGTGTGTATTACGTATTAGGTCACTCCAGAAGATTAGTGTACCAACCCTATAGATGTAATTCCTCAAAATATAGCTCAAAAACGTTACAGTGGGTCAATGATAGTCCTTTGTGGTCAAATGAGAGGAAAACTTATGTTCAGTAAAGGCGAGAAATAAAATAATGATAAAAGATGCACGATATTTATAATGTAAGTTCTTACTAACGATAACAAAGTTATCAATTCAAAGTGTACAAGATGAAATTAAACTTTATAATTCTCTTCTGCATCTCTCTTATTTTTCCGTGCTGGTGTCTATAACACAATAATCGTGTCGTCTACTCGATTGTGTATCTCAAGTTTTCACCTCACGTCCTCAGAGATTCTTTGTGTGTTGTTATATGTTTTAACAAGATATTTCACAATAAGCGATGCTATTATCCATAGCTTAGTGGCATTGGAATTTATTTGTTCGAACATTTAAAATATCAGTTTAGATTTGTTTTGTTTTTAGGTATGTTTGTATTCAGAATCATTTCACGTTTCAAGGATATTGCAATAATATGTATGTTTAGATATAAAGAGCGAAGTTTTGATGAACGCTATTCGTGTTATTTTAAAATTTTGATATAGTTTCAAAATACCTACAGGACTGTTCCTGTATATCATCAGGAACTGATCATATGAAGCCACACAATTGGCTTATAATTTTATAGGTGTAAATTATAGCAACGTTAGCGTTGCATGCATAATGAGTTTGTTAAGTTTACTATCCTCAGGTATTGTTCTTTGCATTCTAGTCTAATTAACTTAACGAGCGTGACTTATCCTAACTATAGTTCGGTCCTGGAGTACAAGTCCCAAAATAATCATGTTTACAGACAAGCTTGACAGTTCCATTGTGAACTCTCCGCGGATCATTTGAAATCACAGAATGAGAGATTAAGAACTTGATGAGAGACGATATAGTGTTGCGTAATATTACAATCGATAAAGATCTTGATCAAGGATCTATAGCAAAATATCTTTTAGAAAAATCTGTTTTTATTTTTCGAAAATCTACACTGATCATATAGATACATATATATCGTTTGAACTTTAGCTTTTTTTCAATATTATCTATGAAAAAATTATAAATTATTTATTGTCGTCATTATATCTCATTGTCAGTTCATTGATAGTGTCTTCTGAATTTCAGACATGTTAAAACTTATTATCTAAGTATATTTAATGTACAGACAATACTTTTCAATGATTTTAAAATATATAAAACAAATTTCAATATTGTACCATACAAACTTGTATAGGAAAACATAAGGTAGCAAAGTTCTTAAACGTTCTTATGCCAGACAAATAATTGAGTTAGATTGTGTAATTGTTAGTGCACTACGACCACTTGTATAATAATTTATTTAATTGCGAAATACAGACAATTTTAATTGTTTGCAGTATGTATATTTTATCACCAGGTTTAAAACATATGTCTTTTCACATAGTTAAAATAATAGTTTATCTGCTCTATGGAAATTGAGTAGAATTAAATTGGTTAAAATGAACTCTGGTATATGAAATAGCCTATCATTGCATCTAAGTGCAGTTAAATCCTTTTTGTGGTTTTTGTACGAAAGAGAAACAAACATCCATCTATATATAGTTACAAACTTTCGCGTTTATACTCGTAGTAGAATCAGTCCAATAAAACGCAATTAAAAAGCACGTATATATAATTAGTGACGATGTGCAGTGCAGTACACGCACACGCACACGCACACGCAATGCACACATATAAATAAATAGTGAATAAAATTTTCATGTTCTGCACAAACTCACTCACTTTTCTCACCATCATCATCATCATCATCATCATTTCAGTCATTTTCTGACCACTGCTGGATTTAGTCATCCCCCATAGACTGCCATAAGGGACTACTTCTCATTTTTTCTTAATTTTTAGTGGATATATACACCACATTAAGATTCTCTAAAATTATAAGATTTGTTAAACACTAATAAAATTTAAATTAAATTTTATAACAACGCTAGTGTAAAACTAATGGTTAACTTATTTAACTAGTTGTCTAGTATAAGTTTTTGCGACACTGCTTTGTCACAATCGCAAGACGCTGCGGTCACCAGGCCACTCCACCGCAACCGCAGTCTGTTGGTGACATCGGCCGCTCCGGAACAAGGCTTACTATGTTTGGATGGAGTCGATATTATGTTCAGTCTAGGGTTGTCACATTTAACATTTTTATAGGTTTTTATAACAATCAATTGTTTATGTAACTATATAAAGAAGCTGACGAGTGGCTTCTGAAACATCTATGATGCCCATGGTGATTGCCATTTCGGAAGTACAATCATTCATGTACAGCACCTTAGTAATATTTTAGTAATAGTATAAGTGAAGCAAAGGTACTTCTGTCGAAAACTTATCTCGCATTTTTTTCAACCGGCTTCAAAAAAGGAGGAGGTCTCAATTTGGTCATGTTTTATGTTTGTTATCCCAAAATCTGAAATAATATATTTTATAGATTAATTCCATATTTATCAGAATCGGTTCAGTAGTTTAGTTCTTAAATCAAAATAACTGGTTATGGCACGATTATATTTTTTTTTTCTGAAATACAATCGTGAAATATAACTTAAAACAACGCAGAGTAACAACACATACATTTAATGATAATTATACTCTGACAATTTCAGCATTTCTCTTACATTGTCAGTTCTGAAGATTAGGGCATTATGCCTTTGTGGTTGGATCTTGCAGTAATTATTATTGTATCTTGGATAGTAACACAATACATTTACTGCTACTTACTGGCAGATATAAGTCAGATGGTAGTAAATACCACCGAAGTGGCCAGGTATATTATATTCATTCATAGTATTACTTCGTACAGTATTTCTAATCTCTCTCGTGAATTGATACGACCGCTTCTCAGTTTCAAATATAACCATTTGAAAAAGGAATACGCTGGGTTTGTACTGACATACGCATACGTAACAGATAACATATTATTTGTTTACTTATTAGTGATTGGCGAAGCACGCATTTTTTGTATGAAGTGTATTTTTTTTTGTGTTAATATGATAACACTTTATCAACCATAAAAATAGGTAAATCGAATGTTATAATATTATCATAGATAGTGACAACCCTAAAATGTCCAGTGTCTGAATTAATTAGATGCTGTTAATATATTCACAGTTGGTCAGGAACCAGTTTAATTATCTACTGTTTAACAACATTTTTACAGTAAGTAAATGTTTATTATGTTTTATTTATTATCTTTGTTTTATGTTTTAGTATTTGAAATATTTCATATGTCACAAGTGAAATTTCATATGTCACTACAGTTACGTCACTTCACAAAGAGTGCTAGAAATTACACTAAATGAAAACGTAGATAGTCGCTGCGTATTTATTCGTGAGTTATTGTATGCGCTCGGTTAGCAGTGAAATGAAATCGTGTCAGACGGGCGATTGGGCCGTACAGACTAAGCGAATAGAGACTATATTACACTGCATTAAATCTATTCCTTTGCACTTATCAAAAAATTTTAGTTCATAGTTCACTTTCAATAGCAAATAGTAGCAAGTGCGACATTAAGTCATTGCGAGCAAAAATCACTTTTTATTACTTGTCACTTGTGATATCATGGTGAATAAAAATAATAGTATCTTTTAAATTATAATGAATTAAATGTAGCAATAATATCATTGCCTATTTAGTACAGTAATAGTAAGTTTTATACTTTTCTTATTAGGACAGACCCTTTTCTAATAGTGGGATGTCAGTAGGTTGTTAAAGTAAGGTAAAAGGGACTTCCATTTATAACACTCCTGTGAGGCAAGTTCAAGGTCTGTCTCACTGAGACCGTCTCAACTTATCATTTCTTATAGTATCTAGATCTTTTATACCAACTCTATATCTAGTGATATAGAGTCTCAAAAGGATGAGAAACACATCATAATCATAATGAAGGTAAGGTAAATATTTATGTTATAATATTATATTCATATTTATTCATGGGAAATTTGTTTCAGCTATTGTACTCTCTATATTTTCACATAGGGACTACACGATGGTTAAGGGCAACCGAAAATTCACAAATAATATATGTATCTATCCGTTGTCTAATAAAAACTGTACTTGCGACTAGATGGCGTTGTATAATATAATCCGTAGTGTTTATTTTCTCATGGTGATAAAAAAATCTTAGTATTTCTATTGGTATATTTATCTTAATTTTAAAACCGTCATGTAACCAATACAAAATTAGTAGTTAACTGCTTAGCAGAAGTCATAGGTAAAAAAGATTGACTGTTAGAGATTAATTTTTATAGTTGATGATAATGATAATATCAGCCGTTCTGTCCACTGTTGAACCCTTGGAGGGTTTTGCTAGTATTTGCTACGCTTGGTAGATGGGTTAGAAACCGCTGTTAGGCTTTGGTAATATTTTAAGAGGGACGTTGTTACCTATCCTTCGACAATTAAGTTCCTAATTAAGTCACCTCTTTTGACACTCACGGGAAAAGAAAAAGTGGCCTATTCTATGCCGGCCCCATATGGCCATTTTTAACTATAAATGTGGCAGTATAAATAATTATATTGAAAATTTATTGTAACAACACTTATTTTAGTAATCTAAAATGGCAAATAAGTTAGACACCTAACTGATGGAAAGAGGTAATCATCGTCTAATGATTTGAACCACGAACATTACCGAATAGATAGATAGATAGATAGATAGATAGATCGTTTATTTGTTTGTTACTAATCACACACAATATATACATAAGAATAGATAATACATAAACAACATAAGATTTATAAAATTGTGTTATTATGTGTGATCTGCAGCTATACTGTACTTCTACTGCTGAATATACTGTACTTCTCAAAATACTTTACGTGCGTAATTCCTGACTTAAAATAAATATGCGTAGAAAAAATGAAATCATTTCTGAAATACGATATTATATTTTGTAATAATAATTGACTAATAATAAGCAAATAATCTTAACAATTTAAGTAATTTCAGTGCTGAAATTTATTATACACTTGATTCGATATATTCAGATAATTTCTGCTCAGAGAACGCCACTCAGATTTTCTATTTAATGTTTAATTATCTCAATTAAATGTTCATTTCTATAATACATTGAAATACGCTGAATCTGTACTTGTCAATGCCACTTTGACTCCGAACTACCTAACTTGGCTTCTAATCTATCTTTCCAAGAATATTAATCTTAAGTTGCTTGAATCGCTGTAAGTTGACTGGAGATAAGAAAATGCCCGCATAATTCAGTTTCTAACTATATATTTATTTATTACCTTCACTTATAATCTGGAAATTTACCATATATTTTTATTTGCGACTTTATCCGCATGACCGAGATGTATTTACTGACCAAAATGAAAGTAGCTTATACTCTTGTCTTTCCTGTGTAGTACATGTATATATAATTTTTATTAGTATTTGATTCAGACGTTAAGACGCTAAGAGGTTTTTTTATGCAACTTAGAATGGCAAACAAGCTGCCGGCCCATCTGATGGAAAGTGGTAACCGTCGCCTATAGACATGAGCAGTACCATGGACATAACCGATTATATTGTTTCGCACATGATACCCCCCCCCCCCCCCATGCATTGCCATTCTTGAGGATTAACGCATTATTTCTCTATACTCTGTAAATTCACTGCCATATCCCAAACTGAAACAGCCATGCAAAGCCGACTACTTAACGGTTGAAACACGAATGGAACAGAGGTACCAAGCAAACGTTTTTTAAACAAAGTCTCCTTCTGGTAGGTAATAAATAAACAAATAAACTCTTATTGATATTTGTAATATCAATAAAGACTTACATGCTATTTAACGCAGCTTTGTCCATGCGGAACCTATTATTTTCTCTTGTGGTGGTGCCTGCAGATGTCTTTAAAGGAATGTAATTATTTATCTACTAATGAGCCATCCCGTCCTCTTATAGGGATTACTTATTAGAAGATATTGAATTTATCTACTTACAAGTGATTCGGCAAGCGATAGAATTATAGAAAAAAGTATATAGCCTATATTACTCCAATCCATTTAACTTTATACAGGTATAAAAATTTTTAAAATCAGTTGAGTAATTTTTGATTTTATCCATTATAAACAAATAATCAAATCTCTTTTTATAATATTAGATTATAGAACTCTTTATAATATGGTAGGTTTAGAATCTACTGTCTTACTAATAAACGTATAATTTAAAAAAAAATTTGCTAGTGTTATCCAGTACTATTTACGACGATGATCAGGCATTTAAAAGTTATGATATAATAAAAAAATCATATACAGACATAAAGCCTGAAAACATTACTCACCTTATTTAGATGGTCGTGTTGTAAAAAATATGATTTAAAAGAAATTGTAAACAAGTCTGTTTTAATCAAAGATTAATTTTATTCTATAAATGAAAGTTTAATTAGAATATATTATGCATACAAGCATTTCTTACGTAGCGTATTAAAACTCCTTCAGGAAGTTCACCACCACAAAATTAAGTGGCACAGTCGTCATTGATATATCGTCGGGTAGGCGACTGTTAGGGGTATTATTACAATTTGTAATCAGAACATACTCGTAATTTGCATAACAAATATTCTAGCAAATATTCACGAAACCACATGGACATTCCTTGAATTACATAAAATATCATTTTGTTATTTTGCAAAATACTTGGTTACTAAGTATTTTGCAAAATGACAGAATGATTGAATTGATAAAAGTTAACAATTAAGTTAAACTCATGGATTAAGGGTATTTATATATATAAGTGTATATAACGAATGATGTCATATACGAGCATGCGGTCTTAAACAGGCAAAGCGAATGTAGCTACCTACTAGTGGATTTTTAAATATTTTCCTTTTTTCATTCTATCCCTTTTTATATTATTTATGTTTAATTTTATCTCTGTATTATTAATTAATAACCGCAAAAGGTATGTAAAATTCATATAATTGTTTAATCTTATTTGTTCATTGCTAAAAAAAGGTCTCCTTCATAAACTGCCATAAAAAATGAGAGCGTTCCATATGGCAGTTTATTATTGGAGGGATTTTGCCAATAGTTACTACGCTTGGTTGACGAAATGATAATCACAGTTTGGCTTATAGTGATGTTTTAAGAGGGACACTGCTGTCTATCCCTCGATCATTAAGTTCCCTTAATCGTCTCTCACGCTATCCACTGGAAAAGAAGGAGTGGCACATTCTGTACCAGGATCGTACGGTTAAACAAAATTCAAATATTATGTTAGGCATACCGTATTTTAATCCAAATACTTTTTTCGAGCTTTCAACTAAATATTTTGTTTTTTCATAATTACAGGCATCCAAAAGTATGTATCGTATATATTAAGAATACAAGACTTATTAGACCTAAGCTTAGCTCTGTATTAATAGTGGGCAGCCGCAGTGAGACGGCCAGTGGATTTGGCGCGCACAATATTGATGGATATTCCCTTTCCCGCTACGTTATTGCTTCCTTAATGGATATAGATTGATCTATTCTCGAGCGAACCTTTGTATTTTCGCCATTTCAACGTTGCTCGAATTCAGGTTTAAAAATTTAAGTTACAATTACAAGTACAATCGAAGCATTTGGCGTTCCATTGTTTCTGCCTACCCTAATTTTTTTTTTATACAACTTAGAATGGCAAACAAGCTGACGGTCCACCTGATGGAAAGTGGTAACCGTCGCCTATAGACATTAGCAGTACCATGGACATAATAGAGTATACTGTTTCGCCCATGATATCCCTTATGCGTTGCCATTCCTGAGGACTCAGGTGTTATTCCTTTGTACCCAGTAAATTCCTAATGGGAGACAGGTGTGACAGATATGTATGTATGTATTACAAGTACCTACAAGTTGAATATAACCGTATTCTTTTTAGAGATTTGAGAGAGAGAGAGAGAGAGAGAGTGCGTGGCAGGTACTGGCATAACTCCTCATTGTTGGAGGCCTGTATTCAGCAGTGAATAGTTAACGGCTGATATGATGATGAAAAATATTATAAACTAGCTGTTCCCCGCGGCTTTACTCTCGTTTATCAGTGTATAATTTACCCTATGCACTAAGTTTGGATATAACCGCTTACCATTAGGTGGGCCGTCTGCTTGTTTGCCACCTCAGTGATATAAAATATATATATATATATATATATATATATATATATATATATATCGATTTCTTTAATATCTTATATATAAAATTCTCGTGTCACGGTGTTTGTTACCAAACTCCTCCGAAACGGCTTTACCGATATTTATGAAATTTTGTGTGCATATTCGGTAGGTCTGAGAATCGGCCAACATCTATTTTTCATACCCGTCAATGATAAGGGTGACCCACCCCAAAATATATTTTTTTAATTTTTTGACAATTTTTTTAAATTTTATTTTATTATAGTTTAGCATTGAAAAATACATACAACTTTAAATTTTCATCGTTTTACGATGAACCCCTGTATTTTAATCGCGATTTTTATATTTCGCAATAAGTGGTTAAACAACGTTGACGGGGTCAGCTAGTAATCTTATATTTTAATAAACAATACAAACAATCAAATTCGTCTAGACTTCAATATTCGTAATATTTTAAATTATGCATATTGAATAATGTAACTGAAACTTGCCCTTTGAATTGTTAATACTTGTTGATTAGTTTTTGTGTCTAGTTACGCGGGGTGTATTTACATTTTCTGAAGCCAACCAATAGCTTAATCAGCGACCTGCTTAAGTTTACTTAGTCTAAATAATACACAGCCAAACATTACTCGCTCTAGTTAATTTTGTCGCTGGCGTAACCATACGTTATGTAGTGTGACCAATTTAAAATGACCTTTCATCCCCTTCACCTGTCTATTGTAATGTGGACTCATAGGTGGCGTACAGTGAATAAAGATAGCTCTTAATTATTGGTCTGAATTCCTAGTGATGTTTAGGCATCTAATACACTTGGTAAACAAGCTTCGTGATCCGCTTACTCAACACATATGCATAGTTTTAGATGCGTATAATTACTGAATTCTATTAATTAATAAATCATTCTACAATACGAGAAATATCACGGTGTGTTTGCTACAAACTACAAACTTCTTATTAAATTAAATCGCGAAAGTTCCTTTCTGCTGATGGAGGAATACTCAGATTCAATCAAAGCATTGGACGTTAAGTAGCATGCCAATTGGAGCATACGAGTATTGCTATTAGCTGGTAAATTTGATTTAGATTAAAATTGATTTATATTGCATCAACCCTTGACCAGCTGATCCCGCGTGCTTCATACCGCTTAACAGTCGATTATTTAATTTTTTAGTTTTTTAAATACTTATTCTGCTATTCGGGACGCCGGGTCAGTCAGTAGACAAAAAAAAAAAAGAAAAGAAAAAAGAAACTTAATAAGTAAAAAATTACATTATGTCAAAAAATAATAATTATAAAGCACGCCGTGCCACGTCACTCAATTATTTTGCCTTCCCGAAACGTCTCCACTAACACTTGAACTTTATGGTATGGTATTAAAGTTCAAATTGACTTAAGTGTTATTACGAATATGGGAATAAAGAAAAGTATTATTTTTAGACTTTTTTCAGGTAACTTTTAAAATTTTTCTCTCCGTAAAAACCATCCTCATACTTCAAGGAATAATAAAAAAAAAGAATTAGTGAAATATGTTCAGCTGTTCTAGAGATTTGCGCTTAGCAACACATTCAGTAATTAATTTTTTTATGATATATGTGCTGAAAAGGTTAAATTGGATTAATTTAAAACCTGTTATTGAAAAAACATTTATAATTTTGAATTTATATTTAAATAATAATTCAAAAAAGAAATAAACCGTACTATGACCCAATGATAAAATAATTTATTTCACCCGAGGAGAACGAAACCAAGGTGCGAATATTACCAGATTAAATCTGAAATAGGCAGGGATTATCTTTACCGAAACATCAAAATGTATTTGGCAGATAGCTGTATTCTAATAACATAATTGTTGGATTACTGATTTCATCCCTTTGATATTATTTGTGAATTCAGCGCGTTTAATTTGTAAAGTAATATTAAGTAGATCTATAAAGCTGCGGAAGAAATATAAATCTTGAAAAGAATCTAAAAATTAATTGAAGTTAAACATTCCCTACAAATATAATACCGCTAACGATTGAACAATCATTTTACACCACTTTAATTTATGTACCTTTCTGTTGACTTTAGAGAGATCCATTTTTGTTGTCTAGAGTGGTGAACTGAAATTAAACTGAGAGGTTATTTAATGAGAACTCTTAAAAGAGTTTTAATAACATTCAGCAAACATCTATAACGAGATTCAGATAATATTTACAAAAATCCTTCAAATACAGTATGACCTGAAGGTCTACTGGATAAACCTTTTTTCAGTAAATCTATTGATACTTAAATATTTTTTTAGTTTTGGTCCTTCTCAGCGAGACGACATTATTTATACCTACTATTTAGTGGTAATGAAGATAAAAGTGATTTTCCAAGCAACCTTCAAATCGCAATAGTAGACAATAAAATAAGAAATGTAATAATAAAAAACCTAGCTTCATATTTTAAAGTTGAAATTATACCTGTAACTAAAAAAAGATCGGCCCGTCCTCTTGTACCCAACGTAATATTGCAGTAATAAATCCTGAACTGGAGATAACAGGAGAGAAAATATAAATAAAATGAGCTTGTTTTGACATCTTGCAAAAGTAGCCTTATTTCAGAGTCACAGCTGTCTTGTAATATTAAAATGTATGCTAACTTGACTCTCTAATGACCGCAAGATTTAAATCTAAAGAAATACTTTTGTTTCCGACTTAAATAAGAAAAGTTTTTTGTTTTTCTTTTCTGTTTCCTCAGCTACAAGGAATGCGAATTCGGAATAAATTATTATAAGTAAATGTATTTTGATTTACGCATAAGTATTATTGGTTTTCTTCTATATTTATATAATGCAATTTTTTAAGGTATGTAAGATGATGACAACATTTCTCATTTATGAGTTTGTGGTCAGTAGTCTTGAGGAAAATCTGCATCTGAGTTCATTAAAAAGTTGTTGACATTTACTCACAATTAGATTAGATTGGAAAATTAAAGAGTGTACAGAGAGTGTGGATTTCGGAAGTAAGAAAACCAGGAAATAGACCACTTTTAAATAGTGTATTAAAATAAAATATACACCAGTATTTAAACTAGATCTTAAAGAATACAAGTGCGATAACTGTATCCAATTTGGTGTAGTTGTTTTTCTTTTTTGTGATATCGAAACAAACGGATATAATTACTAAAAATTATTGTTTTTGTATCTATTGATCTTATTTAGTCTTTTCACATGTACAGAAATCGTTTGGTTATAGTGTTTTATACAACTTAGAATGGCAAACAAGCTGACGGGCCACCTGATGGAAAGTGGTAACCGTCGCCTATAGACATGAGCAGTACCATGGACATAACAGAGTATACTGTTTCGCCCATGATACCCCTCATCCGTTGCCATTCCTGAGGACTCAGGTGTTATTCCTCTGTACCCAGTAAATTCACGCCATATCCCACCCACCCGATTG
Organism: Galleria mellonella; assembly: GCF_026898425.1. NCBI lineage: Eukaryota > Metazoa > Arthropoda > Insecta > Lepidoptera > Pyralidae > Galleria > Galleria mellonella. The sequence goes on from NW_026442179.1 coordinate 45,777, forward strand.
GTTATAGTTTTATTATGTATGTAAGATAAATCTCATTTTATTGAAATAATATCATATTTTAGTTCTATTTTAATTCATGAGATTCATTATTCATGTTCATTAAAAATTAATGCAATGCTATTAAAATGCTCTAATAAAAAAAACGAAATGGCACTGTACGAAATATATGAACTAATGGCACTTTCATAAATAGATTTTTCACTTAAATATGTAATAAAGTTTAACTGCTGTTCGTTTATCATTTTTATAGCTCATATTTGCTTTGCTAGTATAATAATTTCTATCATATTTATAGTAACTCGTGAAATCATAATATCGTTATTGCAGATTGTACGTTAATATCTTCATTTTAAATTGTTGTATATTATATATTTCGAATCAATAAACAGTGTTGTATTTATAAGAAAAAAAAATGTTATTTGATACTCGTATTTTCTTTTATGTATTAAAATATAATTGTTTGATTAGTTATATTGAATTTAGTATTATTAGCTTTAAATTCCATTTATTCAATATTTAAATCTTATCTTAAAAGAGTTATTGATGCTTTTTTTTATTTTTTTTTATACAACTTAGAATGGCAAACAAGCTGACGGCCCACCTGATGGAATGTGGTAATCGTCGCCTATAGACATGAGCAGTACCATGGACATAACAGAGTATACTGTTTCGCCCATGATACCCCCCATGCGTTGCCATTCCTGAGGACTCAGGTGTTATTCCTCCGTACCCAGTAAATTCACGCCATATCCCACCCTTCAAACCGAAACACAGCAATGCAAACACAACTGCTTCACGGTAGAAACACGAATGGAACAGAGGTACCCAAGCAATCGACTTTTGTACAGTCTCCCTAAATACGTGGTAAATATGTTGTTTGTGTGTGTTTCATTTGTTTTCTATGGGTTCGTAAGAGGCGACTAAAGGAACTTAATGGGTAGAAGCGTCCTTCTTAAAACATCTCTAAAAACCTAACTGCGGTCGTCAACTCGCCTACCAAGTAGCAACTATTGGCAAAACTCCCCTTTTAGGGAAAGCTTATGTTTAACGGTGGACAGTTCAAGGTTAAAATGATAAAATTTGTTACTAAAATGATCAGTAGTAGATGGGAGAGTATATTATTAGATAGATATATTATTGATAGTACAATATATGACAGGAAAGATGAATTAGTGAATAGAAAGAGAAAATGCAAGAGTAAATTACTGAACAATAATAACGGACGAATAATTAGATATGCATTTATTAATAATTCATATCTATTTATTTATGCAATGTTAAACAAAATATTTATTTTGTTAAAACAGCATTTTGTAAAAACAGATCCTCTAGATATATATATTTCACAGCTATCTAGCTTTGAGATATACAGAAGGATCTGTTTTAGTCGACTTCAAAAAGAAGGAGGTATTCAGTCCAGTTGTATTCTTTTTTATATTTATTACCTCATAAGTCCGTCAGTTGTAAACCAATTTGGATAATTAATTTTTTATTTAAAAGTATATATTTATATACAGATTAGTCCCATAGAAATTTATACAAAATTAATTTAGTAGTTTGGTTATAAACAAAAATTACTGATTTTGCCATAATTAAAGCCGGTTCTTTCGTGGAATACAATCTTAATTATTAATTATTATAATATTCGTATATAATATTTAAGTAAACATTTGTAATATTGCATTAACAATTCATAATATAAAGTGGTTAAAAAAATGTTAAATACTCTAAAATTTGGTAGTTTCTAAACACGTGAAATATAAATTTAATTGCTGTGAGCTTAATTAAAATACAAAATAAAAATAAAACCTACAAAAACTATATATCGTAAATTAGGTTAAAACATTCTACTCGTACAATTGTATACGTAACAGTCAATAAATCAAATCTTTTTTATAATACGTTAATAGATTGCCAGTACTCATAAATATGTACCACTATAACTTGAAATAAATATGATCCAGTTTGATTAATATTTAGGACACGAATAGATTATTTTAATTTCTTAATAGTAAAAATAAACTGTATATATTGATTATTATATAATATGTATATAATAAATTCTTATATAATATGTAACTTTTCGTCGAGTGTGCCCCGACATAGAATGGGCCCCCCTTCCTTTCCCATGAGTATCGTAAGTGGCGACTAAGTGAAGGCGAAGAATGGGCAGCAGCGTTCCTCTTAAAATATTTCTAAAAGCCTAACTGCGAGTGTTAACCCGCCTGCCAAGCATGGCAACTATTTGCAAAACTCCCTTAATGGGCAAGGTTTATGTCTAGCAGTGATATATAACTTTATTTTATTATACTATATGAAAATAAAAAAATACATGGATAAGTGGAATTTAGCGACTGATATAGAAATAAGCCACGTATTCCAAATGTTATTTAGTTTATCGATATAAATAAACTCGAATGTTTCCTGCTCGAATGAATATAGAAGTGGATTCAAGTATCGTACGTCCCAGTCAAGAACTTTATAGCTCAATATACAATTTTCCAATTCGGATGTTGGCACTTTCACATATCGCTCGTATTGCACCGTAAGCGAATCGCAAATCAAAACCATTGTGATGTCGCATAGGTATTATTGGATAAACTATCCGTAATATGTTTTCAAATTAATATAACATATAAAAATATAAATATTTAAAAATTAGTACCTTTTTTCTTCTTTTAGCATCTCCTTCAGCCTTTTCGTCCATTTTAGGATCAAAGTTTTCGTTCAACTTATACTTAATGAAATTAGTGGCTCATTCGGTGCCATATAGTTCTAGCATAGGATGAGCCACTACTTTCTATTTCGTGGGTGTCATAAGAGGTGGACCGTCAGCTCGTTTGCCCCTCTAACAATAATAAAGGATCTCCTTTGAGGATAGTTTTGAAGTTTTAACAATTATAACGGGCACTTGGATTATGAAACGAGCTGAGCTGTTTTTTAAACAGGTCATGACAACAAAATCGTAGTTTCACATATAGCTAAAAAAATGCTACATGACATGAGATTAGTAAAACTGCATATTGTAGTTTTATTAGTCTTGTTTATGTAATTTTGTGTAGATTTATAAAGAGATCTATAATAAGTTCTTATGTAACAATTAAGTTAAATTAATAATCAATTATATTATTAATCTTGCTTTTTTAAAATAGATTATGCCAATGAGATGAGACTAGTGTCTATAAAGCAAAAGAATAAAGGTAATTCCAATAAAATTCTTTTCATTTATATGCTATGAAGCGTTTCTCAAGCATGAAAATTTTTTATGATTATAATTCAGTAAATATTTAAGTAAAACTTCAAATATAAATGAAAAGTACTTTATTTCTATTAAGTAAAACAGATTATTCTTTAAGCTATATAAAAAAAATCTTAAGTATGCTGACTCGACGTAGTTGTAATGGATCTAAATTATTTTTTCATCTTTTTCCTTTGAGTGTAATTACTCTCAGCTTAAAGCAGTAACTGATTTAGATAATATATTTTATATATTTCACTAGTTTTTTGCATCTCTGTCTAACAGTAACCCAACAGCATAAAAGGGATCTTTATATTTTTATAATTAAATGTTTCTAGCTTTAGTGGTTTAAGCTATGCGATAATAGATCGCTCTGTCTATCAATCAGTCAGGGCAAGCCTTTTCTATATCCACAGAAATCTTAATAACTGCTTAATATTAACAGCTACTAAGTCTAGTTGATCATAGTTCTAAACAAACAGTCCAAGATTAAAATTAATACCGCAATAACGCTTCTGCTTAGATTCCTGTCTGACTAAATGTGGACTCAAGTTTCCTAATGAAATTTATCTCTCAATAAATACATAATAATAATTATATATGTAGGTATGTGTGTTTATATATACGATTAAATATTATATTAATCGTTATGTATAAACTTAAGTTTGTCTAGTTCTTCTTGTTTGAGAATTACTACATTATTGTACACCGCTCTACCCGCTGACATTGATGCTTTCCACTTTGTGCTTGCTGAAAGAGAACTCTCTTAGAGTCAAGCTCGCTTTGTACTACCTCTGTCATATTTTTTAATTATTATTAATGTGTAAAACAGAGTACAAAATAAATAAATAGTTTTCATCACATTTTATGTCACTTTTTGTTAGGGAAAGATCTCATGAAAATACGTATTATTAAAAAAATTCACGTGAATAAAACAAGAAGTTTCATTTCCATTGTCTTAAAATACTAGGTACTCAAGTAAAAAAAAAAACTCAGTACGTTAGTATTCAAAGAGCCCTTTGCGTGGGCGGTTTACATAAGTGTACTTTATATACAGTGAGTCTGGGAACCGGTAATTTCGTCGAGTGCGCCCCGTTTATGACATAAACGTTTTAGTTACGGGAAACGGCGTAGATTAAACATTGTTTCCTTATTTCTTTTGGTCTTTTCATGTAAACGGAATAAAAATTTTCACCTTAATTTGAATTAATGCTACTACCTACTGTGAAATAAATACATATTTATATAAAATTAAAGTGAGCCAAAATGGAACTTAAAACAAGGTATCTACAAAAGAAATTTAATAAAGAGCGCATTCACTTTAGGTGTATATATATTATATGCAATTTATAATTGTCCCGATACAGGATAGGCCACCCTTTCCTTTCCGTGGCGACTAAGAAAGAGTTAGGATGGGCAGCAACGTCCCTCTTAAAACATCTCCAAAGCCTAATTGTAATTACCAGTCCACTTGTCAAGCGTGGCAACAACTGGTAAAATCCCCCAGAGGGGAGACTTATGTTTAGCATTGGATAGTTAAAGGCTGGTGTGATGATCATTGTTCTTTTTAATAAATTCATTAAGAGCGAATTAAAATGTTATTTATACAATACATTGCATATAAATCTATCACTAAAAATTTTGCACCTTACTTTATATTTTGCTTCGGAATTTTTCAAATAGATTTTTGTTATCTAAATCCCAATTATAGATTAATGATAGATTATAAAAATATTATAACATGATTAACTCTTGCTATACTTCGTTATGAGGTATAAATTAAGTAAACTGATAAGGTATTAATTAATAAAATAATATGAGGCTATAAGTATATTTTTACGATGCCGGCCTATTATAATATAAGGATTTATTTCGAGCTTCTCTTTTATAGTGGAAATCTGTTTCGTACGTTTATTTTGAAAGAGAGACGCTGTTGCCCTCGTTTATTGCTCGAGCATTAAACTCTTTTGGTTGCCACTTATGACACCCACTGAACGAAAATGATGACCCATTCTATGCTGGGACCACACAGCAATTATTCCATTATATTTTTTATTTATTCATTAGTAGTGCGGTACTAGTAATAATTGGGATAGTACATATATACTAAAATTTACACATATGTATATATATATATATATATATATATATATATATATATATATATTCATACATATATAAAATATAAATATTATACACGAAAATGAGAATAATAAAATAATACTTACTACTTCGATAAAGTGTAAAGGAAAACATATAAGTTATTTTTTAATTTAAGTTATTACTTACTAATATCATAAATATGAGAGTGGGTTTGTTTGTGCTCAGTAATGACTATGAAATTTGGTATATAAGTTGTATATAATATGAAGAAGGACATTAGGACAAGTCAGAAGTCTTCATGTAATGAATATGCTCTAGAAACTTATAACATCAAAGGGGGTCACTTGTACATTGTTTTAGTGGTAGTAATACATTCATACTGTGTAGTTACTGGTAGGTATCTAATAAACAAATGGATCGTAGCAACCCTCGTAAAGTCAAACATATTGCGCCGACAAATTCATCAATATCGCTCAGATTCTGACGTTTGCATCCACTATTGATTTATTGTTGTAATGCACCTAGCATCGTTCATTAATTGAATGAACTTAATGGATTCACTTCATTAATCTAGTTTGTATATGGTTCGTAACTTTAAAAGAGTAAATAAAGTTTGTTAGCTTCATAATCGAGAGTTCGATTTTATTATAATACGAGTATTAACTTTTACCTGTGACTTTGCCCACATGAATGGAGTATGTTCATTGATCAGGATAAAAAGTAGCCAATGTCTTTCACCATTTTATATATTATGTGTTTTCGAAATTCATAGTCATTGCTTAAGCATTAAGGCGCTAAGAGGTAGCAAACAAAATCACTTTCACATTTATAATATTGTTATAAAATGAAACATTTTTTTTTAATATTAATTAAAAAAATATTTGATAACAATTATGAATGGTTTCTTATAGATACACAATGAGTGTTAGTATTAGGTATTTATAAATTTAGATATAAAACATAATATTATTATAATTTTCTTATAGTTCTTATAATATTATATATATGATAAAACTACCAATTTTAAGGTTCGTACAATTTTGATTCTTCATTTAAAAATAACCATACCGAAATAATCAATGAATTTCTGAGAAAATACTCCATCTAAATTATATTTATCTACATATAAAAAAAAAGAAAATGCCATAATGAAATTACATTTGCAATTTTTAGTTTCAAGTCAAAATTGCAGAGCAAACAAATATGGTATAAAGAAAATGCAGACTAATCCTTAACTCAGTATAAACTTACCACGATTTGCTCAAGACTTTTATAGTCGATATAAAATTTTCCAATTCGACTGTTGGCACTCTTTACTAGGTATTACTTTGTGGGGCGAGTCACAAATCAACTCGCCGACGTTCTGCCGAAGGCCGCCATCTTGGTTCTTCGCGACCGCTTACCCGTGGAAATTGTACGAATTGTATTTTCATGCAAGTCATGCAATGCATGACGCATACAGATTTATTGCATCTCAGATAGGTGCTTACCAGTTTATGTGTTTTCATCTTCACGATTTAATATAATAGTTAGTAAAATATTTTATTTTTTATCGATTTTTACGTTGTCATTAAAATGTGATCATACAAATAAGTTGATTGTTTCATCATCTTACCAGCCTTTAACTGTCTACTACTGAACATAAGCCTCCCCCTAGGGGGGTTTTGCCAGTAGTTGCTACGCTTGGCAGTCGGATTGGCAATCGCAGTTTTTTTTAATGGATGATAATGGAATGGTAACCCCACCCGCACTATCGGTATACACCGGCGGGGCAACAGTGGAGAATGATAGGTGAAGATGAAGTAGGATAGTTAGCTTTTTTCGTTAGACATCGTGACGAATTCAACAAGAATTGTTCACGATTGTTTCCAGGGATAACTACGTGGAGGTCGACCTAATAAGGTATATTGCCAGCAATGGGGCTGTCAAACTCCATTGCTAACAATCTTTCTCCCCCCGGCAATCGGAGTTAGACTTTGGAGATGTTTTAAGAGGGACACTGCTGCTCATCCCTCGTCTCCCTCCCTTAGTCGCCTCTTATGACACCCACGGGATAGGAAGGGGTAACCTATTTTATGTCGCAACCATACGCTGAATCTGATTATAATGATAAATTATTAAGAAAAAATTACAATGTAAATTACGTAATAAAGCCTTCATACGTTTCAAAAAAGAAAGAAAAGAAAACAAATAAACAAGATGGATGTTTTTTTTTATACTTTCTTTTTATACTTTATTTCTTAGAATATAAACTTATCCTTATGTAAACAGATGAACAAAAATTGTCTAGGTATAATGTAGTTTTATTTTTTTAATACAAAGATTAAATACAGGAAAAAAAGTTGTTTATTACGACCCTGACAATTTATAGGTAAATAAATGAAAACGTAAAAAAGAATACGATAATTGATCAATGTTTTCTCAATATGATATAGGTATATCGAATTCAAAATAAACTTTATTTAAATAGTTATAGAAGTTATTTTTAATTGCAATATTTTTGAGGATTCTATTGTAGTTTTGAAAAGTTATCTGTTGAGAAAAGACTACAAGAAATTCAACTATAAGAAATAATGTTTTCAAATTTCTTTTAAAGTTGTACGTTTATTGGAATGTATTATGTCCAATATGCTTGTTGAATATTTAAAAGTGCATAATCGATTAAGTAAATTTGTTTGTCTTCTAAGTAGGTAATCATTTTAAGGTTTTATTTAATAAGTATTCTTATGTTAACATTATAAATTTTAAGTTTGTTCGTTCGCTAGTTTATTTTTTCTTAGCGCTTTAATAGTTCAACCAATCAACATGAAATTTGGTACATGAAGAAAGACATTAACTAATTTTAAATTTATATACATAAGATATGTTCACGAACGTAGTAAAAAGTATTTGTTTAATAAAACTTTAAAATTCATTGAAAGGTAACATTTAATGTAATTCAGATCTCAGTCACAGTTAGTTCCCGTGAGAGGTATAATAAACTTGGAGTCTAAACTAAGATGATGGGATAAGATAGGTTGTGAGAGGACTGCCGAAGTGCATTCCCTTGCTCAGCTGGGTCGGGTCGTGGTCGGCATTAATGGAATATTTACGAGAACATGACGCAGTGACGAAGCTCGGACCGTGAGATTTAGTAACAGATTAAATTTGCTACGTCTTCATATATTTTTTATGAAGAATTTATATTTATAGAATTTACGAATTCGAATTAGGCATTTAAATTTATTTTTATGTGTTATGTTACTTATACATATGTAATATTATTATAGCAACTACTGCCAAAACGTCCCTTATAGGAGAGGTTTCTGCTCAACAATAGACAGTTAAAGGCTGATAAAATAAGGATGATACGAGCAATATTATTAAGGCACGCGATTGGAGTAGCTTATTGTATACCTAAGATATTATATCTTTTTATTTTGGACATGCTTTTCTGATCTACGTTTATTACGGAGCGGTGGACTGTGATGAGGTGATGAAATGATGTAGACACGGAATTTAGTAGCGAAATAAATGTATTAAACAGCAAGCAAGGAACAGAACAATATGATATTGTCAAAAAATAAAAATTTAAAATACAAATAATAAGAACATTCTAAAAGTAAATGTATATAAAAAAGTATAATAATGTCTAAAGAGTTTGCATCGGCCGGTCGCCAATAACGAGTATATCTTGTATACGGTAATATAGCGTTGCTTTTTTTATGTATAAGAATGGAATGGTAGTCCAGCATCTGTTACCATATTTACAAATTGGCCCCATAGAAATTTTATCAAAATCAGTTTAGTAGTTTAATTTTTAGATTAAAATAATTGGGTTTGTCACAAATTACGTCCGTTTTTTCTGTGGGTTCCAATCTTTAATTATTTATTTTATACACATTTGGAAAAAAATTATAGCATCACAAGCAGAATATTCTCTAAAATAATTCTAAGGATTTTGATTTAATTCTGTTTAATACACTAATCAGTATGTTGACTGAAAGCTGAAACTATAAAAAGGATAATATGGTGAAAATAATGAACGATTTATTAGACTGCGAATTCAAACAAAGTGTTTAGTTTAAGTGAAACATATTTATAAAAGTATCGTTAAGTGATAACGCAATCAAGAATTCGCGAGAGCTCGCAGATTGTACGTGTGAATTAATGTAAAATGCCATTACACTGCTCTGCATGAAAACTGTACGTTCCATATTTTTTTTCCCCACGGTGTATTCCTACATTAATTAACACCTGTTTAATTCTGTGTCATTCAATTGGATCTTTAATTGTGTTTTTAAGTCGATACTATTTTTTCATCGATAATAAACAGATTCCCATGGATATATGGTGATAATCATACCCAGTTGTATTTTATATATTTTATATACCCGGTTACGGGTACTTTTAATTTGGCCCTTCTTCAGCACGTCGCCTATTTGGTCGACATATGTCAATCTAGGGCCGTCCCTACCGACATCTTCATTCATTCTTGCTCGATAAATCTCTTTCGTTATTCTTCATTCATCCATCCTCCAATACTCTTTTTTCGTCATTTTCAAAATATACTTTCGCAGTGATAATTTAATACATTAGTACTGGGAAACATGAATACAAACATGATAAAAATCTACAATAGCATTTCATTTCTATACCATCAAAACAATTATTTGTTGCAAATCCGAAATACATCGCAGTGTACACCCGCTGTTAATACGCACAAGAGTACGAAAGCACGTAATAAGATGACATTCCGGATTGTTATTTCGCAACGGCGCTTTTTGATTGTCACAAGTATTAAATAAACGAGGGCTAATTCTGGGGATGTGCCTCGAGACGGATACGGTTTAACGTTTAATGAAGGAAAGTCAAAGAACAATGATACGTTGGCATAAGTGTGAGTGTTTGTGTGAATCGCCCGGGGGACTTTGTACTCATAATCGACGTCTGTTTTGTTGCGTTGCTGTTTTAAAGCCATTTCTTTGACGGATCGTTTGTAATTTATCTAATCTTCTGCGTTTAAATAATGAGGCTTTTTCAAGTAAATGTCACGGTTTTCACTAGTATCAAATAATGATTTGCAAAAGAAAAGAACATAGGAATTATTCTTACAAATTAATACAAATATCAAATCTTATTAAATAACGAAATATAGAATAATCGTAAAGGTGTTTACTATTTATCAAATGTTATTGAAAAATAAAAAAAAATACACTGATATGGCTAACAAGCATACGGCTCACCTGATTGTAGGCGGTTACTGTAGCCTATGAACGCCTGCAATACCAAAGCCATTACGCGGCGTTGTTAACTCTGATGAAATCTATTCAGGGTCGGCAACGCTTTTAGTAAAATATTAATGTTCCTGCTACATTGAGTCAAGATAGATAGCGAATTTTGGCGAAATAAAGACTGCGTATAAAAATATTGTTTACAAAAAAAAAAAAAAAACAAATTTGAATTTAATTCTAAGGTGTAACATAAAACAGTCTCGCAAAAGCGATGAATATCAAAGGCAGACTTGACATACCAACAAAAATCCTTTGACTACCTTATTTATATTTAAGACATTACTTTGATGGTAATTTGTCATTCCTTTAACCTTTTACGCATTAGGAATGATTCCTTTCAAAGTTCCCAACAAAAACATTAGGTAAAAGCTTCGTACGTTTTTAAGAAAACATAGATTGCGTGCTTTGCATCCGCGTCGCTAAACAAAGGGTGATATGAAAGCAAGAGGCTTGTTCTGCAGCAAGAAATGTATCGTTAAAAGCCAGACCCATCAAGCCACTAGTATTGTGGTTGCTTTTACGTCCAACGTTTTGAAGATGGTGGGTTTTCATTGTAAGTTTCAGGGCCCTGTTTGTAATTTTGCATACGAAATTAGGTACGGAAATAATAAATTAAGTCCTTTAACTATTTCTTTAACAATACTACATAAATTATTACTTTACAAATTGTACTAAAATTATATTTATATAATATATTAAGATTTTAGGTCAACGGATATTCATTTTATTGGTCTGGCGATTTTCTTGAGTACTTATTATCTAATTTATGAATCTAAGTGACATAGCTAGATGTTGTAAGTTTGTTATCCAGACAATTCAGATTGTAAAGTGTTTCTTGTTTTCAATGTGTTTTTAAAGTGTTGTTAAATTTCATTTGTTTTTTTTGTATACATATTTTTTTTCTTTTATGCATATGATATTTACCAATTTACCAATAGTTATTAGTGCAATATTTGTAATATAACAGTCTTACCAAAATATCATTGTAACTAATATTGGTAATCCTAAATAAATAAATAAAATAAAATTTATTATTATAATAAATCCCTGGAATTCTATCATAAGCAATCTTATTACAAGTACTTTGTATTATTATTGCACTATCTATATTTTAATTTACTTCTATAATCTTTAAATCTTTCCTTTTGTCAGAAAGAGATATTCCATTGAATTATCTGCATAGGTAATTTCGATTTATTTGGATATATCTGTTTGAAGGGTGGCTATGGAAATCGCGACGCATAAGCGATATCAAGGGCGTCATGATTTTTTATTTATCCTCTACAAAGATATTTATGTCTATATGCGCTGGTTACCATTCTGTATGAAGGGAGTCGCTAGTTAGTTTGCTATTCTAAGACATTACAGTAAGTTTTTAGAAATAGGACGTTTTGAGTTTCATGAGTTATTTTGAAAGTTGTATGTTCTCAGATTAAATGTTCTTCAGGACTTTCGTACTCAGTAATTTCAGTGTTACGTAAGGTTAACAGCACCATATACAGGTCAGTTAGTCTTTTATGATGAATCCCACAAGAAATATCACTTATGGTATGGTTTTCAAGGAAACCGCGTGGAAATTAATCTGATAGAGTATATTGCTAGCAATGGATATATTAGTCCCCGTTAACACAGATATCCATTTATAACAATCGTATATTTTTTTATAGGATCATAATGGAATGGTAATCCCGCCTGCGCTAACGGTATATGCTTGCGGAGCATCAGTGAGGGATGATAGGGAAAAATATAAAGGCAGGTAAGTTAGTCCACCGTGATGGTTAGTTATAGTATAATATATGATATATGTAGTATATAATATGTTAATATATCTGAAATAAATTTCAGTATGATGGGTTCCAAGGGGGTCTTGGTGGGGACCTGAACAGGGCATATTGCTAGCAATGGACTGGTAGTCCGATATACCAACAGACCCTTCCCCTCTAATATTATATTATTCCTCCATACTTTGTAATTTCATTAATATATTTCGATTTTTAAACAAAAACACAACTACGTAAGTATAGCTGCTTCATAGTATACATACGAGCGGTATAGAGCATGTATTTTGCACGAAGTCTGGTATAACATTTAGGTAGGACCGTAATTTTACTTCACTATTTGGTAAAAACACTCGTATTAGCATTCTCATTAAATTCACTCGTGTACAGGAAACTTCGGGTCGATGTTTTTGCGTTGAGTGTTCCGTACATTTGTCGCGGGGTTAAGTGAACGTCGTGGACAGGGTAGCGACACCGGCCGGTCCATTTCCGTCGCCGGAACCCTGGCCTCCGCACGTCGCCGTTGTTGCCACCGACCGGAACTGCACGTTACTAATGTTAGTCAGCACATCGAGTGCAGATTAGCTGTACTAGTGCAGAATTCTAAAGTTTTATATTCATACTGTATAGGTAGTTAATTTATCTTGATATTGGTAGTGATTGTGATAGATCTAATAATATTATAAAGTATTTTTAATCAATTTTTTACAATTGGCACGATTAATAAAAAATCGAATCGCGTCTTTTCAGCGAATTTATTAATTTAAGAGTCTATTTGAAATTATTGCCCTTGACTTTGTATGTGTAAATTTTAGAAGTAGAAAAACCAATGAAATGAATCTCCATTACATAGTGTTTGTTTTATCTTGATATGCCATCAAGGTAAACACGCATCAGATTTTAGGAATATAACTGTAAAATTCGTTATCAATTTGGTGCAGTAGTTTTTGCTGATACTAGAACAATTCTAAGAATATTGTCTTATTTATTTATTTATAGCAATAGTAATAAAATAGAAATCAATACATTAATAACATAAATATTACATAACAGAATCAAATTTGTACTTCAATAACTACTTTCCATAACATTCAACATTTTGGTTCCTATAGCTCTTATAGAGACCTTTCATAAAAATATTTTTTTTTAATAATCTTCTATGTAGATAGTCCAGTTATAATGTTATTATTCATATAGATATAGATGTAAGATACAATCAATTAATTAAAAATGCTGTTTAATTATTTAGCGTTTTGTTTATTTTATGTACTATTATTTTAATAAAGACATGCCAATATTGTTTACTAATTATTCAAGTGCTTATAGAAAAACAGATTATTACCATTTCCAACAACTGTGCTCTCGCGGAACTCGCTATTTCTCCTTTCTGTAGAAATTTTGTCTAAATCCCTTCTTAGAATTATTTGAGTTATAAGAAACCCCTGTCTAAAATGTAACGTTCCTTGACCTAGCAGTTTTTGCTGTGCGTTAATTCATCAATCATTTGGTTATGTTTATCCATAGAATTATTACAACTACATATATATAACCTTTATATAACCTTTTTACAAAAAATTTTACGGTAGTAAATATGACAGAATTTTCAATCTTTCCTCTTAAAAGGTAAGGTTTTTACATATGTTTATATAAGGTACCTTACATATGTCTTGTATATGATGACCATTACGTCCCTCCTCTCCTCTAGTATATTATATGACACGATTCCCACTACGAACAGAGTACAGTAAGTATGTTAAGGGAAAACGTAAGTATAAAAAGTAATTACTCAGTGCATTTCACGAAACTAACATGTAAGTGGATAATTCTAGAAACTCATTTAAATATTAATCGTATTTCATTTTAAAATGCTGGTGTAAAATTTGTATGTATGCATACATAATTATTGTGTAATTAAAGTTGACAGCTAAATTACTGTAAAAATTGTAGAACGCTACAATATTTTTTATAATTTTCCTAACCTAGTATTTTTAGCAAATTTTAAACCATTTCTTATTCTTACGTAGTCTGGCCTGTTTAATAATTATTACAGGTAAATATAGGCATAACAATGTAAATTTTAAAGTATTTTTGTCTTGACTTGCAATTAATATATCTTCTAACCAAAAGGTTCTATGAAAAAGACTGTTTAAAGACTTTTCTATCAATTCGCCTTAAATATTTACTGTCAATCTTATTTTTGTAAGTGCTCACTAGTTATTTACAAGATATAATAATGCAAAGTTAAATATGAGTTTCCTACATAAGAAGAATAAGTGTGAGTAGATTTCACATCTTAAAGATTCCGTGTCATGCAATTTGTTTAAAAAAAAATAAAAATTGGTTTCTTTATTAAAGATTTTTAAAACCTATTTACTTGTATTGTTCATATTTTAATTATTAGAGAGACCAATAAATAAATAAAAATATAAAGTATCAAATATTACATATGGGCGTTTCTTTAAATAAATGTGTTTTACAACATTTTTTCATATTTTTTCTAACTACATTTGTATAAATCTCGTAATGTATTAAAATATTGGTATTACATATATATATATATATATATATATATATATATATATATATATATATATATATATATATATATATATATCCTCATGTCGATCGTCAACTGGCCACTGCTGAACAAAAAAAGATTTTCCCAGTAGTTGCCACGCTTGGCAGGTAAGTTGAAAATTGCAGTTAGGCTTTGGTGGTGTTTTAAGAGAGACTTTACTGCCCACCTCTCAACCAATGAGTACCTTAGTGTGTGTGCGTGTGTGCATGTATATATATATATATATGAAATATAATTATTTACATCATGGTTTCAGGATAACTTGTTAAAGTCTCTGTACTGGTGAGGGCCTCCTGAAAGTTTTTATTATATTAATTATAATAGTAGTAATCTTGCGATCATAATATCTTTTAAGACCATTGCAAAAAAAAACTACATTTAGCCACTCTTAATGAAAATGTACCAAAAATAAAATTATTAAGAGATTATTTTCATTTACATGTAGAAATACTAATTTTACTTTATTACATACACATCGTATAAAATACTACAAACATTATTAACACATCCGAGTCCATTCTCGGTTGATTCCCAACAGGGATTTCCTCGCATTTGCGATAAAATTTTTGCGAGCCCCTAAAAGCTCTGTCTGAAACTTGTAATTAATTTTTAATCCGTTGTCCTTATAATTCGTGGCTTCACATAATAAATTAATTTCACCGACGTTCGGATGATAATCAGTTAATTCAGTGTTCCTCTTTTGAGGCAAAAGGGTTTTATGTCTCTCCATTGTTTTAATTAATCATTTTCGGTTTTCAAAGGGGCGAGACGGGAGTTCGGTCCATATTCGACCGTTCAGTTTAATAGCATAGGCGTTTGGTAACGGAAATTGAGGTCGTAAGTTTGATTCCTACGAGGGCAATGATTTCCTGTGTGGATACTGTAGAGTTATTTGATCGCATGTTAACAGTAATTGGTTCTGAAGTAAGTCTTGTGTGTGAATACGTAATAATTGCAGTTAGTTAACTTGGGAATCGATGTAACATGCATATCGTATCCGTATATTTATGAATGAATCTATACAAATACTGTGTGAATATTATAAAAAAAAATTTTGTAATTTAATATATTTGTATACTACTATATATACGGTTAAACAATCTGAAGTGGCAATGGGCTGGCCATATAGCTGAGAAACGTCGGTTCGTCGACCTCGGACAGCTGATAAGGAAGAAAGATTCATGAGTGGCGACCTCGTACAAGCAAACTCAGTGCAGGGAAAACTCTCAACAAACTCTTCCCCCCCTCCCCCCCCAATAGGTCGAGTAACGACGTCAAATGTATTGCAGGGAGTCAACGGATGCAGGTGGCTCAGGACCGTTTATAGCAGCCTATGGGGAGGTCTTTATACAGCAGTGGGTGGATAATGGTGAGGATGATGATGGTGATATTTATATATATAACAATTAAATATATTTCTCAAAGTAACATGAATTGAAAAAGGACAGAACTTTGAATAGCTTTGACACATGCCGTGTTAATAATATTGGAGGCTCAAACTTTCTGTTTCCCCACCCATGTTCTTTTAGAAAATATATCCAGTTTCATTAGTAAAGTACTCAAAAGTATGTTAATTGTTTCAATATCGCTCTGTATTGGCTCAAAATAATTATAAAGTGTTGTTTAATGTGTCGTTAATCCTTTTTCAAACAAATTTGATTACAGCGATAATTTAAATTAAACAAAGCAGTAATCAAACAAAGTTCAATCGAGTATTGTTCAGGTCCGAACATTCCAGTTTCGTGTGCAAAACTTTAAATTTTTAGACGAAGTGTAGTTCATTTTTTTACGTATTAGGTATTGGTAGTCAGAATTTTATAGAAAAGAACTCAACTGAACACAAATGTTTCTTATTGATTTCCAACTTATATTTAATTATGAAAAGTATTTATATATACTATATTTATATATAGATAGAAATACAAAATTTGCTATAGCAATATTGAAACAAAATCCCCTTAAATACATGCAAACTTCGTAACTAATATATAAACCCAACTACTCATTTAGTTTTTCAACCACAATCTCACACGCGAACTTATTACAGTTCCTATTACCATAGGACAGGTTTTTATCGTCCAGAAAATGCGCTTTGACTATAATGTAAATGCAAAAAATCGCGTGTCACTTCGCCTTAAGTGACGCTCTCGCGTGTTCCTTGAACATAATAATTACGTGAAAAGTACCCAATCTATACCGTGTAGCTGTAAAAAAATGGTGGTGCAGTAAAATCATAAAGATTTTAGATATAGATTGAATTAAACTTTGATAACAATAATATATTATAAAAAGGCATTAAATGTTTGTAATAGGTTTGGTAATGGGTGTGGTCAATAACGCACGCGTGACAACCCTGACGATGCAGGCGTTCATAGGCATCGGTAGCCGAACATAATGAGACCGGTCGTATGTTTGTTGCCATGGTAGTATAAAAGAAAACCTTAAAAACTTTGGGCAAGCAAATTTTTGAATGTCTTCAATAAGATGTCTGTATATATGTAAAATGTAAATTTTATGAACTTACTATGTTTGTCGTTTCCAACAATTGTTTCGACTTCCTCTGTGACGCTAAGTACTATACTGCCTTCGAAGAAGACATTCGAACGATAAAAGCCAACCTTTAAAAATGATCATAAGTTTTAAAAATAATATTGACTTCTAACAGGAAGTGTTTAATTCATCTATTTTTGTATGTATGTTAAGCGATATTTTTGTTAATTTTGTATCGTCTTTCGACACATTAAAACTCAAATCTTTCAAGTATAATTCGGTTTTAAGTATAATTTAGTTGATCGATATATACTTTTCGATTATATATATCGAATATATGTATGTTCGAAAAGTATATATCGACGAACTAAATCTAAAAAAGAAAGAAAATGTAAAACTTTATTTGTATTTGTCCTTTCGTAGTAGACTCATTAATTCTATATTTTAGATCACGCTTTAACTTTGTTGTTCTTTTAATACTATTCTATTTAAAAAAAAAAAATTCATCGTGTAGGTCCTGGTATAGAATGGACGACCCCTTCCTTTCTCATGGGTGTCGTAAGAGGCGACTAAGGGAACTTATGGTCGAGGGATGGGCAACAGCGTTTTTTTTAAAACACCAGTTGACTTTTTTACTCCTAGTAAAATTCCTCTTATAGTGAAGGCGTATGTACAGCAGTGGACAGTTAACAGCTTATATAATAAAACAATAATAATAAAAAAGAGTATCTTTTTTTAACATTGATAAATATTATATTTTATTATTATTATATATATATATATATATATATATATATATATATATATATATATATATATATATATATATATATATATATTATAATTAGTATGTAGTTCATAGATAGTTATCTACATAGTTATGATCGACAACAATGAATTCGTGCCCTTGTACTCGTATCTGACAATGCAATTATACGAAAGCGCACCAATTACAAGTTAGTTCTGTTGGTGGACACAGCTTAGCTTTGTTAGAGTTTCGTTGACTACTAACAATTCGGTTTGATCTATCCGCAAACAACACCTTCTGTTTGTAGCATTGTAAATTGCTTATATATTAATTTTATGCATAATGGTATATTGGATTCTGTTCGGCTCGACCTACTGAAACTACGCAGAGATGTTGCGTCTCTATGCATCTTCTACCAAATTTATCATGAGGAATGATCTGAGGAATTATTCGAATTGCTATCTGCTGCTGATTTTTACCACCATACAACCTACAATAAACTAAAGTTTCATCCCAACCATCTGGACAAGTGGCGGTCTTCCACCGTGCGTTTTTTAAGGCACTGTCTTCCATGCACAACCACTCTTTGGAATCGACTTCCAGCAGCAGTATTTCCGAACCGATATGACATCGTAACCTTCAAGAAAAGAGCGTATTCCTTTTTAAAAGGCCGGCAGCACACCTGCAATGCCGTTGGTGTTGTAGGTGATCGTGGGCGGTGGTAGTCACTTACCATTAGGTTTAGGTACAAATATAAATATAATAAATAATAATTTTTACGTTAATGATATTAGTAAGTATAAACCGTTCTCATGCATTAAATGAAATATTGTTGAGTCAAATGTTATAATAAACATTTAATTATTTTTTCTTATATATATGTTCGTGAATTTATATACCTCGATAGATAAGGTGGGTCATAGAAGACTTATCTTGTTTTACCATCCACTGTTATGTACAACAGTACATAACAGTGGATGGTAAAATAAGATAAGTGATAAATGTTACCTATGTATCACAAAGTAAATAAAAGAAATGCAATGACAATTTTTTTCTGATTTTGAGAAAACTTGTTTATTTTATCAGTTTTCATCAAAATAATGGGTACAACCTATCACGTATTATGTTATCTATGCCTATGATTACTACTGAACCCCGTGATATGAAATGCCCAACACGCTAACCGTCTGTTGTTTTGATTAAACGAATGCGTGTTCACGACTTCTACATTACTTGATAGACAGGTACATTGTCTTATTGTGATTACATCTATGTAGTCCTGTCCATTCAATAAATACCTATCTAATGTGACTCAAAAAAGAAAGAGGTTTTTAATTCATCTGTATTATTTTTTGTGTATGTCTTTGAAAGTTTGAAACCAATTTTGTTGACTTTTTTTGCAATTTCTAAGGTTTACACAATTTTTTTTGTGAATTTGATGTATTTACTGGAAAAAAACTACAATCATTTATTATTATATCGATTTTTTTCTACATTTTTTCGAAACAATGTAAATCGAAGCATAGGAAATTTTATAAAAATTTATTCGATAAATAAATCGTTAGTTTATCATTTCTTTTTTATATGCATTTTTTATTTATTTATTTATTTATTAATAATCAATAATCTTTGACTAATATATATATATATATATATATATATATATATATATATAAACTATAATATAACAACTATACAAAAAATTTACCATTTTTTTAGAAATCCGAATAAATAAAATAGAATAGCATCCTAAACAATATTTTTACGACGGGCGTTTTACGTTACATATAAATATTTACAATTACTAATATTAAGACACGTCATAAAGTAAATAGTTTAACTATTACTATTATATTTATCTCTTCTAAAACTGTAACATATTAATATATAGTACACCTATATAATAAACAATATTTATTTCTTTAATATGCAACAAAAAATGAGTCACATTTTTAATTTTCCAAGACAATAATAATAATTGTGAACACGAACTTCCATTTGCATGGCCGCTGCAAGATGGCGGCACTTTAATTATGTGATTAGATCCTTTGAATACGGCACACCAAGCGAAAATGTTAACAATTCATAATGCATAATATTCCGTTCACGTTGTTGCACGAATAAATAGCTGGCAATTATTGGCAGATACAAACAACAAATTGTTTCCCATTGTGCGGATATCTAAACAAAGTTTTATTACATTTAATAACTTTTAACCGATTACAAAAAGGAAGTAATATATATTTTTTAATGCTGCTGAACCTAGGCTTTCTCTTATTGAGAGTTTAATGGGTGATAATGGAATGGTAACCCCGCTTGTTGTAATGGTAACCCTAATGGTATACGCTGGCGGGGCACCAGTAAGGGATGATAGGTGACGACGAAAGCATGTTTTTTTTGATGGGTGAAAATGGAATGGTAACCCTGCCTGTGCTAACGGAATACGCTGGCGAAGCACCAGTGAAGGGTGATCGATGAGGATTAAACCAGGCCAGTTAGCCCACCATGACGAATTCACAAGGAATTAACCATGATAGTTTCCAGAGAGCACCGCGAGGAGGTCGACCTGGTTGGGTATATTGCTAGCAATGGGCTTCTTAGTCTCCACTACTAACAATCCCTTTTCCTTTGATGAAAGCATTAGGTAGCCCATTGTGAGGGATTCCATTAGAATTGGTCACGATGATTTCCAGAGAGAACCGCATGGAGGTCAACCTGATAGGGTGTATTGCTGGTAATAGTGCAGACCACATTACTAACGATCCCTTTCCCTCTCTTATTGAGGGGTTTGCTAGTAGTTGCCTTACTCGCCTCTTACGACACCCACAGGAAAGGAAAGGGTGGCTCATTATATGCCGGGACCACATCTAATAAAAATAAGTAATATTATAAGTCTGCTGGTATCCAATAGTAGTATAAAGTAAGAAATCGATCCAGTGGTTGAATTAAATAAATATCAATTTGTCATTTATTTAATTTAGAAAGTACCCTCTTTACATTTCTGTAAGAATTTCAACAAAACTTAATTATCTTAAATTGAATTCTATTAAAACGACTATAGTGATAAAGATTATGAACATGCATAAGGGGAATTTCGTGAACATACTCGTATTGTGTTTGTCGTTTCCTACAACTGTTTCAACTTAATTCTGAAGTCTTTTCCAGAGAAAATTGACGTTGTGCATGTATATAGTAATTATTAAAAAAAATCCATAATTTTTAAAAATAACTATGAATTATCTAAATAAATAATATTAAATCACTTTAGTTAAGTTTATTAATAATATCCAGTAAGTAGCTCGTTAGTAGAATATTGTTAATTTATAATAATATACTCGTGTGTGGCTTATTTGCACAAACATTTGGTACTTTAAGTTTTTATTTGCAATTCTGAAATTTTACTTCGTATACGCGAAGGCTATAAAAATATTTTATCCATAATCCAACGTTACGTTGAATTGTTAATAATATTTGTTTGGACATAATTATAACTAGCAGATTATTTCAATAAAAAAGATAATAATATTATTAATAGATAAATGAATAAACTTTATTTGTGTTATAAAGTTAAAAAGATTGCTTAACGATAAGGTCCTCTTCTGTAACACTTCTATTTAAAATTTACTGTGTTTATTATTTTTATAAATAGTATAATAAAGTGTGAATAAATAAATAAAACCACTTTTAAATAACTTACAACATTTGTAATAAGATTAAATAAGATGTATATCGTCTTATTGTTAATATTTATTTTTTTCTTACCCGTTGTATTTCATATAGGGGCCAAAAACAACTATTGATAATGATTTATTAAAAAAAAATCAGTTGCCGCTATTAAAGTAGAACTAAACCAGTAGTTGTATTAATTTCGTGTATTAAAACGAATTTTATGACCTTCTATGTCGTTCATAATTGTATAGAATGAACATAAATCTTGTCAATGATCATATGGGGTCGTTTGTGAGACTTTAATGGTGAATTGACTTGTCTGTTAACATTAATGGGATTGCGGCAGTAAACAGTAAGTATAAACCAAATACTAAAATTAACTGATTGATAAAATTGATAAATACTAGTTATATATTAGTTATTAAGTTTATTGCGTAACTGTTTTGATTGAAATTGTGAAATTAAGTTGATCCTTGAAGTAGGTATTTGATGATGAAAATCATGTTTAATACACAGAAGTCGATTATTGATATTATTGTATTATATTTTATAATCTTTATTGTACATAACTTAAATTGGATACATTAAAAGATTTAATATACAATGACGGACTTATACCATAGAGGGATCTCTTACAGTTACTCTTTGAGAAGCTGAAAGAAGAGAATAGAATGTTCAAGGATAAAAACCGTATAGATAAAGATAAACTCAATAATATCTAGTTAAAATTGAACATACAATACAATAAAGAGTAATTACAAGTTGTTAAAAGTAATACACCTACATATGTAAATAATAATAATAGATAATTTTGAGCATATTAAGTAATTTTATTATTTATATTTATACAGGGAGACTGGGCAAAGCAATTTATTTATATAACTGCAGCTAGTTTTTTTTTAATATGCGAGTAATGTATTTGGTGTTAGAAGCTTTCAAAGACTGCAAGTCAAAATTTTCTGTAACGTCAACAACATGTCAATAATTTCTCTGTTGTTGTAGATAATCTGAGATTATAGAGATCTCCTTATGCTTATCTTGAGCTTATCTTTAATCTTATGTAAATAAAATATAAAAATATAAGACAGATAATTGAAAGAGAAAATGTTTTAGTAGTTTATGTTCTTTTATATCCCACATAGTATGTATACCTATACCAAATTTCATGGGTTGAGCTCTTAAGATGCTAAGAAATAAAAACTAAAGGAACTCACTTTTTCACTATACTTTCTACTATACTTTCATTGAGAATTCAACAGGAAAAATTCCAAACTGTTGTTTATACATAACACCTATTCAGAATATAATCCGCCGTGTTCATTTAAAACTGAAATATAAAGGATGATTCTTTGCATCTAGCACGTCGTGTTTAGGTCGGAATGTGGAAATTTCCTGAAGTGCACTCGTCTCTAGATCCTGAAAGTGCTCTTTGGACGTGTTCTCTTGCGCGAAAACTCGTTTGTGAGTTAAAAATATTATCACGACTAAGAGGTCGCTGACTTATACCGAAGACCGTCTGTATTTCGCTGTAAAATATTACGATCTGCCAACTTATGCTGTTATCTGCGGATGCTTTATCTATGTTGCTTTTTAGTTTTTATGAAACAAAATGGCAGTGAATGGTATTATTTGAATTGCATTCGATTTCTGCATGGAGCGCACATTGATTTACGTGAATAAGATCTTAGGTTCAATTCTTCGATCAACTTTTGTTTTTACTTTTTTCAATTTTCTAATGTTTTTCCAAATCTGTGTATTATATAAAATAGTTTAAGATGATAAATTCGTGAAGAATGGGTTTGTTAGTAATGAGGACTAAGAATCCTATTGCTAGCAATTTACCCTATCTGATGGATCGCGAAGCGATCCTCCTGGAACTCATTGTGATTGTTTTCTGGAAAAAACATTGCAATATGGCCTATTGCAATGTTTTTCTATTCTTAAATTAATTTGACTTTATCTTCACTACAAGATAAAGAGAAAATAATAGCATAGGCGATACTAACATTTCATTTTAATTCATTCATGAAGATATTTATATATCGTTACCAGCCTGTAATTTTTATCTATTAGTAAATCCCTCTTAAAAATAAAATACTTTCAAGTCAACGTTCTACTCGACCTCTAGCATAAACAGGTCATTGACTGTACATTATTTATTGTAAACTTTTCATATAGAGAGTTCGAATAAAATTTTATTGGTGTTCAGACGCTAACCATGGATATAGTAAAAAATACGACTCGACGATATTAGAAATTAACACAATGAATATTTGAATTTGAAATTTTATATTGCAAGAACACTTTATTACAATAGATTAAATTAAAAATGAACCATCAAGTTAAAATACAGCTATCAAAACTTATTATTGGATATCTGACTCGATTCAAACCTTTGTCTTTATTAAACTTTAATTAGCAAGTGCATTTTTAAAAGTTAATTAGGTGTCGGTCGATCATCTAAGGGTTTCAGCTGATCTATTATTAATTTATGAAGTAATTAAGGCATTTAAAGAGTTTCGAACATCTTCTTGTCATCTTCTTTGAACATCTTCAAAGCATAGTAAAATTATTTATTTACTTACCATGACTTACCTATAATTACTTATATTATTATTTTTATACCACTGAGGTGGCAAAAAAGCATACGGCCCATCTGGTGACAAGTAGATACTGTAGCTTATGAATGCTTGTTGCCAATGCTAGGAACGTTACTCGCGTGCTGCCGACCCTGAGAAATCTCTACCCCTTTTTTGAAGAACTCCATGCTGTAGTCTCTTGGGAAATCCACGTGAGGAAGCATCTCTTAAATCGCACTATTGCATATAGCGCGATTTTAGCCTCTAACGTATGGAGTCAATTATGGGCGGTATATATTACAAGAGATTATTACAGAAGAGTGGATTATATTACTAGAGATTATATATATATTATGTGTTAGATGATAACAGACTATCTCTATTTGTGGCGTGTTATGGTTCTTGAAAGGTATTATATGTAAGTATAAATAAAATTTTCGTATTATCCAAGGGTTAAATGTCTAAATTTTAATTCCCTTTCTCATTTCATTTGAATGTTAAGAGCCTTTGATAGACGCACAGAAAGATAGCAGGGCAGTAATAGTAGGTATATGTATCCGAAGGGTCCAAAACTCGCCATGCCCGGAACTTTAAAGTACCAAGTTCTAAATGTTACTTTAGACAAATTTTCAGACAAATTTACATAAAAGGGACGACAGGACACCTGTGCCGTTAGGCTAAGTTATTTAATGGGAATCAGAGTACAAAATTATAAGATTATTGACTTATTGTTATAATTATTTCTTAAATTTCTACATAGTGTAATTAGTCTATATCAGTCAGTGTCAATCAGTTTTAGTCAGTCTATGTCAATTTAAACACTGAGAATGTAGAGATATTCGTAATTTAGCATTAATTCAGTATGGTATGTTTTATTTGGCCAAATGGAGAATAATAGCACATAATAATTTACTAAAATTTTGTTAAATTTTACTGAACTAGATGTTATATTGTGGACTTCCACATTCGAAGATTGTCCACCACTATTATTACCAGAAGTTCCACAACCTTTCACACACATACTAATAGTTAACTAAATGAAATAATTCTAATCAAATAACCAGTAAAATGTTGTTTTGATACGATCTAATTGCTAAATTACCCACTTATTGATTAAAGTTCGAAATACGTTTATAGTTTCCTTCATGCAATCGCAAATTAAAAAAATCCTAACATTATATATTTAGGTTTTTTAAGTAAGATGGTATCTAAATTATTCTAAACACTATCATTAAGTTGACAATCCATTACTAGGCTATAGTTAGATGAACATGACACCCATGTAAAGTATGCACTTTGACGAGAGTTTATAACGTCGTACAATACATTAAGATCTGATATCGGTTAGCAATTGATAGTACGATCCTTGAATGTCATTAGCAGAAGAAGGCCCATTATGTCTACTTAATACTGTTATTAAAATACAAATAATATCTTTTAAAATCCAAAGCATATATTTACAATGTAAACGTATCTTAAAAGTTATTAGTTGGTATTTAGCATTAGAGTCCTGAAATAGCGGAACGTGTATAGCTCTAGCGAGTCCCAGCACAGCTATGTATTACGGACGCAAACTAAGGCATGGAGTTTATTATTATCCATTATTTAAACTACTACCAGTGGTAGATACAAAATAAGTTTTACAGTTTGTATTACGTATCTACAGTTGTTTAGTTTTAAATAGGAAAGTAGTGGTACCAGACACAAAAAGATGAGACATACGAGTATGTGATGTGACAGAATACTCTGTGATGTCCAAGGTATATCGCATGCGTTGTCACTCTTGAGGATTAAAATAATATACCTATGCTTTTTGTAATTTCTCGCCGTATAAATCCAGAATAGAAATGGGCCACACGTTCCTTTTTCGTAGGATCGTAAAAAGCGATTAAGAGGACTTAGTAGTTGAGATATGGGCAGCAGCGTCCCTCTTAAAATATTACTAAAACTTAACTGCAGTGTCAACCTGCTTGCCAAGCATGGCAACTGTTGGCGAAACCCTCAAGAGAGTGAGGCGTGTGTTTAGTAATGGACAGTTAACGGTTGATACGATTCTGTAATTTCACTATTATAGTATATTCTATGACATACGTTCATGGAGCATAGTTGCTTGATGACAGAAATAAGAGTGTGACAGAGTACCCATCCAGCTTTTTTCAGTATTGTCTGTGGAAAAGTTGAAGATGTGCAGCATCTATTGATCGAATGTGATAGGAACCGAAGGGAAGAAGAAAGATTTTTAAAAAGATTTAATATTAACAAATTTGATGTGGGTATTGTTCAGAGCATAATGCATGCTACTACTACTAAAATTGCTTTGTGCTTAAGTGAATTAGTAAGTAGTATTGTTAACTTATAATAGTAGATATTATGCGAGACCTGTTTAGATATTATGGGATTGGCATATTAAAAATAAAAATCACAAATTAAACGTAGATTTAAAAAAAGGAGATAATTTTTGTATATAAATTTCCTTTGATAAAATATAGTGTGATATAAATTCCACTTGTAACACCAAATGCATCATTCGCGAATTTCTGACTCTTAAGCAGCGACTTTTAAGTAGTGAAGATGATGTAAATTCGAAACATGCACTAATTTCTTCATTAACCTCATCACTGCCCTCACTAGATTACAACGTACAAACAAGCTGCTGGGTACTAAAATAAAAACAGTAAAAAAGTTCTGTTCTGGTAGATACAACACATACATGATGATGACGATATTTTATAATGGATAATAATAGTAAGTCACCCCATCTGTAATATTAGTTTACGTTGATGAAATACTAGGATGAGAATGTAGACAAAGCGATTGACTTATCGTGATGAATTGCACAGCAACTAAATATAATGGTTTAAAGTCATGGCAGAGGTTGACCTGACAAAAGCATAAAATCCTGAATTGCTAGCAATAGAGCCACTGATCCATATAACTAATAATTTATTTCTCGAATAATAATTACCGTGAGTCATACTGTAATATAATTATTTATGTCAGCTTTACGCATGTTTTAAACTTAACGGGAACCACGCGTGCAACGACAAACAGCACGCTGGTCGCGAAGTGCTGCTCGTGACATAGCTGTGAATCATGCTCATGCATAAGGGCTCCTATTAAGATCGAAGCTAGTTGGGTATTCCCGAATTTAAAACTCGAATAAAGCTGATGTTAATGATTACAAATCCCTTCAACATCTTCTCATTCCCTACAATCCTCTCTGGTAAGGAAGTTCCATGTTTAAAACAGTTCGTTTTAAAGAATTTTAGAGACGAAGAATCCAATGTGAGCTAATGTTTTGTCCATCTAATATAGCTTACAAACTCACTCTTGTATATATGTACTCTTATATTTAAATATAAATTTGAATAAACAGAAAAGCTATTTTCACTAAATACAAAGGATTATTATCGGCTAAGTCGTTGGGACTAAAACTTTCCATAATTTATTAGTCAAAACTGGTCCCGTTTATATTTAGGGCGTTAGTTTTCACATGTTATGTGGTGAGATTACAATTTATAAATCTTGTCTAACCGCTGCAAGGATAACCCAAAAACTGTATTAGGACTATATATAATTAGGCTCTTAAATAATACATATTTTATTAATGAGACGTACTTCTAAATATATTTGGTTTTATTTTCTAACAATAAATATTTAATCGTTTGTTTGAAATGTATAACCTCAAAATTACTTAACAGATTATAAATATTCAGTATTAATTCAAATATGAAAGCTGCATTGTCTTTGAGTAACATAGGCTATATTTTTTTTTTCGGAAAATTGTATCTATCCGTGCAAAGCCGGGCTGGATCGCTAGTACATAATAAAGAAATAGATTCATAAGGACGACAAAAAATTAAACATCGATAAAGTGTTTTTTTTTTTTTTTTAGTAACAGTAGAATGAACAGCACATTCCAAGACCTTTTAATGTTAATTTGATAGCTTCCTGCTAACAAAGTTGAAATCCTATAAAAAATACAATGAAATATTTATATCGGAATTCTGATTATGTCAGTTGACAGATATGGAGTGGGCCGTCTAAATCTAAGTGTTAATTCAGATAGACAGTCACGAGTCAAGCTCAAGGTTTCCGAACCTTAACCCTGGTGCCCACTGCAATTGCTGTGTCACACAACATGAGGTACTGGATGTATCATTTAATTTTTACTCAACTATACATAAGAAAATAATAGTTATTCTTTTGCGAGTACATTTGTTAGATAGATAGATACTCTTTATTGTTTCCTCCAAAAGATTACAATAGTAAACTTATTATTAATTTAAATAATTACAAGAAATAATCACAATGAGAAAACAATGGGCGGCCTTATCGTTAAGAGCAATCTCTTCCAGACAACCTTTGGATGGAGAGGAGTAATTATAAACAATTTGGTGGGAGACACGATAAAAATTTTGTTAGTTCTAAATATGGGAGATGTGATACATATAATAATTTAAATATTATCCCTACTCATTATTATATTTATATACATACACCTACACACACATATACATTGCAACTTATTAAGTTAATTTGCTATTCTGAAATTTAATTGTAAAAGTTTTTTTAATAAAATAAAATAAAACCTGTCTACAATGAGTTATTATACTACATAACGTAAAAACGCATACATGTAAGCATGTATAAAAAGTAAACAATTACATCAATGAGCTGGTACTTAAAACACTATATTTGCATATAATTTGATTTATATGACGACATTGTCATGTACATGACATTGCTATGTGTTTATAATATTGCACAGCTCAGCAAACATACCTGGTAACTGACTGCAAATCATAATATAAAGCCAATGTTTTGTCCAGCAGAACAAAGCTACATTTGAGTTAGACTTTTTATGTTTTTGCGGCATACATATGTATATTTTTTCTTTTATTTTTTATTGCTGTTGAAATTATGATTTTTCTGGTTTTTTCTGTAAGATTTTTTATTTGTGCGACTGGAGCTTACTAATAAACATTTATTATGATTATTCAGGCACCATACATTTGCACATTACGCACAATATTAAGCCAAATTTAAGAAACGGAGGGTCTACCATGAAATATTTTCCTAAATTTTAGGGCTAAACGAAACACAAATTTGATGTTCAAATTACATAAGATATGTCGTTTAAAAATATTAAAAAAGTTAAAATATCGTTCCGTTGGTCTATTATGGTAAGATTTATGATGAACGAAATGTTAAGCTCCATTTACTGGGCTGATTTCGGTATGAACAAAAACACGAAATTGAGCCCGAAAATTCGGAATTTCATTTCATAGTAGACCTCCTGGTTAGGTATAATATGCGTAATCAAATTACTTTGTTCACACGTCAATTTATGTTGTTTTCGGGACCAAAGCTAAATTCGTAAATATAAGGGACAGAATCCAGTACACCTAGACCCAAGCCAATTTAGATAAGTTTGTTCTTTGTATTCGCCAAACCAAGAATGGAGTCCGGAATCTCATTTAGTCGAATCAACAGAATTTTGCGAATAAAATGAAAGGACAGAATTAACTATATATAATTTTTTTTTGTTAATAATTTTATAATATTTATATACATAATAAAACGCAATTTAAATTAAACTAGATAAATATTTTAATATAAAACAGCAAGTTGAAATATAAAATTTAATTGGTATGCAATTTATTTTAGCCACCTAAGAGAGACTATGAAATATATAGGAAAACTAATATAAATTCTATAGAGTCACAAATACAGGGGGAAAAATAGAAATCTGTTCCTGATAACTCCTAAGTTCTTATAAATCTTTTTAATGAAAGTCCGTCAATTTCTTCAGATATTAATATGTTGATACGAGCATAATTATATATATGGTAGTATAATTAGCCCTTAGATGGTAATAAGATTAATGCTCTATTTTTTATATATGAAGATGTTCACGAATGATTGTATTTTATTGTAAAATCTTTATTGTACATTCACATTGAATACATTAAATGATTTAATATACAATAGTGATAATATCATTTTAATTATTAAATTAATATCTTAAAGATAAAATCAAAATCAAATTATTAAATCATATAATAATAATTTAAAGAAAATTTAAAGGCCTTAAATTCAGCAAATGCCATTTTGAGCTAGCGTACTTAATTTATGTCTATTTAGTAACTTAAATTAAATATATTAAATATTGTGTTATAATAAGTATGTGTGTAAATAAATTGATTCGCACTAAGCTATATGTTTCTTTGAATTTTCTTATAAAAAATGAAATTTTATTGGCTCGTAATGAGTATAAATATTATGTTGTAGCATCAGAATAAATAAAGACAACAAAGTGCAATTTATTTGAGTTTTCAAATATCCCAATTGTGTTATTGAACTCGCGGTCTTATCTAGAATAGTTATATCTACGGCGACTGTGACAATGGATTACAATTAGATTATTCAAATCTAATATTGTAGGCTGTGATTTGAATTAGCGGAATATCCATGTTAAATTAGATTAAGATTTATCGCTGCACAATATCGCTACAGACTATAATTTTTACTAACTGATTCTATCTTACTTCCTACTTATTGTTATAAATGTGAAAGTCAGTGAAGGTGGTCAAATGTTTCTACTTAATTGTTCTAAAATTGTTGGATGAATTTAAATGACATTTGGCACACAGATAGACCATTATCTAAAAGAGTGTATCTTAAAATGCGTGAACAAGCCACGGGATATACGAATATCTATCTAATAAATCGCAATGAAATATATCAAAAAGGATTCCCCATAGGCCTCTATAGGTTTCAATTTCCCTTAGTATTAGTCTTATAAGAATCTAGACTAATCTATTGTAATTAGGTAGGTAGTGTCAAGAAACTGATAGCCATATATGAGATGAAAAGTGTATGTATGAAAAACAAATATTAGTGCTGATTCTTTTATGCAACTTAAACCGTTATACTCTGCGAGTCTGTATTTCCCAGTATGCCCGGAGGCCTACAACTTCTTGGGTTTCTAATTTAATAACAATTTTACGTTGCTATTGCGGTTTCCGCGCTTCTGTAATGCCCCAACGATGTTTATCGAAGCTTGTACATATAGTTTTGGCAGTCTGGCATAAAAAAACAGTTTCGTTCTTACATAGAATACGCGGAAGTGGCAACACTATCCTGAACATGTTTGGAAATAAATTAGATAGTCCTCTCGTGAGAATGCTTTTCAAAAGGACTAGAGTATTGTAAGTAATTAAGTAATAATATAGATTTTAAGTACACTTACTAATAAAAACTGGACTCAAGTTGCTTGAAATAAATAAAAATGAGATTAAAAAACGGCACACAAGCTGATGAGTTATGTGATATAAAGTGATACGCCTATGAGCATTCAGCTTTAATGATTTTTTTTTGTTTTCGTGTACTGTCAATCTATAAAGAAGTAGCGTAAGCACGTCGCGTAAATAAATGAAATTGTTCAATAATTACATTACGTTAAAACGTAAATTCATTTAAACTAATAATTTAATTTATTTATTAATTTCAACCGTTTTTTAAGCGAATTATGTAATTTCAAGCAATTACATCTGGTACGGGGAAACAGGTAAATTTTCAAGGAAAGAGTTGTTGCCCCCCATTTTAATTCTGTTAAATCGTTATTCATTTCACGTCTCACTACGACGAAATAAATTCCTCTTGTTTTACATAAAACAACATTTCATTTTATTAAGTACCTATATAAATTATTCCAGTGAATTCATTAAATAAATATTAATAAGGCAGAATTTAATATGAAATACAGTTATGTAGGCAGGTTTTATGTAAACCTTTTGGAACTGTATTTTTAAGGATATCTTGTATTTGTATGAGAATTTGTAAAAAATATATAATAATACTATATTCAAATAATATGTACTAACAAATTCACAATAACAACTAGCAACAAGAAAGTTACTTCCTATTA
The DNA here is from genome assembly GCF_026898425.1 of Galleria mellonella. Lineage (NCBI taxonomy): Eukaryota > Metazoa > Arthropoda > Insecta > Lepidoptera > Pyralidae > Galleria > Galleria mellonella. The sequence continues at coordinate 78,166 of NW_026442179.1, forward strand.
ATGTTCTACAAATGAAAAAAAAACAATATTTATGTGTTTTATCAGTTGAAAGACTAAATAGATTTATATGAAATTTATTACATAGATATAGACAATATCTTAGACATAATACATAGATTAATAATACATAGAATAATACATAGATTATTGTAATTACACATTACTACATCTTACATTTACATGCAATAGCGTAGCCTTGAATTTTTATAAAGTACATAAATTTACAGAACATATATCTATATATAATTAAAATATTAAAGACAAATATGCTTCTTAAAATAACTTAAAATCATATAACATGGCAGTGTCAATGGCAGCAATTAACACTGCATATTCAAATATGTTTTTATACAGCTGTCACTATAAAAGTTTTTCTCGTGGTTTCTACTAACTTCTTTTTTTATTTCGTATTGGAATAACAATGTACATGAATTTAAGGAATAGTCGAGTAAGACACACAGCGGTGAAACACAATAGGTAGCGAAAAATAATAACTAAAAGGACTCACTCACATCTTTGTATCTACAGAAAGACGAATGAAGTAACAAAAACCTTTTAAATATATTTCTTCATCGATTGGATAATATTATTATAGTTTTATTGAATTAGTTTGACTCTAAGATCAGACAGGCAAATATATATTTTATATACTGGTATATTTACCATATATGCCTGTATAGAAATCCTCTAAGACGTCTTAAGTATTATTTAGGTACATTGGACAATAATTTTGTTTGTACGTTTTATTTGGAGTGTGAATGTCTTACTACTGAGGTGAGGTCATAAGAATATATAAGCGATTGTGATCAGTTGATTTAAATATTGTATTTATGGTGTACTTTTAATAGTGACCTTGCAGAATTATTACTTCTCTGTAACGCATATGTAGATATAATATAACGATCATTATTGTTCGTATATATTTTTTTATAGGTGATAATGGAATGGTAACCCCACCCGCGCTAATGGTATAAACCGGCGGGCACCAGTGAAGGATGATAGGTGAGGATGAAACAGGTCAGTTAATCCATTGTGTGGAATTCAACAAGAATTGTTCACGATGGTTTCCATGGAGGAAGCACGCGGAGGTCGACCTAATATTACTAGCAATAGGGTTGTCAAACTCCATTGCTAACAATCCCTTTCCCCCATCGTCCGTATACCACCATTGCCATACATTACCCCATCGTCCGTATATGAAGCAGCTGTGGTTGCATGGCTATGTTTCGGTTTGAAGGGTTGTCGCACCTGAGTCCTCAGGAATGGTTCTGGCTCAGAATGGGCATGTCTATAGGCGACGTTTACCATTTTCCATCAGGTGGACCGTCAGCTTATTTGCCATTCTAAGTTGTATAAAAAAAAAAAATTGTCGCATGGTCCTGGCTCAGAATGGGCTTTTCTTTCTCATGGGCGTCATAAGAGAAATGGTCGAGGAATGGGCAGCACTGTTTCTCTTAAAACATTACCAAAAATCTAACTACGGTTACCAATTCGACTGCCAAGCGTGGTATTTAATGGTATTTAATAGTCAAGCTCCTCTTATGGGAGAGGCCTATGTTCAGCAGTGAAGAGTTAACAGCTGATATGGTGATATGATGATCATTACCGATGTATGTTGTTTTTTTTTCGATTGAAATATTTCACGATAGACCATGATCTCATGATGTTGATGGGAAGTGATGATGAGAACAAAATGAAGCTTATGAGCTTATAATCAGCCTATTCACTTTTTTGAAGAGCTCTAGACTATAGTACTCCGGAATAATAGAAGCTGTATAAGAATTCCATTTCATAACCGAGCCCATGAGGAAGATGTCAAAGGTTTCGTACATATAAGTGACAATATCAATGACCCTCTTCTTGCTTGGTATTTTGGATGTTGAACCGTGGTGAAGACACCTAGTCATAAAGTTTCTAAACATATTCTCCAAAATGTATAATAATATTGGATTTTTTTTTTGTGGTTTTTAATATATATATATATATATAGATTTTATTATATCAATCATTACATAAATTCCCTACATTTGCTCTCTCTGTTTAGCGCAACAATCAACAGAGAATGCCATCAGCTATTAAATTCGCCATGTAAATATATTTTATTGAACAAAGTAAACAATAAATTCGTTCATTAGTAATTCTTAATATGATTAACTTATCTTTAATGTTACGAAGATAAAATGTAAATTCTTATTGCTACATTAAAATACCGTTTGATTAATAAACCTATAAAGTTCAATTTAATAATAAAATTATTTGATTGGGTAATAAAATAGCATGGGTAAACTTGGTACTATCAGTCATGTTGGTAGGCCATATAAAAATTACTTAGTTGTTAGATTGTCGGAAATCTATCAGAGAAGTCAAGGTTTTTGTCGCGTTAAGTTTTCTGTAGATATTTACCTTTGCTGTGTGGTCCCGGCATAGAATGGGCCACTTTCCTTTACTGTGGGTGTCATAAGAGGCGACTAAGAGAACGTAATGGTAGAGAGACGGGCAGAAGCGTCCTTCTTAGAACATTACTAAAAGCTTAACTGCGGTTGCTAAGACGCCTGCCAAGCTTGGAAACTACTGGCAAAATTGAGGACGGCTTATGTTCAGCAGTGGATTGTTAATGGCTGATATTTTTTTTTATACAACTTAGAATGACAAACAAGCTGACGGCCCACCTGATGAAGAGTGGTAACTGTCGCCTATAGACATGAGCAGTACCATGGACATAACGGAGTATACTATTCGCCCATGATATCTCCCATGCGTTGCCATTCCTGAGGACTCAGGTGTTATTCCTCTGAACCATGTAAATTTACGCCATATCCACCCTTCAAACCGAAACACACCCATGCCAACACAACTGCTTCACGGTTTCTAACACGACTTCTTCGTGTTTCTAACACGAATGGGACAGAGGTACCCAAGCAATCGACTTTTGTATAAAGTCTCCCTCTGGTATAATATGATATGATGATAAGTTACCTAACAGTGATATTATCGCGATACAATTATAAAATTAAATTTTAGTACTAATATACAAAATTACTTAAATTATAGATATAATATATTACATTAGTTTTTGCCCGCGACTTTACCCGCGTTTGGTATTCTATTTCTCGCGGATATTGTTTTGAACCGTGACCCACGTTTCACGTATCGAACTTCTAAACTGATAAAAGTCTTTACAAATTTTCAATGCCGTTTTACGAATTTTCAAATTTCCTTTCTTATTGTTCACCTACGCTACATAAAGAATCAATCTGCAAAATACAATGAAAAATTCAAATAAAATTATACAGTTTAGAGTTGATATATGGGTCAATCAGTCGGTCACTTAGCGGCCTTTATATATATATATATATATATATATACATATATATATATATAGTATATATATATATATATACATATATATATATATATATATATATATATATATATATATATATATATATATATATATATATATATATATATATATATATAGATTGACAATTTACATAGATGGAGGCAAGGGTATTTTTTTTTTTTGGGTCTTGGGAATATACCTTGTCGAATTACTTTCACCCGGAAACTATAGTATTTACTTTCACAATAGACTTCAACGTCGTCTATTAATAATATATAACCAACCAACCAGCAACAAAAACCAATAACGCACACAAAATTCTATCATCCTTTAAAAAATCTCATAAATAGAAACATACGAAATACAACAACTCCCTACACAAAACATACCTTATTTATAATATACACTGATTCATTAATTTGTTAAATCGTTCATTTTTTTTTCATTTGTTGCAACTATTAAATTTAACTATGTATTAGATAAAGTCATCTCTAATATCGTATTCAATATATTAACTATTCAATCTTAACTTTTATTTTACAAACATAATTTGCATCTATGAAAAACTACAAGTCATTTAAACCATACGAATACCATACCGACGTCATAATTTATATAAATACGGCAACAGAGTGTATCATGCAGTTCATTCGAAAAGCTTTTGACTTGTCACGCATGATCCGGTTTTACAAACAATGCAAACAATGGCTAACATAACGTAGATACTTCCTGCAACAGCTTTATTTGTTTTGAATGGGGCGTGAAACGTGATTTAAGGTATTACGAAATGGTAAACTAGCTGTACACTTTCATGGCCAATTTAACAATAAATATGATATATAAAGCATAATATATTTACATAATATATAATATTAATAATATATTACAGCTTTAGGTTGTGATAATATTATGGATATATATTTATATCTGTCAAAATTAAACCATTATTCTTGAGTAGCAATTGTATCTTACATCACAATTTTATACTCACTTAACTATGTTTACATTATTTAAAACTATAAAATTATAATTAAAAATTATTTTTTTATATAAATAGGGATTAACGCTTTTTTATAATACTAGTACTTTTTTTAAAAAAAATTACTATTTTAATATGTTTATAAAAGTCCCTTGGCATTTATGGAAATATATAAAAGTTTGTTGATTGTAAAAAAAAATAAACTCAAGATAAAATAATGTAAAAACATCACGTTAAAATAGAGCATTATTTAAAATTTCTAACAATAATAATTAATAATAATTTTTATTATTTTAAATAAAGTCTTATTTAATAAATATAAATACTATTTCATCATTTCATTAAATTTGACACAAATATAAATATTCTATTTATTATATTATAAATAGGTATTTATTATAATACACATAGGTATTATTTATTAGAGAGTCAAAATAAAACAGGTCTCGGTACACTGGTCGCATTATACTGACACCTCTATTTGGCGTGTCATCTTATACGGGAAGGTGTTGGCAGGTGAGAAAAAATCAATTTGCGACGCGGTAGAATGTCATTTCCTTAATGCTATAAAGTAGATGAGCTCACTCATCACAGCACTTTGACTATCAATTTAGCTCTTTATAGTGCTCCCAGAAACCTCGTAATACGAGTCTTTTCATGTTTTGTATATTTTTCGCATCTTTTCAAATATAAACTTTTAACTTGGTTTTTGTTCTTTAATAACAATTGATGCTCTAATTGTCTGAATATATATTTCCAATATTTCATAATACGCTCTCTATTATAGTTTAAGAGCGTAAGTAAACTTTCTTAATAATAATGTCCTAAAATAAATTTATTCTAGAAATTTATTAATATTTCAAGAGACCACTTAAGCGTAATATTTGAAATTAATCACTACATATTATAAAATAAAACTCTCTGCCATGTCTGCCTGCTCGTATATTCGCGATAATTTTAAAAAGTACTGAACGAATTTTCATATTGTTTACATTTATCAAAGTATTGATTGCTGAAGAAAGTATATAAGTCTATAATTCGTTAGGATTTTATGTAAATTGGTTGATATATAACAATGAATATGAAAGGTATCAGAAAAATCAAGATGGTTGCGAGCTTTCATTCTTTCAGCTTTCTTTCTCCCACGAACACTCAGGTTATGGAATGAGCTCCCTGCCGAGGTTTTCCCAAGAGACTACAGCATGGGATTTTTCAAAAGGGGGTAAAGAGGTTTCTTCAGGGTCGGCAACGCGCGCGTAATACCTCTGGTATTGCAGGCGTCCATAGGCTACGGTAACCGTTTACCATCTGGTGGGCCGTATGCTTGTTTGCTACCTCAGTGGTATAAAAAAAAATGCTGCCTAATCCGTTTGAGATATAACAAAACAAAAGATAGTTTCTCTTTTGTGGATCTACAAAAAAAGTTTGTAGTAGCATGGTCTATTTTTTAAGGATAGCTTGCTATAACCATGTAATTTATAGTCGACGCAATAAGCTGATGCAAAAATGTAATTACAATGCGAAGCTAAGGCGGATAGCTAGTACAAGCCAATTGAATATAAACATTATATTTTAGACCTTTCGCGTGAGTGTCCTAGGAGGTGCTAAGGAAATTTAACGGTTGAGGGATGAACAGCAGAATTCCTTTTAAAACATCACCAAACCCTAACTGCGCTTGTCAACCTGCCTGCCAAGTGTAGCAACTACTAGCAAAACCTCCCTTATGGGGGAGGAGAACATAGGGTTCAGCTATGGACTGTTAATAGCTGATATGATGATGATGATGATGATAATGACTATATTTTATATAATAAGTTAAATTGTATATATATATATATATATATATATATATATATATATATATATATATATATATATATATATATATTTAACTTAGGGGGCAAACGAGCATATGGCTCACCTGATGATAATTGGCTACCGCCGCCTATGAGCATCCGCAACAGTAGAGGAATGCAGATGTGCTGCCGGTCTTTTTTATCTAATCTTTAGATTATTTTACCTACAACGTTATGATTAATAAATAAATAATACAAAATAATAATATATCTTTGCGTTACCATCTAATAATACGATAAAGTGCCAAAGAAAATGTTTAAGACAATTTGATTTTACGTAATTGCATTTAATATTTGTATGAATCACGCCCACACACCGTGTAAACCGGAATCAAATCCCTGACCCTTTGGCCGTGACACAAACCTGAGTACGACTATGACGTGATGGTAGAATGCAAAATTACAATCATCGTTTTGTAGTGAACACTCGATAACATATTTTGACGTTATTTAATATATTATATTGTGGATTATTATTGTGGTTATTTTAATCCCGTATTAATGGGGGCTATTGGATTGTTTAATATGGGGATTAGTTAGCTCCATTGTTAGCAATACACCCTGTGATAGGCTAACTGACCTGCCTAGGGGAAAAGGATTGTTAGTAATGGAGACTGAGAATCCCATTGCTAGCAATATACTCTACCAGGTCGACCTCCTCGCGGTTCTCCCTGGAAACTATCATGGTTAATTCCTGATGAATTCATCGTGATGGGTTAATTGGCCTATTTCAATTCTCATCTATTACCCTTCACTGGTGCCCCGCCAGCGTATACCGTTAGCGCAGGCGGGGTTACCATTCCATTATCATCCAATTAAAAAAAAATCTCGTATTAATAGACTGTGTTCAAGGCATGTCTTGAGAAGTCAACTATGAGTTTGCATTTACATCATATCAGCCTTTAACTGTCCACTACTGAACATAAGCCTCCCCTTGGGGGGTTTTGCCAGTAATTGTCACGCTTGGTAGGCGTATTGGCAACCGCAGTCAAGCTTTATAGATGTTTTAAGAAGGACGCTGCTACCCATCCCTAACTCTCCTTTAGTCGACTACGGAATAGAAAGAGGTGGCCTCCTCTATGTATTTACATCGGTACTACAATTTTAATGTTCAATTGCCGAAATTTTTTTTTCGGAATTTGCTTTTTACTGGTAGTGTCTGAGTTTGACTTAAATTCATTTATTTATGAAAATATAAATTATATTATTAGAAAATATTTGTATTTCGTTTTTCTACTAGCTATTATTCCAGTTTATATGTGGTCTTCCCCTTTTAGTAGTCCTGCGCCACACTATACGGATATGCGTTGTCTGGTCGTTCTTTCTTGTTTGCAACCAGGTCATTAGAAAATATTTGTACTCTTCCACAAAAAAGGTTATTAATAAATATTCGTAAGTGACAGGTATCATTGTTGAGGGCATTTTCAAAGGTTGATTTTTAAATATTTTCACGATTATTAATATGACTTACACTTCATATTTATCACAAAATCTCTCTACTTGGCTTTTATGATACTTGATCTGTAGATATGAGCCTTATTCAATTATAATAAATTTGGAATTATTATGTTTAATCTCTCTATTATTTTAGGTATAAAAGTAAAAGATTGTAAAGATATTAGGCTTATTGTTTGTTACTCATTTACACTTAAACTACCAAAAGAATTTGAACGAAATTTAGTACATGAATTTTATAATTAGAATTTAAGAATTATATAATTATTATAATTAGCTTTTATCCATGACTTCGTCCACGTGATTGGGATAAGTTCACTGATAATCGTACAAAAACCTGTGTCCTTTTCCATTAAATATAGTATATTTATTATCACATTTAATCGTAATTAGTATAGCCGTAAAACGCTAGGAGGTTAAAAACATACTCATTTTAACATTCATAACATTAGTACGCGAGTAAAGCCGTGGGATATGGCTAGTTCAATAATACAGTGAGATCATCAGATTTATAGATAGCGTACTAGTCCGTATTTACCTTGTAAGTTCAATGTGACCTTAAAAGGGTGCTTATCTGTGATGATATTTGCATTAAGCACCTTTCCAATATTTGAGCCTAAATGTTAAAGTATTTGAAGAGGCTTGAATGTCATGTATTGAACGCTTTTATAATTACCGTAACATTGCATGTAGGTACTTAATGATTTTTCTCTATAATAAATTTTAAAACAGTCGGATATTATAGAAGTAAACTGATTATTTTCATATAAAAATATCAAATTGGCTTCGAATTTTACGAAAATATTACATTACATGCAAATCTCTTCCTTTTTAGAGATTTGATTTCTGGCAGGAGACCTTTAGCAATAAAAAATAAAAAAACATCAAAATTCTTTCAAAATTGACACAAAAAATACAATAGCATAATACAAATGGAGTATACGTCGGAGAAATTACAGTATGTAGTTAGTAAAATTTATAAATATAAAATATTGTAAGTGTTTATGAATTAGATACTTAGTTCCGCTTAAAGAGCTAAATGGATTTCAATGAAATTTAATATACAACTAAACAGTTTATTTCCTAAATTAACATATATACTTTTTCCCCGATCCACGTAGATGAAACTATAGGATACAACTAGTATTTTACATTCTAATACCAAAGTATGGACCGGCCTTATCTAGAAGACAGAATTAAATTAGCTTTAATTAGCCATAATACTGTACTAATGAGTGGCATGTATTCGTGGCCGCTCTATCACGACTTAAAATAAAGACATTCGAAGCCTATCATGATCCGATTCTCTATATTAAGATCGTATCTAGTGAATGCTAATGCTTGAACAGCATTAGTAAAAACTTTGATTGACACCTCGGTGAGGCCAGTGTTATGTATATTAGGGGACCCGGTACAAGTTATATTAAGATGAAGTATGCAAACAATAGAACAATAGGCGGTATTTAATTAAGTGTACGTATGTATGCTCATTTCCTACAAAATATGCTTCCTTAATGATATTATGTTTGAACACCTTCAATATTGAGTTGTGCAATGATTGTTTATTATAACAAAGTTTTTGATTTCATTGAAGCAAACTATTAAAATATATTTATCTATATATTCCCATATTTTATATTTCCGTGTGCTCTCGGCATAGAATAGACTACCCTCTCCTTTCCCGTGTGTGTAGTAAGAGGCAACTAAGGAAAAGCGAAGGATAGGCAACAGCGTTAATCTTAAAATATGTCCATAGCCTATCTACGGTTGCTAATTCACCTGCCAAGTGTGGCAACTACTGGCAAAATTTCCCTAGGAGGAAGCTTATGTTCAGCAGTGGGCAGTTAAAAGCTAATATGATGAATGATATTAACCTATATAAATAATTCTGTCTGCTTTTTTTATTTTTACATGTTATTTAATTTATTACTATTTCAGCCATTAACTGTCCATTGCTGGACATAAGTCTTTCCCATAAGTAAATATTAAATTTATTAAATAATACGTCAAGACATATTTTATTCGTAAATATATAGAATATTGATAGAAAAAATCGAGTAATTCTCAAATTAGCTGACAAAACGTTGACTCGTTTTTGAGGCTCGATGCTCTATCTATATAATCTAAAGTTTTGCAATTACTGGCAAATACCCCATAGGGAGGCCTATGGTCTGCAGTAGTCAGTTAACGGCTGATATAATGATGGGGATATATGTTAGAGCTTACATATTAAAGAAAAACATTGCGTAAATAAAAAGCGAAAAATTTATATTTATCATTTGTCGCCACAAAGTCGTAAAGCTAAAGTCTACACATTAACAATCCACTATCAATCTCTCACCAACGTAGATATATTACATACGTGATCTAAGAGCTAGATAAAAGTCATGGGTGTTAGGCTGAGATACAATAAATAGATGTCGCATTAACAAAATATAAAAAATTGTAAAGCAGAACCCCTAAGGTTCACTGGAACACTTCATTCGACTTCAAAAAAGAGGTTTTTAATGCGGTTATATTTTTTATGTTTGTTACCTCATAACTCTATCAGTTTTAAACCATTTTGGAAAATTTTGTTTTATAAGAGTATACTAATAGATTGGTATCTTAGAAATCTTATCAAAATTGGTTCAGTAATTTCCTTTCTAAACCAAAATAACTAGTTTTATCACAATTGAAGTCAGTTTTTTTTTTGTGGAACACTATCTTTAATTTTTATTCGAATTAAGCTCACCTTTTGAATCATATGAGTAATAATTTTATTATAAATACTGTTAATATTATAACTGATAGTTTATATAGATTTTTACACTCGTATGTTTATTACTCATCACGATTAAACGACTTAAATGAAATATTGTAGAAGTGTAAATCGAAACCAGTATAATTAACAAAAAAGGCATTGCAGTAGCTTAACGACTCAATGCACCGATTTGTGCTGTACTCGTATGTATTCTGTAATTATTGTCCATGGTGCTATTCATGTATATAGATAACGGTTACGACGTTTCACCTAGGACTTGTCAGCTTATTTCACATTTCATGTTGTATAAAATATAGTTTTTTAATAAATATATCATAAAGCTATTTATAAAGGCAAACAAACCGACGGCTCACTTGATATAAACTGTTAATCGTCGACTATAGATATGAACAGCACCATACATTGAACATTATAGAATTAAATACTGTAATATCGACGTAAGTAGTTTAGTAGCATCGCTCTTAGATTAAGGCACATAGGTCGTAGGTGCGACGTCTATATATGTCTAACATCTGTGAGCGTGGAACATTGTGTTCTAAATCCAAAAGGATTACTCTAGAAACAAGAAAACTTTTCTACTTGCGCACACATTTATTAGTAATCCTTTGCTACATATCAGACTAGTCTTTGTTAGGTCGTTAGTTCAGCAGGGTTGAACATGACGAGTGTACTATGAGATCCCGCGAGATCACTTCACACTTTAACTGAATATTTAAAATAAAAAAATCAATACTTACTTTTTAAATATATTTAATAATTATTATACTTGATACTACATCAGTATGATTGCAATAATTTAATTTTTAAAGCAAAATAATACTTTATCGCAATTGAAGTCAGTTTTTTGTGAGACACAATACATTTAATTATTATAGAATTAGATACATGTACTATCGACGTAAATTTAGTAGCATCGCTCTAGTAAAAATTTTGACTAGATAAAAAATTCCCTCTGTCGTTCTACATACAATTTCTACAAATTTTATATCGATTGGTTGAACCCTATAGATGTCAAGAGGGAATGAAAAAATAAAAGGTGACCAACAAGTATACAGCAAATCTAATCGTTAGCGGTCACTGTAGCCTATAGACGCTTACAACACTATGGGGTGTCAGGTATATGTTGCCAAATCCTGAAGAAACCTTAATATACCTTTTTTGAAGAAACCTATTCTGTAGTTTCTAAGGAAAATCTCAGCAGGGAGCGTGAGCAAATTCCTTTAAAACCGCACTGCCACATTTATAATCCGAATATTATTAATACCAATTTTTAGTCGATCTACCTATTAATTATTTATAATATCCATAAATGCTATATACATATATATTAATTATTACTACACAGTAATAAATATATGTATAGCATTTGTTATATAGTGCTACTTAAAGTATATTATAAATTTTAACAAGCATTAAACCGTTTAAATGTAGTAATTCATATAAGTGGCAATAAAATATGCAATAATAAAGTATCAATCATATACCTACTTCAGAGCGTGGCCCTCTCACACTGTATGACGGAGCACTTGTTGTTAAATTTATGGCCAACACTGTTCACATCATAAACAGCATGCAGTTAATGTCGGTGACATAACTCAAGCTCTCTGTGTCCTGTGCCTTGCCGCTAACCAATTCTAATATGTACATATTGGTTTACTCACAGAAATACCATAAATTTAAATAGATGGAGCAATTGTTGTGTTTTATATTAAAATATGGGAAGTCGTTTCACTAGGTTACTTTCATGGGTGATAATGCAATGATATCCCCGCCTAAGATATCAATATGTGCTGGCGGTGTACTGGTTAATCATGATAAGTAAGGGTGAAAGTAGGTCAGTTGGCCTATCCTGATGAATACAACAAGAATTAACAACGATGCTTTCCAGAAGGAACCGCGTGGAGATTGACATGATGAGGGTATATTGCTGGCTTTTTGACCCCATAACTAACAATTTCTCTCTCCTTTTCGCTTGGTATGAACATAGGCCTGATAAGAAAGATATGAAGAAACATCATAAGTGTAGAAAAAGATCCAAACATTGATGGGCGAACTGTATAAAGAATGGCAAGATCAGAAAAGAAGAAAATAGAGATGCGTGGCAGAAGAGAATATTTTATGCTAGTCCTAAAGACGAGTAGATATGAGAAAGGGCAGATGGATTGTATTTTTATATTCTATATCACTTTTTGATGAATGCTTTTTATTATTCTCCCGTTGTAGCACTATATTTTGTGTAATGCGTTCGAATCACTAAGTCATTGTCATATGCAACTTATTCTTGCTATGCTAATCATATTTTAAAATACAAATGTAGAATTGAGAATTCTCGAGATATAGAATAGAAGATAGGTAAGTTAAGTGTAACACGAGAATATTGTAACTTCGTTATGTGGTCCCATTTGTTTTGGGTAAGACTAATGGGCATTTTCAGACATCTATTGGCTAAATCCCAAACCGTCCCTTCACTCGCTTGTCGCCAGAACCTGTAGTTCTTACGTCTCTTCATGAAAACCTTCACGGCTCTAGGGGCTTGGGTACTACACAATCTCACATGAATAAAATAGCATCAACTATTTATTGACGTCATTAGGTTTACATCACAAGCAGGTCATAGTGGCAAAAATTGATTTATGATTTGCTTTAGTATGGTCGTAACTAAGGTAGTTAAAGTTGGTAGTTTAATTCTACAAATCACTTTACGAGGATGACCAATATATAGCGTGGTTCGACGAGTAACACGACCAATCGATGTCGACGGCACTAGTAAATGATACAATGTACAGCGTTATGATGATAGTTTTTATTTCCATTGTTTTTTTATTATGTACTAGCGGCCCGTCCCGGCATTGTACGGATGGACATTTTTAACATTTCAAAAAACCCTTCACTGCTCTGCTCCTATTGATCATAGCGTAATGAAAAGTATACCTTCCCATAAGTATGAAAAATAATTGTACCAAGTTTCGTTAAAATCTGTTGAGAAGTTTTTGTTTCCATAACGAACATACAGCCAGACAGACAAAAATTTTACTAATTGCATTTTTGGCATCAGTATCGATACCCTGATAGTTATTTTGGAAATATATTTCATGTACAGAATTGACCTCTCTACAGATTTATTATAAGTATAAATATTCACAATAATCTGAATCTATTTTGATTATTATTTTCTAAATTTAATAGTTTTAATTACATATAGGCTTCATGTTAATCTTGTTTCGATTACATTTCTTTTTAATAAAGTAAATTTCAAAATTTTTCGCTGTTTAATTTTTTAATGTAATTGTTTTTTGTTATATTTTTTTTTAATAATTGATCATTGAGATGATGATTTACTCTAAATTTTTTGTAATATTAAAACTTACTATTTTCAATAAATTATTATAATAATAACAGATATTAAACTTTTTAAAAAATTATTAGCTTTAGGTGCCATGACTATAAACTGGCTTACTTTGTCTTCAATTTTTGTATAAATTTAGGGGGTAACTAAAAGTAATCTGTAAAATTAAGGTTTTAAGCGTATAAGCCTTCTGGAATTATGTTTGATGAAGTCACCGACAATGATGGTTTTTTATAGAATTTAAAAATATAAAGGAATTTTTTTTCGTCGAAATGTTCATTTCCATGAAAAGTAATTGTAAATATAAGTAATTTAAAATTGCAAAATGAATTTTTTTTCGAAGAACATCATTTTATTTAAAACGTCATAGTTGGAGAGATGGTGGAGTATTTTTGGAAAATATTTTTTTGTAACTAATATTAGTAACTGATACAAATACGCCTTACCTGCTCATGTTATTTATACTTAAAACATACTTTACATACCAATTCCAATTTCTAGCCATATGATGCCGGCATAGAATAGGCCATATAATAATAGAATGTTACGAGTAAAGAAACTTAATGGATAGAGATGAGCAGCAGCGTCCCATTTAAAACATCAACTGGCACCTAGAAGGAGGCCTATGTTCAGTGGACAGTTAATGGCTGATAGGATGATAATACCAATTCATAATACTTCCATTTGGGGGGAAAGGGATTGTTAGCATTGGAGTTTGACAGCCCCATTGCTAGCAATATGCCTTATTAGGTCGACCTCCACGTGGTTCCCCCTGGAAACCATTGTGAACAATTCTTGTGGAATTCGTCACAATGGGCTAACTGACCTACTTCATCCTCACCAGTCATTCTTCACTGGTGCCCCGCCGGTATACACCGATAGCGCGGGTGAGGTTCACCATTCCATTATCATCCATTAAAAAAAATACTTCAATTTTTTTACTGATTATCCGACAGTGAACGTAATAAGTTTCCCGCTCTCATTATGAAATCAAATGGACTCTGCAATACGCGATTCCAGTACTACTTTTATTACAATTGGCATTAGTTTCAATTATAATACAGTGTGAAATGATGTCACGAAAAGCATAAATAATTTGGTTTATTCAAAAAAAAAATCCTACAGCTCCCAGACTATCAGTAAGTGCAAAATGATGTTATCATTGTTGCGAGTTTACAACGTTGTTGAGTTGATTCAAAATATATTCAGATATAAAGTATATAGTATTTTTTATAAATATATTTTTTTTACAAATAAAACCTTTAGTAAATCAAACACTTTTGTCTATTTATTGATAGTTTTGCTTTGATTTAAATAAAAAATTTAGCTTGAAAGTGAGAGGGAGAGAGAGATACATATGATATATTTTAATATATAAAATGTTAATTAAAAAAATATTATTCTTAAAAATGGGCTAAAATTTAATGCATATCTGGAGTACACAACACTATTCTATTACTAAGGAAATAAGTACCTACAACAGCTCTGAAAATATATACTCGATCGGAAATGAAACTCGGGACTATACTAAAACTAACCAGTCATTGGTTTCCCACGATGAAGGTTTTTTGTAATGGGTGAAAATAAAATGGTAACCCTGCCTGCGCTATCGATATATGTTGGCAGAACACCAGTGAAGGATGATAGCTGAGGACAAAAGTAGTTCATCTAGATCGTCCTAATTAACAGGGGAAACCACGTGGAGCAAGCCCTTGTAGCCAAGTCAAGCCAAGGGTATCTTGCTAGCAATAGCCTATTAGACCCCATTACTAATAATTCTTTTCACTCCCTGACGCAGGATATCAGAGTATTCTAGCTTGAGAACTAAGAAATGTGTGATTGTGTAACATTGATTGTTACTATTACTACAATACTATCATATTATGGAAGGGAAAAGAATTGTTAGTAATAGCATCTAAAATCTCCATTGCTAGCAATATACTCTTTCATTAACATTAACAGCGCCCAGTAAACCATCGTGGTTAATTCTTGTGGAATTCATCACAATGGGCTAACTGACCTTAGTCTATCACATCTCACTTTTGAGATGTGTTACCAGCAAAGTTCTTATTCTATTTTCACCTATAAAAACCGTCATGTTATACTAAAATATATGAACAATACAAAATTTATATTTTCCTTTCAAGGAAATGTACATAACTAATCAAACCAACATTCTAATTGACTTCTAACCGCACAACACAATGAGTGATTGATGTTTAATATTCTAACTGACAAACCAGATATAGAAGTTCGTTAAATTCGTATGTGAACTGTAATTAACAAAACTGACACTGACAGTATTATGTACAGTATAGTACATTGATGAATTGTTTTGTATATCAAGATAGATAGAGAGATACTGTTTATTGTTTCCTCCAAAAGATTACAATAGTAAACTTATTATAGATAGGTACAAACAATTACAAGAAAAAGAGATTTTTCCTAGAAACCATAGTATGTGATTCTTCAAACAGGATTTCTTCTGGGTCGGCAACGCGCACGTGACACTCCTATTGTTGCAGGTATCCATAGGCTACACTGACCGTTTACAATTTTTTTTTAATAAAAATAATATTTACTTTTATCACAATAGCCATTCATTTATACTTTTTACAAAATAGAATACATATAGACTGCCATTGGAAGTGGACAGAATCTGTACTAGGAACCCTGTGTTACGGTTATCTGGCTCTCACACTCGGCCGCTGACTATACAAAGAAATTAGATGGACTATATGTTTATTTGCTACCTTTGTAGTATAAAAAAAAGAACGAAGATGCTATCTATCTATAAAGCTCCCATTATTCTGCCATTTTGCTATCAAAAATCTGTAATTTTATTTCTTAGTATTCATGCTAGGATATCCTGTTATGTAAAACTGGATAGCGATTATTTAAGAAACATGGTGACATCACTAACATAATAAAAAAGACTAAAATATATTAACTGAAATATAAAAATGTATTCTACAAAACACTGTAGTAAAAGATATGAGTATTGGATTATTTTCGGCCTGAAATCTTTGTTATAATACGGAATATGTACGGAGTATTATAACATGTATGTAATGTCTATATATGGAATATATTTCGAAAACAAAATTATAAAAGGTCCTTCCAAAAGCAATATAAACCAAACATCATATTTTTTAGAATTGTTTGACTATAATTCTGTATATTTGTTTCAGCATAACACAAAAAATACTGCACAAAATTGAATGCGGCTTTCTCATTAGCATTTCTGAAGATCTAACATGAAATTTGGTTATTATTTTATAATTCGTAATACAAAAATGATTACTAACTTTTAAAATTCACAAGTACGAGGTTACGGGCAAAAGTTAGTAATTTATAAAAAGAAAAAGTTGAAATTTATATTTTTTATCTCTTCCTTTTGAAGTTGCTTAAAAACTTGCTGTACATAAATTTTGTACTTAAAATAAAGAAATCATGAAATTTACTGCAGTAATTAAACATGTTAATTATGCAAATCAGACTTAGAAAGATTCAAGTCACGGTCATATGAGTAACCCAAGTATTTTAGATATTGTAGCACTCGTCGTTGTAGTAAATATGGTCACAGGCATTTACGAAGGATGTAAGACATACATTAAGTCACGTCTACAATGAAATACTGCTTTGTACAAATTATGTATTAATTTGACGTCTATCAAAATGTAGTAATGCGGCGTGTTTATGGGGTTAATTACATTATCGAATGTTCATAATCGTATGTAATTCATTATTTAATTTTGTGCTAATGTTAAGCAGGTTTTAATAAACCGTGTTCCATTACTTTGTCTTCGTAAATTATTCTTCTAACGAACACTCACATTATCAAAGATGTTTTTTTCCACGAACACTAAGATTATGGAGTGAGCTCCCTGCCGAGGTTTTCCCAAGAGACTAGACCATGGGGTTCATCAAAAGGGTATTTCATCAAAGAGGTAAAGAGGTTTCTTCAGGGTCGGTAACGCGCGCGTAATACCCCTGCAGGCGTTCATAGGTTACGATAACAGCTTACCATTAGGTGAGCAGTATGATTGTTTGCCACCTCAGGGGTATAAAAAAATCTTTATAATTACTATTCATTTAGGTAACAAATTTAATTAAAAAACTTTTTTATAATAAAATTAGAAAAAATGCGAAAAAGAAAATTAAATGCAAATATAGTTTATGTTTTAATATCAGTAAAAATATATAAACAGCAATCGATATTGTGAGGAGATCTTAACGATTACCATAATGTGTTTAACATTTGATATGCAATGGTGATTATTCAAATCGATAGAATCATACGCCTATCCGCGACACCATTACAACCACTCAATAAGGAATCTTAAGTTCGAATGCTAATTAAAAGACCTACTAATTAGGATTTCCATTGAAGCCATAATTCTTTGAATGGTAGGTATTCGCTATGTTGGTATGTTTTTGTACTGTATTTTTATAGCTTAGTTAAGATAAAAAGCAATGCAGGTGTGGAAAATCAGTAGCGATGATCGTTTAGACTTCAAAAACCACAGGCGGAAGACTGGTCGAGGAAATTTTGGAAATAAGTATGGGACTCCCAATAATAATTGCTTGTGTCTTCAAGGGGTTTACAACAAGACCATGAGATTTATGTATATTCATTATAAATCTTATTTATGTGTGGGCATGTCAGAAACTAATGGACTTCGACGTTTAAAACTGATGGTCTACCTGGTGGGTGGTATAATAACTGATGCTAACAGGCTTCTAATAAATTTTCCGCTTAATAAAAAGAAAGTTTTCTAATTTATTTTTAATATATTTTTTTATGTCTATTGTTATTACTCAACATCAGCTTATTTGCCGTTATAATTTCTAAAAATATAAAAAAAAATAGTAGATAGATAATTTCTGAATTGCTAAACGGTGTAATTGGTGCATATTATGATGTAAATAAGCATTACTGTTGAGAAAAACTTTATATTGTTTTCCATTATTAATCTAAATATTACAAAGATATTATTAAAATATCTACCTTCGTTAATAGAATGTGTATTTTTTTACAAATTAAACAACTTTATTCATTGTGAATAAATTTCTCGTGAAGGTAAAAGGAAACTTTATGAGTATTTTCACCCTTCCGGTGCGATCACAACGAATTAAATTAAAACCGGGTAAGGAATAGGAAGTAGATGGAACCAGGGCTTCAACCATTTACCTAAAATTCCCAGCGATTCTAATTAAATTTTCATCTTTCATGATTGCATAATAAAATTACACTTTGTTCAGAAGAAACAGAAATACTGATTATAAAAAGGGAGTTAGATTTTGCTTATTTTGTCAGAAATTTAAATTGATTCGTTGTTTTTAATATAACATTTTCCATAAACAAATTTTGTTTTAGAACAATTTTTTTACAGACGTTCTAATTTCATATATCTTAATCTCACAAAAACAATATTTACATAGATACTATGAATATTTTTTATGCAACTTAGAATAGCAAATAATCTGACGGCTTACCTGATGGAAAGTGGTAGCCGTCGCCTATAGACATGTGCAGTACCATGGACATAACAGAGTATACTGTTTCCATTGCGTTGCCCACCCCATGCGTTGCCATTCCTGAGAACTCAGATATTACTCTTCGGCACCCTGTAAATACACTGCCATATTCCACCCTACGAACCGAAACATAGCCGTGCAAACAAAACTGCTGCACAGTAGAAACACGAATGGGTCAGAGGTGCCTAAGCAAACGACTTTTGTACAAAATCTCCCTGTGGTTCAGGTTCCCTATCCCTCTAGTTCAATATCTAATTTATAAATAAAAGTCCGTTTTATATTATATTTTATTAATTTGGATATCTGTAATATTGTCGTGTCTGCAAAAAACAAAAGCGACTCGTCGTTTTTGGGCGTCAGTCTTTGTTATTAAAGAGCTGTCAAAACAATGAACTCGCTTCCTGCTCGATCAGATACACGCTGTAGACAGGCGCACAATACCTCCTACCTATTATTAAACGTTCCCTGTCCATACTGAAAGATTTTTACAATAGTGAGCATAACTTTTTTAAAGCGACTGCCGAAACATACAGAAGATATATGTATGCCTGTATATTTTTTTGTGCATGTATGACGCTGCTGATTCGTATTTGCGTAACTTAGCTACAAAAAATACATGACAATGACGTAACATAGACTACAAATAATAAAAAATTGTTAAACCGTAAAATTTAGATGCTTACTTTTTTGAGAAGTTTAATAATAAATAGAGTTAACGTTAATCGGTGAACATAATATATTTTTATATGTACTTAAAAAAAAATTGCATTACTGTTCTATGCCTATACTCATCATATCAGCCCTTAACCGTTCATTGCTGAACATAAGCCTCCCCTTGGGGGGTTTTGGCAATAGTTGCCACGCTAGGTAGGCGAATTAGCGACCGCAATTAGGCTTTAGATATGTTCTAAGAGGGACGCTGCTGTCAATCCCTTGCCGTCTCTTAGTCGTCTTTTACGACACTCACGGGAATGGATTCATGTAAGGATTGTTAGTAATGAACACTACAAGTATCATTGCTAGCATTATACCCTATTAGGTCGATCTCCACGCCGTTCCCCCTGGAAACCGTCGTGCTAAATTCCAGGCGTATTAATCATGATGGGCTAATTGACCTGCCTTTTTAGGAGGAAAAGGGATTGTTAGTAATGGGTAATGCTTCATTGCTTACAATATACCCTATCAGGTCGACCTCAACGCGGTTTCCCCTGGAGACCACCGTGGTTAATTCTTGTCGAATTCTTCATGATGGGCCAATTGATCTGCCTTCATCTTCATCTATCATCTATCACAAGTACGCAAGTGAGGTTACTATTCCATCATCACCCATTAAAAAAAGACCTACCTTTTCATTCACACCTATAGTCCCTCATTGGAGCCCCGCTAGCGAGTACCGTTAGCGTAGACGGGATGCTGTTTCCATTCCATTATCACCCATAAAAAATGGTAATAGTTTACAAATGCCTTTCATTACTTCACTTAATACCTTCATTACTCCACTTAATAATACTCTCCCCATAATAGATAACTAATATCTATAATTTAAACAAACTCATTGCAAAATTTATATATTTATATATTTAGTAATAATAAAGAAAGGTATTTAAAGTAATTACTCTAATAGGTTACCTATATTGTCAATAGCAATCAAAATTACGTCCGGAAAATAATAATGGCACTTTTTATATTAATCTATATATAATGTAGTTTTGCACTTTGCTAAATAATGCAATTATATTGAGTTCCGTCTCTCAATTGAATAACATTGTATCGTAACACTGGTGTATATTTTTTGTGCAATGAAAATTCTAGTTTCCTACGTATGATTCATTGCTTTTTTGCTTCAATTAAAAAATCGATTTCTATCGAGAGGGCCGGTAATTAAATGTTTTATTCGGAGATTTATTAGTTCCTGACGCATGCATGTTTTCCGCTTTTAAAATATATTATTACTTATATCTTTTGTATGTATTTTTAATGGATTGAACTGAAGTGAATTGGATTTGGTCACGACGAGCCACGTGATAAAATGATCAATGACGATGATTTACAGGGAAGGTCTCAATGAATCTGACTATAAAGATTACCAGAAGGAGGCTTTGTACAAAAATCGAATGCTTGGGTACCTCTGTCCCATTCGTGTTTCTACCGTGAAGCAGTTGTGTTTGCATGGTTGTGTTTCAGTTTGAAGGGTGGGATATGGCGTGAATTTACAGGGTACAGAGGAATAACACCTGAGTCCTCAGGAATGGCAACGCATGGGGGGTATCATGGGCGAAACAGTATGTGTGTGTTCTGTTATATCTAGGCGACGGTTACCACTTTCCATCAGGTGGGCCGTCAGCTTGTTTGCCATTCTAAGTCGTATAAAAAAAAAGAGAGTTTACTGTTAGCATTGTGATTGCTGGTTCCAATTGCTAATAATCCAATCTTTTTCATTTAATATATATTGATCTAGACGTCTTCTATGTAAGTATATAAATATATATTTATTAGTTGGTTGATATCCACAGTATAAGCTTTTCTGAATTTGACACCATGTGCGTGGCAATTTACACTATGATGTCCATGGCCCTGTTCATGGCTATAGGCTACGCTTACCGCTTTCAATCAAGTGAACCATGAGCTCATTTACCATAGTAAGTTAAGAAAAAAAGCTAGTTTTTATTTCTCACTAGAGGGAATCTTTTTAAAAATCATTTCCTTGGGCATCTCTGTCCCATTCGTAATTTTATCGTGAAATAGTTGTGTTTGTATGGCTGTGTTTCTGTTTGAAGGGTGGCAGTGAATTTATAGGGTACAGAGGAATAAATACCTGAGTCCTCAGGAATGGCGACGCATGGGGGGTATCATGGGCGAAACAGTAAATTGCGTTGTGTCCATAGTACAGCTCATGTCTATAGGTGACGGTTATCAGTTTCCATCAGGTGGGCCTTCAGCTTGTTTGCCATTGTGTGAAATGAATGCATGAAAACAAAAACTTTTTATAAAAAAATATTATTAATCATGAAATATCATTGAACATGTTATTTATAATATGGAAGTAATATTTTTTTATTTTAGTCCCATAAATTGTTATTTTAATTTTAAGTACCAACATTAGAATAAATAGAGTAATATGCAAATTATAATTATCATGTGTCATAATAAAATTGACAGAGTAATATAAATGAATAATATCGGAATGAAAAGTCATTCCAACACTATTTGTGAATATAATTGCATCATTTAAATTATAATTATTATTTAGAACATTTTATTGCATATTAATTGAGCCATATTTTTGTCTGTCATTCGGTTTGTCGACTAATTTTATGCTCTATTAGTATTGTAGCAATAGAAAAACTTAATTTATTCATTTTTTTATAGACAAACATTTCAGTCATATTATTTTTATTGTTTGCAAAAGTTTTACAGCCAATTTCGTAGTTATTATAATAGTAGAACGCATATAAATAGACAATAGGTAGGGTTGACCTACTAATTAACTATATAATCATTATCATGCTAATATGTATAATAAAATTATAATTAGATGAGTTTGTACATGAGAGATATTTGAGAAAATTTTCAACGAGGCGTCTTAATAAAGACATTAGAAGTCAGTTCAATAATTTTTGGAATTTTTGTTTGTCTGTCTGCTTATATATTTATTTTAGTATCGTGTAAATTCTGCACGAAACTTAATGTGGTTTTCACATTTATATTTCTGAAGGTCTAAGAAATAAAAATGGTATATGCTTTATAGGACATTTAAAAGTGATCCCCTTTATTGGTATATCCACATACCTATATATTTTCTATATCCCACTACGCATACGAAGTGGCGGACAAAACGATAATTCTTAATAATAATAAAAATGAGAGTGAGTTTGTTTGTTAATTGACCTATGATATGATTGTTGGTGCCTATTATTACATTGATTTGTTTCCTTTAATAAACTTTTGTAGCAAAAACAAGAATAAAATCTGTTTTGACTAGACGAAAGTACATCATTCCAATGAAAAGTAATCATTTAAATAATACATAGCTTTATATAACAATCAAAACAAAATACAATCGAACTGATGACAAATAATTAAACAAACGAAGCTATTTTTTTTAAAACTATAATAACAGCACAAATAAATTAATGTCTCAATTACATTGTCATATCACTAATCAGAAACTACAAACCATTAAGCAAATTGTTCTGTCTCACGAGTTGATGTGAATTTATCATACAAATCGTTTGTTCGCTATTTATTTCTTGAACATATTTACCGAAGTTGAATAAGATTAATAGATATACATATAATAATAATATATAGGTGGTCACGTAGTCAGTTCAAGGGATATACTCGTGGATTTCCGCATTACATATCTACCATACAATAGGAAATTATACTAATCTATTCCATATTACTATTGTAGTAATCAATTCTTTTCCCAGATACTTATGTTGATTTATGATTTTTGCTTTTAATCTATATTTATTTATTCTTTTATTCTAAACCAGCCTTTTACCTTATGATTTATTGAATGTTTAAATGAACAATTTATATATTGTCTGTTTATACTAATATTATGTAATAAAAAAGACTACACTGAATTGGATGCGGTCTGATGTAAATGTATTTTATCTTGATATGTTTACAAGTGGTTTACTCCTAAAACTGATCTGATATTTTCGTGTTTGTCAAGTCTTGTTTGATGTTTATATTCGAAATGCAAATATATCGAATCAAATATACAATTATATTTAAATCGTAATTAATTTTTAATCCGGAGATTTGTGACGTAATTTATAATAATTAGTGTCCTACATATAGGATAAAGTACCATAATGTAGGGACCACATTTGATTCGTAAATAATAAAATTAAAAATAATATTAAAATCATTACAAGCTTCCTGCCGAGGTTTTCCCAAGAGACTACAGGATGGGGTTCTTAAAAGGGTGGTAAAGAGGTTTCTTCAGGGTCGGCAACGCACGCGTAATACCTCTGGTATTGCAGGTGTTCACAGGCTACGGTAACCATTTACCATCAGGTGGGCCGTATGCTTATTTGCTACCTCAGTGGTATAAAAAAAATACAAACTAATGATATTTATTATAAATATAGACAAAAATATAAATAGTATTTTTATACTACTGAAAATAACAAATAGGCTAACGAGCGAAATAATAATAATGACAAACATATCGCGTAACATAAGGGCACAAAGAAAACGTATTGAGAACCTCTTGGTTTTTAGACTTGAAGTGGCAAATATGTTTCAAATTGCATCTCGATTTCAAACGTACCGGTCCACACCTGAATTATAACCATAAAAAATCAAGTCACGCCGTCTATTGGGTAGTAACGTGCCCGGCAACAAAATGTGGACAAAATAGACGATGTGACAATAATTCGGAGCGACAAGGCTGTGTTCGGCCACCGTAGCGTGTATTACACGATCAAACATCCGCGTGCGCGAACTTACGATGGTATCAACCCACTAGTTTGACAGCTTTAAGGTCCCCATACACTATCTTATTACAAAATGCAGACTAAAGATGTTAGAGAGTTAGCACTGGGATAAACCAAGGGATAAAGTAATATTCAATAAAGGATGTTTATTATTAAACAGTGGACTATATATGATTTAAAAATAGACATTCAAAATATCTAGTTTTACTGTGGCTGTGTGAAAGATCAAGTATTCACTTTTGAAGTTAATTCTTGTGATAAGACAATTTTTTTTTTATTTTCTTTCATCTTTAAAATATTATTCGACCTAAATTGCAAGTTGTGGAACATAATTTTACTGTTACTGTAGCCACTAAGGAGAAAGAATAAAAGGAAAATTGATTATGTATCCGCTTTAGATTTGGACAGTTAAGTGAACTCGTGTCTTAATGTATATACAAGTAATTGAATTTGGGTTAAGCAAAAACACTCGATCATTTACGATAATATCAATATGTCAGCAAAAAAGGTTTTGACAGTGCTCGCCTACTGGTGACTATCGGATAGATGAGGTGAGATAAAGTTAATAATAATAATAATCTTTAACCAACTTCATAATAAGGAGAATCAGAATTTGACCACATGTCTTTGTATCTATAACACATATCTATGTTATCTACACCAATTTTAAAACAATTTTGACGGTTATTTTTAAAACTAATTTAATTTACTTTGACGTGGGTTTGTTGTTTTAGAATATCTATATAAATAGATATTTTAAACTAAGTTGCATAAAAAAATTAGAAATGAAATGGTGTTCATTAATAAGTCACCTTATAATAGGTAAATAAATTTGACACATTTTTTAATCTTTGAGATAGTCTGATCAGGATTTTAGGTAGAGATTTCAAGTAGGATAAATTTGTTGCTTCAATACATTATAGTTCGGACTACAACCATTATCTACTATCTGATAAATTTATCAATTACTCCTAACAGACTCACTTATCATCTTTGGTATCGTTCATATTAGATACTAAAGTAATAAGAACTAAATTTTCACAACTTAGGTCTTAGTACTTCAGTATTTCACATTTAATTTATATTATAACAAACAAGAAAAGTTTTCAATAACTTATTGCCCGAAGCTTGTTTATGCGAGATGAAAAATATTAAACATAATTCACGAAATTCCAATACCTATCACGGTATCATTTTCAGTCGCTTTTTTTAATATATTAATAAATAAACATAATAAATAACTATTACATTAGAAATGTTTCATCATTTATTTGCAAGGAACAGAGATCCTATGGGAGAACACATTAAACATTGTATAGGTAATTAAGTGTTTGGCTTTTGCAGAGAATGGGATTTCACGACAATGGTGTGGGTTTTGCAACATCAAGTGCAGAATTCGTGAGTGAGCCTGTAGATCATTGGGGCCCCACAAACAACGTTCAAATAAAACACAACGATTCAGAAAATAAACAGCTGTACTGTGTAATAAAATGTCCAAACATGTTACTTTGATAGATACTTCTGATTTTTATTTATTTTTTTTATTTAAGAAAAGATCTTGTCGGGCAGCTAATTTATGTATTCTCTTTCAGCCAGTTCTATTCCAGGTCATATATTTGATCTCTCTATATGACATGACACTTAGTGTTTCCTTTATCTGTCTCATGTAGTTATTTATTATTTCATCCATTAAAGAGAATAAATTTAATATTGTAGTTCTTATTTGGACGGAGCCTTAGGATGAAGGCTGGTATTTTAAATGGAAGTCATTAAATATTTTTGAAATAATTGAAATAATAAATAATAACCATGAATTAAAATACATGCGAACAACGCAAAAGAACCAAATTATTAATAACAAACAAACATTCCACTTAATAGGAAATGGTAACTCTCGCCTATAGACATGAACCGCACCATCGACTTCGCAAAATGTACTGTGACGTCAATGGTATCCCTTTATCGCTATCATTCCTGAGGACTATGGTATTATGCCTACATTAACTATAAATTAACTGCCATATCCCACAGTACAGATGCTTCACAAAAGATTTTCATTAAGGCATACAGATGCATAGGTTATATGTAATGACAGAGTAACAAAATTGTGTATTATTACTTCATTAAAATTTTAGGATATTGTAAGAAATTATTTCAGAAAACAAGGCACAAAACACTAGTGTTAGGTTTTATACAATTTAAAATTTTATTGAAAGTTACCAGAGTAGTATTACTAGAAAACCGTTATGTCAACCTCGCACTTATATGGACACGTGTTTCCTGCAGTATGAATTTTAATGTTTTACTCGTATATTATAATGAATATATGGAAGTTCGCTATTTTCTACGCTATTTTTAAAAATGACCATTTCCCATCAAATGAGTTGTATAAGTATACACATTTGCCAACTTTGTGGTACAAAAAAAAATGGCATGATTGGTGTGTATGCTACTGATTTTTGTTATCAATAGAATTCCTTTTTTAAACGTTTCTTTATTATTAGGTGCATACAATATTATACCTATGTCTTAAAACGTCAATATTTTGTATCCATTTGTTATGGTCCAACACTTTGTGAACTGTTGTAGTAACAGGTATTGTTATGATATAATCATAATATTAAATTAAGTGCCACACAATCATACCAACTGATTAATCCTAGTCCTCAGGTTAGGATACCTTGTGTTATGAGCAAGGCGACATTTGTGATAACTAAGAAAAGTTTATTTTTAGCCCTACAGGAAACGAGCCCGGAATCTCATCTTTTATTATTTACAGGACAAATTTTATATTATTTTTTTTTAATCTTTTATTATTTTTATTAATTTAATTTATTTTATTTATTTATGTTTGTATGATGTCTTAATTATTATTAATAATAATTATTAATAATTGCTATTATTATTGTCTTAATTTAAGTTAAAGTATACTAATGAGTTGAATGAAATAACTGAAATAAAAAGATTATATTGATTTATTTGTATTATTTGTACTGTATTCTGTCATTACCGTAATTTATAACTTGCGGCTGTACTTACGGTAATAACAGAGCCTAACTTAAAATATAGGTACGCGCTTCCTGAATTCATAAAAACTAGGCAGTTATAAAAGTTTGTTATCGACAGTACCGACATTTATCAAAGCAGTTATATTATGCTGCAGGAAGTAATCGAAGCGATTTCATGTTATTTATTTGTTAAACTAATTGCTGTGACTTTGATCTACAAAATTGTGAGCTCAATTAACTAATATTTGTTATAAGTAATAGAGAGTAATTTAAATAAAGGTTTGATAGTTTTTTTTTTTTATTAAAAACAAAGATTACGTCTGTTGCAGATATAAAAACATATATTAATACGATAGAAAATTAAAATGACTTTTTATGGGAAAAATATTTATGTGGGATTTTTTATATCATTTCCAGGATCACTTGTTATGTTAATCACGCCCGTTTTCTAGCCCTAACTGTAAATTGTGCAAACTACAGACCTTTGTAGCTTATCATCTTATACCGCAAGCAAACGCTTGTAATATTCATACAGAATTCGCCGTGATGTGAGAATTTACGCAATTTACTACTATCTAATTCATAAAGGCATATACAGCTTAATTATCTTAACTGTATTATTTGCTCTGAATTGTGGGATTTTATGGTATCTATGTTTATTATCATAATATTGTATAGTAAGTTTTGAACACAGTTATTTAGTTTTCAAAAATGAGGAAATAAACAATGTTAATATAAAATGTGCAATTTGGACGTTTTGTTGTGTAACAACCTCTTGCTATTTAGGATTATGTAGTCAGACTGACAAATAAGATTGTTATGTTTATTTATTTAGATCGAGGTTATAATATTAACTCACATGAAAGGTGCCGTGTGGTCCCGACATGGAACGAACTTCCTTTCTCATGAGTGTTGTAAAGGCGACTAAGGGAACTTAATGCTCGAGAGATTAGTAGCAGCGTCTCTCTTAAAACATCACCAAAGTTTGGCTGCAGTTCTTAACCCGCTTGACAAATGTAGCAATTACTGGCGAAACTCTCCTTATGGGGAAGGCATATGTTCAGCAGTATATATATATATATATATATATATATATATATATATATATATATACATATATATATATATATATATATATATATATATATATATATATATATATGTATATATATATAATTTTACTTTTTATTCATATTGTGGTATAAAACGCCCATAATGCACCCAATATTTTAGTGCATATGAAGTAGTTTAGCTAGCAATCGGCACAAAATAACACATAACTTTGATTCACAATCACATCCTTTATAAATCAACACACACCTGCTTCTTTCTCAGAAATGCTATAAATTACCGCAAATTGACAACATGATGTGCCCATTGTGTCTTATTTGCTAAATTATAGACTTTAAGTGCTACAAGTTAGCAAAATATGGGCTTAAAATTATATACTGATGTTATTCTAAAATTCTAAGTGTTGACAGAGTAAGAATACATATCGTTGTTTCCCCTATTTCATTAATATTATAAGTTGCAACTATGTAAATACAGTGTATGAGACAGAAAAAATAGTAGATAATTTAGACGTATTTACAATTGTTCGATCTAGTATTAATAATTATTTTATTTTTGGAAATAAGAACACGCACATACACACGTTCGCGCGCTTACATGCACGTACTAACACATAGACATACACACGCAGAACCTTGCATACAGAAGACAATTGCACAATACGTCTATTGGCATTCGATACCTATCATTTTAATTGTAGGCGCAATATGAGACCGTCTAAATACAGTGACAAATAACATTGTTACTAGGGATTGTCTATACGTAGTTAAATTAAACTGCCTAAAATAATTTGAATATATTCAATACTTGTTTTTAACCGCGCTTTGGTTTGCATGACCAAGATTTCATTGATGGCCTAAATTAACAAAAGACCTCCTCCCACATCCTTCATCTCAAACACTACGTATAGTATGACTTTAAAAATGATATGTTTTTTTTATTGGATGAAAATGGAGTGATAACCCCGCCTGCGCTAATGGGATACGCTGGCGGGGCACCAGTGAAGGGTGATCGATGAGGATGAAAACAAGCCAGTTAGCTCATCATGATGAATTCATCAGGAATTAATCATGATAGTTTCCAAGGGGAACCGCGAGGAGGTCGACCTGGTTGAATATATATTGCTAGCAATGGGATTCTTAATCTCCATTACTAACAATTCCTTTTCCCCCCTAAATGATATGTTGAATCGTTAAGGTGGCAAATGGTAACAAATTTTGTTTTCACATTTATAATAATGATTTATTAATAAAGCAGAATGAAACATTCGGAGCGAAAGTGGACAACCCTATTTAAAATTAAACAGGTATGTATCTGTAGTTTGGCTATAGGTTTGTTCATAAACATGATTTAATGCTGTGCTTATATTCATAGTTAAATTGCTTACGGAAATTATAAAGTTGTTAAATAAATTTCTATGACAACATCAATGACACGTAGAATATCGTTGAAGCTATTATCATTGTAAAGTACCACGTAGACTTGTTCAATTTATTATTTAACTTCAACTAATTCTGTACTTCGGCTTCTTACATCTGCGGTTTTGGTTTTCGGTGTATAAATATTAATTAAATATATTTTATGTATTTGAGAAAGAAGATTGTGATGTCTGTTTATAAATAAGTAAATAAACAAAATTAAAAGTGGTTATGCCGGATTCGTTTAGAATTTTTTGGCATCTTTTTGTTCTAATAATAAAAGTAACTATAGTAGTAAAAACAACTTTATTTAATTATTTGACATTTCATTGCACTAATATCATATAATTTGTTAATATTGATGTATAAAAATAGTACAAGGGCTAATCATACGTTAAGCAATATATTTTAGACAATTTTTGGGTACAAAGAATTAATGAATTGAATAGACAGGAAAATAAAAAGTATGAGTTAAAAAATAATAAAAAGTAACTACGACGAAAGGCTCAACAGTTTTTTTGTCGATTTTCGATCAAATTCATTCATTAAATATTTTTTTTAAATTGAAACAATTTTTGAAACAATACAATGAATGATAACTTTCATGGTGTAATATGAGTCGTATAAAAAAGGGGGAGAAAGGATTGTTAGTAATGCAGACTATCAGTCTCATTGCTAGCAATATACCCTATCAGGTCGACATACACGTGATTCCTGGAAACTATCTTGCTAATTTCCAGGTGATTCATCACGATGGACAAATAGATTTGCCTTTTAATTCTCATTTAACATCTCTCACTGGTGCTCCGCCAGCGTATACCGTTAGTGTAGATGGGGTTACAATTCCATTATCATTCATTAAAAAAATTAACATGGTTATATTTAATTATGAAAAAGTGATATATGAATAACAGCAAAAGATTTTATGACTATGTTTATTACTTTCACTCGCTTTTAATTACAATTTTGAGAATTAGGCACGGTATGATACAAGCTGAATGCTCGGTAGCTCTGTCCTTTCATTTCATCTGAACGTACTTAACTCATTTATTCACGTCTGGTGATTACTGTATTTTCGTAAGTATTTTATTAGTACGTTGAAAACTAAATAATGACTTTTATAATTAATATGTTAATTTTAATTATAAGAGTAATTTTAAAAAACTTAAAAAAGAAGGTAATGAGTTCATTCGATGTTATTTGGGTGTTGCGTTATCTCTGAATCGATTTTGATAATTTTTTATTCATGTTTACTGCAGTGTTTTTTTCCATATTTACTTTGTGGTATTCAAGGCAGTTTTTCTTTGCGGCATAAATAGATTTTGTTTTATAAAAAAAAATTCAATAGTGACAAAACCAGTTTTTTTTTTAAACTATAATACTGGACCAATTTTGATAATTTTTCTATGGCACTAAACTGAAAACAAAGATATTTAGATAAAAGAAGATTTTCCAAATCGGTTTATAAATGACAGAGTTTTGAGGCAACAAACATAAAAATTTACAGCCATTTTTTTTTTAATTAATTGACATTGCTTATTTCAATGCCTCTAATTAAATACGAATACACATGTTTTTGCTTTTTAAATTCAAATATACGTTGATGCTCTTTTTTATAGAACAGTCTGCTCGTAAAAATTGATATCTTTTTATTAACTTTTACATTAATATGACAGCATAGCAATCCAAAAGTGAATATTTATTAAAACCTGTAAAATTAATACTTGCTAATATTATAAATGTAAAATTTATTTGTTTCTTTGTTTGTTTTTTATAACGCCTTAATAGCTTAACCAATCACTATGGAATTTTGTATACACATACTGTATGGGATGTAAAAGATTACAAGCTACTTTATATCTCGATCAATAAATATATCCGGATCACGTGGAAGAAGTCGCGGAGAAAAACCTAGTATCTTATATAAAACAGGAGTTCCAAAAATAACGAAAGCGATGAGAAATAAGAAAAAAAATCTTGAAATTCCGGGAGATAACAAGTTCCGCACGGACAAAGGCGCGAAAATAGATAGTAAGTAGGTACGAGTATGTTTGAGTTTAAAAGAGAGAGATGTAAGTCTCTTTTAATTATAGAAAAAAAAATGTTGTGAGGGAATATAATAAAATACGAAACAAGATATATTTTTTATATAAAATATTTTGATTTTGATTAACAATTTTTACCTTAGAGAACTACTATCTTACAAGTAATTCTAGACTACTTCAACGTTAATAAAAAAAAATATTTTCATAAAAATTACACGATTATTATTAAACATCTCGCGGTTAAATTGGCTCTGTTGACCTCTAAAAATTTAGATTTATATGTGAAATTTTATGAATAGAGCAAGAAGTTAGTAATAATTTGTTTTACATTTTTAATTCAGCCACCTGTACGGTTATAATACCACTAATAAGTTGAAATTCAATCTACCAATTACTATTGGCCTCGGGTTCGATTCTTAGTTGGGGTGAGCTGAGAAAACAAAGTTTCGACCTGAATCAGGTCTAAGTCGCAGAATAATATTTCTAAATTTGAGTATTATGGATTGTAACCCTAAATGTTTATTGTCTAGAGTTTTTTTTTTTTTTTAAATGCACGTTATATTATATGTTTGCTATATCTAAAATTATTTATGTATTCAATAGGGTGTAAATTTCAGTTGATCCCTAATTTAAGGTATTTTTTTTTAATCTTAAAATAGCAACATTTTATTTTTAAAGAGAGCCCTCTTTAGAAATAAATTAAGAATTTCGAACTTTCGAGCAAAAGACGTGCTCAAGTTTTTTTTTTTGCGTCATCACTGTCATTTAGCTAACACCGATCAATAGGAAGCCCAATAGTAATTGAGTGAGGTCACAGCCTTAGGGGTATATTTCCTTAAATACTAAAAAGGTGGGTGTTCATTAATCACGATTATTGGATAATTGGCTGCTAGATCATTCAATGTTAATGAGATAAGATCAATCAAGATAGCTTGAAGGCGAAATAAATGTAGGGAGCTTTTTGAGCAGCGACTTTGTGGCTATTTTTTTTAGTATAATTGAGTATAAAATTGATTATGAGTTATTATGAGTAATGCAGTGATCGTATGTTATTGTATCATATCTATAAACATAGATATGATACAATAACATAATAATATTATTATAAAATTATCATAATAAAATTGTAGCAAGGCAAATGTGTGTGAATCCTTCTGATATTACACATATGAAAATTTGTATACGTGTTTGGATGTTTGTCACTCAATCACGCTTGAACGGCTCAATGGATTTGAGTGAAGTTTGATATGCAGGTAGGTTATTTATAATCTAATATATTCTTTATATATTGAGTCATGCAGACAAAGTCGCGAGTAATAGTTAATATTTAATAAAAGACGTAGTGTACCTAATACTGATTGTATTATTCCATTTAAAAATTTAAAATATAATATTAATTACTCCTGACTTTTCAAGAGACTACAGCATGGGGTTCTTCAAACAGAACGCGCGCGTAAGTATTCTCAATTCGCTTCATATATGCTTGTTTGCCACCTTTATATATTTTTCAGCCGACTTTAAATAGATTAAGATTCTCAATTCGATCATATAGTCTTTTTATATTTGTTACCTTGTAACTCCGTCAGTTCTCAACCGATTCGAAAAATTCCGTTTTTATCTGGAAGGATATACTCACAGATTAGGTCCATAGAAATGTTATCAAAATCGGTTCCGCAGTTTAAATTTTGGATGGAGACGCATTGCAAGGCCCTCCTCCTCCCTCCTTCGTGATTGTTTCAATAACGAAGGAGAGCCTCATCGACGTTCCACTATCATCATAAAAATCACGACCACTCTGTCAAGAGTGTACGACTGAAGAGAGAGTTTAGATTTTAGATCAAAAATAACTAGTTTTGTTACAATTGAAGTCGGTCTTTTTTGTTAGACACAATCAATAATTATGGTATACAATTATATTATATTACGATCGAATATATATATATAATACGATAGAAGATCTATAGATATCTATAGGTATATTTACCAGTATATAGTTATAGTTTTAATAATAGAGTTCAACAAAAAATTCTGACTTGAATCGCTGCACAATAAATTATTTTTAAAATTAAATTAAACGATTTTGTTGAAATTTCTATGGAATCAATCTTTATAGACTGAAAGGTTGTCTCATGATAACCTTTCAGAAAAAAAGTATTTTCTAAATTGACTTGATTAAATAATGGAGTTATTAGATAATAAATATGAATAAATTGAGAAGTTAGGTAAATTTTATTTTTTGTCTAAATGTACGAGTATGTTCGCCTCCACTATCTTCAAACGCTTTCTGTTTTTACTCGTACCTAACAGTCAATTTGTAAATTTTTGTCGTAATAAGTAAATAAATAAACCTTCTCTTTGGTTATTCTTGAAAATATAACAAATATTTAAATTTCGGGTTTTTTTTTGATGGGTGATAATAAATAAATAAATCGATGACAATGAAAACAGGTCGGTTAGCCCATCATGATGAATCCATCAAGAATTAATCATGATTCTTGGTTTGAAAATATAACAAATTATTTAAATTTCGGGTTGTGATTTAATATTTTTGGGAGGCTAACAGGGGTCATTTGTAGTATCTAGTCAATATACGAGGACCAACATATAATAAAATCTGTAATAATTTTAGAATATTTATAAAGTTTCCATCATAACAATTAATCTAGAAGCTTCCACTTTATATTATTGATTGATAAAATGTTGCACGTTAGAATCTGTCGTTCCATTTTCAAAACATCAAAACCATTTTCCCGTTACAATATTTTTGTCGGCTTTAACCGAAATTATTTTTAGTCAAAGGGATGGTAGTGTATGGAGCGTACAAACTCACTAGAAGTTTCAATTTATATGCAAGTACAAAACTGATATAACGAACAACGTCCAAAACAATAAATAAATACTAACAGTGCTTCGGAAAAAATAGGAAAAAGTGCTAGCAGTTTTGTCTCCTCTTTAGATCAATTCAAATAAAAAAACAAATTTTAACTTAAAATATTTATAACTCGCGTTCCATCCTGGCTTCACACGTTATTTTTTTAAACTAAATACACATTCGGACTTAAATAATGTAAAACCTTTGCAGGTAAATAGTACCTACATAGCTGTTACTTTATTGACAACATTTCGACGGCACTACGTCATGGTCACTACAGGATTGTTTATTTAAAATATGTATAAGCAACGTGAAAAATTAACTAATATATTGGAGCCTATATTACTTGCTGATAATGTATTTTTCTTTAGGTGACAGAAATTTTAAAATATGTTAAGTAGTTTTTGAGTTTAACCGTTTCAAACATAGATACAAAAAATAAAATGTTTTCTTCTTGTAATATTTATTAAGATTATATGCCTGGCAATCAACTAATTGAAAGAAAAAAAAATTATTGCACGATCGATTATAATAATATTTCTCTAACAATTTATCGATTTTAATAATATTTCTCTAACAATTTGCAATTAAAATATTGCAAATTGTTAGAGAAATATTATTAAAATCGATATATTTATTTATTGATAAAAAATGTCAATGCAGGCAGGACTGGTTCTTACCAGTCTCGGTCTTTACCGTATAGATAGATGATACAAGCACAAATCTCCACTCGATCGAAATTTTTCATTCCCTTTGCAATATTCGGTATATAAGTATATATAATATTTTATAATATATATATTTTAATATATATCTAATATATTAATATATATATATATATATATATATATATATATATATATATATATATATATATATATATATATATATATATATATATATATATATATATATATATATATATTATTTTTATATTATTTGAGATGATATTTTTTCACTCATACTTCTATGTAAATATGGACAATACAATATGTTTCAACTTATTTTCATCTACAGAATGTCGTTAAAAGGGTCTAAGGCAACAAAACGCCATACAAAAGTGCCAGAAAAAGAAAACTCGAATAAAACCCCATTCCAAGCCTCCGGTAATAGCAGGTTAATATCCTCCTCTAATTAGGGGAGACCGTGTCTCGTGACTTTATACAGTTGTTACAGTAGTATAAATATGGCGTCCTCTGGTGTCTTTTTGCTATCGAAGCATATTTCATCGATTTAAAAATTTATGATGTTCTCAATTAGACTCTATTGTGTACTAGTCTTTATATGCTACTTCGTTCATGTAAGTGGTTATTTTTAATTTACAAGGATAAAATGTAACTTAGATCCATCTGCATTCTAAATACAGTATATATTTATTTCATTAAGATTGATAGAGCTGCTAAAGTGCGAAAAGATAGCAAAAAACAAACTAAATTTCATGTCTATCCTTAAAGGATTTGCGTGTGTTATTTATCTACATGTTTGGTAATATTTAATCAATTTTTATTCATAGACATGGAGCTTAACGCTTTGTTCGTCATAAATCGTACCATAATAGTCCCGAGGAACAATATTTTAACATTTTAAATATTTTAAAACAGTATGTATTACGTAATTTTAATATTAATTTTGTGTTTCCTTCGATCCTAAAATTTGAAATGATTTCACGATAGCTCAATTTTCTGCATCCTTACAATTTAATGTTTTTGTTTCATCATCTTTTCAAAACATTCTTTAAATACCCTTCCTCATCATGCATCGATGCCGTATATGTCTCCATCTTAAATTACGTCATAAACTTAGTATGAGTATGACAAACTATTTCAACGTTTCGTGTACAAATTACACGCACGAATACGAGTCGTGTCAGTATTTAATCACGTTTCAAATATAATACTTAGATAAGTTCCAAATACACCATAACTAGACAACATACATTAAGTACTCCAGTTCTTAATCTGTGTAAAGTTATATAATTTTAATTGCCTTAAATAATTTACGAAAAACAATTTAAATAGAAATAAAATTGTGTTCCTTTAAAAAACTGAATTCAACTGTAGCAAAACTAGTTATTTTGATTTAAAAACTAATTACTGAACCGATTTGGATAAAAATTTCTATAGGGCCAGTCTATAAGTATATCCTCTTAAATAAAAACAGAATTTTCTAAATCAATTTATGATTGACTGTAGCTATATAGGTCCATCTTAAAACATCATAAACTTATATGAATGACAAACTATTTTTTTAAAGTTGGTGAAAATTATAACGCACTTAATACGAAAGGAATATGACATGTTTAATTTTATGAACGGATATGGCATTCATTAGCAAAAGATCTCTGTCTAGCATTATTCTGCCGCTAAGAAGCTTGCTTGGTAATACATCTCAGTTCGAAGGCTATATTGAGAGCATCATGTTACAGGAATTGACAATTTGTGTTGGCAAGTTATATAATTTTATTACTTTAAAAAAGAATATAATTCACAAGAAATATTTATAAATAAAAATCTTTAACGAACCGTTTGATGTAAACATTTGATTTAGGGAAAAACTGAATTTGACATTGCCATCAATACACCCTATCAGAACCGTGTTATTTTGATTTAAAAATCGTCACGTTGGGCTAACTGACCTACTTTCGTCGATTTTGATAAAAATTATCACCCATTAAAAAAAATTATGACCATCTGTGAATTATTTACCTAGATCTCTTGTTTTAAATGCAATTTAAATGCAATTAAATATATAACCAAAATGAATTAAAAAAATAATTGATTGATTAGTAATAAATATTTGTCTGCTATTTCGTATGCGTGGATTTCAAAAATAGTAAAACCTGGACTTCTAAATAGCATATATTTTAAGACCTTCAATAATAAAATTGTTAAAACCGCCTTCTATTTAGCACAATTTATTTTTGTGGGTTTCCAAAACAAACATACAAACAAAATTTGTGAAAATTATTGTTATGGTAACTATTAGTCGCATTAAGATCCCCATATTATTTTTTCTTAAATATCACTTTTTTACAGACTTTATTTAATTGAATTATTTAAAATTTATATATAATTATATATTCATTTCTAGTCAACGATAGATAAATATATAGATAAATATTCTTTATTGTTTCCTCCAAAGATTACTCACAAATAATTACAGCGAGAAAGGTGACCTCTTCCAGGCAACCATTGGATAGAGAAGAGCAATTATAACCACTTTGATCGGAGGCAAGATGAAAATTCCATCATTTTTAAATGCATCATTATCATCATCACCTCATCCTTTAACTGTCCACTACTGAACATAAGCCTTTCCCTAGGTGGTTTTACCAATAAGTGCCACGCTTGGCAGGTGGATTTGCAACGGCTACTGCCCATCTCTCGCCCTCTATCGTTTTTAACAACACTCATGGGAATGGAAGAGATGGCCTATTCTAAGCCGGGATCACACGACAAATTTTAAATGCATATAAAGATGTATTATATGCAATAATGTAATTACATATCCCTATTTATTATTATATACACATATACATATATATATACACACATATACATATATATACACATATAAATAATACGATAATTATATTTAGAAATAATACCTACCTAATATAATTTACATGTCGACCCGTGACCCAGAGTTTGTTCACAACAGAATATGTAAATCAAACGAAGCATACATAATCTGTAAATTGTAGCGTGTTCTACATAATTGATTATGGTGGTCGACTGTCTGAACTGGATATTAGTCATCTACGCGCTTAACATGTTGTATTGATAATTGCTGTAACAATCTGATAAATATCGGTTGTTTAAAGTTTAATTAAATTAATTGTTAACGTGTCATAAGGGCAAGTTTATTGTAATTGATGTTTTTGATCTATTGGAAATGCCAAATTAATTTTATTGAATAGTAACTGTTGTCTATAATCAGGAGCAATGCCATGGACTCCACAGAAGACTTCGTGATATCTATGGTGCCTCTTATACGTTGCTGTTCCTAAGGAATAAGGTCCCCCCCCCCCCCCCAGAATAAAGTGTTATGCCATTAATCCGAAACGAAGATATCCAACAAAAGAACCAAAATAACTGACATAGCCCAAAGGATAAGCAAACTGAAGTGGCAATGGACTGGTCACATAGCCGATAAACCGATAAGCAATGGAGAAGAAAGGTTCTTGAGTGACGACCCTGTACGGGCAAACGCACTGTAGGATGACCCCCCACTAGATGGAGTGACAATCTGAAATCCATTGCAGGGAGTTAATGGATGCAGGTGGCTCAGGACAGTTCTTTATGGCAGTCTGTGGAGGAGGCTTATATCCAGCAGTGGACGAAAATTGGCTGAAATGATGATGACGATGATGATATTGGAATACAGAATGGCAAGGAGGAGACTACCGCCATCACTCAGATTAATATGATTTGTTCAAACGATTTTCTACCATAGAAGAGTTTTCTTTTTATGATACTTAGAATAACAAACAAGTCCGTCTAATGAATAATGGGAGATAAAAATCGTTCCCTATAGTCGTGAACAGAACCATCACGGAATACACTGTCCTTATAAATAGCATGTACACTTCGAGCGTACTTACTATTCCTAAGGACTACGGTGTTATGTCTGCATACTTTCTGATATCACTACCATATCCCTTCTTTTAATCCGTGTAGGTCCAAGCACAGAATAGGTCATCGCTTCCTTTCCCATGGGTATCTTATGAGACGACGAAGAGAGCCTATGGTCGAGGGGATAGGTCTTTCTTAAAACATATCTAAAAGCCAAACTGCGGTTATCCACCCGCCTGCCAAGCGTGGCAACTGCAAGCAAAACCTCCCTTATGAAGGAGGCTATGTGTAACAGTGGGCAGTTAACGGCTGATATAAATCTCCCCTTTAAAATGAAAACATAACCACGTAAACACAGCTATTTTACGGCAAAAACATATAAGATACAAAGTTTTTGGCGACGATTGAATTCGAACTCAAGACTTTTATAATAGGTATGTAAGTTGAAGTAGTATATCATTAAGCCACAGCACTCCAAAGACAGGTCAAGTATTAAAAAAAATAGTATAGTAATTATTACATTTCGTAATGACACACGAGTGGATAAATTAATAAAAGAAATAATTATTTCGTAAGCGAGGTCATTATTGTAATAAAAGTGTGCTCTTGAATGTATTGAGTTTGATTGATCTGATATTTAATTAACGTATTAAGTCACAATAAAGCCTAATTAAAACAGAACCATTAATTTTGTTGCTACCATATTGTTTAATTTCGCGTCACATTATTGTGCTGGAAATTAATATTGAAAAATATTGTAGCTTTGATTAATAAACATAATTGCAAGTGGTTAATGAGAGGTTTTAAGTTCTTATGACTAATATACTTGTTGTTTTTTTTTCTAACGCAAAATTATAGTAAAAAGCAATCCGCCTGTTAAGCGTGGTAACTACTGGCTATATATATATATATATATATATAGGGGCAGGTTTATATATATATATATATATATATATATATATATATATATATATATATATATATATATATATATACACACACATACACACGGGTTTTTTAGTTACAATTTTATGATAATAGTTATTAGCTACATGCAACTTCATATCGTCCTTATTTTCAGTTAAACCAAGAAATATACCAACCATATACTTACAGGAAGGCAAATTCCGTGTTAGGTAAAAATATTAACAATTTTTTATAGTTTCACCCACGTGAATCCGTACTCTAAAAAATATTCTTAGTAAAGAAATATAGCCTACTTACTATACTTACGCATAGCATAATTTTCAGATAGGAAAAGTATATTAGTATAAGTTCAGTAGTCCTAAAACTTATTGACTCATATTTTCACCTTCGATTTAAGCCTCTGAAATTGAGATTTTCCAAAAACTGTAACTCATAGTCATATATTTTCATAAAGATGTGCTACCCTCATAGCTATCTAATGGTAAAATTATGGACAATTTCAACATATTTACCATATAATTTACGATATCGTATTCAAAGTGATGAAATTTGCATTTTTAAAGCGCATTTATAGCCAATTGTCTGGTGTGTCATATTATCGTAAACCAAGATCTGAGTTTACGTCCCCGAACATAACGTATCCTTTAAAATCTTAAGGCACATATCTGGTACATTGTAGACCAAAATATCTGGAACGCCGACATTGTGCTCGAAACGTGATAATACCTCAGTACGTCCGTGTTAACTCGGTCGCTCTTGTGTGAATAAACCCCAAACATGTGATGGCATTATCAAACTTACCATCATCGATAAACCCTTTTACCTAAATGGCATATTGAGTATTCAAGTTCGCAGTCCCTGTAATATCAGGCGATCGTTCCATCTATACTGCTGCTAAATGGGAAGATAGATCAGACACCTACACTAAAGGTACATAATAAAGGCGCAGATGGTCTTTGAAAGTTGTAACATCATGTAGATGCGACGTCGACTTAGGCTTCTGTTTCTCAAAGTGTCACACAGTTATGGAGCAAAAAAAAAAGAATATACTTAACAAAAATATAGTTCTATAAGGCGAATTATACTTAGAATTTTTAACTTAAATTTGTGATTAAGTATGGAAGTAACTCCATATTAATTTTAAAAGCAATTACCATAATTACAAGGACATATTTTGACTTTTTTATTCAGTGATTTTACTGTCGTACCCCATCCGAAATACAACCAAGCCAGCGCAGCTGCTATGGTGGCAGAAATTAAAGTTATTGCGCAATTATTATATTTAATTAGAGGGAGTGGGAGTAAAATTATGCAGGTTATTATCTCAGTAAAATTAGAATAATATTATACAAAATCTTTGTGAAAATGTAACAAGGAATAAATTGTGATGTAATAATTACTGATTTAACTTACGTGTAATTTAGTCGTGAAAGTTCGACTAGTTTTGGGACTATTCGGGACCTTTTGTCTTCTTGTCGCGTCACAGCAGCTTAAGATTAAGGGTCTTGAATAGACCTGAAACTAGTTAAATTTTCTCGACCAAATTACACGTAAGTTAAACCGATAGTAATTACATTAAAATATTATATATATTTACGAAAATTATAAGAATACCTTTGTTGTAAGATTTACTAAACGGTCTAACCTTAAGACTTAATAACCATTTTTTTATTGTACCAATGTATTTTATCTCTAGTTATCCAAGTTTAGAAAACTCACAGTAATAATTAGTATGGAATTCTGTCAATGTGAACCAAGTTGTAAGTATAGCTAAATATGTTTGATAGTTTGACAACTACTGGTTACGTTAATGATTCAAGAACGGTTGGGTCTCAGATAGCTCGGAAATACCAAAGGGTTACCTGAGATAATGAGTGGACGATTCATTTAAGGTGAGCCTATTCCTGATGGGGTTTCGGATATACCCAATTAGCCAAGAAATAGCTATTAAGGGCGTCATTAAGAATGAAATGTAAGTGCAACATAAGCATCATAAAAATATATAAATAAAATTCTTTATTCCTCTTACTTATTTTTGGCCATTTTAGAATGGGCCATGCCTTACTTTATTTTAAGTATCGTAAGAGAAAGTCTTTAGTTGCTAAAGGAATTTAATAGTGGAGAGATGGACATCATCAAACAAACCATAAAAAACACCACCAACCTCACTGCGTTTGCCAACCCACCTGCTAAGCTTGGTAACTATTGGCAAAACCTCTTTTATGCAAAAGGCATATGTTTACCAGTGTACACTTTTTTTTTTTTTTTGATGGGTGAAAATGGTATGGCAACCCCGCCTGCGCTAACGGGATACACCGGCGGAGCACCAGTGAAGGGTGACAGATGAGAATGAAAACAGGCCAGTTAGCCCATCATGATGAATTCATCAGGAATTAACCATGATAATTTCCAGGGGGAACCGCAAGGAGTTCGATCTGGTTGGGTATATTGCTAGCAATAGGATTCTCAGTCTCCATTACTAACAATCCCTTTCCCCGCACCAGTGTACAGTTAATGCCTGGTATGATAACGATGATACTAAGATCGTCTGTCTTTTGGCCTAAGATTTATCATGTACTTTGTTCCTAAAGGTACTAAAATTAACAATAGAAGATCTGAGTGAGACACATCTGGATATATTGGACGTAACTAATCCAGGTAGCGAAAACTCATGTTGCCAAAATAATATACTGTTTCTTTGATATGAACTTATAAAGAAAGTTAGGAGCCATTATCGTATCATGTCCAGCAGTGGACAGTTAATGGCTGATATCAACATCATCAGCATCGTAACAATCCTTTGTATGGTTTTAAAGATAATATCGATGGTATCTTTTTTTATACAACTTAGAATGGCAAACAAGCTGACGTTCCACCTGATGGAAAGTAGTAACCGTCGCCTATATACATATGCAGTACCATGGACATAACAGAGTATACTGTTTTGCTCATGATACCCCCATGCGTTGCCATCACTAAGGACTCAGGTATTATTCCTTTGTACCCTGTAAGTTAACTGCCATATGCCCACCCTTATTATGTGTGATGATATCATATACAATACTGTATGGATCGAGACGATAATTATAACAGCCGGTTATAATTATCGTCTCGATAGCTCTATGTACAGACTTAATTTTTATAGATGTATATATGCATATATAAATGATTTATGGAGAGGGCTATGCTCGGAGTTTCTTTACGTAATAGAATCCGAAACGAGGATATCCGCAAAACACCCAAAATAACAGATATAGCCCGAAGGATAAGCAAGCTGAAGTGGCAATGGGCTAGTCACAGCTCGAAAAACTGACAACTGATGAGGAAGAAAATAA
Source organism: Galleria mellonella (assembly GCF_026898425.1). Lineage (NCBI taxonomy): Eukaryota > Metazoa > Arthropoda > Insecta > Lepidoptera > Pyralidae > Galleria > Galleria mellonella. Next base: position 122,153 of record NW_026442179.1, read on the forward strand.
GTGGTGACCTCTTGTAGCAAACGCAGTGTAGGATGGCCTCCCCCCTCACTAGATGGAGTGATGACCTCAAATGCATTACAGGTAGTCAATGGATGCAGGTAGCTCAGGACCGTTCCTTATGTCTATCTATGGGGAAGGTCCATGTCCAGCAGTGGGCGGAAAATGACTGAAATGATGATGATGATGATGAAATTACAGTTGCATATCAGTTAAAAATATGAACGGAAAAACATTCCGTGATTGTTTGTAGACTAAGGTCATTACTGTACGTATGTAGTTACTGCAATTACAGCGCACAAATATTAGTTTAAATTAAATCGTTTTCCGATTCCTATATTCTACACAATTATCTTGTAGCTTGATAATACAAAGGCATTTGCTTACACGACGGTATAATCAAATGGTATCAGCGCACTCCGGAAGCTTGCAGTAAAGCGCAACTATTTATTGTGTAATGGCAAAGATTAAAACTGTACGTTTAAGTATGAATAGAAATATATTAAATAGGCACTTTACAATTTAACGTTAACATTGATTTATATAAATATAAATATTTATATAAATATGCCGTGTGTGCCCCGACATAGGATGGACCACACCTTCCTTTCCCATGAGTGTCGAAAGACACGATTAAGGGAGGTTGTAGGATGGACAACAGGGTTTCTCTTAAAATATCTTTAAAAGCCTAACTGCGGTGACCAACCCAAATACAGTACCACAAAACTCCCCTTATGGCTTAGTCCAGCAATGGACAGTTAACGGCTGAAATATATATATATATATATATATATATATATATATATATATATATATATATATATATATATATATATATATATTTATATATATATATATATATTTATTATTCAAAAAGTTTTACTATCACTAATGTTGTAATAAGTAAAATAATATGTCTTCATTATTTGTATCTATTGACATAAAGTAACCCCTTAGTCAGAACATTATTAAAAATATGTATTCACGGCTGTAATCCATAAGAGGCAATAGGTACATACTTTTAGTAGTTGTCTACTTTTACTAATAAAAAAAAATATTAAAGACTGAATCTAACCTTATTAATTCAATACTTTTAAGACATTTTAAAACTAGTGATCAATAAATATTTTATGGTTGAGAAAAAATATAACCTATATCCTTTTCCGTCCCAAATAGTATAATAAATAAATAAAGGTATACTATATTTCATAATAATAAGTTAAGGCAACAAGAATTAACAAACAAATTCTCTTTCATATTTGTAATATGTAAGAGAGTTTAAGAAACTAAGTAAAAAGTAAATGTTATGTAATATAAAAAAAATGTTACTGTTCATACTTACATACTAATTAAACTGTAAATTAAATTAATTACTTGTATGAGATGCGACGCTGTGACGCAAAGTTAAAGCTGAAGTCGAAACAATTGTCGGAAATGACAAACATAGTAAAATTATAAAATTTCCTAATATTATAACATAACTAATAACGGCGCTAATGCCTTATAGGCACATACATAGCAAGCAACAATCTGATTAGTTAGATAATCTTTGTCTATCCCTGGCCATCCACAGACGCGGACCTCAAGAGGGCTCTGAATACGAAACGTGATAAAGCGATGCATATTTAAACAAGATCTGAATGGCACACCACCGAGCGCTGATTACTTGTGGAAACTTGCTCTAAACCTGTTGTTATTATGGATTGTCTATTTAAATTTATTGTTAAATTATAGTGAAATATTAGAATATTCAATATTAAAAATTTAGTAAGTTAAAGATGTACATTTCGTATCAGTAAAATGTTTTAATGTACATAGTCTTTACTAATATTATGAATGTGAAAGTAAGTTTGTTTGTTTGTTACCTCTTAGTGCTTTAATAGTTTAACCGATCGCTTTGAAGTTTGCTATACATGTATTATATATATATATATATATATATATATATATATATATATATATATATATATATATAGACTATGGTTTATCACATTCGGTCAATATCGTATAAAAATAGTAATTCCTCTAATATTATAAATGTGAAAAAAGATATGTATAGATTCATATATTTAGATATTGAATTATGACTAAACAACTGAGTGAAACTTAATAAAATTTAGTACACGGGCAGGTTATATCCTAGCTTAACACTTAGAATACTTCATATATTAATGCATGTGGGTAAAACTGCGGAAAACAGCGAGTATTTTTATAAAATTCAAAAGTAATTATAGAAATATAATTATTGTTTACATGTTAAATTCTTTGAAAATTGCATGTGGTTACACGGATGGTAGAACAAAGAATCCACGTGCATTGAGTGTAATAAAACCTGCCAGTTTTAATAACGTTGGCGTTTGCTCAAAGAAAATTAGTAATTACTAACACTGCACGTTAACCGAAATTTGTATTTGTGCATAATAATTAAAAGTTTTAATGTAATTCTTAATTTATTTCAAAATTGTATTAGGTTTTAGATTCACCTGTATATTTTTCGTCCATACATTAAACATAGACTTTTCCTTTGTCTTTTCTTCATTATCAGATCAAATTTGAAGAAATTTTTATTCAGTTGAGTGTTTACTCTCAAGTCAAAGTTTCATCATAAATTTCTTGTATGGATATCATACATTTATTAGAAGTTATCTCAATTTTAATCAACGTGGAAAATATTTCAACACTGAATGCTCAGATTCAAATAGACATTATTGGCTACTTACATTTTCGTTACTTTCTTATTTATACGTCGATCTATTTATTCAAGTTTGGTTACAAGTTCTTTTTGTTTGACCCTTTTCCGCCTGTCACTTGTCTGGTCGAAGTATATCCATCTAGGGCGGCACTACTGAAGTCAAAGCCCACTTTGTCGAACGAGATCTTTTTCGTAATTCTTCTTTTATCCACCTTTGATGACTAAAGCTTCTGACTTCTTTCTCTCTTTATATAATTTTTAAATTCTTCTATTGCATCATTCTTATAGTTTTTTTTTTTAATTCATAACCTTTTCATATTAGACTATACATTATGTAGCACTGTAAAATAAATTTGCAATGATAAATAAAAAGAATTCAGAAAAGTCGTTCCCGAAAATGTCTTGAATGGCTCTTGACTTGACACATTACTATTGCGTATTTTATTTTATATTTCGCTAACATTTTTCTTATGTAATAAATCTCTTTTCTGCTTCTCTTTACTCATCTTTAACACAGAAAACCTATATCTATATATTACGATGATATTTACGAGGACACGAAGAATTTATTATCTGTAAATAGACAATAACCAATAAAAGTCAAGTATTACAAATCTGTCTGATAGTTTCTCATGTGTTTTATTGCCGCATTCGATTTGGTAGTCCAGCAATAAAAGCTGAAGGAACTTTCAATGACATAAATCTAGATTTATTCGCCTGTCTGGGGATCAGCAAACGTTGTACATAGATAACGTAGCAAGTGTACGATGTTTGATACAATAATTTTTAACTATAAAAATGTGAGAGCGAGGATATTTTTAAAATCATGCTCAAGGTATTGCCAAAACAAAGTACGTTTATATAAACCTTATAATGTGGCTGTAGAAATTTACAAAAAACTTTTTTTGTCCTCGTATTAACATAGGGAGGCTCATGTTCATCAGTGGACAGATAACTAATATGGTGATAATGATGATGATGATACCAATCTCATGGTCTTCATTTTAAGATACTCTGTGTTATGTATGCTTTTATTCTTATTACTTAGCTTTAACCATGTGGGTAGGATATAATTTCACCTAGATTGACCGAGGATAAGTATGATCTATGTACAAAATTTCATTTAAATCCGTTGAGCCATATAAGGGTGCATACATTTACTATTGTAAATCTTTAATTGATTCAGTAAATTGCAAATGGCGAAGATTTATCACATAAAAAATAGAACCCATTACAAAGTCTCAAGGTATTGGTAAAACAAAGTACGTTTATATAAACCTTATAATGTGGCTGTAGAAATCTACAAAAAACTTTTTTTGTCCACATATGTTATAATTATAATCATTAGAAAGCAGTGCAGAATTTTATGCGTCTAGGCTTAGCAGGTTACGTGTTAAAATTCAGTTTTGATCCTAAAAAGTAACAACACAAAAGGTATTTAATAGCTGTCACTGTTTATTACGTGATATTAATAGAATTATCGATGTTTAGAAATGACGGTTATCTCTTTAAAACAGATGGACCATTAGTCAGTTTACGATTCCCAGTGATATAGAAAGAACAATCCTTATCGACTTTCTTTATATCTCAGTTATGGCGTAAATCTTGTCTAAATCTATAATCTATATGAACATGTAAATATCAATTTTTCTGTTTCTATATTAGTAGAATTTAGAATTTAGTTAGAAATTAGTAGAATTATTATTAAATATATTATTTAATAAATTTATTTAAATTTATGCAAGTTATAACGCATGCATGCAATTATATTGCAGATATAATTCGCGCTCATTAATGATAGATTTAGAAGAAAAGTATATATTAATAAATTGTACTTCTCAATTCTTTTCCTATTCTGTGGCCTGTAATACTTCAAAGTTAAAGTCGAGATATTTGCGTAGCAGACACGAACCGGAGAAATTACCTTTGCGCAAACTACGTTTTACTCGTCTGCGAGTACTGAGGTTAACGTGTTTACTGATTACACGATGGCACTGAACAGAAAATTCCTACTACAAATTGTATGTTTATTGCAAGTTATTCAATTGGTCCAATTTGAACGTATTTTTAGTACACATTTTATTAGTTTTCAATATATAAAAAGGCTGTACATTTTCTCAAAATAGTATCACTGTAAATTATAATACATATGCTGTGATATAAATCTGATAGATAGACGTGACATCTATTATTTAAATAATGACATCTAGTTCTGTTTGTATCAACTAATATTTCGTATGTACGAGTATTAAAACATATTATCCCGGTATAGACCATCCCTTATCTTCCTATAGATGTCGTAAGAGACGACTAAGGTAGCTTAATGGTCGAGAGATGGGTGACAGCGTCCACCTTAAAACATCACTAAAGTCTAACTGCGGTTGCCAATCCGTCTAACTAGCGTAGCCTCTACTGGCAAAACTACTCTTCTGGGTGAGGTCTATATTCAGTATAAACTAAAGCAACCAATTGAAATTTACTGAATAAGAATAAATAGTAAATTAAAAGTTAAAGTACGAAGTGTTTCTTACAGTTTTAGTGATATTATATATTCCGAAAATTGGAGATTATTATATTATTGAGAGAAGAAACTTAACGAACCAGTCGTTAACGAAAAGTGATAATGGTTTCTATCGCTACTACGTTACGTGACTTTAATGAAGGGGGAAGTTTGCCAAAATCTTCCATAAACTTATTTAAAGGCCAGGGGTTTAATGAAAATCTCACCTTAATAATAATAATAATAACCTTACATACAAACATACACACTGCACTTACTTGGTCACTTACCCGTAAGTGTAGTATAATTACCAGCGCTAAAAGCTGAGAAATAAACAATTCAATGTAAATAATAACTTTATTGCATAACCATGATTGTAACAAACTCAGCACTAGAAATTACAGTAAAAGTAGATACAAATTCATTTGTATAATATCTTGTTCACAGAAAAAAAATAGTGTTTACAAGTTAACAATAAGTATTATAACATCGATTGTAACAAAATTGAAATATGGAGACTAACCTAGGAACAAACTCGAACAATTTCATAAAGAATTTGGATGGATAAAAAGTTCCACACAATAATGTCGATTGCCTGGTATTCAAATTAGTATACCCTGAATTATGAGAAACTAACCAACGAATAAAAAACCGGAACATCTTACCGTCAGGGCATAACCCGGAACACGTAGTTTGAGCCAATTTAGAAAAGTTTATTTCTTAAATTTCGATCGGAAATACAACCTAGGACCTCAATACACAAATAGTGCACCTAATCTTGTACTACAGGGATCATCATTATTATATTGTAATAGATAACTCAAAATTACTCAAATTATTTCAAAAATTCTTTCACCGTTAGAAAACAATATTTTCAGCCAGTAGCATACAGCATATTATTTTAGAAAATTCACGTACGGATAGATACGAATCCGTACGAAGTCAGTCTGTATCATCATTTCAGCCGTAAACTGCCCACTGCTTAACATAAACCTTACCCATAAGGAGAGTTTTGCCAGCAGTTGCCACGCTTAGCAGGTGGGTTGTCAACACATGATGATGATGAGGATGAGCAGGACGCTGCTGCTCATCCCTCTACCATTAATTTATTTTACTTGCCTCTTACGAAACCCACAGGAAAGGAAAGGGTGGCCTATTCTATACCAGGATCATACGGGCATCAGTATCGCTAATTATTAAATTAATCATAATTTTTTTTTTAAGAAATACGATAAAATAAAACTGTTCTGTGGCGCTCCTGCTCATAGATGAGAACATTTCGCATTAAACTTAAATTAATTTATCTTCATTTTCTGGATAACAAATGATAGAATAATTTTATATGTAAATAATATACAATTTTGACATTAATACAAATCTGATATGAAGTGGCAATTGTCAAAATGATTACTAAGTCAGTCGCCCGAAGGAGACATTTGATCTGACATATAAATATCATTGTTAGAAAAAAAAACATCTCTATTATTTCCTGATCGCATTGTCAGAATGCATTAAGTGAATCGTGACAACCCATGTCATATGATAAAGAGCATTGCTTTAACAATACATAAATATTTTATTTCATTGAATGAATTCGTTTTTTATATTAAATTCGAAATGTTAAATTTGTATTAGTTAAATGATAATTAATAGAATTTCAAACACTGCTATTTTGTGGTCTAGTTTTAGTTTTATAAATAATGTAATAATTATGTAAATCGAATATTAAAATAATTATTTACATGTTTTTTTTTAGGAATTGACAAACAGAACATCGTTGGTTGTGTTTGACGTAACTTGTAACAAGTTATAATTTTTAGAGACTTTAAAAAGGTTGAGGATTTTAATTTGCTTCTATATTTATGTATAACATGTGATAAATTCGCCATTTATGATTATTATGATATTTATTTGAAATCAGATTTTCTTTTTTAATTTAATCGAATAAGGATGTCGTTAATAAGGAAGGGCGAGGGATGGGCAGCAGCATCTCTCTTAAAACATCTTTAAAGTCTAACTACGGTTATCAACTTGTCAAGCATGGCAACTACTGGCAAGATTAGGGGTGGCTATGTTCAGCAGTGGACAGATAAAACCTGATATGATAATGAAGGTTGTTTTCGTGTTTAACCCACTTTTTTGTGGAAATAAATTTAAATTCCTATTGTACATAAAATATACGAATATTTTCATTTAATGAAGTATAATATTTACTATTGTAACTTAATTTTAAACACCTGTGATACATAGATACAACAGATAAATACGTAATTGATATTTTTAATTTTTTCTATATGACCTGTGATATATCTACAACTACTATTAGCATAACAAATGTATGTACATTACACTTATATTTATATATAATATATGTATACGTGGTAATAAAAATCAGGCATGTATCTATTATCATGACGCATTAGGTCCCGATTATGAATTTAAATAATTTACCTTTCAATTAAGGAATTTGCATGTTCAAAAAAATTCCATGCAACACGCTGGTCTCTTATTACTTGAAAATTCACAAAATTCACTCTGTTTGGACCGCACAGGTTTGTGGTCTACCAACACCTGCCGGGTTTGGAATAATCACGACTTATATTACAATGGAATTCTGTAATGTGATCTCATTTATTTCAATGCCTATCTCAGTAATTTGAGAAAGCCCTGGGCTATTAATCTGTGAGAATAATATTTTGCAATGAAATTGGAACTATTAAAATTAAAATATTTCTAGGTCTCTGCTCCGGTATCGCACAAGTGCCAATTGTACTTACACAGTCTTTTTTAAAATACTTAAATGTTTTACTCGTCTGCGAGTACTGAGGTTAACGTGTTTACTGATTACACGATGGCACTGAACAGAAAATTCCTACTACAAATTGTATGTTTATTGCAAGTTATTCAATTGGTCCAATTTGAACGTATTTTTAGTACACATTTTATTAGTTTTCAATATATAAAAAGGCTGTACATTTTCTCAAAATAGTATCACTGTAAATTATAATACATATGCTGTGATATAAATCTGATAGATAGACGTGACATCTATTATTTAAATAATGACATCTAGTTCTGTTTGTATCAACTAATATTTCGTATGTACGAGTATTAAAACATATTATCCCGGTATAGACCATCCCTTATCTTCCTATAGATGTCGTAAGAGACGACTAAGGTAGCTTAATGGTCGAGAGATGGGTGACAGCGTCCACCTTAAAACATCACTAAAGTCTAACTGCGGTTGCCAATCCGTCTAACTAGCGTAGCCTCTACTGGCAAAACTACTCTTATGGGTGAGGTCTATATTCAGTATAAACTAAAGCAACCAATTGAAATTTACTGAATAAGAATAAATAGTAAATTAAAAGTTAAAGTACGAAGTGTTTCTTACAGTTTTAGTGATATTATATATTCCGAAAATTGGAGATTATTATATTATTGAGAGAAGAAACTTAACGAACCACCTAACGAAAAGTGATAATGGTTTCTATCGCTACTACGTTACGTGACTTTAATGAAGGGGGAAGTTTGCCAAAATCTTCCATAAACTTATTTAAAGGCCAGGGGTTTAATGAAAATCTCACCTTAATAATAATAATAATAACCTTACATACAAACATACACACTGCACTTACTTGGTCACTTACCCGTAAGTGTAGTATAATTACCAGCGCTAAAAGCTGAGAAATAAACAATTCAATGTAAATAATAACTTTATTGCATAACCATGATTGTAACAAACTCAGCACTAGAAATTACAGTAAAAGTAGATACAAATTCATTTGTATAATATCTTGTTCACAGAAAAAATAGTATTTACAAGTTAACAATAAGTATTATAACATCGATTATAAAAAAATTAAAATATGGAGACTAACCTAGGAACAAACTCTAACAATTTCATAAAGAATTTGGATGGATAAAAAGTTCCACACAATAATGTCGATTGCCTGGTATTCAAATTAGTATACCCTGAATTATGAGAAACTAACCAACGAATAAAAAACCGGAACATCTTATCGTCAGGGCATAACCCGGAACACGTAGTTTGAGCCAATTTAGAAAAGTTTATTTCTTAAATTTCGATCGGAAATAGAATCTGGGACCTCATTACACAAATAGTACACCTAATCTTGCACTACAGGGATCATCATTATTATATTGTAATATAATAACTCAAAACTACTCAAATTATTTCAAAAATTCTTTCACCGTTAGAAAGCAATATTTTCAGCCAGTAACAGCATATTATTATAGAAAATTCTATCTATCCGTACGAAGTCAGTCTGTATCATCATTTCAGCCATAAACTGCCCACTGTTTAACATTAGCCTTACCCATAAGAAGAGTTTTGCCAGCAGTTGCCAGGCTTGGCAGGTGGGTTGTCAACCCATCATGATGATAAGGATGAGCAGGACGCTGCTGCTCATCCCTCTACCATTAATTTATTTTACTTGCCTCTTACGACACCCACAGGAAAGGAAAGGGTGGCCTATTCTATGCCGGGAGCATACAGGCATCAGTATCGCTAATTATTAAATTAATCATATTTTTTTTTAAGAAATACGATAAAATAAAACTGTACTGTGGCGCTTCTACTCATAGATGAGAATATTTCGCATTAAACTTAAATTAATTTATCTTCATTTTCTGGATAACAAATGATAGAATAATTTTATATGTAAATAATATACAATTTTGACATTAATACAAATCTGATATGAAGTGGCAATTGTCAAAATGATTACTAAGTCAGTCGCCCGAAGGAGACATTTGATCTGACATATAAATATCATTGTTAGAAAAAAAAACATCTCTATTATTTCCTGATCGCATTGTCAGAATGCATTAAGTGAATCGTGACACGCCCCTGTCATATGATAAAGAGCAGCTGCTTTAACAATACATAAATATTTTATTTCATTGAATGAATTCGAATTTTTTATATTAAATTCGAAATGTTAAATTTGTATTAGTTAAATGATAATTAATAGAATTTCAAACACTGCTATTTTGTGGTCTAGTTTTAGTTTTATAAATAATGTAATAATTATGTAAATCGAATATTAAAATAATTATTTACATGTTTTTTTTTTTTTTAGGAATTGACAAACAGAACATCGTTGGTTGTGTTTGACGTAACTTGTAACAAGTTATAATTTTTAGAGACTTTAAAAAGGTTGAGGATTTTAATTTGCTTCTATATTTATGTATAACATGTGATAAATTCGCCATTTATGATTATTATGATATTTATTTGAAATCAGATTTTCTTTTTTAATTTAATCGAATAAGGATGTCGTAAGAGGCGGAACTAAGGAAGGGCGAGGGATGGGCAGCAGCATCTCTCTTAAAACATCTTTAAAGTCTAACTACGGTTGCCAACTCGCCTGTCAAGCATGGCAACTACTGGCAAGATACCTCTAGGGGTGGCTATGTTCAGCAGTGGACAGATAAAACCTGATATGATAATGAAGGTTGTTTTCGTGTTTAACCCACTTTTTTGTGGAAATAAATTTAAATTCCTATTGTACATAAAATATACGAATATTTTCATTTAATGAAGTATAATATTTACCATTGTAACTTAATTTTAAACACCTGTGATACATAGATACAACAGATAACGTACGTAATTGATATTTTTAATTTCGGTTTCGAAGCCAATGACCTGTGATATATCTACAACTACTATTAGCATAACAAATGTATGTACATTACACTTATATTGTATATAATAATAATGTATACGTGGTAATAAAAATCAGGCATGTATCTATTATCATGACGCATTAGGTCCCGATTATGAATTTAAATAATTTACCTTTCTGTTAAGGAATTCTGCATGTTCAAAAAAAATTCCATGCAACACGCTGGTCTCTTATTACTTGAAAATTCACAAAATTCACTCTGTTTGGACCGCACAGGTTTGTGGTCTACCAACACCTGCCGGGTTTGGAATAATCACGACTTAACTGCTTAGGTACAATGGAATTCTGTAATGTGATCTCATTTATTTCAATGCCTATCTCAGTAATTTGGAGAAAGCCCTGGGCTATTAATCTGTGAGAATAATATTTTGCAATGAAATTGGAACTATTAAAATTAAAATATTTCTAGGTCTCTGCTCCGGTATCGCACAAGTGCCAATTGTACTTACACAGTCTTTTTTAAAATACTTAAATGACAATAAAATCCGTATCTATTAAAATCGCGAGAAATTGGACAGACTTATCTAACAAACGTTGTGTGATTCCAACATAAAATGGACCACGTGGGTATACCTAATGGCGACAAAGGGAACTTAATAGTCGAGAAATGGATAACAATGCCCCTCTTAAAATATTACCAAACTCTAACTTCGGTTGCCAACCTGCCTGCTAAGAGTGGCAACTATTGGCAAACCCCCTTTATGGGAGAGACCTATGTTCAGTAATTGACAGTTAACGGCTAGTATGAATGTAACAAACAAATATTTATTTTTTGTATTTAAAAAAAATTACCACCGTATGGTCCCTGCATAGAATAGGCCACTCGTTACTTTTCCGTGGGTGTCATAAGAGGTGACTAAGGGAGAACGAGAGATGAACAACAACGTCCTTTTTAAAATATCTCCAGAGCCCAATTGCCTTTTCCAATCTGCCTGCCAAGCGTGGTACCTACTGGCAAGACCCCCAAAGGGGAGGCTTATGTTCAGAAGTAGACAGTTGAGGGTTGATATGATGATGTATTTCAAGTAAAAAAATAATCTGCATCTGATTCAAACCATTTATATGAATCAGTTGTTTTCGTTTTGGCTAATCTGTCCCTTTCATATATAACATCTGTCTCTTTATACCAAACCCATATTCATTGAAAAATTTAAATCATGCAATGTACATACTCGTATCCAGACAAAACAATGTATCCGGGGGGAAAAGGGATTGTTAGTAATGGGGTCAAATAGCCCCATTACTAGCAATATACCCTGTCAGGTCGACCTCCACGTGGTTCCCCCTGGAAACCATCGTAGTTAATTCAAGTTGAATTCGTCAGGATGGGCTAACTGTCCTACATTCATCCTCTTCAGTCATCTATCACTGGTTCCCCGCCAGTGTATACCGATAGCACAGGCCTGTAGTAACCCCTATACCATTATCACCGATTAAAAAAAACAATGTGTCCTGAACTGTCACGTAACCATTCAAGTCATATTAAAAGCATTAAATGACTGATTGTTCCTTACCCAGTGCAAATATCAAGGGTTTATTGCGACGTCTGTCTATATAAAACACATTAGTTACTTTATATTCTACGACAACTCAATTTACTCGTATTTCAACGACAAAAGACGCCACTACCCAGTTGACGTATCATAAAAAGGCACGAAATCAACTTTTTTGTGGGCAATTAACAGACAAGTTACTATGTTCCTCCCTCATAAAGTTTTCATAGGCCACTATAATACCTCGTCTACGGTTTGCGAGTGTTTTGTGATGCGACCTTACAAAATCTTATTTTCTTGTAAATGCTCAGTAAATGTGAAAATTCTTGTAAATGTTTAATTTTATAAATGCACACGTAAATACAATAACCATATATATAAATCTGAACTCTAGTGATATGTATAAAAGTTGTTTGCTTGGGCATCTCTATCCCATTCGCGTTTCTACCGTGAAACAGTTGTGTTTGCATGGCTGTGTTTCGGTTTGAAGGGTGGGATATGGTAGTGAATTTACAGGGTATAGATGTAGTGAATTTACTGAGTCCTCAGGAATGGCAATGTGTGGGGGGTATCATGGGTGAAACAGTATACTCTGTTATGTCCATACTGTTCATATCTATAGGCGACGGTTACCACTTTCCATCAGGTGGGCCGTCAGCTTGTTGTCCATTCTAAGTCGCATAAAAAAAACTACATACTATTTTAACCAATAAGCTAGTATTTTATCTCCAAAAGAGTACTAAAAATTATTACTAATTAACTATAGTGGAAATGGAAGTTTTAATAAACTTGTAGATTAATAATATTTAAAACGACCTAACACTGAAACTAGCTCTGACTTAGAAATTTACATAAAATTGGATTGGAACGTATAAATTTATACAACGTAAACAAAGCAAGTGAATTATACAAGTAACGAATGCCTGTTGAAAGGCGAGGGCTTTTTAAATAAAGATGAATTTAATCAAAACTAAATAGAATAACAACGCCCGACGGGCTTGTTCCATTTTCGCATAATAAGAAAATTTGAAGCAAACAAATGGTTGAAATGAGAAACCGGGAACAATTGGTTGGCATTTAGTCGGCATTGGGAGAAATAAACAGGCAATGGTAAATGAAACGAGTCCAATAACTTTATTTGCGCCTCAAAATATTGATAGGTTATTAACTGTGGCGCTAATTTTAGTAGGTGACTAACGATGAACGATTTATAACCCCCGTAGAGAAGCTTATGATTTTAAATAAAGTTTTCTTTTTGAGTATGTTGATATTTATTTACATGCTTTTGTATAAACATTTACTCTTATATGCGCATTGGTACGCAAAAATCTATTGTTTATTGTTTAAAATTACATTTGTATTCTAATTAAATGGCATTATAATTAAAACATACCTTTTTGCTGCTCACAGCATCGCATATATATTTAGATATAGCTAGAAATTCATAACAATGAAATTAAAAGTAGATCAAATGACGTGAAGCATTCGTAATTTGCGGACCACAAACGGCCCCTATTATTAAATTGTCATTTACATTGGTATTGTGGAGCCTTTTTGCAGTTGTGCAGTCAACATAAAGTCAATACGCGCATTGTACGACTACACAGGGATAAAAGATTAATCTTTAGAAACTCTGTCTTTCGAATCATTAGAGGTTTATCTGGTTTATATTTTGCTATTAAAGCCAAGTTTACTTCCGAATGTAGTCGTATGAAACTAGTTTGACAGTATCGATTTAATTCAGTTATATATCATGTCATACAATAAATATATGTAGTTCATAATACGTAACCAGAGGAAGACTTTGTAATTATAAAAGTCGTTTGCTTGGGTATCTCTGTCCCATTCGTCGTTTCGGCCGGGAAGCAGTTGTTTGCATGGTTGTGTTTTGGTTTGAAGGGTGGAATGTGACATACAAATTACAGAGACATAATACCTTAGTCCTTAGGAATGGCAACGCATGAGGGGTTTTATGAGCGACACAGTATACTTTGTTATGTCCATAGTACTGTTCATGTCTATAGGCGACTGTTACTGCTTTTCATTTGGTACGCCGTCAGCTTGTTTGCCATTTTAAATTTCATAAAGAAAAAATAACTATACTTATTTCAATGCTGAACAAGGAAACGTTGTATATTACCCAAATTACATTTAATGTGATTAATTGATTTAATATCAATTAATATTCTATGTTGTTTAACTGCAGAAATATGCCGATTAATAGTTCAATTTGAAACCCCAATACAGAAGCCTGAAGTACGCTAACATTTTGTTTCCGTTAAATCGTATAATGTGAGAAAAAACAAACACTAATGACTTGAACATTACCGTGGAATCTTCAGAGGATTGCAGTATTTGCATGCTAACAAGCTGGCCAGGCTTTCTTTATTAATTGCTTCCACCGTTTCACAATAAAGTCATTATCTTATTTGTCAATAACAAAGTTTCTATGTTTTTAATGTTTCTAAAGTTTTTTTCTTAACAACTCGGAATATTAAACAAATTGATAATGTTTCTATAATGTCCATGATACGCCATTTGCCTTTCTTTTATTAAGAAATAGTTTTTATATTTCTATACGTTGCCATATCATAGAGTACAATTAAAATAGGGAGTACGAGTGGCAATATTCTAACCTATGTTTATTTCTATGCAATTGTACTTAACAGCACAGCTTAAAGGATTAGAATAGAATTATGTATATAGGTAGATCATAGCTTAAGTCAACATATAAGTTATTTATTTTAATTAAATAATTTGTCTCCATAAAGTAAGGATTTAATAACATTAAGTTAAAAAACATATACCGCCGTATAGGTCCCGGCATAGAATAGACCACCGTTCCATTCCCGTGGATATCGTAAGAGACGATTAAGGGAGCTTATAGTGGAGCATCCCTTTTAAAACATTACCAAAAGCCAAACTGCGGAGCAAACCCGCCTGCAAAGCGTGGCAACTATTGGCAAAATTCGCTACGCTATTTGGGAAGCTACGTTCAATAGTGGACAGTTAACAGTTGATTAAATAACTTAAAAACATGTATAAATATATATGAATGTAATATTTTATTTCTATAAGTACGTTCTGTTTCTACTAACATAGTCGTAGCTCTACTAAAAGGTGCTTTAGAAATAACGTCAGGCGCTGACCGGTGGAGCATAAATGAGAGTACATTTAGAGAACATACCTAATTATTTTTCTGTAGAGGATTTTATTTTTAAATTTGCAATCTAAAATATTATAAAACTGTAAAGGGCAGAGGTAAACCATTTTTAGCGTTTCCAATCCAAATAAAAAATGTAGAATTTTATGTTAATAATTTTTGTTTATCTGCGCGTATGTTAGAGTGTCATATTTTTTGCGGTTTACATTAGATTAATGAAATTAATATATATATATATATATATATATATATATATATATATATATATATATATATATATATATATATATATATATATATATATATATATATATATACACTGAAAAATAAATTTGTAAATAAAGAGTGAAGAATGAAAAAAAAAACAAATTTAACGGAAATCCACGTGCCCAAGACTATGGGTAAAATGTAATGTAATTATTACGTTCAAAGAAATGAGAAGCATTTTCAAAAGTGATAACAGAAGTTATACAACATGTGTTCGGGCCACCCACAGTAAATTACCAATAGCTATACCAACCTTTTTATACGACGATTTTTATTAGGGACGGCAAAAAATGGACTATTACTTAAAAATGTTATCATTGTTTTATAAAAAAGAAAGCGTAGACTCATTTCGCACTATGGTACTGTATAGTTCCAGTATAGAAAAAAAATGTGAATGATTCGTACCATAGCCCAAATGGCCTCCATTTTCTAAATCGCACTTCGACCATGCCTGCTATTGTTTGAATCTCGCGTACTGTAAACCTTATAATAAAATTAAATAAAAAAAAACATTTTATGGTTAAATTCATTCATATTCCTATGTAAAGTTAAATTTAGTCGTATCCACAGAATATAATATATAATTTATTATCTAGAATCATTATCATCATTATAATAACCATTACCTGCCCACTGCTGAACATAGGCATTTCTAGAGGCTATATATTGAGGGGTTTTGTCAATAGCTGCCACGCTTGACAGGCGGATTGGGAATCGCAGATAGGCTCTTCATGATGTTTTAAGACAGACGCTGCTGGCCATCCCTCGAACATGAAGTTCCATTGGTAACCTCTTACGATAACTACGGTAAAGGAAGAGATGGCCCATTCTATGCCAGGACTACACACGGTAAATTTTCAAGTATATTCTTCTCTAAATTAAACCATAAACCATTTATTTGGAATCAATATATTACGTTCAAGTTTTTGCATCGTCCGATCGTGTGTATACCGAAGCGGACCGTTGCACAAAGAAGATTATTTTTATTGCACTCTAAAAGGTGCAACGGAGCGAGAGAGTGTGGAATTGAGAGTAAATTCGATGCAGGGTAAAGGTTCCTTATATATTTGTTTACAAAATCTTAACCCAGGTCTTGCTATACTATAATAATATAAAAAATTGAAACGAGACGACACATGTACTTGAGAAATATTTAAGAAAAAATGATATAAGGGATTTTAATAAGAACAATAGATATCAAAATAATATTTTTTTGAAATTTTCTATCTGTCTTTCTGTCTGTCTATCTGTCTCTTTCGGTATATTTTTTCCTAGTATCAGGCAATTTTTTCAGTATCAGGCAAAAATAACTACACGGTATTGTGTGCAATTTTCTCAGTTACGTTTCTAAAAGTTTAATTAATGTATCTAGTGT
This sequence comes from Galleria mellonella, assembly GCF_026898425.1. NCBI lineage: Eukaryota > Metazoa > Arthropoda > Insecta > Lepidoptera > Pyralidae > Galleria > Galleria mellonella. The sequence goes on from NW_026442179.1 coordinate 139,354, forward strand.
AATCTAATGTTTTGATCTTGTTATGCCATCGAAATAATCTATTTTATTGGGTTTCTCAATGATAAAATTCAATCACAATTTGAATTTACATAACAATAAGTAGGCAAAAAGCTGATACTTTTTAAGTTGATCAATAAATAAATAAATTTTTCATTGAATATAATGTAGTTCAGAGGTCTTAAACTTAAATATCTGTAGTGTATTAAATTTTTAAACAACTAAACTACAATATATAATATGATAAAATATTTGTTCTATTTTATGACCATTAAATAAAACATAATTTGCTGTAGCATCCTTTAGCATCCTTTAATAATAGGTTTCACTAAAATGAATCGATGACATAATTTATTTCATGCTGACAATGAACATTTCATACATTATATTTTGTATTGTTATTAAATTAACGTTCAAAATAATTTGTTAACACCCTTGTCAAAGAGCGTTATCCCATTCTACAAGTAGAGTCCTTTCTGTCGTGATGAGCTCCTTGCGGTGGACAAAGCCTGCTTAGTACGTGGGACAAGTATTGTGCCATTCACACGAATATCTCTGGGAACCCCGTCTGTCACATAAAGTGCACTATTATTCACGAGGATGTGCCCTAGTTCAAAATGACAAAGTCCTCGCTTGATAAATTGAAAATTTCATGTTACATTTACTTAAAAATCGTTGTGACAAACCACTGCTTGAAATCACAACGTTTTATTCTTTTATCTGTACTTATTTTTATATGATGACTATCTTTATGTCCGACATTTAAAGAGATGGTCATATAACGGACTCTATACTTAGGTAGGAAAGTACATGTCATTTCTGGTCCACTTTTATGACTGTTATTATGCATGAACCCTAATTATAACATAACATAATATTTTCAATCGGTATATTTTTTTTTAAAATAGTATATTAATTTTATATAATTGTTAAAACAGTTATAGAAATTTATAAAAATAATCAATCGATAATACTTGGATACTGAAAAAAAAAAAATATTGATTACTAATTTTATTAAAGTCGCCTATAAATATGAACAATATAATGGACATAACAGAGTATACGGTTTCGTCCATGATACCCTCCATACGTTGCCATTCTTGAGGAGTAAGGTGTTATACCTCTGTACTCTGTAACTTCACTGCCATATCTTACTATTCAAAGTGAATCACACCCATGCAAATACAATTTTTTCACGGTAGAAACACGATGGGACAGAGGTACCCAAGCAAATGACTTGTACAAAGTCTCCCTCTGAGATGTATTCGTCATAGATTATTATTAACTTTATCTCGTAATTATATAAACAGTAAATATATTTATTTGTCGTCCTCTCTTAGTTTCAAATACGAGTATATAAACACACGCCCCTCGCATTTAATTCATTAAAGGACTATAACTATTTATGTTTATTGCATTTCCCTAGATACAGGGCTCGGCCGAGGTTGGGGTCAAGTACAAACTTTGTGTAAATCTTGTTTATTGTCATTACTATTTAGTTTAATTGTAAAATTTATTAAATGTTTAATTCTTATTAAGAGTTACTCTATCGAATGTTTTCTAATGGGTCTTTAAATATTTTAAAGCATATGGGGTTCGACAGTAGATGAACCATAATTTATTTATTCTTATGTATAAATTACCTAAATACTATATATTCACTATAATCCTTGCTGATATTATAAATGTCAAAGTAAATTTGTTTGTTACCTTATAGCGCCTTAACAGCTTAACCTATCACTGTGAAATTTGGTATACACGTTCTATATAGGATACGGAAGGATATAGAATACATTTTTATCACGGTCAGTATACATAACGCAGTGTAACGCACGAAGTCTCTAGTAGTTATACATTTGATCGAGGTTTTATATAAAAAAAAATGTCACATACAATAATATATTACATATTTACTAAGATGATAACATATTTTTTAGAGACAACGCGTGACGTAAATTAAAAAAAAAACATATTAAGAATTTCCTCTTTCGAAGTCGGTTAATGCACTATTAAATGGGATTTTCTCACCACACCTCGCTATAACGAATGAAAAGGCATGTGCTTTGTTACGATCCCTCAAAGAGCGTTTCTTTATGAAACTTGAAATGAAAACTGAAATAAAACGAGGCGATATTGCGACTTTGATTAAAACGAGCGAGGTGCGCTCCGGCCAAGCACCTATATTTTGCTAGTTGCATAAAAATTATTGCTTGGATACACGAGACTAATAAAATGCTGCGGTTATCCTTGTGTTGATATTAATATTGTCCATTAGTTTGATTTATCTTAAGTTTAATGTACAGTATATACAAAAAAAAAAATACCTAATTGACTTATACCCACATTTTCTTACATACATACATACATATCTGTCACGCCTGTCTCCCATTAGGGTAGGCAAAAACAATAGAACGCCAAAAGCTTCGATTCAAACAAACCCCTTTCACTTCTTCCACATTCATCAAACATACTCGCCGGTTATGGGTACTTTCAATTTGGCCTTTCTTTAGTACGTAGCCTATTTGGTTGACGTACGTCCATCTAGAATGGCCTCTACCGACATCTCCATTCATACTTGCTAGATAAGTCTTTTTTGTAATTCTTCTTTCATCCATCCTCTCCAAATGGCCAAATCAACGCAACATTCCTTTTTCGATTTTAGTCACTACATCGTCTTTCAGTCCACACTTCCCTCTATTTTTTTTTTTTATATTAAGAATAAAGAAGTTTTATTATAATTGTTGTCTATTTCTTTAACTAATTAAAAAATAATGATTAAAAAATATTTAAGGTGATCTAATTCTCATAGTAGCTTTATTTAGTTTAGGACTAGATGACAGTGTGTAATTTATAGTAATATTTTTATTTACAACACAAAATTTAAAAAAAGTATATAATATTTGTTGAAATATTTTATTTATATTATTTATATAAATAAAATTTTTCAACAAATATTAATTTTATTTATATTATTGCCTGTATATCTAATGGAAATTTAATGTACTGACCCGTGAGAAATATACCAGTTTTTTTTTTAGTAAAACTTGGCACGATTTTCCTCAGACGCAATTTGCTTAGTTGTAACCTCTTTACCGTCTAAGTGTCGGTAGGAAGGGAAGGGAGATTTTCGCCGGGGTTTTCTCATTTCAAGCTCAATTTGAAAATTTGTCTACTATCGCCGTTTACTTACATAATATTCTAACAGAACTTAGATGTTATGAAAGAGCCACCTTCTGTTAGAGATAGCACTGGCTATTATACCGTAAATAAAATAGAAATATTACCACGCATGTATTTATGCTTTACAAGAAAAAAAAATTAGAATGTAATACATTAGTAATTCTAATACCTGGGTAATGAAGGGAAGGGATCACTAGTAATGGGAACTCTAACTCTATTGCTAGCAGTATACCGTGTCAAGTTTAACTTCATGCGGTCCCTTCTTAAAAAAATCATGGTTAATTCATGGTGAGTTTATCACGATGGATCAACTGATCTGCCTTCATCCTAACCCTGTTAATAGTGAAAACGTAGTTTTTATTAATACTCAAAAAAATCTACGGAGGTGAGAACTACCAAACTTTAAAACCTTAGATCCGTTCAAAACTCTGCTACCAGTAAGTTATTAGGAATCAAAATCAAATAATGCTTTGCAACAATAGTTTGATTTTCCATCTGACAGGATAATGTTGCACTCCCTGCAATGCATTTGTGGTCGTTAGTCCATTTAGTGGAGAAGGGTCGTCCTACACCTCGTTTCGTCCTACACCCCGTACGGGGTTGTTACTCAAAAACCTTTCATCCACATCGTATGTCGGTTCTTCGAGCTATGTAACCACCCCACTTGAACTATAGCTTGCTTATCCTTATGTAATTATTTAGTATTACGTAACTGCAGTATTATTTTTGCAAGCTAAAGTGGCAATGGGCTGCGGCAAGTGACTTCAGCTTGCTAATTTTTTCTATTGCCTTTATATGGAATAAGAGCATGTTTCTAGTCCATACTCCGTTGGAATAAGCAAAATAGATAACTTAATAAAATACAAAACTGTTTGGTGTCTCACATAAAAAAAATAAAGTTCAACACTGCAACAAATAAAACTACTTATATTTTTGCATGTCAATAATCATGTGCTTTTGGTGTAGCTTTGAACACTTTTTTTTTTATACAACTTAGAATGGCAAACAAGCTGACGGCCCACCTGATGAAAAGTGGTAACCGTCGCCTATAGACATAAGCAGTACCATGGACATAACAGAGTATACTGTTTCACCCATGATACGCCCCCATGCGTTGCCATTCCTGAGGACTCAGGTGTTATTCCTCTGTACCCAGAAAATTCATGCCATATCCCACCCTCCAAACCGAAACACAGCCATGCAAACACAACTGCTTCACGTTTGAAACTCGAATGGGATAGAGGTACCCAAGTAGTCGACTTTTGCACAAAGTAACGTATTATTATTAACAAACACATACTCTTCCAAAAATTATTATAATAAATACCATATCAGTTTCGCCATTTAATGATTGTACTCGTATTTGTTAGTTTTATACCTACTAAGTGACGTCCGAGTGAGTTTTCATATTAAATCTCGGCTTAATAGCAGAAATGTTACAGCGCCAGTCACAATCCGCTTGGGCGTCATAATGAGGGGTAATAATTCTCCTAAATGTCATATAACACATGTGCACCATCCAAAAGGTCTAAAGGGTTTACTAGGGACGCCCTTTGTGCTTCGCTATCGGGTAAAAAGGTCAAGAATTAGTTTTCAAACAACCATCATTATGCGAAATGAATGATTTTCGGGTGAATTATGTTTTTTGTTTGAAACGGACTATTCGGCAGTATTTTATTAAACTTTTGGCTTCACCTCAAAAACAGAGCCACTGTTTTTGGGTCTTTAAATATATGAATGAGTTAATGAATTAATGAAATTTTCCTACAAATATTACAAAACGAATTAGAATTACTTTTAATGCTTATATATTTTATTTTTTAAATGATTTCCAAATTAAGTAAGTTTCCATTCTGTCTTTCCAAGTCTAATATTTTTTGCGACTATATTACACTATTCGGTTGCAATTCTGAACCAATTTCCATAGTTATTTTTACAATTCTTTACTCTAGTGTTAATCCTATTTTAATTTTATAACGATTGAAGTTGTAATTTTTTTATTTGGAATACTTATATTTATACTGACCCTACGATATAAGATTTACAGTATGTATAGAAGATTAGGCAGCAGTGTTCCGCTTAAAACATTTCTAAAGCCTAACTGCGGTCACCAATCCGCCTGATAAGCGTGGCAACTATTAGCAAAACCCCCCAAGGGGGAGACTTATGTTCAACAGTGGACAGTTAAAGGTAGGTTAATGATAGTAATGATAGAACATTACAATTTCAATGTTTTTTTTAAAGAGAAAAATTGTGTACATAAATGACTACCCTCATTTACTTCTGTAAAATAGAAATCTCGTTCTATTATGTTACATCAAAGATATTATTATATCGATTTGTAATAAAACTAAACGTTAACAGTTATTCATTTGAAGAAATAACTTCTGTCAATTCACGAACACTTCCTCCTTGTATAATAGAAAATGCAACGAACACGAACATTGGAAAGAAAATTTCCAACAAGTGACGTCAATCAAGAGCGATGCTATAGAAATAACGGTTAGTTACGGCCGCCCATTACCGTTTAGTTTCCGGCGGCGTACAATAATCGCTAAGCCCCATTCGGAAATAGCAGCCGGCCTTGTTAGAACAATGTCACCCCCTCACAAGTTAGGCCATCTCCACTAGTGATCCGTGAAAACGAACAGCGATAACCTTTCACTGTCGCACAAAAGAAGCATTCAGCCGCGAACGGACAAAATTGATTTTTGCTCATATTGAACGGAGAGCGTGGCGCGTCACTATTAACCCTCCCACTGTAATAATAACGTACAATACAAACAGGTTATTTATGAAAACTGTTACCGAATATGGTTGAATTATATTCATGAATTTAAAACTCAATTCTGGAATCTGTAATGTGTACTCCATATTTTTTTCGATTTAAATCAGAATTAAATTGTATTGTACTCATGCTTTCCTGGGTGAGCGTATTGGAAGATTGTAAGGCTCACCCAGTGGATGTAATAAATAAATCTGTTATTGATTTTGAAGAATGACCATAGAGATATTCTGCTGCTTATATTATACATAATTAAGTAAAAATGTATTTAAAAAGATTTTTTTAATAGGTAGAAAATTTACTTAAGGTCACCGCCGACTGGTAGCGTACTCAGGAAGCTGGTGGCATTACCCTGCTGTATGACGATGTATCCCACATTAATATGTGATACCAAATTTCATACCTCAGATAAATAAATGTTTTCCTAAAATAAACATTTACTTTTGATTAGATTAGTACAATATCTGAAAATTTATTAATTGGCATATTGAAACACTATAATTTTAATGTTATAGTGTTTCGATATTCCAATTAATAATTTTTATATTACAGTATTATTTGTATATGTAGAATACTTTTTTTGTGTCCTAGTAATTACTAGTAACAGATATCTAAACATATTTACAAATTTTCATATTTATTTACACTTTATTGCACCATTTATAAAATTAATAAATACAGTTAATTTTAATGAGATAGTGATACAAAAGGCGACCTTATCGCATTTAAAACATTAACAAGATTTATTGGTGAGATTACATATATTTTGACAATAATATAGTATGTATGTGCAATGAATGAATATTGATTATGAATGCGCAATCAAGCGAGCGGCGTGAATTCGTCGCGATACACTTGTCCAATTTGATTTCTGAGTCGTCGAATCTATCCGTATTTTTGCAACAATATATTTATCGTATTGAAACATAATTGTATATAACAAAATATATTTTATATTCATGTCAATCACCGCATATATCTGTCGAAATGCATTGAATGGATTTTATCCCAGTTGTCACTCTACACTGATTCTACGAATGTCAAAAATTTTGAAGAAAATAATAGCTACATATTTCCTACCTTTTTCTAAAAAACCTTTCCTTAAATAATCCCATAAATATGTTGCATTTATAAACTGTTGTCGTTGTGATGAACTTAATAATATGGCCATATTTTTCCCCAATTTATTACAATCCAGTTAGTGCATCAATGTATTTGATTTTTATCGATATTTTCCATGATCAATGAATTAATACTTTAAATTAACATGCAAGACACTTTCTATCAAATAAGCTGTCGGATTATTTTACAAAATCGTACTAGGCCTTACAAGAAAAAATCAGCAAGCTCAGCAAATTGACGCACTGATAAAGATAAAAGTAGCAATTTGAGTTAGTAAACAACTTTCCTTATTCTGTACACCTCCCATCAGAAACTTATAGTTATCGCCCTTTACGAGTTTCGACCTCTTTTTCCGTTTCAATTTACAGATGTGTTTTCGATACTCCTGGGGACTATGCTGACCCTAAAAAAGTAATAACAAAAAGGTTCCAAATTTTAGCGGATAGAAAAAAATCGAAATAATCTTTCAGCAACAATATTATAGACATATAAAAAGATATTTACGTATTTACAGAATAACAAATATATAATATTGTTATAGAAAATAACGGAGTCGAAGCGGTTTAGCAATCTATGACGTAGGTCTGTTTACGTTGAGCGATGCCACGATAAATATACGAGTACTTATAAATTTCAAATGATGATTTAACTTAAACTCACTATTACATAATGTTAACAATACCTTATAAAGACCTCGCTATTTTTTGGATTTACTTGAAAATACTATGTGTTCATTTTAATGGATTGCAATTTTATGTTCACATCGAATCGATCCACTCTTATAAATGATTCGACAATCTCGTATCGTCTAGACAAAATTACATTTGGTGCCGCTTTCGTAGTAGCAATACATTTCTTAAACAGTCGACATCTCACGCTATTTTATTTGAATTAAGTTGTGAGTTTGTATTTATATTTTATCTATACTTAAATCTGTAGAGAGGTCAATTCTGTACATGAAATATATTTCCAAAATAACTATCAGGGGGTGATTAGTGATCGATACTGATGCCAAAAATGCAATCAGTAAAATTTTTGTCTGTCTGTCTGTCTGTATATTTGTTATAGAAACAAACACTACTCGACGGATTTTAACGAAACTTGCTACACTTATTCTTCATACTCCTGGGCAGGTTATAGAAGGGAAATGTTGGGAAAACGGGAGAAGTTATTCCATTTTTAAGCATCCACTTTTTTAAATGTAAAAATGTCCACCCGTGTGAAGCCGGGACGGGCTGCTAGTATTAAATAAAATTATTATCCATAACAGGTTATGGATACACGACTTACTTCATGGGAAATGAATACTACTGCGTGTAAAACAGATAAACATCATTGAATAACATAGCTATTCGTTCCTGTTATGTATTGACATTAAAAAGAGTAAAGTAAATCTTTATTCATAATCTTCAGAAGGAAAAACGAAAATTGAAATGCTGTTACTTTACAATAGAAACAAATAAATGAAATAGTTAAAATATATTTACCATTATTTCGTGTTCCAAACTACAAATAGTCGAAACTAAAGACAATTCAACAAACATTTAATAGCTTGTAAAATCTATAAATTTTATTGGTGCCATTAAATTCGGCAACATTTCGCTCTCCAGATATCTATTCAATTTCTTATCAAAAGTAAAATTTGAATAACGGCATTTGGAACTGGAGTTTGTGAGAGGGGACTATTGTGAAAGTGGAACTTGACGAAACTTCTCTAATATTCAGAGTGGAAATTTGAATTATTCTTTGGTCGGCGGTAAAATAAACCTGGTAGGCGAGATTGGGTTGAATTTATTGCCAATTCCAAGGTATCGAGACGTTGAGTGTTACATTGATCTATAACAGAACACTGATGGATTCGTAACACTACTAAGAATTCGGAGTTAAAGTTTATAATTAAGTAAGATATTACTTTGCTAAAGTTCTACGCCGTTTTCAAAGAATAAGAGAATGGCAAGGCGACGATGATGATTTACTTTGTTTTAGTAATGGACTAAAGCTATTATTTTTGTAGATATAAAGGACAATTTATTTGTTGGCATTGGCTTCTATACTGAGATATTAAACATTTTGAAGGTAACCTTTTAATACTGAATTGACTAGATTACTCGTAGCTTAGACAGAGTGGATTAGATTAAAACATAATATTATATAACATTTTTATTTACGATTACACAATTTATTACATAATTGAAAATTGATATAGAAACATTATTAAAATACGAAAATGACATTCCAGTTATTTAGGTGATCGAAACATTTTCAAGCAAGCGAAATTTGATTCCGTTCCATTTATGTATACGCCATGCTTGGGCCAGCACTTTACCAGTCCAGCAAAGCAGCACTACTCAACCGGTAGAGTAGATTTTATTCTCTACTTTAATTACTGTTTGTATATGCATCTACTAATTTGATTATTTTGAGGGAAATCAACTATCTAGTACTAATAATAGTTTGACAATTAATCTTCTTTATAACTACATTTTGTATATTATTTGGAATACTTACGATGTTTAAAATATTAATTTTTTTATTTATATCGGACGGACAACAATATACCATAAATGTTCATCAGTTCCATTTAATAAATAATTACTCGGGACTTATCTGTGACTACAATATTAGTTTAGTAACAAACTATTCACAGAATAAATAAAAACTTACACAACTAATAGCAAATACTACAATAATAACTCAATATAAAAACATTTACATTAGGTATTCGTTGAATAAAATATAAAACGTTGGAAAGTATATATATATATATATATATATATGTGTGTATTATAATATTTATATAAATAATGTTATTATTATACCGTCTTCGATTATCTCTGCACATCCTAAAGGTTAACTGGTAGAGAATGTCTATATATGCCTATATGCCAGTAATGCCTTTTATACTACATTTTATTAGTCAATAAAGTATAAATAAATAAAAGTAATATGGAAAGTAGACTGAGTTTTAATATTCGTTTTCCGCGAGTCGAGTTGTTTCATCGATATGACATGTCATGATAGTACGTACAGGTATATATATTAAATTAACAAATTAATAAAAAAATCTCCTATTTTATTAATAAAATAATATTAATGTACATATATCAATGAAGAAAGTCGATGCTAAATTTAAAATACAGTAATTATGTAAATTACAAAAACAACTTAGTATGTAGATGGTTGCTCTAACTTAATTTAAAATTTGGCACACACGAGCTAAAAGCGTTTTGTACCACAAATTTTATGGAAGTGCTTAAACAGGTGCAAAGTTTGGGTTGAAATTGCATATTTCTTGCATAAGTCGTCTTATATTAAAACTCGCTTCAAAATTAAGGAGTGTAAGATTCAAACTTTATTAAGTGTATAATGAGCGTCATTAACCTCAGTTTGAATAGCATCTAGGACTCGTATTTTCGAGGTGGTAAGTTTCCATTATATAGAAGTGGGTCTATATTATTTAAAAAAAAAATAGCCATGATATATAATTCTAAATTGGATGTCAGGTGTATGCATCTGACTGCCCTATAGTAATTTATTGCCCATCGTTTCCTGTCCACTGCTGAATATAAGCCTCCTCATTGGGGAGTTTTACCAGTAGTTGCTACGCTTGGCAGGCAGATTGGCATCCGCGGTTAGGCTTTAGAGATGTTTTAGGATGCTGCTGTCCATCCCTCGCCTTTCCTTAGTCGCCTCTTGTGACACCTACTGGAAAGGAAGAAGTGGACTTAATATTTGTGCTGTCCTCCTGGTATGACAGAAAGGTGTAGGAAAGAATAAACAATAATATGTCACAATGAGACTCACACGATCACCCGCCTGGACGTCACCCAGAGGAGTGGCCTGGAGCGAGGGGTTTGCAGTCTAAGCTTTAATGAGTACATCATATCATGCCGGGGCCACATGGCCAATGTATTTAACACTTGGTAAAAAATATTCCTTTTGTAATATATAGATATAATAGATTATCTTCATTTTAGTAAGTTTCATCCTTTTTACCATCATTGCTCTTCATACGCTTTTTGTTTTTACTTAACAGTTAGCTGCTAGATATATATACATATACATTAAGCTCGGTACTTGTACAAAGTTTTATTCTGCAAAAAAAAAATACCTGACAATGTTTTTGAACGAGTGGATATTGTCAGTCTCCTTGATAGATTTCAGCAATATATCTGCTCTATTTAAATTTTTTATCTTATTTAATACAACCTCCTTTTAAAGTTCATTTGATAATAAAATATAAATGACTGTTTTCAGGATGAAATTGCACTTTCTGGTGCACACCAATCCATGTACTATTTTAGAACACACATAAACTAGATTTCCGGTGTACGGTTACCCAGATAAATTCGGTTGCATTTCATTCTAATCAGTTTAGTTCCCGGAACTAAGTAACAAATGTTCAAATGTACAAATTAATTTTTTCTCATTTAAAATAATATTTAAAGATAGTGGAATGTCAACTATTTCGCCGCGTTCTAAGTTTCACATCGTAATTTATTTAGTTGAGTAGCGAATAATTTAATAAAGAAAAGACATTGCTTCTCTAAAATGTAATAAAACTGTGTTACAGTTAATTTTAAACTATCATGTTTTTATATATGTTTTAAATTCACAATCAGGACTTTAGATGACGCAATTACAAACAAATAGTACTTGATTTTTTTGTCAATAGATTGATATCAACAGAAATGAAATGAATGGCGTCTTCCATGATAGCCCGCACAGTCTTCTTCCACTCTCATATTATCACTATTGTTGTCAATATTCACCCTATGTTGATGTCCGCTATAAATATTAAGTGAGTAAATACTATTTACCTGTAATCGTGTCGAGTTACATCCCAAACGTGAATTTGAAATAAAATTTTATTGTTTTTATCTTAAGCTTCATTTGGTGATCATCATCATCGTCATCATCGTCATGATTTCAGCTATTATCTTCCAATACTGGAGACAGGACTCCTCTGTAGACTGTCATAAGGAACGGTTCTAAGCCACCAGCATCCACTGACACCTTGCAATGCATTTGAGGTCGTCACTCCATCTAGTGGAGGTCGTCCAATACTGCATTTGCTCATACGGGATCGCCACTCAAGACCCATTATTCCAAACAAATTTACATGTTTAGACCCTAAAAGAATTGACTAGGAATAAAAAATTTTCTTTCACCATTTAATCAACCACTGGATTATACTAATTTAAGAGTAGGTAAGTTATTAAGTGTTAATAGTAAAAGTAATAAGTAGGATATTTAATAGTAGTAGTTAATAAATGCAGATGGATTAATAACATTCCTTATGGAGGTCTACGATGAAGGCATTTGTTTTGTTGCAGATGACCGAAAATTCCTAATTTGCATACTTTACACATCTACCTATTTGTATTTAGTATTGAAATGAAAATGATTGAAATGAGGTACCTCGTTAGAGAAACTAAACATTTTATACAAGAAGAAATCATGGATTGAGAGTTACTCAAAAATATATTATATAAATAACTTTTGGCTGCCTAAACCAGATTCACCTGACGCTCAAGTATCGGTCTTAAATAGTCTTAATTTTTTTTGTTTATCGACACGTATAAAAATTAAGAAAAATGCTCGCTAAACGTTCCTTTAAGCAAATATTTATAAATTTTGACGTTACGTAAGGATAATTTATATTTCAATGTCAATTATTGTTTCTATATTATTATAATTAAAAATTTACGCAAATGTTGCACTATCGCTCTAAAGAATATGAATCGCCAGAAAGTTCATATCCATGCAGATATTTGTATTCACTTGTGTTCACTTAATAATAACTCGTGGTAATTTTGCTTATTTGCTAGGTGTTATTTTCTACTGTTTCATGAATATTAATTTCAGGCATTTTTTAATTTTTATATTTTTTTTTTTTTTATTTAAAACAATGACATGTTTTTATGCGTTGCTATTTTTGAGGACTAAGATCTTATACCTCCATAACTTCTAATTTCAACACCATATTTCAATTTTAGAATCGTAAAACAGAAATACAAGCATATGCGTTTGGTATCAGAAACAGGATTTGCTGTGTATTCTAAAATACAAATTATTTTCCAATTATTGTATTGACTTAGTTGATGACACATATCTACAATCATTAATTTATATTTACGCATACTTATATAGTAGGTAACAAGTAAATGCCATAAATCTCTGTATTTATGTTCAAAATGTACATAAAATTGGGATATAATTGTGATATAGATAATTAATCATTATTTAAAAAAAATTGTTTGTTCCAGTCCCATCAGAGATATGAATGAGATAGGCTTCGTGAGTCGAAAAAAAATAGGTATATAAATGAATAAAATTTAGACCTAGTCCGTACAATAATTCATCCCTTGTGCCGCCAATGCAATGTGGTCGTCCAAAAGCCAAATTCAATTACTTTTTTAATGTAAAAATACGTAAAAAACCTCTTGATTTATGATCGGGTTTCATTCGTTTTGATTTACGGTACCGGAGCGCGAATATTAAAGATTCGTATTGATATATTATTCCTTTATCCTCTATTCTCCCCAGCTATTTACGAGAATTCCCCAACCCTCATAACTTTCATCGTCCTTTTACTATGAGACTTGTAAAAACAGCCACAGGTTTTTTTTCCATAAAAAATAAATAAATAATATCCACGAAATGCGTTTAGTTAATATTTGTTGGAGTTCGTTACACTGTTTCCATTATTCAGCAAAAAGCTTGGCGCTGCTTTACACAACAGCGTTACTAAATTTAATAAAGCTAACAAAATATTACTTTTCATATTTGTATTTTAGATAGTTTGTAATTTGTATTTTAGATACACAACTCAACAATACAAACCGTTAAACTTTTATTAACTATATTGTTTAACTTTACTAAAATCATTAATTTTTTTATGCAACTTAGAATGGCAAACAAGCTGACGGCTCACCTGATGGAAAATGGTAACCGTCGCCTATAAACATGAGCAGTACTATGAACATAACAGAGTACTGTTTCGCCCATCATACCCCCCATGTGTTGCCATTCCTAAGAACTCAGGTGTTATTCCTCTGTACCCTGTAAATTCACTGCCATATCCCACCCTTCAAACCGAAACACAGCCATGCAATCACAACTATTTCACGGTTGAAACACGAATGGGATAGAGGTGCCCAAGCAAACGACTTTTGTACAAAGTCTCCCACTGGTAAAAATAATGGCATATATGGGAAATAATAAACCATAATTTATTGGAATATTAATATTATAGTATGTGAAAGTGTGTTGGTTTAAGGTAACTTATGGCGCCTTAATGGCTTAATTAATTATTATGAAATTTGGTATACACGTACTATGGGATGAAGAAGGATATAAGGCTATTTATTATCCCGGTCAGGAAACATATCCCGCTCATGCAGATGAAGTCACAGGTAAAAGTTAATATTGAATGTGCTAGCTTTTCCTATATAGAAACTTCTACCGTTCTACGTTACCTTTCACTCGAGAAGAAAATTTCAGAATACTTTCGTAAATATTTAAATATTAAGAACCTACTAATAATAATCTCCCAGATAATTTAAGCTTCACAGTTAAGTAGATTTTGAAGTAAACTTCCTGATGACTCAATGAGTAAGGGTGAGGTGTTTGGCTTTTATAATTAATATTTTAAAAATAGATTAATTTTCTCAATAAAAAATAAAATATTTATTTTTACAAGTCCGATGCATATTTTTTTTAATCTTTCATAGTTTAATAATTAAATTGATTTCCAAAACAAAAACCGACTTCAATTGTGATAAAACCAGTTGTTTTCTTTTCTATAATTACTCGACCGATTTCAATAAAATTTCTATGAGACTAATCTGTAAGTACATAGTTTTAGGTAAAATATAAATTTATATTATTTATAAAAAATATAACCGAATTGAGAACCTCTTTCTTTTTGAAGTCGGTTCATGAGTAGCTTTTTTCAGCTTACTGTTTTACTAACAGAATTATTATATAAACTAACCTAAACTTATAATTTTTTTTTATTAACACTAACAATTAACACACAACCAAAACTTCTAAGTCTAAAAAGCTGAAATTTGGAATATAGTTTTCTTTTATAATACATAAGTATTTACTAAGAAACGATTTTTGAAAATTTCAACTTAAAAGAAAAACAACACCACGCGTGCAAAGCCGCGGGCATTAACTAGTACTTTATAAGATGACTAAACTAAGGATACTATTGTGTGTTTAATAGTCACTAACACTATCATATATATCAATTATGTACTCACGATAGATAAGCTACCTTTGACGTTACGCTGACGTTACGTTACACGAAGATATATGAAGTAGGAATAAAGAAATAATAAGGAAGAGAAAATTTGTGATTCCTGAGAATAACCGAATGCCTAGTCATCATCCGCCGTAATAGGCCGCGATTGTGATCTTTTCATTTGCAGTCAGCCACGAGTAATTTCTCCTCCCAAGATGGAGTTATAATGAACGCGAAAATTATATTACATCTGATTACTCTATTGTCCCTAAGATTTTGATTAAACCAGGCTCCATTGTACAAATTGTGTGTTAAAGTTGGAACAAATTATTTACGTTTAATGAGATTTTCTAAATGCCGATTTCCAAATATAATTTAGCATGATTAAAGGTTGCAATGCGATTAGGTATATTAAAAAATATTTTACGTTATATTTGAAGCGTGTACGAGATATATTGTAAGAAATATTATCTGTAAAGGTGACATAAAAAGGTATGTTTCACTTTATCGCAAGTGTAACTTGTAATAGGCGACGTGTCTCATATTATCGCTTGACATACTGTTATTCGGGTTATCTATATTATTATAAAGTTAATCCTTGAGGTAAGTAAATAGAAGAATGTTCCTTATTTCTTAATAATATTGGTATTATATTGCTTATACTGTGACAATAGGTTGGATTATTTAAAAATGTTTATTCAGTGGTTTTAATCTTTCCGATGAATACCGATACGCCCCTCCTTAGATCACAGCTCTTACTGTTATATACCACATTCCTTCACATAGTAACATCTTCTCCCTTCTCCTCTCCTATTAAATCTCTTCAAAAATCTTTCTAAAAATTCCACAGTCAGCCGCTTGCCCGGAAGGAGAAAGGGATTGTTAGTAATGCAAACTACTAGTCCTATTGATAGCAATATACTCGATCGACCTCAACGTGGTCTCCTCTGAAAACCATTGTACAGAATTCCTGCTGTATTAATCACGATTGGCTAACAGACTTGCCATTCCATTTTTATTCATCACCCCTCACTGGGGCTCCGGCAGCGTACCCATTAAAAAAACCCGCTTGCCCAGCGCGATGACTTAATGAGATAAACTTCCCAATTAAAATGATTAATAATATGTGACCCCTAGTGCAAAATCCGGAGTATCACACATATTGAGAAGGCATTAGGAAAAGCCAGCAGTGAACAGACACAGGCTGAAATAATGATGATGATTTAAAAAATATTGTTAATTATTTCGTGCTTTAAATTGTTAAGTAAATCCCATGGTAAGCCACGTCAGAGGTCTTCGAATATAATGAAGCTAGCTTAGAAACTCTTGATATTACTGAAATGCCTTCACACGAGTACCTACTGACAAACGCTTTAATTATTTTATACAACAAAGGTGGCAAAAAAGCATAGAGTTCGTATGATGGTAAATGATCACTGTAGCCTATAGACGCCTGCAACACCACGGGGTGTCACCATGGCGGCGTCGCCGACCCTGAGAAAATCTTAATATACCTTTTTTCAAGAACTGCATACTGATAATATCACTGACAAAAAAACAAACAAGTGGACAGTTTTATAGATATTACAGTGATATGTGTAATGCTGTTCATGTTTATAGAAGATGATTACCGTTAACAATTAGATGCACCCTCAGCTTGTTTGTCACTCATAACATAATTGTGCAATCTTGATATCGATATACATCTCTTAAACTAAAATAAACTAAAATGATTTCAATTATCGTACACTACCCTACTTTTGTAATTTTTTATGGTTCCAATAAATACATTTAATTTTTAATTTAATTTAATTACATTATTTCTATTTGGCAACGTTTTCGGTTGCGAAAATATTAATCGTGGAGAATCAGGAATAACTGTTTCCTCTGTGTGTATCACCTTGAATGTTATAATATACATAAACGTATACGAGCCATTGTGAAATACCTAACGTCTTGTTAAATTACACGTGAAATAAACTCAGCTCGTCCTTGTTTAGCTTGCAGACAGTTAAACTCGTTTTATGAACCTATCCATGCTATATTTAAGGTGATGCAGTTGGAAATTATGGTAGCTCCTTCTTTTTGTTCTAGACATTATTGGATTACAGAGAATAACTTTTATTGCCTAGTCTTAATTAAAAACTTGCTTCATCATAATGAGTCCTGCATCGTTAAGTTTTATAGATGGCTAATTTAATATAAAAAAGATAGAGTATAAATTAAAAAAAAAACCTATCCGTAACCAGCCAATTTAGAAAATACTTTATGGTGCTTTATGCAAGAGTAGTAGTCTTTCTTATATTTTTCAGTTCATATACCAAGTCCTCCACGTTTGATAAACGTTTGATGATAAACGAAATTTGGTTGTAGGTATAGTGGCGAATGAGTAATGAAATGGAAACCTAAAAATGTCTACTGAAAACTTGTTAGTATTCGGCTCCTGGTAATCTTAAAATAGTGGCAACAAAATGGCAACTAAAAGTGGAATTGTCAACTCAAGTGGTACAAAAAATAAACTTAAAGTAACCATACAACTTCAAAGACTCTAACAGGGTATCCCTTGCCACTAAAGTTTTCCTGTCAATTACGTTAGCCAGTAACGCGGTGTTCCAAAACTTCTACTACCCTGCATCACCACTGCAGTGCTCCGAATTATTAATGACACAAATCTTTAAGTTTCTTTCTCCAACACCCGACAATCGTCTTTGAAACTTCTTTGAAAGCACTTTGGTTTGTATTAAAAGTAACATATCGCTTTTATGTTTTATACGTGGTTTGATCTTATGATGTTTGCTATTATTAAAAAATTCCTTTATATTTTGTTATCCTTATCATTCATAAAAATTATATTGCTTTGATCTACGATAATATTAATATATACTAATAAGTATAATATATATTTGTTAGATAAATTCATATTCTTTAGCGTCGTTGACTATTTATATTTCGGTACAGACACTGATATATTGTTTAATTAATTAAAAAATATAAAACGATTTCAACTACATAGAGATTACATATAATAAATATAAATCTACATGCATATCTATTTAAACTCAGAAAGGATTCTACCAACATATAGCAAGCAAAATTCTTAGTAGTAAGAACTACTGAGCATTCTGTTTGCTATATTTTGGTTTAAACGGTGAAATATGGTTATGAATATATATACATATATTGATTTCATGATTTGTGATTTCAGTTGTCATTACAAGGATCTTGTGCTTGATTGTAAGTCTTTTGGAAAATAATATAATGGCTTATTAATGAATCACAATTGTTTAAATGTCTTGAACTGTTTCCTCGCCCTTCTTTATTGGTACTCCAACAGCGTATACCAGAATTAAAGTCGATCTTACCATTTTATTTTCATGTATTAAAAATAAGATATGGTATATATATTTCAGAACTATTTGTATATATTTGTATATTACAATATAGCCTAAACTTATATACTTCCCTAAGACCTTTAAATGTAGGCTTTATGAACACCAAATTAATAATTTATCAGTAATTCTTAGAAAAAACTCTTACAAAAAAACTATATTGTTAATCGCCTTAGGGTTATACTAACAATTTTTTAATTTTTTTGTGTACGCGTTTTTATTATTGTTTACCATAATTTCTTTTGTACCTACCCAATTATATTATTGCCCCGCTAGCGTATACCGTTAACGCAGGCGAGGTTACCATTCCATTATCATCTATAAAAAAAATATTCATCATATTTATTAGTCTACTGAAGTACATTAAAATAAAGAATTCACAATAAAATTGAACGCAGATAAAATAATGGTATGAAACTAGTTATATGATATTAATTTCCTGAACGGGTACACGTGTAAAGCTCTACTTCCGAAATCCATACCTTAGATACACGTCGTTACAAATATTTGTGATTTAAGCGATTTCTAAATAAAACTAGTAATATGCGTCTAATTTTATTGTGCAAAGGTGACATGAAACATGCATTCCTAGAGCTTTGATAGTGCCGAGATCATGATTTAGTAGATTTTTTTAAATAAAATATTTTCTAAATTTGTTTCATTGAGTATGTTATGAGTACATGTATGTACATTGCTCAGTTCGTTTGTAATTACTACTCTAGGAAAATTAGTTAATTATATTTTAAAAAATATTACATTGTAGTTCCCACAATATAATTGTTTACAACAAAATCTACAGTAGCAATCACGTAGCGCAATGTACTTGGTACAGAAAAAATCCAACAAAAAACGTACTATATCCAAATTTCCATCCGCAGTGCCTTGTTTTGCTCATTTCCTGCATCGTCGGGAGGAAATAAAATTGCCATCAAGCCAGTGCTGGTAATTTAAAAATAATGCTGCAAAAATACGTAGGAATGCGAATTTGGAGGCATATTGCGGTATGCCGGGATCAGGCGTTGGAGCGCCGCTCACCGTTCTAACTTTTCTGGCTAATTCGGTTTTGTAGATGTGCTGAATACGATAATTCTTACAAGCGATTCTGAAATTCATACGTTTATCTCAGTGAGTGAACTGATCTAAATGAAGTGAGCAGAACTCTAGTAAGACTTTTATGTACTTATTATAATACATATTGTATTAGACTTTGAGTTGATTGTATTGGTTCCAATGTAAATAATACGCGAGTACTATATACAAAAATAAAACAAATTGAGATACAGTTGTTTTATTTTCGTACGTCAACATAGACGTCAATTAATTCGAACAACGCCATAAAAGAATGAAGCCAATTTTGACAGGAAATTTTAATAAATATCATACACTATTTCTATGAGATTTATTCAAAAGGATTCTATTATATTCTTTAGGGCACGATATAATGTATAGTATAGTATAGATATAATAGTATGAATCAGTGGAATTGAGTAACTTCTTGTTTTGAAGATGGTTACATATTTAGTAAGTTACTCGTACGGAAATACGTTTATTTATTTTTTTATAGTAATTTACGATTCATATTCTTATATCGTGTTAATAAAATAGTCGCCATTACTTCATATCTTGTCATAAAAGAAAGAATTGATGGAATTGCTTCTACTTTATTTGTTTATCCTGTGTGCAAAATGGCTGAGAGTAACCCAGTGATGGAACAAGTAATAAAAGCTGAATATTATCTCGTGTATACTCATAAAACCTACCAAATCTAGCCGCATTATTGTCGCGCCGTAAAATGCCTACTTAGTTAAAATTTTGTGTATACTTGTCTAGAGCAGCGTCCCTCTTAAAACATCAAAAGCTTAACTGCGATTGCCGACTCGCGGGGTTGCCAATAGTTGGCCTGCCAAGCATGTCAACTATTGGCAACCCCTCTCCCTATGGAGGAGGTCTATCAGACGTTAATTGTCCACTTCTTATTTAGGAATTAAGATGATGATATATTTATCTCCAAGAAATAGTTTATATACAGTTTTTAGGAAGTAAGTAGATTTTGTTTGGGAAACACAGGGAGTTGAATTGTGACAAATTTAATTTTAAACAGTAATCAATATTAATAATATGACTATTTCTTTTTTAAAGCAACTATAACTCACGGAAAATACACTTCTAGTAAAGAGCATTATTCGTTTTTGAAAGGTCGGCACGAACACTAGCAATTCCTCCGGTATTGCGGGTGTTCATGTGTGGCGGTAGTCACTTACCGTCAAGTGGGCCGCATTCTAGTTTTCTCCTTATATTATAAATAAAACAGATGAACTTAGAATCATTCATCTATAAATTATTGTTACGCTATACAGGATTTTACCTACGCTACGCTATATCATTAGATTACACTCTATTCAATCTGTGATCTATCTATCTATTTAATCAAATTACTCCAAATATTTTTTGCCTTTTGACCAGTTGTTGAAGAAACATGGAGAAATGTTGACGGTAATTTTATTTTTCTTTTTGTCTTGGAGACTTAACAACTCAATCAATCGTCGTAAAGCTAACGCATATGTAGCATTAGGGCCTGCTATGTTTATAATTGGACGAATAAATGTTACTTAATCCCCGTTAATTAATTCCTGGTCACGCGTCCTGAGTCGCTGGCACAGTTAATATAACCGAATAAAAATATACGGTAAAAATGACTAATCGCTTCAACCACTGTTAATCTATAACGAACAAAAAAGAACAAGCAATGTACGACTTCTTGCTAATCTTTTGGAATGAGATGCCATACTTTGTTTTTCCACTACATTGAACTCATAAATCATTGACACAAAACACAAATATCAAATTACCTTTTTTATTATAATACAAAGAAAATAATAGTATAATATTATATCAGTACTCGTATTAACAGTATTATCGTGTTTTAATAAATGCCAAAATTTGTAACGATTGTTGGATAAATGGATGGATGAATGTTTATTACTCACAAAAACTACTTAACGAATGTTATTGAAATTTGGTACACGAGTAGGTTATATACTAACTTAGTACAAATGATACTTCATGTACTGATTTACGTGGATATTGCGGGATATAGCTGGTTAAATAATAAAAAAAAGTAATATTAGAGTTATTTCTGTTCTATAAATATCATAACTATTTATAGAAATTGTTTGGACCGATTTATCAATACATATTAAAAAATATTTGTTCTAAAAACTTGAAAATTTATATATATATGGTAAGAGTAGGTTTTGAGATGATTGCTGAATTTGTTTCTAAAATTTAACTATATCTACATATTTAAGTATCCGTATATATGTACAACGAGAATTTTATGAACTTCTTATGTTTGTCGTTTTCGACAATCTTTACAGAATATCAAATGCCAAGAACTTCGACTTTTACTTGTTTGTGTATTAAAAGTAGTTACGCTTATTAGCCGTAGACTAATCATAAAACTCTTCAAATCAAACGTCATTCTTAAATTATGATCAGGTAATCTCTCTCCGTCGTAAACTTGCTGTGTGGTCCCGGCGAGAATAGGCCACCCCTTCCTTTCCCGTGGGTGTCGTAAGAGTCTACTAAGGGAGGGAGAGATAGGGGCAGCAGCGTCCCTCTTAAAACATCACTAAAAGCCTAACTGCGGTTGTCAATCCACCTGCCAAGCATGGCAATTACTGGCAAAACTCCTCTTACGGGGGAGTCTTAGGTTCAGCAGTGGACAGTTAATGGCTGAAATATGAATAATAAAAATAATAAATCTCTGTCCAATTGCGATAGGCATATTACACGCCTTGAGAATCTGTGTTCTTATACTTTCATTTATACATTTTAGCAATATTAACTCTAGCTATTATTAGAATTTTTAATAGGCAACAGAGAGTAAACTAGTTGCGACAGACGACAACGTTCAGCATTCTTCAACGGGACAAGGCCTGAGAACACAGTGATTTATTATATTAAAAACCCTACGTTATCCCGTAGATGGGACGCAGCGCTGACGTGGCTCGCTCGTAAACTGTTCCCGGATTTAATAAAATTTATTCAGCCCCGTACTTTGGGGACCGACAAATCATAATTTTCCTAGAATAGGTACTTATTTAGTCGGGACGGAAGTTTTAGAGCTAGTAAAGTTTATTTGCGTCCAAGCACAAGAATATGCTGAAAAGACGAGAGCATCTAGTGTGCAAGCCCGATCCCCATCTTGATATTTATTACATACCCACAATACATGACTTAACATACGTATTCAACTAAACAATGTGCGATCCCTTTTGTCAATAGAATTTGCAAATAAGTCTCTTGGGTTGGATAATGACTATAAATTACTCTGTATGCAAATTTAGCGATTGAGTTATATTGAATTGGTAGTTTAATATAATACGGTTTTCTCTATTTCAAATTAAGTTAAATACATATAGTTATATTTTAGAGATATTTTCTCCTACGAACTCTCAAGTTATGGAATAAGCTCCATATTGAGTTTTTTCCAAGAGACTACAGCATAGGGTTCTTAAAAAAAAAGAGGAAAAGACGTTTCTTCGAGGTCGTCAATGCACGCGTAATGCCCCTGATATTGCTGGCATTTATAGGATATGGTAATTACTATCAGGTGAGCTGTGAGCTTGTTTACCACCTCAGTAGTATAAAAAAACATATATACCTGTAATATACCCATTCAAAAATATGTATATCAATTATTAATAAAAAAATTAACATTTTAAAATGTTTCATGTTATTAGAAATTATAGATAGTAATTATTTATTATAAAAACGACATGTTTATGTATATTGATGTTACTGTAATCTCTCTTGCTTAAATCTTTAGATATATGTTAACACATATCTAAAGATTTACCAACATAAATTGGTAAATTTAAGTATATTATGAAAAAAAGATAATTTTTTTGGGCTTTTATCAAACCTAACTTATCCATTAGTTAATCTTTTCCTTAAAGGGGAAGGGTTTGTAATAATGGGTACTACCAGTCCCAATACTAGTAATATACCTGTCAGGTCGACCTCCACGTGGTCCTCCCTCCCCCCTGGAAACCATCGTGTTGAATTCTAGGCGTATTCATCACAATAGACTAACTGGCCTGCCTTTTCATTCTCACCTATTAATCCCTCGTATACCGTTTTTTTTAATGAATGAAAATAGCAGGATATTCGCGGCTGCGCTATCGGTATACACTGACGAGGCACTAGTGAGAGGTGATAGGTGAGGATGAAAAGGCAGCCCATCGTAACGAATTCGACGATAAATTAGTCACGAAAGTTTCTAGGGGGAACCGCGTAGAGGTCGACCTGATAGGGTATATTAATAGCAATAGGGACTCACCTCTCCATTACTAAAAATCTACCCCCCCCCCCCCCCCCCAGCGTATACCGTTAGCACAAGCGTCGGTATCATCCATTAAAAAAACTAAACTAATGTGGAAATATTAGTAACAATAGCCGTCCTAGATAGACGTAAGTTGATAAAATAAGTGATATACTGAGAAAGAACTAAATTTAAAGTATTTGTAACCAGCAAACTTGTATAAGCAGATTGGTGATCAATATAGAGAAAGCATCCTCGTAGGCTATTTCAATCGGAGCATTTGTCGTTCCATTGTTTCTAGTTACCTCAATAGGAAACATGTGTGACGTACAATGTACCCATGTACGTAAGTTATTGAAACTAGACCGCACTCATAAATAATAAACAGCATATTACAAGGAAATAAGCAATAGAGATGACCCAAGCTTTACAACAATAGCATAACGGTCTATTGAAATCTGGTGATTAAATTAGAATTAATACAGAAGTTTTCGACCTCAACATTGGAAGTAATAAAGTAGTTGATTGTTATCATCCCTTTGAGATCCTCCATCCAGGATTGGATTGCACTTGTGGATTGTTGATTAACAAATAAATACAATAAAATATCAATTCTAGAAACAAACATTACATTTAATTACATTACGTTTACGTATTTAAAATTACATTTTTACATTACATTACATTAAATTGTAAAAATGTACTTTAGGGTTTTATTTCACAATAAATTGCGACTTTGATTGTGACAATATGGAAGTAAATCACATCAATTTCAAAAGAATAATTCTAACTATTTTACAATAAGTATAAGTAAATCGGGTGTATTCTCGATTTTGAAATCGTTTAAAGTATATCCTTTCGTATTAAACTAAAACTAGCTTTTACCCGTGACTTCCTCCGTGTGAACGGATTGTGTTTACTGTTTGGGATAAAAATCCTAGCATATATTGCTTTCCATTACATATAGTATGTACATACCAAACTTTTTTTTTTATACAACTTAGATTGACAAACATGCTGACGGTCCACCTGATGGAAAGTGGTAACCATCGCCTATAGACATGAGAATAACAGAGTATACTGTTTCGCCTATGATACTCCCCATGCGTTGCCATTCCTGAGGACTCGGGTAATATTCCTATGAAACTTCATAGTAATTGGTTAAGTTGTACGATAAGGTAATAAACAAAGAATTACAAAGGATTACAATTAGCAAGTATAGAATAACTGTAACTATATATAAGGATAGATGAAAACTTATATTAGATGTTTTCAAATATGTTCACTTTTTCGTATTTAATGTGTGGATATATGCAAATAATTCTACATTATTCACCGAAACATAGATATACTCTTTATTTTTTTTTCTCCAAAAGATTACAATAGTAAATTTATCGATAATAATAGTAATTCATATTAAAAAAATATATTTAAACATTTACAATTATTGCTCTATGAATGTCACATTGAAAGACGACAGCAGACATTCAGAATGGAAAGATAATTAACAGATTTTCACATACGTAAATTTCTATTAAAACGTAAATACAATTAACATTAGCAGCCTCTACAATTATGTATCCATTTATACTGTATTACTAACATTCACAAGTTAACCACAAAGGCAGTTTAATTTGGAAGTCTCATTATTCAACCAAATTACTTGAGATCTTCTCATAAGCCCTTGATCCTAACTGAAACACATTGTTCGTTTGCCGACTTAGACACTAATATTCTGAATTTATACTACTTCGAAGCCTTCTCGATCTCGTAAGTAAGCCTACAATTAACCTCAAGTGAGCGTTTGTAACAAATGTTTCAATAAATCAACTAAATTGCCCTATATTACACATCTTACATCACTTTAATTGAGCCAACCAGAGCAATCGAGCCTAAATTTTCGGCAGTTTCATTCGACCGATGTTATAAGATATAACAATACATATATTAAACTACAGAGATAAGCGAACCATATAGGCATATATGTACTCATACTTTTTGCCTTCAAACAAGGCAAAAAGTAATAAATTGAATATTTATTGTAGTTTTATTTGTACGGGTGACAATTTAAACATTCTTTACGTAATACAATAAATGAGCAATTAAGTGAAAAGGTTTTTTAGCTTATAATATATGAAAGTACGCCACTGGTATTTCCATTGATAAATTGTAATTAAAAATGGCAAATATTTTTTTTTTATACAACTAAGAATGGCAAACAAGCTAACGGCCCACCTGATGGAAAGTGGTAACCGTTGCCTATAGACATGAGTAGTAGTAAAATTGGTATCTTAACGGTGTATTATACTACCGATGAATTATTAAGCAATTTAAATAAATAAACATTCATTATAAATCTAAAAGAGAGTTTTTGTTAGTGTTGCCTTTTAGTACCTTAACGACTAGATCAGTCTCTACGAAGTTTAATATACACGTGGGTTCCATTTGTGATAGAAAAAGAAATAGGATACTTTTTATCCGGTCAATGAACATATTTTGATCACGTGGACGGAATTATGTATATATCACAGGAAAATGTTAATAACAGATATTTTGTGAGATATCCTGGGTTATCACGAAATCATGGCAGATGTTGAATATTCTAATCTATTTACTGATAATTATTAAGATCCCACAAAAAACCGACTTCAGTTGTAGCAAAATCAGTTATTTTAATTTTAAAACTAAACTACTATATAGATATTAATAAAGCATATCATTTCAGGTAAAAAAATCCAAAATGTGTTTATACCTGACAGAGTTCTGGAACAACAAATAATTTTTTTTTACCGAATTGAATTAATTTAAGCCGACGAGCCTCCTTCTTTTCGTAGTCGGTTGAAAACTCTTTGCAAATACAAAATATTGAATACAATATTTCACTCATAGAGTTAAGTAAGGTGTCGTTATTTTTTTTTTTAAGTTAGAATGACAATCAAGCTAACAGTCCACGTGATAGAAGAAGAAGAAGAAGTGATAGTTCTTCAATTTTGGGAGAAGGGATTGTTAGTAATGCGGACTACCAATCCCATTGCTAGCTATATACCCAGTTAGGTCGACCTCCACGTGGTCCCCTCTGAAAACTGTATTCCAATTGAAATACTGAATTCCAGGTGTATTTATCATGATGGGCTAACTGACCTCCCTTTTCATTCTTGCCTATCATACCTACACCTCATTGGTGCCGCGCCAGCGTATACCGTTAGCACAGGCAGGGTTACCATTCCATTATCATCCATTAAAAAACCGTCTTCTACAGATTTAAATAGATTTAAATGAACTACTTTGTGATACTAAATATAGAAAAAAGGGGAAGTACGCTAACATAATGTTTCATTATGAAACCTAGATTAGTTCAACGCTATTTTGGGCTTTTAATTCCAACTCAATTCGGATAAAAATCCAATCTAGAACAAACAATAGGCTTACATCTAAACCAGGATCGACAAATCCCTTAGTACCTAGTCTACGTTAAAAGGCTTTTTTTATTTAAGCAGAAGGTTTGCAATTAAATTTATCACTGGAGCAATAAACATTCTAATTTGTATGTGTAATGAATTAATTCTAACATTTTTTTTTTCTACTTTGGATGGTATTATTGTTTAGTAGTAGTCTTTTTTTTTTATACGACTTAGAAAGGCAAACAAGCTGACGGTCCACCTGATGGAAAGTGGTAACCGTCGCCTATAGATATGAGCAGTACCATGGACATAACAGAGTATACTGTTTCGCCCATGATACCGCCCATGCGTTGCCATTCCTGAGGACTCAGGTGTTATTTCTCTGTACCCTGTAAATTCACGCCATATCCCACCCTTCAAATTGAAACACAGCCATGCAAACACAACTGCTTCACAGTAGAAACACGAATGGGACAGAGGAATCCAAGCAATCAATCGACTTTTGTACAGTCTCCCTCTCCCTCTAGCGCGAATTTGTATCGTCGAAATGAGTATATATTTTTTAAAATTTGTAGATTGGTTGTTTTAGAGTTTAGCGGGTACAGTTTATTACTATTATTACATATTATTATTTATTAATTAACTTTTCAACTGAATAATGCCAAAGAAGCTTACGGTCCACCCATACAATGTGCCCTTCTGGTTTTCCAAGAAACGTACTGTTTTATTGGCAAAGTATGTACTCGCTTCAGAGTATGCTTTTGTGTTTGATTTAATAATTAAATCAGTATTTGAAAATTTTTAGGTAATATTATTTCGAAAGAATGTTTGTTAACTATTATCAGCATAAATAATAGAGTGCATAAGTCTTATCTTTGTTTGTGTTACAAAAGGCCAAAAATAGAATGAACATGAAATATTTCATTACTAGCAGTATCCCATGGCTTTACTCGTGTGAATCATTATTTGAAGTCCAATGTGTTAAGTTAGCATATAACCCGCCCGTATACCAAGTATTCAAATCCGTTCAGTAGTTTTTGCGTGAAAGGATAACAAAAATTCATCTATATATATATCCATTGTTACAAACTTTCGCATTTACATATTTAATAATAAGATTTTTTTATTACAATCAATTATGATTTAGAGTAAAGTGAATGCTTTTTATTGCTCTGAAGTACGATGGTTTATAATGCTCGCTTTATAACCCCCCCCCCCCTTCAATAGAAAGAAGCTTATGTTCACAGTTAACAGTGAATAGCTGACACGATGATGATGATGATGATGATAATGCTCTCTATATGGTTTACAAAACATTAGAACACAATGTCTTTTATGGAAATATAAAACTTAAATGTTAATATACCTAAAAGCAAAAGGAGTACCTATTACACATGTCGTATATGCGAAACGATTAAAACATAAAGAAAATTGTATGAACCTGACAATAGTCTTCTACAACCATCGTGATAATAAAGGGTACAAAATGTCTACAAACGAGAACAAGGAAATTACATCAAAGCACTTATTCCAGTCTTTATACTTTCCGCAAATTATTCAACATAAAGCGAACACCGTTTTGTGTATATGAAATATATAATTAAAGCACAAATTACATTAATTATAACTGATCACGCTCTGCTAAAAATATGGAAGCAATAATAAGCTGAATTAAACAGTGTATGTCATTAATAAAAAAAGGAAATTCAATATATTCCCGTCAATGAATTGTGTTTCTAAAAAGGTAAAGATTCTCAATTTGTCTATATATTTTGTATATATATATTACTTGCTTTTAATAACTCTATTTGAAATCGATAGGGTTTACTCTTAGGTTGGTTTTATATTGATTTTGTTATGATTGAAACCTTTCTTTTTTTTGCGAAACAAAATCCTGCGCGTGGTACAGCGATATCTACATGAAATCACAAGGTTCCACATTCTAAATTCAAATATGTAAATTTTATTCTATTCACAAAAAAAATCATAGATTATTGGTAGTTCAATATTTTTTTAATATTATAAAAATAACATTTATCTTCGCATCATTTTATTACAAGTAAAAAGGAATTCAAACTAGAACCCGTTATTTCAGCGTATAAAACCCCAAAATCTCTATAAAGGGATTGACAAAGTAGCAAAAACAGTAGTTTCGACCATGAGAATAGTTTCATGGTTCAAAATGGGCCATTAAGTCGTTGATAATTGCGCGCAGGTGGCTCTGCTTCCTAGGCTGTTGGATTCATACTCATTGTTAATCGCTTTTTAATTGCTTTTCTATTCCTAAACTGAAGCGGTTTCGTAAATATTCCCAATTGTTATTACTATTTCGATTTTCAGTTAAATAAAATACTATAAATGAGATTCTTAATAATCAAATAGTCCATTTGTTAACAATATACCTTGTCGGCTTCCAAGCGGTCCGCCCTGAAAACCATCGCATTTTTTCTGTCGATGAACTCATCATGATGGGTCAACCAATCTATTATTATCTATTTAAAAAAAAACGTTAAAATGAGAATGTCTGCAAAATAATCAAAGTGACCAAACAAGATGATGAGATAATCGATGAGAAGGAAAGTTTTTATATAAATAAACATTCTGTAGAACGGTCCCCCGCAGTTAGAGCGACGGCCATAAATGTGTACCATTTATTTCCATTTAGTCATTTGTACGTAATTGAGTAATACCTAAATATCTCAATATCAAAATGTGTTTATAAACTTTCACATTTATAATACAACTCACCTACAATTATAATAAAAATACTTTAATTTAGCAGCAAATATATCGAAAACTAAAAATATCCGACGCTTTTGTTAGCTTTGTTTTCCTTTAGAATTCTGTTCCTTCATTATAAATGTAAATATTAAATTTAGTTAAAACGTTAGAATCAAGTGTTTGCTCTCGTCCCTGATTTCTTAATCCTCTCACTGCAAGAATCATCAGGATTTCATTGTAAGTTGTTAGAGACGGAATTAAACAACGGTTCCGAAACCTCTACTCTGAATATTTTTTACAATATTTAAAGGTTTTTTTTTAATTGTCAAACAAGTTGATAAACCACCTGATAGGAAATGATCACCGTCGCGTATAGTTATTAATAGCATCATGAACATCACAGAGACTATATTTAAGTAACTATTTTACAAGGTATCTCACCGGTAGCAATTTCAATAAGGAGGAATTTCTCAATTTATCTGTACTTTTATAAGTATATCACGAGATACCGTTAATCATTTTTGATTATATATTTTTGTATTTAAAATATTATCAAGACTTGTTTTTATAGGGCTAACTCCTGAATTGTTTAATACAGTTTAAACTTTTTGATAATTTGCAATCGAATTAATCGCTCAGTATTTTGAGGCTTCAAATCCCAAGTCTGCTAATGTCGCACGTCAGTTTCAGCTTTAGCAAGTTGCGGCGCCCTTACCGCGACAGGAATCAGCACTCCCAACTTTGTTCCCGGATGGGAGTTTCTCGCGAATGAACATTTGTTTGACACTTCCACTTTAATTTCAAGCAAATACAAAACTTTACGATATAACAGATTTTTTTTTCTCATTCCACTAAGGGTGGGTTGGATAAAAGATGTTTATACCGTTGTTATGTTTACAGAGGGCGGGAAATGGACGTTTAACGCGCGAGTAAATATAATATCATTGGATGATGCTCCTACATTATTATAGTACACGTAAATGGTGGACGCTTCACAAAGTCCGATTATGAAGTCGCTTATTTGCATAATTTAGTTTTATTTCTATAAAAGAGAAACAATTAAAATCTTAAAAAAATGGGTCGAGACAAACGCGAGAGTAAGTCAATTAATAATCAAAAAAGAAAAAAGCGAAAAGGATTCGACAAAGTTCTTTCATACTTAATAAAGAAATTGCGTAATATCTGCATATTTGTCTGTATAAATAAAAAAAAAACAGTTGAATTAAATCTTATTTTGAATAATTATGAATTAAAAACTATTTTTAAGCTTTTAAAATACTGGTGGGTATTTTTATGATTATCGTTATAATTACTTCTTTCAATTTGGGCAAGATATTTTGTAAATAAATATTTTAATCTATATAATCAAAATACAATATTATATACATGGTACAATTATTAGAACAGCCTCGTAATCCTGTTACGTCTATCGTGGATCAAGAGTAGCAATTCAATTAAAATTTAAATTAGATAAATCAGTTCTCAGCAACAATTCCATTATTAACTGCGAAAACAGGGTTTTTGAATGACAGACATTCTGCTAAGGTTATTTTCATTAGTAACTTTGCATGTTGTACCTACATTAATAAAAGTTAACGGGATTCCCATTACTTCATCATGAAAGTAAACCAACGCGCGAAATTGTACATTTCAATACTCTTAATTTTAATTTATATATATTTCAGCACAGTGACAACTCAATCGAACGTTTCACGAGGACCCCAAGATTAAATCCCACCTTAAATCTCTGGATTTTGAAATTCTTGTTAAAATCATTTAAAAACGATTGCCACTTTGCTTCGTATTTCGGTAAAAAATGACGCAGAAACTCATTACACCATGACACAAGTATAGTACGAGCTAGTTGTAGTATTTCTTTTGCATAAAATTTGTGAATAATATTATGACTTGTATGTTAATATATTTAGTATAATTAAACAGTGGGTTTAAAAGAATATAAGTTTAATAAAGAAAACTGTAGAAGACAGAATACGACAGCAGTAAAGAGCTGTGAGACAATTATAAAAACAAAAAAAAATATAAAAATAAAATTTATAAAATAACTTTGATAAAAAGGTTTTTCTACATTCTCACGTCTGTTTACTTCTATTCCACATTTGCATTGGCAGATATTTTTTCTCTCCATTTAATATATCCTTTTTGTAGTGCTATCTTTTGTCAGAGGTTTGCGGTCAAAATTACTGTCTTAATTTAACAGTTCGAAATCCAAAATAGAGATTATAATCTCTTTATTGCGCACAATAGAGATTTTTATAAGGAGTATTTATACAGAATGTGCATATACAAAAGGCGACCTTATCGCTAAAAGCAATCTCTTACACACAACCTGGATTTGGTTATTCAAAGTTAAACTCTGAGATTTTTAAGTTACTAAATGTGTCTTCAGCTGGATATTCTGCAACACTTTATTTATAAATATTATAGTAAATTTTTGTCATTGCATATTATACGTTCTAGATACTAAACATTAATTTTTTAATAGTTTTCATTATTTTACTCTTACATTTATTTTTCAGCTACAAGAATAACGAACTATTTCACATTACGTTTTTTGTAAAAGTTTCAAGTCAAAAGCAATATCCAGTATAGTTAATACCATAGATAAAACAATAATACTATGTATATTATATTATTTATTACACATTTAAAATATGTAAAAAATCTACAGGATTTTAAAAAGGTTATATAAATACATTAATAAAATTATATATCAACAGCGTCTGCTTGTAACTCACCGACATATTAGCAGCAATAATTTAAGGAGAATGCTCGACTAATTTCGTTGGGGGCGACGCGCGAAATCTATGGCCTTTAATAAACGCGAACAAACTCTATGGTAACAATTATTTAACAAAATTATTGCATTACATGACATCCTTAATGAAATAACAAACAATGTAATATTTACTCGTGCGTATAATTTGGTAATTGTACACTTATTCATATTATGTATTCATTATATGAGATACTTGTTTACTTGGAATGTAGAATATCCTTCCAATATTTTAAAATTTGTGTTATTTGCATTATGTTTATGTATACTTACAACGAATATAATAATATTATATAAATTTTAAAGTAACTACTATCTCAATATACATTTTTAGTCACAAGTAAAATATTTAAGAAAATCGTCTCCGTCGTAGTACTTAATACGGTTTATTAATAAATATATACACACATTTCATTTTCATTTAAGAGTTTCCTCTTGTCGGTGCAACCAATCCATGCATCTTCCTCCAGCCAACTCTATCCCAGGCCATATCCTTTATCTCCCTATACGACATGACGCCTAGTGTTTCCTTTATCTGTCCCATGTAGTTAATCCTCGGTCTTCCTCTTCCTCTTTTGCCCTCTATCTTTCCTTCTACTATGCTCTTAAAAAAATCGTCATGTCGTATAGGGTGGCCCAGCATTTTGCCTCTTCTACTCTTTATTATTTCAATCAACGCTCTCCTCTCGTTTACTTTTTTCAGGACTTCCTCGTTCGTTAGTTTACATTAATATACATACATGTATGTATTATTTGATTGTTCTATTTATGTAACTAGGTTATATTATATTTTATTATTATTACTTATTATTTAAATATGTCTTTAGTACCTTTTTCTCCCTGTTTTAATCTTCTTATTTTTCTGTTACGCGAAGACGTCTGGTCAAGACTAGACACAATTTTAATTATTCCTCTCCATGCTAAGGTTGCTTGGAAGAGATCGCTATTTAGAGATATGGCCGCCCATTGTTGTCTCTTATTTTTTTTTGTGTACATATTATTTATGTTTATAATCTGTAACATTATTTCAAAGGAACATTCAAGAATTTTTATTCATACATACCTTTTAAAAAAACATGCACGTTATACTAGAGGAAGATTTAATATATAAGTCGTCTGCTTGGGTACCGCTGTTCCATTTGTATTTCTGCTATGAAGCAGCTGCGCTTTCATGGTTGTATTTCGATTATAGAGCGGAATATGGTAGTAAAATTACATACAGAAACATAATATTATAGTCCTCTGGAATGGCAACATATAAGGGGTGTAGTTTATGTTTATATGTGATATTACGTTCCGTTATGTTTGCCATTATAAACTGCATAAAAAACGCTCGAGTCAGATACACATTGTGGACGATTGAAATTGTGCTGAAGACTACAATCGCCTTGCGTACATTTGAGGATATTAGAGTCCAACGTAGCAGGAAACGACTCCACTGCTCCCAGACTAATTACTTTTATTATCAGTGTTTACCATCTTGGAGAGTTAGTCGGAAATTTAAACTGGATGGACTTTCTTTTTTGTTAGTCAGGATCCAAATTGTGATATTTTTTGGTTCTTTTAGTTGGTATTTAAATTTATTTTTATATAAATAATTATTATCATCTTCAAATCAGCTGTTAACTGTCCATTGCTGAACATAGGCTTCCCCTATAAGGGGGGCGGGGGTCCAGTAGATGCCACGCTTGGCAGGTAGATTGGCAACCGCATTTAGGTGATATGTTAAGAGGAACGTTGCTACCCATCCCTTAAAAAAAAGGGTAGCCCATTCTATTCTGAGACCACACGGCATATAAATAATATTCCTCATTAAATATAAAAATGAGTTTATATATTACCTTTAGGTAATTAAATGGTTCAACTAATCGCTATATTAGGAATACAAGCAAAAGTAAAGGAAATAACGTTCTGTTTATCACGGACACGCGAACATTTTATTACGAACACAGCTAGTAAATCCTATTGATACAATAAACGAAAAAAATTGTAAAAACGGATAGATGGAAAGATGAATAGATGGACGGATATTTGTTAGATAGAGTCTTTATTACCAATTATAATAATAATAGTAAAAAAAAAAAAAATAAAAAAGAAAAAAAAACAATTCATTTTACTGGTTATAGGAGCCGCCTCAGCTGTTCCTATATTTGCACATCTCCAGCGAGATGTAGCTATATAGCGCTGATTTTCAGCGCTGATTTTTGTTACATTTTCACGTATAAATTACTAAACGAATTTAAATGGCATTTGGTACACGAGTAGGTTAGATCTTAATTTAGCGCATAGTATACTTAATGTACTGATTTACACGGGCAATAAATTAATATATAAAAGGAATAATTAAAACTGTTATTGAAATGGTAATCCAATTGCCAAGAACAATAGCCTCGGCACAGAGAGTGTGGATTAAGATATAATTTTCAGATTTTAATTATATTATTATTTCTGTCGTTTCGTCGCTATCAAGCATTTGTAAGGTACTATTTTATGTATTACAAAATTTGGTATACAAAGCAAATTACTAAGAACAAAACTGGAACTCGTCTGTCTATAAAGAATGTCACTTTGGTGGTAGGGGACAAACTTGCCCGGAATTAATTTCACTCTTCACTTGCTTAAACTTTCGCATTGCGAAATTCTTCGTACAGTTTCAAACTGTTTCAACTGTAATATGAATGTTGAAATACTTACCAAATACCGTAATAATATCAATTTTTATAATCGTATGCTTAATTGTTATTGATTAAAATTTTTCTTCATAGATTAAAATTTATTCCAATTCGTAATAAAAATTACAAATATAAAATGTCACTCGTAATTATTCTATAAAAATGACGTTGCCAATTAGGTAAATATAAAAATGGACTTTGTATAAGATATTATAAGAGAAATAACATGCTTTGAATCTGTTTCGAAATAAATTTCTGTGTGAAAATAGCATTCGATCTGGTGCAGTAGTTTATGCATGTTTTTTGGAACAAACATACAGATTCAAAATTCACAAATTTCTAAAAATTATCGTTTGGGCTTGTGTTGCTCTTATTAGGATCCCTTATATATTTTTTTCTTACATATCTCCTATATACAGATATCATCTAGTTACAATTTTATTAGTAACATTAGACATCAGTAGACTGCCTTATAATCGGGAAAATTATTATTTAACTGTTTTTATTTTCATTAAGTTTCTTTGAAGCAGACTATGGCAGGAAGCCGTGTGATCCCGGCATAGGATGGGGTACCCTTTCCTTTCCTGTGGGTGTTGTAAGAGGCGTTCCTCTTAAAACATCCCTAAAACCCTAACAACGGTTGCCAACTCGCCTGCTAAGCGTGGCAACTACATTAAAAACTCCCGTACGGTAAACGGGAAGGCAACGATAACAGACATATGACAGGACAACGTTCTCAATTTATTTATTTAAGGACAGTCAACAAATTACATATAAAATAAGCAATTAAATTAAATATAATAATAAATTTAGATATTATAAAAAATAGTACTGTTATTTTCAGTATTTATTACATATATATCACAGATTGAATACATTATCCCTTTTACTCGCAATAATCACAAGTAATCATATAATTTTGCTCCCTTCGTTAACCTCGATCTCACCCGTAATACATATTACTACAGCTATAATCTCGCCTCAATCGCTTCAAATATTATAATCTAGGTATTTATCGTAGCACTAAAAACGTATAGCCAAGATCATGTATATTTAGATGGAGTATCAAATATCATAAAACGAAATTACAGGGTACAGAGGAATAAGACCTGAGTCCTCAGGAATGGCAACGCATGGAGGGTATCATGGGCGAAACAGTATACTCTGTTATGTCCATGACACTGCTCATGTCTATAGGCGACGGTTACCATATTTCATCAGGTGGGCCGTCAGCTTGTTTGCCAATTGCTAGGTGACGCTTTTTTTTTCATATTGTTTTAGTGCTTAATATTTTATCAAGTTATGCAAAAGTCTGAAATTGTAATATTGGTAATAAAGTAAATATAAATAAATTGCGCGTTTATGTAATTTCAATAAATACAATTTAACAAGTAGATATTGTTTCGCAAAAACAAAATAAAAAAAAACAATTGCAACGATAAACACGCACACTGATAATCGACATAATTACTAGATATCCTATATTTTAAATATTTGAATTTAGAACATAGAATCGTGTGTATACTTAGTATAATTTCTTACTGACCACTTAATATATTCGCAAAACAAGAGTTCAAACAAATTCGTTGAAGCATTTGTAGGGAGACGCTATATGTATCCAGATATCGATCTAAGGTATACCCATATATTTGTAGGTGTCAAGGGTGGGGGGTGCCAATTAACGCATGTATTAACGCGGGCTCACGGGGCGCGGTATAATTTGAACGCGGATCATGTCTCACCCCCAAAGTTATCCGAACGATGCGGGATTTGCTCAAATACTCCCGCGACTCACGACCAAGCCATTTGATTCTAATGGCATTTCATTGTGATTATTGGCTGAATTTATGTGAAGTAATACAAATTCAAATTGATTAAGCTAGACCTTTCGTCATTAAGACAAATAAAAATTGGTTTCCTTTGCAACATCTATCTTTAAACGTGGGGTGAATATAAATTACAGCCAATTAATAATTATAATTTAGATTTAAATTTAAAATAAAATTATTTAAATCGAGAAATTATCTTATATATTAATTATTATATTTACCGAAGTGTTTTCTGTTTTATATAATATGATATCACCATCATCATAATATCAACCTTTAACTGTCCACTGCTAAACTTCAGCCTCCTCCTTGGAGGGTTTCGACAGTAGTTGCCATGCTTATCAGGCGGATTAGCAATCACAGTTTTTTTTTTTATGGATGATAATAGAATGGTAATCCCGTTTGCGCTATCGGTATATACTAGCGGGCACCAGTGAGAGATGATTGTGAGGATGAAAAGGCAAGTGAGTTAGCCCATCGTGACGAATTCAACGATAAATCAGTCACGATGGTTTCCAGGGGGGATCACGTGGAGGTCGACCTGATAAAGTATATTGATAGGGATGGGGACTAACCTCCCCATTACTAAAAATCCCTTCCCTCCTAGCAATCGCAGTTAGGCTTTGGAGATGTTTTAAGAATTTACATTTATCGCCCTCCTTTAATCGCTACTTATGACATCCATGGGAAAGGCAGGGGTGACCTATTCTATGCCGGGACCACGCGGAAATCATATAATATATATTATATAAAGTTTTTTTTTAATTAGTTATATTGTATTAATAATAACCCTCCTAATTAATTCTATAGATATTTACAACGAAAACAATGGTATAAATAATCAATGGCTAGTGCAGACCCAAGACAAATTAAAATATTACTTCTTTAAGTAATGTTCCATTACATGTAGGCTTTAAACTAAACTTTAACTAAGATTTTCAAAAGAGCCTAAGAAAAAAAAATAAGTCGAACGCAAATGAAACCATGAGCGAAATCGCGATATTTATTTCTAGTTTTATATTTTACACAAACTTTTTTAATTTTATATCAATAATCTAGTACAAGTACACTAATAATATGAAGTATCAAGTATATATATTTGACCATCTTCATTACATTTTTCTTCGCCAACCAAAGTCGTTCAGTTTTTATTAGCGAGCGCATAAAACTCGCCGGATCTTATCTCTTTCAAGGCACAGGTAAAACACCGAACAACCAAAATTTGTAATAAACTTTCATTGCGTTGATTGTCCCAAATTTTTTTATTTCTTTCCTTTCCCTAATAACATTTTATACTTATAACTATGTAAAATTTATAAGTACTTTAAAAATTTAGAACTTATATAATTTTGCCTGTAGATTGATATACTGGTACATTCAACTATATGCTAATTTTATTTGTCTTCATTTGTTAGTCTGGTAGTTCGAGTCGCAAACATATATTATATATATATATATATATATATATATATATATATATATAAGAGATCATTAGTTCAAGAATCTTATTAATGACGGTGTGAATTTTCTTGGTAGTTCATCATGCCTACCTATATAAGTACTGCGCCATGAATCACTCTAATATTTTTTATACTATATAGAAAGGCAATGGGGAGGCCTATGTTCAGTAGCAGACAGATAATGGTTGAGATGATGATGTTGATGATATGGAAAGGCAAATAAGCTGAAGGTTTATTTGATAAAAAAATACTAATAATTGCTTATAAACATGGATATTACAGAACGATTGGCGTGCTATAATAAATAAAAAAGACCTTGTAATACCTATGATGGCCCTCTATGGTTCTCTTTAATTAATCTATTACTTGAAGAATTTCTTACATCACTTGGATATTCACAATCGAACCGAGTACACTCTTTCTGAATTCTGTTAAAATGTATTATTCCAATATCACACTCGATCCTAACCAAGTATTCGCATCGTGACCCGAGAAGCTGAAAAAACGGCAACGTAAGCAAAGATACGCCATCAGTCTTGATCCATTCAACGTGTATGTCCCCACTGAAGTGACAGATCGCGCATTGTCAGCGACGTTGGACACCGCTTGTGTCGCCGTGACAAATGAAATAAGAGGATCCCCGTGACGTCTAGCTGGAGTGCTCATAAAATCATATGCTTAACGTGAACGGAATTTCTGATGCCATATTCACAGACTACTTGATATTACTTCGTTTGTATTATTAAGTACCGTTTGATGTTCGATATTAAATGTAACTTATATTTTTGCTGTGTATAAAATTTTATTAAAATAGCTAGAACCTTTTAAACGTTTTTGAGTAATAAATATTTAAATAGTACACTTTGGTGGTATAGGGAACCGATACAGAAAGACAAGTAAAATTTCAAAATCTAATTTTAATATAATATAATTAGGTTAAGTTAATACTATAAACTGGTGTAATGTATACGTATCCCCTGAAATTAAAATATTATTACTATTAATTATCGTTACAAACTTGGATACTTTAATATTAATAGAATTGATATTATCGACTCTTATCAGAGTTCGAAAACATTAAAATTATTTGATGGATTTTTGGGTGAAACAAAAAGTACCTTTTAACATTTTTTTATTAACATTTTTGGAGGTACAACTAAAATTTATTCATTCGTGTTTGTGAAGCGCATAACCTCAATATTCTATATTATTGACGGAAACAATACAACGTAACAATCATTTATGTAATTAAAAAAATTAGCTCACGACTATAATACCTAATATAATGGGGTAATCAGAGGTATTTGTCTACTGTAACCGTTATGATAATCATAACGGCTTGTCCACATTTCACCGAGTACGTTTTAACCAAATATAGCCATAGTCAAGAAGTCAATCTAACGCCATCGCTTAAATTAATTTTTGTTACCGATGTTTTTCATCACTGAAAAACTCTTCTAATTTCCTGGACTAACTAACCCAATTGGATATTCTAATTAAAAAAATTAATTCTTTTATTTTATCTAAGGTTTGTATAAAAATATTTTTACTCCACTCACATTTATAAAACTGCCATAATATAAACGTGTACCTCCTTGTACGTTACGTAAACTCCTATTGTCTTAAACCCAATCTTTGTTAGTCATAACAATAAATGTTGATCTTGATATATACCGCCAAAATTTATGATCAGAGTAGAAAAATCTAGGCCAAGCAATTGCAAGAAAATTATATTACTGAGAAACTACTTGTTTACTGAATAGCTGATATAAATAGATACTTAAATCAGATGTATCCGTACGTGAGACCTCGGGGGAAAGGATGAAATAAGAAAAACATGTTTGTTGTCTGAATAAAATCGTACTCATTCGGATTTGGGAGATACGATTGTAGTTTTCCGTTATTCAATCATTTCATTTTTGGAATTACCTTTTCCTGTTAATATAAATAATACAGGAAAAATGTATTTCTTAAAAATATAGTACCTCCAACTATTGCTACTAAAATAATGTTTATTCGTTGCACTTACTTTAACTTCACTAGAGAGAGACTTTGTACAAAAGTCGATTGCTTGGGTACCTCTGTCCCATTCGTGATTCAACCGTGAAGCAGTTGTGTTTGCATGGCTGTGTTTCGGTTTGAAGAGTGGGAAAAGGCGTGAATTTACTGGGTACAAAGGAATAACACCTGAGTGCTCAGGAATGGCATCGCATGGGGGGTATCATGGGCATAACAGTATACTCTGTTATGTCCATGGTACTGCTCATGTCTATAAGCGACGGTTACCACTTTCCATCAGGTGGGCCGTCAGCTTGTTTGCCATTCTAAGTTGTATAAAAAAAACTTAATTCAGTAGTAATTTATCGGATCGATATTTATCTTTATTGACGTTATGTGAAAATCGATTTGTTTTTTATTATATTAATCAATTGTTATATATTATACTTTGGGAAATAGTATTTTGGATAAAAAAGGAGATAAGCTACTTTTTGCCCCGATTAATCAATATATCCCGGTCTCGCAGACAAAGTCGCAAGTGAAGAATAGTTTAATATAACTCAGAATAAAATTTATTTAACCTTTCTCTATTTAGAGTACTGTAGGTACCTAAACCCTAGAATAGTCTTTTATAGAATAAATTGTTTGTCCTTCTTTGTTTGCCCTTTTGTAAATTTTGTCATACAGACATTTGTTTATTTATCAATGTCATACCTCGTTATTGTTTGTTTTGCACATATTGCTAAGTTATT
This sequence comes from Galleria mellonella, assembly GCF_026898425.1. Taxonomy (NCBI): domain Eukaryota; kingdom Metazoa; phylum Arthropoda; class Insecta; order Lepidoptera; family Pyralidae; genus Galleria; species Galleria mellonella. The sequence continues at coordinate 181,034 of NW_026442179.1, forward strand.
TACTGCCAACTTATTTTTGTGATGTGGTCAATAAGAATGAACAAACAAAATAAATAAATAAGTTATTGATCAATCAATAATGCATTAATTAAGTATTACAGAGTAATGCAAATAGGATAATAAACGAAAATCTCTGTGATTTCCGTTGAATAAAATTTTCGCCGTGTGGCTCCATAATAGGATAGACCACACATTTTCCGTGGGTATCTTAAGAGGCGATTAAGGGATTTTAATGATTGTGAGATAGGCAGCAGCGTCTCTTAGAACATCACCAAAACCGGTTACTACGGTTACCACGGTTGCCAACCTGGATGTCTAGCGAGGCTACTAGTGGCAAAACCTTCCAGGAGAGGTCTATGTTTGGTGGTGGACAGTTAATGACTGATAAGATGATGACGAAATATTTAAATTTTAAGAATTAATTTTAATTAATTTCACCGATTAAAACCGCTACGCATGCTACTATGTACATAGTATCATGCTAAAATACAGCTTCCAATCCATTATATGCCACAAATCCATTGTATACATAACAATCATTATAATGTAAGATGAATGTTGTCAACAAGGGATCTATTGTGCGGATTCTATCTGTAACACAGCGCCGACATGTCCCCAACAACATGCGGGATTGTATTGCATTATATGCACAAAGTGTGTCCGAAACCTATTATAGTGATACATGCACAAAATGTGTGCGTGATCCATTATTGTTCATTAATTAGGGTTATGCTTTGATCATATAAGTTTTGTGCAAAAAATGTCATCGTATTAGAATTTCTTCTTTTTTGCAGTCCCTAGAAATATTTCCTTTAAAAAAAAGGTGTTGAATTGAAAAAAATAATCATCGAAATTAGTTCAGAAATGAGGGTTATATAAGTATGTCATCTGTGGTGATGGTGTAAGAATACAGGATCACCCCGGAAAAAGGTATTCTTTTCCATCATGAGCCAGAAATTCGTGTGAATAAATGACAAATTTATCAAAGAAATTAAAACTCTAAACAAAACTATATATTAAGCCACCATTATCGTGTTATTACAGGAACAGATTCACACTCACATTAAACGAAGTCAGAAAATTAAAATAAATAATTTCCACCCCTAGAAGATTGTCTTACGTCTTGTCTGATATTCTGCAATTTATCTCCAGTTACTACCCGCCAGCTTTTGAATGACAGATTGCTAAGTCTAAATGGACTTGCAACTTATTGATATGAACCTCCCATAATTTTTTTTACATATGTTTTTAGAGGATATTTTTTCAAATAATACGGAAATACCTGTCTTGACTGACTGACTACAAAAAGAAGGGGATTCTGAATTCGGGTATATATTTTTTATGTTTGTTACAACGTCAGTTGTAAACCGATTTGGTAAATTGTTTTTTTTTTTTTATCTAAAAGGATATTATTACAGATTAGTTCCATAGAACTTATCAAAATCGGTTTAGTAGTTTAGTTTTTAAATGAAAATAACTGATTTCGTTACAACTGAAGTCAGTTTTTTATTGTGAGACACAATCTTTAATTATAGTTTAACTATAATTCCAAATATAAATTTTTAAGATTCGAAGTTACTCATAAATTTACAGATATTTAAAAAGTTCATGCTCACTTTAAATAAAAAAGTCCTGTCTCATCTTTATTTTCTTATATAAAAAGGAGTGTACTATGAAATTTTCGCCTTTATAACCTTCGTACCGATAATTCCGTAAGGACTTATCTCTATATAAAAGTATATTAAGATTTAAGTTCTCATTTACTAACTAGTATAGATAACAAAGATTTTTAATATTTTACATTACTTAATACGGTATATTTCCCTATCTCTGGGCACAAAAGTCTAATCTTATAAACGTTCATCAAAATTTAACTGAACCTTTCCACAGGTCTACCACGAGAAAAAGAGCTTAAAATATTTCCCCATGTAATCAGCGTGAGGTTAGTTGTGATAGCTGGATTAGTCTAGATGAAATTATCCACGGGTAGTACTCGGCGCCCGGGTACAGTAAATTGAATTTTTTAATAAAAATCCAGCATTAAATTTTAGCTAGTCTTATAAATTTTTCGAGCTCAATTTAAAAGTAGGGGTGGATAATATATAGGAATATCTATATTATGTAGATATAATATCTAAATTTATCATTTTTAAATACAGGTCATCTAATGTATACGAGTAATATCAAAACGAAACACCTAACCGAAATGAAAATATCAGACTGATACGGATCATATAGGAGTGAAGACCTTTTTTCACTATCAATATTTAGAGGAAACCATATATATATAGATATTAGAGTGGTGTCGATGGTACTCATCCTTATTTAAAAGAAATATTTTGTGAAAGTTGATTTTTATATTTCAAATTGTACTTTAGGAATACAACTTTTAGGTTTATATTAAAATATAAAAAAATAGATTACTAGCTATATCCCGCGGCTTTCCTTGGTAAATTAAAATAATAACGGTTGTGTTAAATCTAAGATATATATCTGTGTATCAAATTTCTAATATATAATGATTAATGGGAGACAGGCGTGACTGATATGTATGTATGTAATGATTAATATATATATATATATATATATATATATATATATATATATATATATATATATATATATATATATATATATATATATATATATATATATATATATATATATATATATATATACTACAGAAAATCACCTGAAACAAAATTAACAATGAAATTATAAAAAATATTTAGAAACAAGTTTATATTTTTTTTTATATAACTTAGAATGGCAAACAAGCTAACGGCCCACCTGATGGAAAGTGATAACCGTCGCCTGACGTAGACATGAGCAGTACCATTAACAGAGTATATATACTATTTCGCCCATGATAGCCCCCATGCGTTGCCATTCCTGAGGACTCAGGTGTTATTCCTCTGTACTCAATAAATTCACGCCATATCCCACCCTTCAAACCGAAACACAGCTATACAAACACAACTGCTTCACGGCAGAAACACGAATGGGACAGAGGTACTTAAGCAATCGACTTTTGTACAAAGTCTCCTTCTGGTATTTGTATTATTCTTCTGAGTACCCACTCGTAGCCACCTATTTCTATTATCAAAATTAAGTTCCGATGGAAAAATAGAATGATGGTATATTCACTATCAAAACTGCTTTATTCTCAATTAATTTTAAGTTCTAATTCATAATTTCTAGATTCTGTCTCAATCCACAATAAGGATAATTTTATATTGATTTTTTTTACGAATATATGTGCGATATATGTGCATGGGTGTTTATTGATAGTTAAGCAACTTCATCAATTCTGCTCCGATTTGATTAGTCTTTTTAATCAAAAGTTTCGTCTTTAGATTTCATTCTAACGTAGTTACTATTAACTTATTTAAAATCTTGATTTATTGACATTCTTTTTAAGCCAATGTATAAATTGAAAAGTACTTTACCAATTTCTTTTTTGAGAATATAATATTGCGTGAGATAATTATAAAGAAATAATTTATTATTTTCTAAAATTCAAATTTAAATCATCTTTATTCAAAGAATTGTTTACGAGCACTTTTAAATAGTATTGTTTTTAATCAACTACAGGGTTCGGAATGTTGTTATCTGCTCAGAAGAGCCCCCAAGAAACTCAACAGTTACTCTTTTAAATCTGTTGACATTATGTGTATTTATTTAAATGAAAATTAATACGACATACTAATATATTTCGTTTGTGAAAAATGTTTGTGTTTTATATAAATGTAATACCTAAAAGGCCTTAAACTTCATCTAACGGGTCAGAGAGTAATTCTCAGAAACCCAATATATAGCTGGAGAACTGTCTACCATTTTTTAAAGAATCCCGTTCTTACATCTCTCTTTTTATGATTGTTCTTCTTTTATTAGAGTACTTTTGTTTCTTAAGTGAAATTTCCTAAGTTAGAAAGGCGGGGCTTTCGTTGTAAATCCGTGCTTACTCTTTGCGTCGTAAAAGTTCGGCGATTGAAAAAATTGTTTCTTTGTTATCCACTGGAGCTCGCGCGTCTGATTTACTTTTGATTCGGTATTTGACGACTGTTAGAAGTATCTTACTGTGTATCTTGTAAACGATGTAAAATATACAGGTTACGATAAAAATCATTAGTATCTACTTATAAGAGTATTTTCACAGAAAAATTCAACATTTTATCAGAAATACGAGTATTAATAAAAAATGACAAAAAAATTTAGAATATTTTATTGCATTATGTGTTATTTTATGGAAATCCTTATTATTGGTTAGTTGACTAGAATTGTTTTGCTTAATTCCGCTACGAGTAATATTAGTTAGTATGCGACTGTTAACATTTGAGGATTTATCACTATTATTATTACTAGAAGTAGTCTACGACCTTTCCAATTAGTCATTAATCTCTGGCCGTTATTCAGTCTATGCATATGTTGGGATATGTGTTCCACTTCTAAAAGAGGCATCTTCAGGCCCAATATTAAGAGATCCTAATGTTGATCGCTAGGCGACCAGAGTGTCAATTAGCCTAATGAGTCATTAACAGTCTAAGCACCAAACAGCCGGTTGAATAAATGTCCCTTCCATAATAAAATGGCGTATGATATAAGGAGGTGGAAGGGTGACTTTTCCGCCGTTTTTCGATTAATGTTTCATTCATTAAAATGTTCAATTTGACTAGTACAACATGCTTTTAAAAATACTAATGATTTGGATTTTGTATTATATTTCCAATATAGGAAAATATAATATTTTTAAAACGTATCTATTGATCTCAGAAAATAACTGGCATTATCTATGAAAAACCACAGACAATTGTAAAATAAGCAAAATTTTAATAATTTAGCTTTTTTACAATAAATAAAGATAAGAAAAGATAAAGTAACAAAAGGTACGACCATTAGCAAGGATAAAATTATGTGGCATTTCAAGGTTGAAGCTTTGTCATTGATATCCGTTCAGTTATAATCATTCTACCATTATCATAATCGGCTTATATAATAGGTATTAGTTTTGTAATAAGCTATATCAATGTGTATATTAATTTCATAATAAGCTATTTATTGCATTTAGGAAGCGATTATTGCATTCAGAATTTTGCGGTTTTGAAATTATATACGCATACGAACAAATAAATTATTTTATAACATATTTTTATGAATTGTAATTATTGTTTGTCGGCTTCGCTCACGTTTTACATTTTAGTGATGCCCGACTAGTTTCGAACTCAATAGGAGTCCTTACTCATGAGGGCGTTTCACAGCTGTATCGCGAGCGCGCATGAGCAGCAGCATGACAGCTTTGAATCACGAAAACATCTCTGAAATAGCAGTATACACGACCATGTAAGCTCTAAGATATGGGGATGAACTAATTGTCGATGGCGGGCTGTTCGAAGGTAAAAAGTAGCCGTAAGCATCATAATGAATTCCTCTGAGCACAGTCCATTTTCCAAGCGGTAGAATACGTAGAATGAATCAAAATCTCTTCTAAGACTATATGCTAATTTTATTGGACTTCATTTGTTAATCTGGGAGTCCGAGTTGCAAACATTACATATATATATATATATATATATATATATATATACTAGAGTCGAGTAATATATAGGTAGCAATATTTATACATTGTAGTTACAATATTTTACATATCGTCGCAATACAGCAATACATAATATGCTAAATATCGTTTATTCAATATTTAATATCGAAACGAAGCTCTCGATTGAAATAAATAAAGCTACCCAAATGATATGGGCGATATTAATATAGAAGATAACCTTCTTTTTGCCATCAAGGCCCAGAGAACTCAATATATAGATATCAAAGCAGTACTGATATTATACATGCTTATTAACTACTGTTAAAAATAATAAGACAATTTAATTGAACGTTGTATATTATTGGAAAACATATAAATGCAACTTAAAACTGTATAAAGGTTCCACTTCTACACGCTTTCACTTATACCCTACTGGGTTTCTTTAGACGATTTTTCTGCCGCTTTGTATGCATCAATTAGGATGAAAAAAAATGACGACGAATTTTAAGAGCATTAATTTTGCACGTTTACATTATACTAAAATTGCTGTAATGAAAACCAAGCATTCGGTTATTGGTTAAGATCTATCTTTGAGCAACCTCATTTTTTAAATGACACTAAATATATTTATAATGCATATATATTTTTAAATATTATACAACATCTTCTTTAGTTCCTAAACTGATCTAGATAGTATTTTTTTTTTAGATCGCGTGAGTTTTCTCTGGTATCTCTCTCACTCTCTCTTTATAATAAGGTTATATAACATTTGTTTATATAAGTCAGGAGGTTTTTGTACAATTATATTAGCAGTCCAGTGCAGTATAAGTAAAGCTTTGCATTGTGTGCACTTGTGCATAAAACTACGCTGCACGAAGTGGATTGACTAATAAGATTAGCATAATTGCACGAAGCAAGCGCACGCGAACCTATTTCTTTTCATAATTAGCACCCGCTGTTCGGTAATGCTTGCCTAAAGCACCAGCATACGTGGACGTACAGACAATATGAGGTTATATATTTTATACATATTATATCGCTGTTACTTCAAAAGCATGGTTTTTAGAAGTATAAAAATGAAATACGCCATTTTTAGATGGCGTATCTAGATAAAACATACACCAAATAAAGTTAGACCTATAGAAACACTGTAAAAACTACATACAACAACTACGTACTGTGAAAACTACATACAATTTGGTGTAGTAGTTTTTGCGTGATGCTGAAATAAATACACAGACAAACAGACAGACATGTAGATAGACAAACAAATTTTCTAAAAGTTATTATTTTAACATCTATTGGTTTTGTTAAGACCCTCATTTTAAATTTTCTTAAATATCTTCCACGTACAGACATTATCTACTTTTTTTTATATTAGTAAAATTCCAGCATAGTATTTTATACATTCACGTATTGCTTGTTTAATTCATAGATGGAAACTATATATTACCAATTATTGTTATATTTGCAAATTTACATTCGTTATATAATTTAAATACGAAACAAAGGCATTGTTTAAAAAATAAACTATGAATTAATAAATTGAAAAGAAAATAAGAAATAAAAAAAAATTCAATAACATAACGTAACAAAAAGGCCCGCTAAAAAGTATATATTATTACTTGAGCCTTTTTACACGTAAACTCTTGCTGGATAAAATAAATAGTTTATTTTCATTACTTTATTTTTATTATTATACTTTATATATATAACTGAGATAGATACATTCATATCCGTTACGCCTATCTTCAATATACCTATATATGCTTCCATTATACTACTTCCATATATTACTTCCATATACTTATATCTAGGGTGACTTTTACCGATATCTCCATTCATTCGTGTTCGATAAGTCTTTCTCGTAATTCTTCTTTTATCCATATTCCTCAAATTCCCAAAACAACACAACATTCCCTTTTCAATCGTTATCACTTCATTATCTTTCTATACACACTTCTCCCTAATTCTCACACTATTTCTCACTCTTTTAATGTTTCTTTGTTGTTGTAGAACACTTGTTTCTACAGCATTTAAACTGTTTTCAGGCTTCTTCTGCCATACCCACAATTTACTTCCATGTATGAATGTCAGTACTTTCTGAATAATGACAAGGTATTCGATACATTTTTATTTGCCGGAATTAAGAGCAGTGCATCATTAACACTGTTTCTTGCTTTCATTCTCCTTTCAATATCTCTATCACACTTTTCTTTCCTCGTAAACAATGAATCCTGGAAACACACTCACCGTTAAACTTTAAATCCTTTCAATAAACTTTATTTTTGTCTTTTTCGTATTTATTTTCATATCTTTTATTACCTATACTTTATTCTTACTGTTACTATTTGCTTAATTCATACTCCAACAATGCAAGCAGTTCTTGATCATCGGCAAATAAATGAGTCTTAAATAGTGATAATAGAAAAGTATGAAGGAGTAATTAATTACATTGACTTCTGAAAGATGTATAGAGAATAATAGTAGAAAAAAAAAGACTAAAAAAGATAACGTAAGCATAGAACAGAAATTGATAGTTGAATGAAATTTTTATTTCAATGTTTTTTATTTCAATAATAAATCAAACTGTTCCAGACGCATAATTTATATTCAAAAGAAACGTCGGATAGAATTAACTAAGTTTTTATACCTATAAAATTTGCTTTATTATAACAAAATATTCAGAATTACTTGGCCCAATACCTTAAACAATAGGTATTGTCCAAGTTATTCTGAATACATAAATATTATAAATATTCCTCTTGTACAAGTTATTTTGTTAGGTTTTTACGTGATTGCATCAAATTATAATGTACGTAGTAATATCTATGTTTATGCTTGAAGTGCAGTAAGAAAATATTGTTCTTTTTTTATTAAGAAGTTTAATAATTGTTAATTTAGCACTGCACGTATCAAGTTATTGAGTAATCCTACCATTTTTGTCATAATTTTCTATATTTGTATTTAATATATAAGTTAGTTTAACAATGTAGTATAACAGTTTTATTTGTTAATTTTGTCAGTTTCAAACTAGTTACAAGAAGTTGTAATATATGTATATCTCTACCTGGTCGTCTCAATTTATTCCGCAATATATGTACGCATATCTATTCTTCGCTAAACTAAGTGTTATCTTGCGGAAGTCTATATCACTGGTTATTTGGTTAGGATTATTTTGTTTATTTCCGCTAACATTAGTATGTGCGTTTGAGTGTTGGAAGTTACATACATACTAATAAAAATGAAATTAAACAAAATAAATGTAATCATATGATTACATATATATGTATTATGTTTTATATCAATATTTTTTAATCTGGCGGTTTATACTTTCAGAAATATATTCATAATTAAACATATTATTATTTATAATGAAAATTTAAGGAATATGTAATTAAATAATATATATACATGCTATGTAATTAAATATTAAAGTAAATGTTTTCTTATTTTCGTTATTTTTTTAATACAACGAAGAATTATTTCGTAGAAAGAAATAAATATAAATAAATCTTTAAAAATTACTTAGAAGGCATAATCGGGCGTGATTCTTTATAACAGAAAGCAAAATTTTGCTAAATTAAAAAAAATAGTAGTTAATTAGTTAAATGCACTCTTCTGCGATAAAAAGTGCCGTTTACAATATATATTATAAATTGCACTTTTTAATATATATCGATTAGCGAGTGTCATACAATTTTCGGCTATTGCATTTATTTGCTGCTATAGGGAGTCCCCCCTGACCCCTACCAGCACATATATTTGTTTACACAAACAGTAGATGTATTTATCCAATAGTATTAATATGTGTACAAAATTCCATCGAGTGCCAGCAATCAATAATATTAACTTATTTCAGAATAGGTACGTAGCAACTTGATAAAATAGCAAATTCAAAAGTTTGTAGCTGCAGGCAGTGAACACATTTATAAGCTGACGCAACAAAACACCGAGACTTCGACGGAGTTAAGTAAATATTCAATAAGAGGCTCGTGTATTGTACTGCGCTCGCGATTCAGTTTGTTCAATCTTCAATATAGCGGCATTGTTTTGGTTGTATTGAACATGTATATATTGCTCCGCAGAAAAGAAGCAACTTCAATCGTGAATACTCACACACCCGTAAACATCGAGATGTTCCGTATATATTTAATTTACAATGCAATTACATAGTAAATACATAGAATTACATAGTTTTCAGGTGACCATCAAGTGGAACGTATGCTTATTTGCCACTTTAGTGGTATAAAAAACTGTTGTATATATTTCAATAATAAGTATTTTTTTATTTACGTTAATAAACATAAGTTTCTTTTTATTCAGAATCGTGTATTTAAAAATAATATGATAGATATAATAGGTACCTCACAATCACGCCGATAACCTAATCCTCAAGTTAGTATACTCTTTATTACTCTTGTTGAATCTGTCACGTTAAGTCAATCGACCTGTATTCATCCCCACCTATTATCTCTCACTAGTGCCCTACTAGTAACAATAGTGAATATTGAGTTACATCCCATTATCATCCACTAAAAAGTTCTTTATTATCTAAAAAATCAAGTAAAAAATATCGGGGAGTACAACTTAGAACAGCATTTATATAAAAATATTATTTCTTCAATAAATAGTTTATTTCTTTGCAAGGAAAAACGTCATTGGCAATATTCACAAAATTAAATGTACCTAATGCATGTGTAACTAATGTATCTAATTTTCAGGATAAAAAAGTGGAGATGTCATTATAAAAAAAAAATTGAGACGTATTGAGTATCTCCTTCTTTTGAAAGTCCTTTGAAAAGAAATCGAATCAAATAGTATGGATTATATATCAGGATATAGTGAACTATGCAGTCAAATAATAATACTAACAGACTAAGTATGTATTTCAACGACTATTGTTACACCTGACGAAGTGGCGTCCTCTGATGTCAACATTTTCTGGGCCGCTTCAATTAAACACACGCATATGGTGTGATTTACCGAATTACAACTTCACACGATCTCTATATTAGTCGATAGTGTTAAATAAATGTAAATGTAGTATTAATAATTATGTTCAGCAGTGGACAGTTAAAGGCTGATATGGTGATGATGATTAAATAAATGAACCAGCGGTAATATGTGAAAACATTGTGAAAACTTTTTTGTTATGTCTACACATTTTATTTATACTAAATAAGTACTTTATAAGTACTATATAAGTTTAAATATTTTCCTTTTAATCAAATTAATCTATTTTATGCAAATATCTATATTTTGTTAGAAAGAAGCAAACAAATGTTAATTACTAAAGCTAAAATATAAATAGAAAATTTAATCTATTTCTCTCCCAACGATTTACTTTTATTTTAAACATTCCCCAACATCTGGCACAACATTATCAAAACTGACAACATATTACCTTACCAACACTAGCGACAAATGTAGAAAAAGTCAACACGAATTGCACTGTGCACTTTATTTACGACAACAAACTACGAAACTCTTGACATTTATAGAGACGATTGTGTATTTATGTAGTTTTAATGGCTTTGCCCATTACCCGTGCCAGGGTAGACATTAACAAAGAAAATATCACAATTGAAGTTATTTAGTAGCAATCGGGGAACATACTGCTACTGGGATATGTTTGTGAAAAAAACTTTATTTATTGGAGGACGTATTCTGGAACACGAGCGATCGAGTAATAAATTAATAGACGCTTAGATTTATACGAAACGAGCGAACTCTCACTCATTCCCTACTCTTCTGAATTTAATTTAGTGTATACGTGTACAAAGATATTAACGGAGTACATTTTCAAGTTTGATTGATACATTAAAAATATATTTGATTACAATTATTTTGTTTAATTCTGCTATTATATGCGTGTGATTAGCTATTAGTTTTGCAACAAAATAGCAGTCAGAGATTGATGGAAGGTTGTGAAACTTCTCGTAGTTTCAGTTGTGTTTAATCTTCAACCGTTGGCAGTCACAAACATACTAATGATAGAGGAATTAAACAAAATAATTCCGGAAGATTATACCTAGTTCAGTAAAATACTTTAAACATAGTGTTGATTAATTAAGTGTTGTGTTTCTTAGATGGTGCACGAATTAGTTGTGGCGAGTTAAAAAGTAAAAAGTTTGTTACCCTTATGTCAATAGTTCATGTTAATAGGCCGCCTACTTTTTTACCACTTTCCATCAGGTGGACTGTCAGCTTGATTGCCATTCTAAGTTGCATAAAAAAGTATGTAGACCATCTGCATGCAATGGATCCTTCTGTACTTTGTACTGTAACTTGTAGCCAAAGCAAAATTCATGGAAGGAGAAAGAGTCGAAAAAGGCAATGGAAGAGAAATACGATGGATCGATGCAATGAAGGAGCTTTAAAAATGCTCAACTTGGAAAACGATGATGAAAATAGTGACATCCTCATATAATCTTGACTCTTAGTAATGTGGAAACAAGAAAGAAGATACACGTTTAGAGTATTCCCTCGGTGCTCAACAGTATTTGTAAATAATTTCGTAGAAGGTTCTGAGAAATTTCACAGAAATTAAATTTTCACAAAATTGTACTCGTTTTTCAAATCATCTGAATATTTTCTATGATTTTGTCACGTCGCGTCTTTTTTTTTCATTTAATAGTGGAATCTTGTCGGCGCAACTAATTCACGTGAACGTCATTCATCATTAAACGTTACTAATACCGACCCGATTTTCACTTTTTGCAATCGATGGAGTTTACTTCTATATTAGTTTCGATAACTAAAACTAACATTTTAAAAAAACCTGCTTGTAACATATATATGAAAATCTATGAAACGTTTCGTAGTTTATAAGTGTGTATGTTTACAATTAAATTCATGTTTTACGAAGGAATATATACCTTATTGGAAACATAATTTAATGTTGAATATTTTTATACGAAATAATATAATTACGTACATATCTGTCACGCCTGTCTCCCATTAGGGTAGGCAGAAACAATGGAACGCCAAATGCTTCGATTCAAACAAACCTCTTTCGCTTCTTCCACATTCATCAATCTTGTCATACACGCTCGTCGGTTACGGGTACTTTTAATTTGGCCCTTCTTCAGCACGTCGTCTATTTGGTCGACATACGTCCGTCTAGGGCGGCCCCTACCGACATCTCCATTCATTCTTGCTCGATAAATCTCTTTCGTAATTCTTCTTTCATCCATCCTCTCCAAATGACCAAACCAACGCAACATTCCTTTTTCGATTTTGGTCACTACATCGACTTTCAGTCCACACTTCTCTCTAATCACACTGTTTCTTACTCTATCTTTTAAAGTAATACCACACATACTTCTCAAAGCTCTCATCTGTACAGCATTTATCTTACTTTCATGCTTCTTCTGCCATACCCACGATTCGCTTCCATACATGAGTGTTGGTGTCAGTACTCCTTGAATTATAGCAAGGCGAGCTTTGCTCGATACATTTTTACTTGACATAATCGAGAGCAATGCACCGTTAACACTGTTTCCCGCTTTTACTCTCCTCTCGATATCTCTTTCACACTTCCCATCCCTCGTAAACAAAGAACCTAAATATAGAAACTCACTCACTTGCTCCACTTTTTCATCTCCTATCATAATCTGGCATGCCGTTAAACTTTCATTCCTCTCAAAAACCATTACCTTCGTCTTCTTCGCATTTATTTTCATACCTTTTCTTGCATACTCTTCATTCATTATAGTCACCATTTGTTGTAATTCATACTCCGACGATGCAAAAAGTACTTGGTCGTCGGCGTATAAAAGAGTCTTAAACAGAGACTCATTCATCCTGAATCCACAATTAGATCCTTTCAAATCGGTCAAGCAACTGTCCATAAATAGGTTGAACAGCCAAGGAGACGCTACACAGCCCTGTCTAACACCGCGTTCAATGCCAAACCAGTCTGTATAGACTCCATTTATTCTGACACAGGCATTTGAATCCTTATATAAAGATTTGAATGCCCATATCAAATGGCTGCTCACCCCATACATTGCCAGTGTTGACCACAGTTCATTCCTCTTTATCATAAGCCTTTTCAAGGTCAATGAAGGCGCAGAAAATATATAGGTTTTCTCTTATTAAGGAAAACTTGATAATTTAACCCTGCTTGCACATCCCAAATTTTATTTTTATACAATTTGCCTACAACACTAAGAAATATAACTCCTGCTGTGACCCGCTGCCTTTATATAGTGGCACAATAACAGCTTTGCTCCAGTCACCTGGAACACAACCGGACCGCCAACATTTATTGAACAGCAGACACAGCAGGTTTACAATGATTTCTCTACCTTCTTTAAGCAATTACGATGTTAGCGAAATCCATCCAGCTTATTTCCTCTATTGTAAATTGGTCGATGTCATCAGGGGAAGCCAATGAATCGCTTCATATACATTAGGTTGACACATTTAGTCTTCAATGAACACAACAATGAGTTTAAGCGTAATATCGGATACACGATTCTAATAGACCTTTATTTATTTTATCTTTTATTGTGTGCTGTCGATTATATTATGTTGTTTTATATTTATATATATATATATATATATATATATATATATATATATATATATATATATATATATATATATATATATATATATATATATATATATATATATATTGTTGTTTATAATTTGGAGTAATTTTGATTTACTTATATTTATTATATTACGATTAATATGGAAGTTTATAAAGATATTAAGATGTTTGAATATTTGTTACTTAATCATACTTACTGGTTGTATAAACCTTCATCTTAGTTTCATATAAACAAAGTTTTAGGATAAAATAATTGAAAATAAAATACATAAGCTTACAACTCACAATCTTTAAAGTACGGATGGCAAAAATTATAAATTTATAAACACAGATTTTTTATGTGTACATCGTAAATGGTCTACACAAGCATACCTATATCTATATGTACACGATAGCAATTAATTCGATTGAGTACTAATAATTTTCAGCCAGAAACTGGAATTTTATGGACGGAACAGATGAAATTGTTACTGTACTGAGCGCTCTCAACGGTATAACATTTGGATTTATTCAGTCGTGAAATTAAACAACCCCCTAAGCGCCCTCTATCACAATTCATGCTACCATTTGGTTGTGTAGATTCCGAGTGAGAATAGTTACTCTACTCATAGTTGTTACTCAGTTCTAACTAATATTATATATGTGAAAGTGAGTTTGTTTCTTTGTTTATTATCTCTTAACGCTTTAATAGAATGACCAAATCTTATGAAACTCGGTACACAAATACTATATTGGACAAAAAATGATATGAGCTGTAACTTTTTGTACTGGTTTTTAACACCCATTTACGCAAAGTTACAAGCGAACACTAGTCTATTATAAATTAGCTGTACCCTCGACTGCTTCTGTTTTTGATAGAGTTTTAAGAGGTAAATGGAGAAGTGATAGAAAACTTGTATTTATAATGTAGTTAACTAGCAATTTGTTCGAAATAAGATTAAAATATCATTATTAAATTAGGTATATTAAATTTACTATTAAAATTATTTCTAGTCTGATTAATCGTTTAAGTGTGATTCACTTACAAACATCTAAACAAACTTTCACAATTGTAGTCTTAGGTATGTAAAATAATGTTAATTTCTTATTCAATACATAGTCACTTTGACAGTGTATATAATACTATTACAAATTAAATAAATCTTTATCTTTTTTAAGTATAATATACATATACTATGGTACAGAATATAGGTTATATAGGTAGATGGTATAAACTATAGACAATGTGAAATGTTGACGCATGAGGATACCATGGGTATCAGAACGTACTCCGTGATATCTATAATACTGTTCATGTGTTCAAATGTAATTAGCAATATCCTGGTTGTCTGTAAATAGCTTTTAGCGATAACCGCCTTTTTATATGCACATTCTGTATAAATTCCTTGTATACATCTCCTGTGCGCAATAAAGAGTTTATTATTATTATTATTAAAAGCTTGCATTATACGATGAAATAGCCCATATTCTTTTTAAAGGTCAATAGTTATTTAGAAAACCCTATAGCGAAATTGAATATAAACTCATTTTATATTTTTATTATTTTACAACTGATTTATAAGGTTATTCCGTGCGTCAAGTGTGATGGCAGCGTTGCGTGTCGCGAGACATTTGTTTGCGAATGAAAGTTTAAATGATTTACTTCTCACCGTTGTATAAGTTTCTGATAACACTTAACCCAGTACTACCAACGAGTCGGTAAAAGCAACAATTCATTTTTTATTCAGTATATTTTTAAACTGATTTCAATAAAATTTTATGTAAACTAGAACACTGTCACGCCAGGGCAATGTTGGTAGTATTAAATATTGTTTACAGTTATAAAATTCTAATGATGCAAACGTAAAACGATTTTATTTTAATTTTTTATTTATTTTGAAGACGTGACTATTAAATTACGCAATTTCTTGATACTTTTAATGGCCGCTATATTTAGTCTATACTGGTGTCCAAGGAGTCTATATTTATTTTTAAAACCCATATCTAACTAAAAATCTATGTTGAAATTCATCGTGATTCATTTCTGACGAATTTGTAGCAATGGGCCAACTGTACAACTGTCGTATTTCGTATTTATAGTAGTAAACTAGTTGATGGCTCAACCGATGGATCATGATAACGTAGTCGCTTTGTTACAAATAGTTGAATAACTACGAACCATAATTTTTTTATGCAATTTAAAATGGCAAACAAGATGGCGGTTTACCTGTAAGTGGTAATCGTCATTCATAGACATGATCAGTATCATGGACATGGCATGTGCTCTTATATACTCTATATATAGACGACATCCCATGATATCCTTCATGCGTGTCAAATTTGAAGATTGAGGTGTTATGTCTCTGTGTCCTGTAATTTCATTGCTATATCCTACTCTTCACACTAAAACACAGCCACACAGATGCAAATGCTTCACGGCAGAAACAAGAATGGGACAAAGGTATCAAAGCAGATGACTTTTTACAAACCCTCCCTGTGTTAAAAAAAAAATTAAAAAAGATGAATAATCTGAGAATACATTATAATATTATTTTTATTACATTATAATAATATGGTAATATTTTAATCGTTAAAAGTTTCATAACAATACATTATATATTAATGTAATAACTACCTTGAGCTTGACAGTGCCCCGGCCCGGTCGCACTCGCATCACCGTCGCTCATGACCAAGGTTCACGAATTGATCCCGAAACTAGTCGACCTTTTTCGGTCTAATTACACGTAAGTTAAACTGGTAGTTATTATATTAAATATTTTAATCGTTTATTTATTTATATTACTTTAATTATACTTACGTAGGCGCTTATTATTTAAAACCATATCTAAATAACATGTATTGAATGGTATAGTTTTATAATAATTATTTTCAAATGTAGCTCAATCATCTGGACGAGTGGCGGTCTTCCACCGTGCGTTTTTCAAGGCACTTTCTTCCACGCACAACCATCCTTTGGAATCAACTTCCAGCAGTAGTATTTCCGAACCGATACGACAACATAACCTTCAAGAAAAGAGTATATTCCTTTTTAAAGGGCCGGCAGCACACCTGCAATGCCGCTGGTGTTGTGGGTAATCATGGGCAGCGGTAGTCACTTACCATCAGGTGACAGGTTACATCAGGCTCGTTTGCCCCCTGTGTTGTAAAAAAAAGGTAAATATCATCAATATAGAATTCTATAAACCAATAAAAGATAAAAACGTAATTATATTTTTTAGAAATGACCATTTTGACCTTCAAGGTATTTATTTAAATAATATATTATAAAAAACAAATTTAAATAAATGTCTGTAATTGTAAACAGTAATCATTAACTTTGCCCGTAAACATGTAACCTTATGTTTACTAAAAGCCGAAAGTATCCGATTTCTAAGAAATAACAAGGTATGCTGTAACAAACATTCATTAACACAACTCACAACTAAAATAATTAAAGCATCCAACAATATCGAATTTCCAACAATAGTTAACATAGATAAAGCAAAATGGTCACTCCCACCTAGCTTTTTACACTGTAGCGTGCAATTTTTCACTTAGACTAACGACTGAGCGAACAAAAGGCCATTATATCGCGTGAGTCCACTGTTATCGTGATACACACTAAAATGTACCGAATCCTACTAATTAAAAGTTTACGATGAAACACCACCCTTGTTATTTATGACGCAACAACCTATGAACAGGGCCCGAGCTAGGGGAGAAGGGGCAAGGGCAATAGCCCGAAATGGCAAAATTGAGGGACGGCACAACTGGGTGGCTGGAGGCGGCTAACGGTTAAGGGTTGAAAAAAATATTCGGTCCGCATTGAATTAATATTCGTCGTTTAAATGTATGGGTTTAGTTCGTTATCAAACAAAATTAAAATTACTGTCATTCTCTTAAGCGATTATACTATCAACATTACTGAATATTTTGTTGACGAAAATCGACAAAAAATTTGGGCTACTTATACTAACTTTACAAGTGTACATGTCATGTTAGTATGGAAGACTGAAAATGTTTTTATGTATTCAATCCATTTTTTTTTTTATATAAAAAATGTAAAATTTAAATAAAAATTTCTTTCTTTTTTTTATATGAATTAAACTCTATGAAATTAAATTTTAAGAGGTTTATATTTAAATGCGTATTAATCCTGTACTTATGTAAATTTCTAGCGCCATTAGCAATAAATACAGAAGCAAAATAGCTAAAAGCTGATCTAATCGGCTATGTCACATCTGAGTGAATTGCTTTAGTTGAATGTTCACTTTTTTGTTTTTTTTTTTTTACTAACATAGTTTGTAAGGAAATTATTGCGAACAAAATAAACTAAATTATAGCTTGAAAATAAACAAAAAAATACTATTATTATTAAATCCTGCCCTGTGCACAAAATATCCTCTCGTTATATTATAAAACATTTTTATACTAGAAATCTGACGAGTGAAACACGACTAAAACAAATGACAAATTATTGTTACCCCGTTAACTGATTAAATGTTTTTATTTATATAGAATTTTAAAAAATGTGCTAAAAAATAAGAATATAATATTATCACTTCTTTCCATGTCTATGGTAAACTAGGGGAACAGAGCAACTAATGCCAGTGACTTAAAGTAAAACTCTGTGCCAGATCTGATGAAAGATATGAAGCATGTATCTTATATTAGAAGTTCTATTGACGCTATCTTCTGTATTCTGAGCTCTATTTACCGATAAATAAAATATGTTAGTAAAATGATAAAATATTTTATATAGTCGTAATAAAAAAATCTTATATAATTATCTTACAATGGTAAATAAAAATACATACTAATGTATTTCAGTATTCCAATCGTAATTTTTCACAAATTTAAAAATGAATTAACTACTAATACTATCAGCATTTCGGATACAGTGTCAGTATTCAATAGGTATGTATATTAAGGCGAATTTACATTACGAAACTTGTTGAATGCTAGATGAAATTAATTTCAAGAAACTAGTCTTTTTAAGGCTGTAGAGGAAGCTAGCATAACGAGAACTACAATATTGGCTATCGTATTGTGGTCCTGTTATTGAAGTAAAATGAACATTAAGTATCAAAATTGTCATGAAACTTAATCCAATCAATATCAATACCATTATTATCATATCGGCCTTTAAATGTCCATAGGCCTCTCCCATAAACGAGGGTTGGTTAGGAGTAGTTGCTACGTCAAACGGGTGTCAAACTGGTCAACACCTCTTATGACACCCACAGGTAAGAAAGGGTTGGCCCATTCTATGCCGGAAACACAGCGTCAATCATTCAATATAATTAATTATAGATAATCGCACGAATTGATATAATTATTTTCGTTAAAAAATAGCCGTGGGTCTAAGACTGTTTTATGTTTCTAAAACATATACAATTAACATTAATATAATAAAAAAATAATATAACATGAAATTAGAGATAATGTACATGTATAATACTTGCTGAAATTAATGTCATATAACAAGTTTCACAAAAACAGTTTCGTAATGTAAATTAGGCTCGAAGCTACTGCTACACTCGCATTATTTATGTATATTTCCAGTGTAGGTACATACATTCGAATGCTTACACGCTCTCCTAGTCGTAAGATTGCATGAAATATGCTTATAATTACTCGGGTTATCGCGCTAGTTGAGGTAAATAGGGCGAGCGGATGGCGTGTTCTGCTGTAGTTCTAACGGCGACTGATAGGTGGTAAAGATTATGCTGCATTAACTTAAAAAGGCATAGTTGTTTAAGACATAGAGACATTAATACTTTTTTAATGAGAAGTTGTAATTAAAACATAAAAATGCGAGCAAGTTAATAATAGTTTTTTTTTTTTTTGTTAATAATATTGTTAATAACAAAATGGACCAAATTATAGTCTGAAACAAAAATGATTATATACGCTGGTGGAGTGAGAGTGAATACCTGTGAGGGATGATAGATTGAGAACGAGAAAAGGCAAGTCTGTTAGACCATAGTGATGAATATACCTGGATTTCAGCACAATGCTAAACGGAGCTAAACGCGACGAAAAAGTTTTTACAGGTACGAGTATATAGTACCTACATACCAGCTTCTTTATTGCCGACGTTTCGGCGTAGATTGCATCACGTCGTGGTCACGACGTTGTTGCGTTAATTCCTGATTGTATATTTAAAAATATGTGTAAATAATGTGTAAGTTTAAAATTAACTTCAGCAGAATAGTTTCTAGGGGCGACCACATGGAAGTCAACCTAACAGGATATATTGCTAGCAATGGAACTGGTAATTCGCATTACTAACAATCCCTTCTCCTCATACCAGCCGTTATCTGTTCACTGCTCAACATAGGCTTCTTCACAGATTACCATAAGGAACGGTCCTGAGTCATCTGCCTCCATTGACTCCCTACAATGCAATTGAGTTCGTCACTCCATCTGGCGAGGGATCGAACGCAAAAACTTTCTTCTCCATCGGTTATTAGTGCTTCGAGTTATGTGACTAGTCCAATGGCACTTTAGCTTGCTTATCCAAATATAAATAAATAATTATATTATGGTAGTATTTTGCTTGTTACATAAAAGCTTTAAATCACTCAGCGGGCTATGAAGAAGGCTATGCTCGCAGTCTCTTTGCGTGATAGCATCCGAAATGAGAATATATATCTAAAGAAGAACCATAGTAACCGATATAGCTTGAAGGATAAGCAAATGGAAGTGGCAATAGTCTGGTCACAAAGGTCGAAAAACTTATACCATAATGTTCGAGCTTGTACAAAAGCGTTTTATGATCCACACAATCAAATGCCTTTGATAGGATAACATTAGCGCAACACCTGCGTCAGTGTAGACTTGCCGGTGGTGAAAGATTCTTGGAGAAGATCATTATCTCTTATACCATAATGTTCGAGCTTGTACAAAAGCGTTTTATGATCCACACAATCAAAAACCCTGAAGTGATGTAACATTTGATTTAACATTATCTTTTCAAACACCTTACTTAGAACTGGCAAAATAGATATAGGTCTATAGTTCCCTGGCTCAAATTTATCTCCTGATTTAAATAGTGGGATTAATTTGCTAAATTTCATTAAATGTGGAAAAACGCCATTATCAATACATTTATTAAAAATAGTGGCTAGATATGGAGCAACAATATCTTGAGTGGCAACCCCGTACCCGTACCCTCACTAGATGGAGTGACGACCTCAAATGCATTACAGGGAGTCAGTGGATGCAGGTGAATTAGGACCGTTCCTTATGGGAAAGGCCTATGTCAAGCAGTGAATGGATAATGGCTAAGTAGGATGTAGTATTTATTCATAATTATTAAAATACTATTATTATTATACTGTTATGAAAGCAATATTTAATAATAAATATGACATTTTTATACTCATCGAACAACAGACGCGGTCAAGATAACACGCCACTATATGCTCATCCAGCCATGGGACACAACCAACGTTGCTTTATCTCATTTCAATTGTTCAATTGAATTGTTCGACCTTAACGGTGAAATTAATTGACGAACTTATTTAATTTTGTTTGTATATTTTAAAACAATGATAGTGGAATCAAATATACGAGTGTGATTAAATTTTAAGCGGGCGACACAGCTCGTTACCGCATAATACACAAAGGCATAAAGACATAAATAAATCACAGAAAATTCCATGAATTAATTATATAGATAATTTTTATTGCTTTTGGAGAAAACAAATACAAATTATATAAATAAATAGTATGATAAGAAACATGGGGAAAATAAACATTTCAAGAAAATGATCACACAGAGAAAACAATGGGTGGCTTTATTGCAAAAAGGAACGGTTTCATTTCCAGGTAATTTTTTGATGGAAAGATTAATTATAAATTATATTTTTCTATTAATAATTTTACGTAGTTACGGCGCGTTATTAAATAAACGCGCATAATGTATTTACTGGGAAATATAATAAAACATCAATTTGTGGATGAATTTATGATTTTTTAATTCATCTGAAACATTAATTGAAAGATAGATAATCCGGTAGATTTCAAAACACAAGAAGAAAGATGACATTTTAGTGAAATATTGACGAAACATTGCAAATTTACTTCAATATGAATAAATGAATAAAATGCATACAGCCCGTCTGATGATAAACGGTCACTGTAGCTTATGGACGCCTGCAACACTGGAAGTATCACGTGCGTATTGCCAATCCCGAAGAAACCTTAATATACTCTTTTTAAAGAACCCCATACTGTGATCTCTAGAGAAAACCTAGCCAGGGAGTTTATTCCATAGCCAGAGCGTTCGCGGGAGGAAATTCCTATGAAACCGCACTGTACGTGACCATTTAGGTTCAAGCTTGTGAAGATGTATTCCCTGTCGATGGCGATAGTATGTAGTCGAATTGCGATTTCTCCTTTTTCTAGTCAATTAAAGGACATAAAAGAATGTAAATAATACATTGTAGGCACTAATTCGATATTTCTATCCAAATTTAATCCCAGCTTCTCACTTTTTCACAATACGAAACGTGATTCGTAAAAGGGGAAAGAAAATGATTTGATAAAGAGTTTGCTTGACGGCTATTCAAGAGTATCGCGCTCTGATGTTACGGATTGGAAAATTTATCCTAATAGAATCTTATATAAATTCAGCCAGATGAAAATGAAGGGATTCAATTATAATATGAGAGATGAAATCGCTCGATATTGATCTAAATTAAATGGAATTTCAAAATGTAGGTAAAAAAGAAGGATTGACATGAGTATTATTATTTAAACTTTTTCTTTGATTTCTATCTATATCACTGTTATAGAGTATATAATATGTAGATAGAAATATCGTAATTATATCATGAAAATAATATGAAATACTTTTATCCCTTATTTTTAAAAACGTTAAACTTCTTATAGACTTATTATTATATATATATTTTGTCTCTTTCTTTTTTGCTAAATTCTCAGTATGAATAAAAGTGACAAAAGAGTGTAATAATTAAAATAAGTTTGTAGGAGGTTTTAATTTTTATAAATGAAAGAATTAGAGTTTACATGCTCATTTAGAATTACTAAATGTATATGTAAAATCTCTGTTAAGATGCGTTAAATCATTTTATCATGTACCTAAGTAAGCTGAGAGTCGCGTAGGTATATTAAAAAATGAGTCTGAAAATAAAAATAATTCTATTTTATAAATAGAAAACATTGTCTATTTTTAAGATAGAATTAGTGTACATTGGATAAGAAATCCGCCCAAACGAAGTAGATTAGCGTAGGTGCAAGTGATTTATATGATGATGCCACTTAACTTTAAAAATAGCGTCTTTGTTGTATAAAATTAACTTTTAGCAGTATTCTTCTTTTTGACAAGAATTTTCCAAATTATAATGAAAACTTTTAGATATACGCAGATAGAGATTTCATTGTAAATTTATTGATAAGCTTTGTTACCTTTGTAAGTTTATTTGTTTGTTTATTACCTCTTGGCACTTTAACAGCTGAAGCAGTCGTCATGAAATTTAATGTACAGATAGCATTTTAGATAAGGAAAAAGTCTACTTTTTATCCTATTCAATCAAATACCCTAATCATGGGGGAGAAGGGATTGTTAATAATGGAAATTAGCAATCCCATTTCTCACTCTCGTCCTCGTCGAAACTCTACGTTCCGAGTTCGCCCTAGAAACCATCGTAATTAATTCTTGTTGAATCCATCACGATGGGCTAACTGATCTGCTTCATCATCACCTATCATCTCTCACTGGTGCCCCACTAGTGTATACCGATGTATATCATGCATTAAAAACAATACGCTAGTCTATTTTGTAAATTAAAAATATCATATATACAAATCTAGATCGAGAGTGGGGGAGGGGGTGGTAATGGATTGTTGTTAGTAATGGGATCCGACAGTCTCATTGTTAACGATATATCCTCACAGGTCAACCTCCACACAATTCCTCTTGGAAACCATCGTGATTAATTATTGGTGAATTTGTCACGATGGGCCAACTGATCTGCTTTTAAACTCTACTATCATTTTTCACCGTGCCGATACCGATGGGTTACTATTACATCTTCATTCATTAAAAAAAAACTAGATGGAGGAAAAAAATTTTTTTTTTATTTATTATTACTAACATAATAAAGAGAAAAGATTTGATTGTTTATAACGGATAAACTTAGAAACTACTAAATTTTTTTCACCTATAGAAAGTTATCAGCAAGTAATATAGGCTATGTATACTATTATCTAAAATCTTATCTAACCCGTGCAAAACCAGGCCGAATCACTAGTAAATTATAAAATTGAATTTGTTAAAAGCCTATATTGTAATATTATGAACACACCTTAATAATATTTATCTCATCGCTTGGAACGAAAGCGGCCAAATGCCTCGTGATTAAAGAGCTCGACTCATGTAAGCCAGGAAGCCGGGCCTCAGAAAGCGACCGCGCAAAATTAATAAGCAGAATCACTCTTCTTTACCGTCTCATAAATTACATTGATGGTGACTGGCAACAGTTATAGAAGCCATAAAAGGCGAGCTTTATTAGAATCATAGAACAGGTGAAATTTATGTATGGTTGACGAACGATAATAAAAATGTATAAGCATGTTATTTTTTGCTGCAATACGAACAAGTTAAAGTCCCTAAAGAATCCTTTTTGAAGATACTGTAATATCTAGGGAAAACCTAATATATTTTTTTATAGATAGTGACAAAACACACCTATAGTTAACATTAGTTTGTAGATAGGAAATTTTATTTTTATTAATAACATGGTAACATAATATATAATATAGATATATAATATAGACTCGGTACCAAAAACTGTCAATAAAATTGTAACTAGTCGATGAAGATACGAAACATACATGAAAGATATTTAAAGAAAAATAATATGATTAATTAATAAGATCCAATAGATGTCTAAATAATAATTTTAAGAAATTTCATCAGTCTGCCTATCTCTCTGTCTATATGTTTATTCCGACATTAGGCATAAATCACTACACTAAATTAAATGTGATTTCAACAGTTATATTCCTAAAGGTATAACTTAAAATCTAATGTATGTTTTATCTTACTATACCATTTAGAAGTGGACCATTTCTTCTACTACGTCTACTAAGCGTAAAAAAGTTTTTTTTTTTTTATAGTTACAAAGATGTGCGCGGTATTAAAATACTCTCAAATCCATGCGTAACAATTATTTTTAAGCAAATTACATTAGTTACAAAACATACATTTTCATATATATGTATATTACAGCATTGGATTACATTGAATATCTTTTTTTATATATTCTAGACCGGTTTAAGCTCAGCGCTGTCTGTCACTCAATCAATGTCAGAATTTTAGTAGATAAAAATGTAATTTTTACAAAAGATAATTTAAATACCAAAATAACAACCGATTTATACGCATCGATTAATAACGAATCTAAAATTCGATATCATATTCTAAAATACGGGACAATACCAATTCATGGAATTGAATGAGAAACAAAAACGTCAAGAGTAATTCATATCTTCATTTCCACTGGGTTTTATTGTCTTGTACATTTTTATTGTGAACGTTTTCTAAGCTATCGAAGCATTGTCGAGATATAAGAGGGTTCTATTATGTGTTTAAATCAACGAGGGAACGTCGGCATGGCTCGAAACAAAGGCTCCATTCGAATCAGACCGACGCTTTTAAAATGTCGCAACGTATAATTCCTTTTTACCGATCTCGTATGAAATCAAATATTTATTACGAAAACATGAATAATAAATTCAGACGATAATGTTAGCTGACTTTTAAGCATTATGGATATTGTTTACGTAAATAAAGTCCTGGATTCGAATATCAATTTGAGCACTTTTTTTAGTTAACTTTAAAAAAGAATAGGCATTTTTATATATATGTAGATCGCATATAACCTAAATTTGTCATGATTAAAATGCTGTTTTTTTAAAAGATTTTTTTCTTAAAAAATACACAAAAAAATAAACGACGAATTAATAAAAAAAAGTCACGAGATTTTATAAGTTTATGTCAATAAAATAATTTGAAACTGCATTGTACCTACCTTCAGTATTTCTATAATTAAAACGAATCTAATAACCCATACATTCCATTCTAAATATATTTAGAATTGAATGGAATGCGGGTATATATTAATCCTACGATAAATATATAAAGTTCGTCATCCGAATAACGTCGCGAGCAGTTAGTTTTGAAATATAATTATTACAATAACTTAATTTACCTATTTACTCCACTTTAAACAACCCAGACATGTCAAATCAAACTAAAATATGTTTCCAATTAAAATAAAACATGTTTCGTGGAGAATTGTAATTAAGATAATAATTTCTTAAAACTAGAGGGCTCCGTGAGCACCTATAAAGGACGCTCGCGCTACCTTACAACTAATTAGTGAGTAACCCTATTATGATACTGAATTATGGAAGTGCCACATCGCGTGTTTACGATCTACGCCCATTTTGTAAACAACGACATTATATACTAGTCTTAGGCTTTTGGTATAACGAGTTCTGAAGTTTTTTTATATACCACTGAGGTGGAAAACAAATATACTGTCCACCTGATGGTAAACGGTTACCGTAGCCTACGAATACCTGCAAAACCGGGAACACACGTCCGTTGCTGGCCCTGAAAAATTTTTTACTCTTTTAAAAAAGTTCAACCGACTTAAAAAATAAAGGGATTCTCAATTCTATTATATTTTTTTATGTTTGTTTCGATTTAGTTATGAGAACTCCATCAGATACAAACTGATTGGAAAAATTATTTGTTTATCAGAAAAGAAATAATAGTAGATTATTTTTTAATTAAAAACAACGGATTTTGCCACTAATGAGGTAAATTTTATTAGATACACAATTTTAATTACTGATGAATCCCGTGCTATAGTTTATCGGAGAAACCTTGATATTTTGATAAAAATATTTATAATAGTAATATTATAATACTGGCTTATGTCTTCGTTCACGTGACCGGATGACGTCACGGGTGTTTTTTTTTTTTGATGGGTGAAAATGGAATAGTAACCCCGCCTGCGCTAACAGAATACACTGGCGGAGCACCAGTGAAGGGTGATAGATGAGAATGAAAACAGTCCAGTTAGCCCATCATGATGAATTCATCAGGAATTAACAATGATAGTTTCCAGGGGGAACCGCGAGGAGGTCGACCTGGTTGGATATATTGCTAGCAATGGGATTCTCAGTCTCCATTACTAACAATCCCTTTCCTCCCATCACGGGTCGTGTTAATTGACCGAGTTGAAAAGCAGCCATGGCAAATATTACGCGCATATCAAATTTAAAATTGCTACGCTAAAAGGTTACAAAGAATTAAATAAAAACAATTACAATTTCTCATTTAAAATATCATAAAAGATGTACGATTGTATTTCATGTTTGATCATATTTTTTGACACAGTGAGCTGTGAACAAAAATTTCAACACTACGAATACAGCGTTTTAATTTACTATTAAAACATAATGTGTAGTACCTAAAAATAGTGGAAAAAATTCAGCCACTCCTCGAGTGATGTAGGCAGTGCATGCGGCGCTTGGAAGTTGACAAATGAGACTGGCTTTCACTGTATTTTTTTTTATTTTCCTTCCCCGTATTCTGTTTTTAATGAGGCCGCGTTGAATGCCTTATCTGACGTGATTCATAATGCACGATAATACAGCGCCATGCTATTTTTCACGTGTTAACCCTAAAGTGTTGATTTTAATACGCCTATTATAAATACGTAATTATTTATCGAATGAACATTTTACTCCAATTTTATTATAACTAGAGGTGTAATTTCATTATTATCTAAGCCGTTATCGACACTACTGTGCACTACATAGGGCTCCCCCATAGACTGTCTTAAAGAACAGTTCTGAGCCATCTGCATCCAATGACGCCTTACATTTGAGGTCGTCAGTCCATCTAGTAGAAAGTCATCCTACACTGCGTTTACCCATACTGGGTCGACACTCAAGAAAGGTGTAAATTAATAAATTAAAATATACTAATCTCATATCACAATACTAACCTTCCTTAAGTGAGATTTTTTTTATTATAAAGCTTTGTATTTAAGTTTATTTTAATTTATCACAATTTTAATAAATTACTATATAAAATTAAGAATCAATAATCTACATAATGTTTCAGGGCTCGTTAAACAAAATATACAATTATTAGAAATTTTAATTTTAATATAAAATTTATTTTTATGTTGGCATATGTTATTTTATTTGTCGCATATAATATATGTAACACCAAATGGAAACATTAAAAACAGGAGTACGTTCCGCTGAATTATCCTACGTTCAATTTGTTAAGCATTTAAAGCGAGTATTTCGAACCTCGCACAAACTACTTTGTCAATATTTATGAACCACTTTTCTCTCGTATCGTAATGTCCATATTCTGACCATTGGTTGTTTTATTTTAAATTCACATTTAGTAATAGATCCTGTTGACTATTTCTTTTTTTTTCTATAAAGATATTTTTTTCCAATAAAGTAAAACTCAATAAATTACAATTTTTTTTATACCATTGAGGTGGCAAACAAGCGTACGGCACACCTGATGGTAAGCGGTTACCGTAGCCTATGAACGCCTGCAATACCAGGAATTAAAACTTTATTTAAGACTTTCATATTGACATAACACGTCCACCTAAAATTGAAAGCTTATAATTTTCTGTCGTTTCACCCATGTAAGGAAAGAGATTGTTAGTAATGGGAATTAACAGCCCCGTAACTAGCAATTTACTCTAACGTGGTTCCCCCTGGAAACCATCGCAGTTAATCCTTATCGAATTAGTCATGATGGGCTAACTGACCTGCATTTATCCTCACCTATCGTCTCTCCCTGTTTCCCCACAAGCGTATTCCGACAGTTCAAGCGGGATTACTATTCCATTTTCATTCATTAAAAAAAAAATATGTTTTATTAGATTTTTTTTTAATTTCATTTTTAGAAGCATTTAATATTAGAACCCTTTATTTAGTTAAAGGTACTACTCATCTTACTTAGAAACCTATTTCATTCGTACATAAAATAAGTAATCTTCATTAATATGTATACAAACTCGTTGGGATCCTCTTTACTCATCTAGTGTAATTTACATGACAACCTTAGAGATACTAATTTATACGTTGTATATAATATTATATCGTATATAATACGAGAATATCAAAGCTTTTACGCTCGCGGCCGACCTTTGGCTTAAGAAAATAAATTAATTTATTCATAGATATCGCTCTGAGCCTCGGGGCGTAGCCTAAAGCTTTTCTTTATTATCTCATTCGATGTCGACATGACCGTCTTGCCTTAATTTCTGCACATATCTATATCGGAGATATTTGTGACAAAGAGAGAATCGTCTATGAATTTTATTGTCGAATTCTCCTCATCTTCGTTTGTAAAAATAAACTCTTATTTACAATTTCTTTTTTTTTTTTGTTTGATGTAACAACGACTGAAATGTGTTCTTTGGCAAACTTCAAATAGCATATAAATATATTCATTACGCATCACGTCATCATCGTAACAACCTACGTTCCACTGTTGAGCAAGTATTTACAAATATGAGGAAGATTATTACTATGTTGCACAGATTGCTTGATATAGGAGTTTGAATTTTCCTTTTCACACACTGATGTATTGTGCTTTATTCCATTTTTTGCCACGTAAAAGATCTTACTGAGGAAAATAAAATGACATTGTTGCCGATTCTGAGGCCACTAAACTTATCTCTTAATCTAATATTTTAATTTCTTATTATAGTGATTTTTGTTATGCAACTTAGAATAGCAAAACAAGTTTTCATCCCACCTGATGGAAAATGATAACCGTAGCCTATAGATATGAGCAATACTATGGACATAACAGAGTATACTGTTTCGCCCATGATACTCCTCATGCGTTGCCATTCTGTAGAACTCAGGTGTTATTCCTCTGTACCCTGTAAAATCACTGCCATATCCCATTCTTTAAACCAATATTGCTATTTTATGGACCACTATAAAGTAAATGTATAATCATTTTAAAATAAAAAAACTGCTGTGATATGAAATTGAAATTTTTATTTTGGATATAGGCTTAGAGTATTGCAGCTTCCGAATCGACCCCATTGCATTTTTAATCTGTCATTTTATTTGTTATTTGCAAAGACTGAGTCCTAAAGATGGATTTAGAGTTGGAATATTAAACTATATTTATAAAACTGATCAACATACATAATTTTTCAAGAATGCAGTGCAAATTAAAATATCTAACTTAAAATATAAAACTCTTCTAAACTGCTTAGCACGTTTACACTAAAGAGAGAAGACCCATTCGTTTGCTTTAAATTTACCAAGCGATTTAAAATAAATTAAATTTTGTGTAAAATTTTGTAAATTGTCCAAAATTTTCAGTTATATTTGTTTTTACAATTGTAAAAATCTTATAGAATACTAGCACATATAAAACACAGTTAATTATTACTCCAAGTATTATCAATTTAAATATTTTTATATTTATTTATACTTTATTGAACACAAAAGTTTCATTGTTATAATTTATATCAAATGAAGATGTACAACAGACGAGCTTAACAATGTAAGAGTTCTCTTCCAGCAAACCTTAATTGTAAAGAAGCATTAGTAATTTATTTACGTATTGATTTATGTATTGAAAGCCAAAAATTTATTTTTCTCTTTATAAAATACTTCAGAAAATACGTACCATGCTCCAATTATTTGACTCATGATTTATACTATATACTCATGTAATCTAAATTGACATTAAGTTATAATAAATCTTATATTTCCCAAATATAAGTAGAGATGAAGATGTTCTTATTGTTGTTATAATTTGTAGAAACAATATATTTCTATAACTCTTAGCCACTATTGAATCTCAGTTATCACCAAAACTGATCCGTCACAAACATGCGATCTTATCGTAACGGTCAATTGACAGGCAATATCTTTCATTTCGTACTGAACACGAACTTTTTCTTTATTCACCTCTAGTAGTGTAAGATTTTTATTATTATACTTTTCCTTTTTGTTAGAGAGCGCGGTTGTACCTTGTAAGAGGTAGTAATGACGCGTGGAGCGTGAAATACGCTCACATTTCGGTACCCGGCAAATGGAATGCACCTGCCTCCTTAGGTTTTATGTGGAGTTTCTTCACCTTCTTACGGTGCCTGGTAAGGGCTGCCAATATCGCCGTCCTCACTTTGTGACCCCTCATAATACGAGTAATACTTCTTGAGAGGGTATTGAGCGTGGGCCGCCGTCGTCGCGCCGCGTTATAATTTTACGAGCGGCCCTTTACTTTGTTTTTGTGTATATTGTCGGTACACTCAACATTCCTGTGGACATTTTAGTTTAAAAGTATATTAAGTACATTATTCAGAGTTTAATACTTTTCTGCCATTATTTTTATGGCAATATGTTATGACTTGAATTAATTTTTAAGATGAATTTTATTACGACAGTGTACGATGTGACAATGTAGGTAAAGTAGCAGGCTCTTAGTACACAGGTACTGGCCACTTTATAGAGATATGGCTTACTGTTTCTATTTTTAAATGGGTTTATTTTCGCCTTGAACCACCATCAAGAGACTCAAGATGAAGCATAAACCCTTGAACAGCATTACTTTCCATCAAGTAAGTAACGATATAATCTTGGTTTACTTAATTATATACTTAATTTACTTACCTGGAAAATATTTATTAACTTTTAACTTATAGAACCGTAATCGTATAACCCCGGTATACAATGGACTACCCTTTCTTTCTCCGTGAGTGTCGTACGAGGCGACTAAAGGAATCAATGGTCGAAGGATGGGTAGAAGCGTTCCTCTTAAAACATCACTAAAGCCTAACTACGGTTGCCAAGCCGTTTGCTAAGTTTGGTAACTGCAGGCAAAATTCCCGAGGTCTATGCTCAGCAGTGGACAGTTAATAGCAGATATGATAAACTTGCAGAATTACAGTTTGTACTCGTATTAAAAAAACGCAAGTGCAATAGGTGCAGTCTACTCATTAGCAAATACTTTTAGGAAATGATGACGTACACCGCTTCTTGCGAGTTTTTGAAATTTTTTGATCTTTGGTCTACGACATGTAGTTTGGCAATAGATGGCAAGATTAGATCGTGCAGTTTCTATGAGCATTCGTCAAACTGTATCCTGTAAATCACTGATAAAATGGCCACTTTGTATCGATATTCCAGTTTGAAATCTACCCTTTGTTAGTGTGTCATCCCCACACACAAATTGACACTTTATAGATTCAAGAGCCGCCAGCTGGTGCATCACAGATCTATCCCACAAATTACTACAATACTCCATAAGCATTAACTGTTATTTGTTATTTAGTATCGAGATTATTAGATGCATATATCTATTTTATATATTACTAGCGACCCGCATTGCTATTCTATAGAAATTATTATGTTATTATTAAGCTCATACTATTGTTAATGAAACTTAGTAACAATTATATCAGTGTTCATAAAAGTGAAATATTTCTAAAAGTCGTCTCATTTTTTGGCGGAAGATTTTTCCCCAGGTTTCACAGCGACAAACGTCAGTAACTTTGTACAAAGGAAATGTTTATCATGACTTATTGTCATTTTTCTAAAGTTGTTTCCTTAGGAAAAAAAAAACTTTGCATTGAGCCATAACAACAAGGATAATAAGCAAAAAAATATTTTTGTTTGCACAACACAAATCTTGCCTAGCAGTCCCTCTGCATGCACAAAAACGAAGGTTCTACTCCACGTACGTGAGTACGTATGTATGTAGTAAACAAAAACAAAACGGTGATCTAAACCACAATATGTTTCCCGATATCTTTTGTTCATTCTGCCCCTTTGTTCCCTGAATAGCAATAAGGATAATCCAATTCCACATGTACATTATTATCTACTATTATAATATTGAAACGAACCAGCATCTAAAGTAAAGCAAAAGGTATGTACGAAACTGATAATAGTAATAATCTACAATTCCCTCTGAAAAAAATGGCCAAGTGCGTGTTCAAACCACAAACTCTTTTGTATATCGACTAGGGATTTCGTCAGATTTTTGTTCTCTTTAGATGATTTATTCAAATATGAGATACGGAAATTACAATCACTCTTTACCTGCACTAGCAAGCGCTGAACACCGAAACTGGTTGGCTGAATATTGATATTAAAAAAAATATATTTTGGAATTGTTATACAAAAATTAGTTATTCTTTCTGTCTTCTTGCCGTTATTCCACTTATTTGGAGTTGACGTAATATATTTTATCCACATTACTTAAGGTTTTGGCTTTTGATTATACGACCTGTCACCTGCCTGATATCAACCTTTAACAGTTACAAAAAAATAGTAAAAATATTAAATCTGTATATTACGGAAACTTACTTGATTCGGATACTAAAATCTTTACACTCTTTACCAAAGAAGATAAACAACCGAATTCAGAAAAGTTTGTGCCTTTTTACGATCCCAGTTGATGTCAGTTTTATGAGTTCTCTCAAAGTTTTAGGTTTTTATTATAATCATCGACATGCCAAACTGATTCTTTTTTAATTGTAATAAGATTCACCCCATTTAGCAAAAATAGAAATTGATAACTTGGTAGAAAATTCAGACTACACTAATTAAATTTAAATAAAATAAAATAAATATTATATATTATATCAAACTAAAGGAAAAAGACTATTTCTTAGAGCAGGCTCTGTATTATGCTCTAAGGTGTAGGCATAACACCTTATTCCTCAAGAATGGAAACGCATGAAAAGTATTAAAAGCATTACAGAATACTCTGTTATGTCCATGGTAGCTATTATCCATCAGATGGACCGTCAACTTCTTTATTCTCGCTATTCTAAATTGGATAAAAAAATATTACGTCGCCAATAAACTGACTGACTCAATCATATACATAAATATAGTATAATAAATTACTTACTAACTAAACTTACAAAATTAGTGTTAAAATATTTGTTAACTGAACTTCTAAAATCACATCCAAATATGAGACTTCAAAACTTTCGACAAGTAAATTTATAAGGAATATATTATACTAGAAAAACGTCAAAAGGTCCGTACATGCATTAGTATTCAAATGTTTTACTTTAATCTCAGTGTACATTATACGAAGGTTACACAGTGATATAGATATTTTGATGATATGAAACGGTTTTCTAAAGCCTAATACATACTTGAACACAGTATATCCTATCCTATTCAGGTCGCATCCTGCCGTCCATTTCGTGATGAGTCCTTTGTGAATGTAAATCTGAATAATGGCGCATACACTTTGTGTTAGTTTAATATAGCTTATGCAGTGGCCAGGACTTGTCCATTACCGAGAAATTCTAAGCAGCTAATCATCCAGGAAATGGTTTATGAGAAATATATAGAAATTTATATTATACCTGTAAATCTATAGAGAAAATAGATGGAATAAATAACGTGATTGATAATAGAATGCCTAATTTGGAAACCATTGTTTATTTCTGGCTTCCTTAGCTAATTTTCATGATAATTTCTATATATTTTACAAACTATATGGAATTATTACATTCGTGTTTCTATCTTAAAGCAGTTGTTTGCATGGCTGTGTTTCGGTTAGAACGATGGAATATGGCGTGAATTTATAGGATACAGAGGAATAACACCTGAGTCCTCAGGAATAGCTAAGCATGGAGGGTATCATGGGCGAAACAGTATACTCTGTTATGTCCATGGTACTTCTCATGTCTATAGGTGACGGTTATCACTTTCCATCAGGTGGAGCGTTAGCTTGTTTGCCATTCTAAGATGTATAAAAAAAAAAAAACTAGCTGCACTCGCGACTTAGTTCATGATAAAAAGTGTTCTGTTTCATTTTAAATGCCATCTATATGTCAAACTGAATAATAACGATTTGAGCATAAAAATAAGGAATAAATTAACAAACAAACCTACTTTTCTATTTGTCATATTTGTAAATGTATAGATATAGTTGAAAATAATGTAAATATGAAACAAATGAATCTTGATAATACAACTCAATATATAAGCAAAATGTATATTTAATTCTTATAATACTTTGTTGAGGGATACAAAAACATAAATCAAGGCATCAGATACGAGAAGCTCGCCTGATAAGTTAACTGCCTATTAAGGATTATGAGCCTCAATCAAGGCTGAAGAATTGCTCACTATAAATCAAGAAAGGCCAAAATTTACTGGTTAAGTACTAATAAAATCCTTTGGTACAACATAAACGTATACTAACACCTGCACACTACTAGAAACTCACTACGCACTACATCATTAGAGGCCGAGTAATTGCTCGCACGTCTCGCTAAAGGGAAAATATTTCCCAAATTCCGCCAAAGGGCTCCCGTAAATTGTGATTATCTTTAAGTATAGCGTTGCTAGCAACAGAGCCACTCGTAGTATTTTATGAGAGAAGCCATCTGGGCCCTTCGTCTGCTACAATAAATTCAACGCACACTGTTATGTCTTTTTCATGGACACGGAAGATATAAAGAGAGGCTTTTTTATTGTTCAAAATATCATTTTCGAAGTAGCAATTATCTACAAGAAAATTCGCAAACGGCAAT
Source organism: Galleria mellonella (assembly GCF_026898425.1). Lineage (NCBI taxonomy): Eukaryota > Metazoa > Arthropoda > Insecta > Lepidoptera > Pyralidae > Galleria > Galleria mellonella. Next base: position 216,735 of record NW_026442179.1, read on the forward strand.
AACATGTGCCATCCTAAAGGAGAATAACAAACGTATAAAAATAGACGACAGAGCAAACCTTGACTTGTTCGCAGCCGTCATCTTTTGTCAGCAATACAAACATATAAAATTGCAGGTTACATTATAGTAAGAACCATTATTCACGCGTTTGGCAAATATGTCTCCAGCGACCGCCCCATTCGGCAAATACAAAAGGAATTACATTTATTTTTCGTCTCAACCGCAGCATGTTGCCTTATGATAAATCACTTTCTCGCCACTGCTGGAGTGTGGAGCAAAAACATTCGAGACGGTCTAGCTTGCAGCAAAAAGATACACGTGAACCGATGTTCACTTTATCAAACAAACAAAACTCAATTTCTGTGGTTTATTTTGTGAAGACGAGAATGAGTGTAGTGACATAGAAAACTATATATAAATTGTAGATGTATTTGTATATGTACTAAACAACAAACTATGTAAAGAAGAAAGTGGACTATGGACAGACTAATAACATGTTAATAAAGTTCTAGTAGAAATCGGAAATAAACGGCTGCAGTTTATACTGCCAAGGTCATCAAAGATGTCTGGTATAATAAGCATAAGATGCATAATAGAAGCCGTATTCCAACCACCATATTTCAGGGCTCGTTTCGAAACATTCGTGTCAATTATCCAAGAGTTCTCCCGGGCGACGATTGCGGGTAACGGCCATCATTTAGCTGGGCCCGGCCTTGTAACGCTGTTTCGCCCACCATCAGTTATGTATGCGCGATATTAAAGGCGACCCATTCAACCGATCCCACGCCTAATGTCTCAATTAGAAAACAGATGCCGCGTTCCGAATTGCGAATTAATGCTTTTTATTTGGGCTCCGTTTAATCGCGACGAGTTAATGAATTTGTGGATATACTTGCCTAGATTCGTCTTCCATTAATATAATAGGTAGATTTAGTGATTCCTTATAATGTATGATAGAACAAAAGAAATGACTATTCAGGTTCATATGTTATATCTAAATTATTTACATTAAATCGCAATTTAAAATTTCTATATCGGAAAATATTTTCAAGAAGGGTTCCATGCTAGGAAATTAACCAAATCTTAGATTATATAGATAGAATGTCTCCATCAAAATGCTTCGAGAAAGACGGGTCAACTTTTTCATACAATCTTTATATTTTTATCTTTATAACTTTTATATATATTTTGTCTTATAATTTCTGCATCTTTTTTAATGAGTAAACACTTATTTTATTTATTTATTAATACGTCAAGATACATTTTGTGCGTAACTGTATATCGTCAAAATCGTGGAATACTGACGAATCTATATAAGTAATCTTTGTCAGATCCGTCAGTATTCTACGACTATGACGATATATAGATCACTAACAGAAAAACCAATCGGCTAATTTAATAATTAGTTGAAAAAAACTTTAACATCTGACAACTCTATTCAACAGGATTCAAACCCGCATATCTTGATTCTTGGACTAATTCCGTTCCCATTTACATCATGAAATACAATCAAATTTTTTAATGTGGTGACGAAATTTTTTACCACACATTTTAGATTCAATACTAAAAATGAAATAAAAAAGACTAATAATCAACCAACTCACTTTCATATTTATAATAGTAATAAGGGTATTAATATAAATGCACCGGGATATATTAACTCCGATCAAGCAACAGTATAGGAAAACGGGCCATCCCGGTCACTTTTCAAACATTGGATTCGAGAAAACTGTACGTGGTAACAATTTATGAGAGCGATAATATCTGGATATAAATTCAAAGGATAACAATAAGACCCTTTATTGCCCCGTTGTTTTCACAAAAACGATTCTGCGAACGATGTGGAGTTTTTTTTGCGAACATAAAATTGGGTAATGTCACGTTCCTTGATATACAGAACCTTGCGTCAGAGGTTTATTGCTATTCTTAAATTTATGCACCACTAAGTGGTTTTACATAAACAATTAAAGAAATGTATTTTATCGAAAAGATGTTTAGGAAAAGTTCTTGAGTGGCGACCCCGTCACATACGGTGTTTCACTTTCACATTTGCATAGGTAAACGCAGTGTAGTACGACCCCCACCCCCCCCCTCACCTCCTCCACTAGATACAGTGACAATCTTAAATATATTGCAAGGAAACAGTGGATGCAGGTTGCTCAGAATCGTTCTTTATATGTTCCTTATCAGTCTATGGGAAAAGCCTATGTTCAGCAGTAATGCAGATGATGATTTTATCACACTTTTTTACCAGTAACATATATATTTATACATTACGAATAATTACGAGAACACAAGTAAGGTTACAGTGCCCATTTAGTATCAGACAGGCTGCATGCTTGTTTACTACTTTCGTGGTATAAAAAAAAATAAAGGATATGTCTATTATATAGGTAAGCGAAATGACTTCCCTTCAATTAAAGAGCAAAATTGAAAAGCTGTTACACAACAAGGAACTGTCTACGAGTATTAAAAAAATCGTTTACAAATAACTATAGAATAACATATTTTTAAATATAAAAACAAACAAGAAATTAAAAAATGTTGTTTATTCTGTGATATATGTCATACGTAGTGTTGTTCATATTTCTACATATCAATAGGTAATAACTGTTGCATTATATCAGGATAAATTTATAGAATATATTAACTGGAAGGTTTTTTTATGATAATTTCAGATCAATTATGGTGTTATGTAATTAAATATTAACAATGTATAATAGATTAAAACTTGATAAATATTTGTAAGTTAAGGGTTTCATAAATACACATTATATTGTAATGTAATAACTATCGGTTTTACTTATGTGTAATTTGGTCAAAAAATAACGCGAACGCTCGCGTTACAGCCGCTCAAGATTACCAAATGGTCACGAAACTAGTCAAGCTTTCTCGACCAAATGACATGTAAATCAAACTGGTATTACATAAAAATATTTATAATACTATTCACCTTTTAACAAAAATTTTAATCCAAATTTTTTAAATTTTAATAATATCGAACAATTTAAACAAAAATGTAAGGCAACAAAGTAAGTCATAAAATATTTGTAGTATTATTAATGATTACTTTTAAAAACATATTAAAGATATTTCATCACAAAATTTACGGAGCATTTTTTCAATAAAATTGTTTTCAATAAATGGCGTATAAAATATTCAGTACTAAATTAGAATCGAGTGCGACGTGTTCCAATAAAGATAAGTAACAGTTTGACACGAAAAATTATGATCGACAACGCGTATTAAAAAAAATCATTCCATTTTAAAATAAATTTATTCGTAGATATTGGTGATCTATATAAAGAGCACACGGATATAATGAATTCGCTTACGAAGCGTTACGGTCTTCGGATCATTGAATATAGATGAGGGATCAAAGGAAATTACGAGTCCTCGATAAAATTTGTGCTGCGCAAAGAAATTCCACTTACTTCCTTTAAGGCATGCTCGTTTGCATGGCTTAGACTGTCATTTTTGAGCTGGAATTATGCGACCGCACATCCGTAGATTAAGAATTGAATAATAGTCTCCAATCCCAAATTACAATAATGATAAGATATTAACTCAAAGTCTATTTCACCAAAGTGTAAAACGGGCCAAGAGCGTTGAAGTAGCATTCGAAATACAGTCATAATGCAATACATTTCCCAAATACACTTTACTGTTTACACATAATTCGTATATAGGTACGATATACTATATATTCAATTAGAATATAACCTATCTGTATACCAAATTTAATCCGTTCAAGTTATTGCATGAAACAGTAACAAGTATACATCTGTGCTTACAAACTTTATAATAGTTTATAACAAGATTAATCTTCACACGCTAATTTATCCCCGTGATCAGTATATATTAATTGTCTAAAATAAAGGATAGTTTATAATATAATATAAACTATCCTTTATTTTATACATATATAAGCTTTATGTCCTTCTTCACACAAACATTATGTTTATACCAAATTTCATGGCAATTTGTTGAACCATTAAAAAGCCAAGAGGTTTATTACCTCTTTCACATTTATAATGTTAAAAAGGATTTATGTACAAAAGACTTTTTTTGCTAGCATTATTTATAAGATGTAAATTAACTGACCTTCAGTCAAAGTTAAATGTAAATTCTCCAAATATAAGAGAATAAAATAAAATATAAAAAAGAAATCAATGTTCAAATATTCACTTGTTCGCTAAATGTATTAGTAATGCGATAAGTGAAATAAGATTTCGTAGAAAAGCCAGATTAGCAACATGCCGAGAAATAGAAGACGCAAATTCATAAATTAACATATAAATCGAAAAGATTTACCCTAAACAAGATCAAAGGTATTTGTCCGATGTAGGCAACGCTGGGAAGGCAGCCTGATGACTGTTTATGGTTCGGGTATCAGCCGAAATGCGCCAGAGGTCTTGATACAGTTTGCCATTTACATTTTTCTAACCCTTTTGATCAGAAAATTTGAACCTTCCATGGACGGAGAGCTGCAGATGATAGCGTATATGCTGTGAAATATGTGTCATTTATTTTACATAAATATTATAACATTCTATTTTCAACTGACTTCAAAGAGGGCAATGTTCTCAATCCAACAATATTATTGCAATATTTTTTTCATATTTATATCACTGGATTTCTACGCAACTTCTATACCGATTTTATAACAAACAAATTTTTTTAATGACCTTTACATACTAGTTTTATCAAAAATTCTATTATTTAAGAAGTTAATTAGTAATCCAGTATCAAATATTTTTTTATTGTTTTTTCCAAATATATTTTAGTGTATATTATGCCATTATAAAAAATAATAAAATTTATCTTTTTACAGAGGATAAGATAATATTATTATACTGTGGAAGAGCTCTGTAAATAAAATAAAATACGAGTTTATAGTTATCACTTATTATTAGATAAATTCGCCATGTAGTCCCAGCATAAAATGGGCCACCCCTTCCTTTCCCGTGGGTGTCGTAAATGGCGACTGAAAGAGGGCGAGCCTAACTGCGGTTACCAATCTAAGTGCCAAGCGTGGTAACTACTGGCAAAGCCGCCCAAAGGGGGAAGCTTATGTACAGCAGTGATGAATTAAAATCTGATATGATGATGATTAGATTTAAATATAGTTAACAAAAGTAATAATATTAGTTACCAGATTTAATATATATTTAAAAGTATATACATAAAAATATGCTGCGAATGTATATTTAAAGCACATTACTTCAGAACGGTTGCATCTATTGGGCTATTATTATTTTTTTTTTTTTGTGTTTGCAATTATCAGAACTATGTTTTTATTAAATAAAAAGGTTTGAAAAATCACCCGGAGAATGTACATCCGCGCGAAATTTATGCGAGCAGCTAGTAAATATGAGTATTTAATTATTTATTTATTTATAATTATTAAATCGTCAATGTTAGTCATTATACTATGGATATTTACGAAATTCAAATAGTCGAGTACTTTACATGCTTATTACTTCCAATAGTTTCGAAGTGCATTCAAATAACGTAGAATTCTTACTTTTGTAAGACACCTTGTCATCGAAAAATCGCAATTTACATTCATGGAGCCCAATACTAGCATTTTTATACACTATCACACAACCGGTGTAATATCGCTAGATGTATTCAGAAAGAACGAGATCTCACCCAACGAAATAAAGCTTCTCTATGAATACTTGTATAAATAAACCATTTCTTACATCTCAGGAAGTTTCACATAAAAACGTGAAAATAAAGGGAATCGGGAATACCCACCGTTTTATCCATCTATGATTTACGATTAACGTGGGTGTTTGCTGGTACACTAGTGATTTATTTACTGAAAAGCGTCTGAATGGCCAACACTAGCAACACGTTAGCCACCTGCTAAGTCCATTTTTAAAGTATTTATTACTAGATATTTTCTGAAACCAGACAAAATAATCATAATCATCATATCAGGCGTTAATTATCCACATCTGAAGATAACTTCCCCAGAAGAGTAGTTTTGCTAGTAGTTGCCACACTTGATAAGTCGATCGCCAACCGTAGTTAGGCTTTTAATGGTGTTTTAGGAGCAAAGAGGATTCCTCTACCATTAAGTTTCCTCAGTCGTCTCTTACGAAATCCAATCCACAATAATACTAGGATTATTTAGATATTTCGAAATGGTTTTTAAATTATTTCAAAATATTTCAGCACAAAAGTTTTTAATAAGAATTGATAATGCGCTCAAGCTTATATAATATATGTATTGTTTGAACTATTTTTATCTGGTGATGCCCCTCTACTTCGTACAGGTAGATAGACAAAAAAATTATATAGTATTTTAAAACTCAACATGTAATTAATTTAAAAACTTTCTTACAAACTAACCAACATAGTATATACTTATTGATAAGTACTGGGTATACGAGTATAGTGATAATTGTATGTATGTATTAATATTAGTGACTCGCTGATACCTAGATAAAACCCTGTGAAGTTTTTGGTTACAGCACATCTGTGTATTGAATAAATAATAAATATATTTTTTATCTGTGTACACTTTTGTTTTAACCTAATATCTATAAGTGAATGGATAAACACATATTAAATAATAAATAAAATATTAGCCTTAATAAGGAAGTTTTTGATATCGTTGGTAACTTTTCTTTTTATTTATTTATTCTTTATTGCACAATAAAATTTGTACAAATAGCGAGCATAATGCCATATACAATAGTATTCTCTACCAGCTAATCATTATTATAAATTAAATGTAGATGTGGTTAAAAAGTTACAAAAAACATGAGTAAATTCTTAAACAACTGAATAAATCAATCGATAGATATATTATCGTTATATTGTGCGTAAAATAAAACGAGACAGCAACATGTAGAGTACTGCTCTTTCTGATTTATATACTAATGAAAATGTATCTAGTAACAGAATCACACTGAAACCCTTATCATGTAAACATACGTAGCTGTAAGTATAGCATGATCACAAAATGAAAATCATCAACATAAAAAAAATATGTATTAATGTGTAAATATTTTTAACCCTCTTATTAATTGAATTAATTACTAATATAATATTTTCTTAGTCAATAAATAAAATAAAATTATGAAACTATGATATATGTAGTAATTAATTATAAAAACAATTTATTTTTATGACTTCTTCATTTTATTTAACACTTTATTGCACCAATATTACAGAACCTATTGAAGGATTTTCAATAAGCATAGTGTAGTACAAAAGGCAGTCTTATTGCTAAGCAATCTCTTCCATACAACCTCTATAAGCACAGTACGTTTATTCAAACTAATGAATGCTATCGTGTAATAATTATATAAAATAATTTTATATTTTGATTACCACGGAACCATGTAAACATTACAACATTCACACTTACCCTCTTTATAATACAAGTATTTCGTTCGTGTTGCTGTAAACAATAAAACTTTATGTGAAGAAATAAAAGAAACATTTCTTTTATTCACCAACAAATAAACTTTCTGTGACGTTAATGCCATCGAAAAACAATCATTTACATAATACCTTTATATTATGGGGTAAAAGTCAATTTATGGGGACGATTTTAAAACGCTATATTATTAGAACAGAAATCTTTTATTACTGTAATGGTTTCATTGCTTTTCTTATATTCATAAAAGATGTGATCTTCACTTTACCGGCGCAACTGAAGGTGAAAATATTTTATTTATCTAGCATGTGGTCTGTGTGCAAAGTTTTACATTTATTATATATATATAATATAAATAATTTAAATCTGTCTGGCGGTTTAAGTGCTTGAGTAACACCTAACAGACAAATCTAAATGTATTGTAATATACTCGTAATATGAATTACGCGGGCAATACATAATAAGAAATGTGCGTCATCTGACAAACAAAATGTACTCTCATTTTAATGTTACAATATTTGAGGTCGTTTAGATTAAATATCCCGCAATAGTTGAAAACATTGTAACTTTCGACAACATTTTACTGAATGAAGAAGGTAAAATTAATATTTAAAAAAAAGAACTGATTTTAATTAAAAATAAAAATGTATAAAATTAACATGGCGTGTCCTTTTTGTTTAAATATAATTATCAAAATCGATTTACAATCCACTAAAATATTACTCAAATTACAGATAAAAGTATATTGTTAACTGAGAACCTCAGTTTTGTTGTTGTTTAAAACTTCAACTTTTGTCTTCTACGTAAAAGAGTATAAGTGTAAAATTCAGAAATTAAGGTACCTTTCACGCCATAGAATGAAGATAAGATCATTTGCCCGCGACCAATATCGAGCAGGCTTTATCTTCTTTATAAGAAAGTTTACGATCAGGTTCACCAGCGTTTTTAATATTTTATCCCAATAAAGATGAAAGAGAAAGATAGCATAGTTGAAAGTGACCTCGTTACACCTGAACGAACGGAGGATGGGAAATGGTAAAGTATTATATGTTGATTTCTACTGTCCTTGATTTCATCGTCATCCTTTTAACTGTTAATTAATCATACGTTACATATTTTTTTATTCCTTTAAATGTATCTCTACGAGATCGTTTCTTGAAAGATTCGCCACTACGTGTCGATTTACGGACTAAAAATAATTTCAGATTTTGAAAAAAATTTTTATTTATTACATAATTGTTATGATAGTAACATACAAGTAAATCTCGTCAGTTTCAAAAATAATTATTAAAATGGATTTAGTGTTGGTAAATATAAAAAATAAGATATAAACGCAAAAACACTGAGAACTTACTTCAAACATATTTCAAGCCACGATACGATATTTAATAAAAACATATAGACGGAAAAATATTTTTTTTTTAATACAACTATGATGACAATCATACGGCTCGTCTGATGGTAAACGGTGTTACCGTAGCCCACGGGTGCCTGTAACAGCAGGGATATCATACGCGCGTTACCAACCCTTAAGCAACTTTAATATGCCCTTTTTAAAGAACCCCATGCTGCAATTGAGTACTTCCTTGTAACATAAATATTTCAAAACGCTTAAAACTCTCTCTACTATTAAGTTTTTAAATTAAATTTTATAATAAACTGATCACATTTCGTGCTAGTTACAACTATCATGACAAATACGCACAACGCGACCGGCCCGGTCGCGTGACAATTTTCAATTAAACAGTTTCGCCGCACCCTTTGTAAATAGGCATATAATAAATAGCGTGAGTTGACTTAAAATATACTTAACCTAATGACACGTGCAATATCGTGTATGAGGGTAATAAGTTGTCAGTTTGTTCATTTAATATTTTATATAATACAGATATAACAATTAAATTAAATAAAAGATTGTGTCCTATAAAAAGGAACGATTTTAGTTATGACAAAACTAATTATTTTGATCTAAGATTTAAATTATTACACCAATTTTGATAAAAATTTTATAAGACCAATCAGTAAGTATATTCTTTCCGATAAAAAAAATCTAAATTGGTTTAGAGCGGACAAAGTTATAAAATAACAAAAAATAAATGATCGAATTGAGAACCTCCTTTTTGAAGTCAGTTAAAAATATATTAATTTTTATATCCTTATCATTAGTACTCATATCATAAATATAAAAGTGAGTTTTTTGTTTTTACTTAGCTTTAATAGCCCAAGCAACCGCGATTACATTTTTTTTATACAACTTAGAATGGCAAACAAGCTAACAGCCCTCCTAATGGAAAGTAGTAACCGTCGCCATGGACATGAGCAGTACCACGGACATAACAGAGTATACTGTTTAACCATGATACCCCCCATGCGTTGCCATTCCTGAGGACTCAGGTGTTATTCCTCCGTACCCAGTAAATTCAGCCATATCCCACCCTTCAAACCGAAACACAGCCATGCAAACACAATGAATTGAAACACGAATGGTACCCAAGCAATCGACTTTTGTACAAAGTCTCCCTCTGGTAAATTTAGTGCACTTACTGTTTAGAAAAGAGAAAGACATAGTACAACTATTTATCTGATTAATTACAATTCTAGTTACGCTAGTTAGAAGAGCTAGTTAGAAATAAACATGAATATGCTCACGACTGTGGATGGAATGGATGGATTGTGTGAGGGACGATATGGCCAGAATGGGAGTGAATGCGGAAATGACTGGGAATAGAAAAGAATGGAAGAGGAAAACATATTACGCCGACCCCAAATGATAGTTGGGATAAGGGTAGGAAGACGATGATGCTCACGACTGATCAGGTGTCTAGAAACATTTGTCGACTGTTACTGCTGTGGTGGCAACTATTGGCAAATCCCGCCTAATGAGAGAGGCTGTGTTCAACAGTCAACAGTTAACGGTAGATATAACAACTACTGTGGTGAACTGTGTATGTGGTATTGCAGGCGTTCATAGGCTACGGTAACAGATTTCCATCAAATGGGTCGTGAGCTTGTTTGCCATCTCAGTGGTATAAACTAAAAGGACTCGACATTTTGAGGTCAATGTATTTTTGTATAAAATATCATTGTAATGGCATACAACGTAAATGTTATTATTTGTAACATTTCATCAGAAGAAAATTTAGTTTACCGTTCTAAAACATCTCAGTTGGAAAGCTGAGAAAATTATTTTTCTTCTATTCGAGAGAAAACGAAACAAAGATAAAGGAATTGTAATTTCTCTAACAAATTGTGCATCGAAGCGAATCCTTTATAACGACACCAATGGCAGAATATTCTTCTTTTTTTTTTTTAACAATACCCTATTCGCGAATGTTGTTACATTGTTTTAGAACCGAAAGATATTTTCGACTCAGTGCCTACTAAAGTCAATTTATAACGATGGTGGTAGGTTTTTATTGTATTATTTAGAGCATGAAAAAAAGATCTCATTAAAAATATAAAAGTATTAAAATATAATTCTCAATTTAAAATAATTTTCCTTTATAAATTTAAATTTTTCCACAAGTGCATACATTTTTGTATTTATTTAAGCACTAATTCATTTTTTGTATACAATAATACTAACTGACTAAACAAATGATCTGTCAAAATCTTTTTTAGTATTTATAGTTCATTTTAGCTAGAAACAATTCGTATGCAAAGAAAAAAAAAATGGGATATTGACGTTTGTCTGGGCAATTTTTGTATGTTATTTAAAGAATTTTTGCAAAAAAAAATTGGTTTAATCGTTCTTAAATTTTGCGCTTTTGTAGAATTAATTTTCATTTATACACATACATACAAAAAAATTACAAAGATCCTGCCATATAGCTTCAGTAACAAATAACGAGAAAAAAATGAGTGGTGACTCAGTACACACAAGCGTTGTACTGTACGATAGCGCAGATGGATTAGTACTATATTTTTATCCCATAAAAAAACAAAAACGCAAGTTATCAATAATCATAACCAAATCGCTATTAAGGGTTTTTATTGCCACCAAAACTACAAGTGTTCGGGTAGTATACGAGTACACTAACTGTAGATATTGTCCATATAAAAGTTAACAACTTCATAAAGTTTATAACGTGCTATCAATAAGACTACGTAAAGGATAAATATTTTATGGTTGCTTTTTATGACCCATGCAAGAGTTCTTATTGACAGTCCCCTGGGGGAAAATAACAGGTAGATTCACTCTTTAATGCTGGTGGAAAGGTTGCAAACTATCTTGTGTACTGAAAAAAGTTTTTTATAGAAAGATACTGGCAACCAGTACCCTATTCGTAGTCTCTTATGTAGTTATTGGCACATATGAGTTAAGGACCAATCTCTAGACATCAGAAGAATCGAAAGATATTACTTGCGCTTGCACAACCTTAAAAAAACCTTTGTACTCATGTTTTGAAAAGCCCTTACACTAGTAAGCTCAACTATACTCGTAGGTACGAGACCATTTTTCCAATTATTTAAAAAAAATTAAAGTTCTCAATTACTAACAAATAAGGGAACAAATAACACGCCTTTATGGAATAATGTAGATTAGTTTATATATTTAATTGTTATATATTTTTATTTCATTTCTTTCAATAACAATATACGTTGGGTTTAAAACATTATTAATACAGGTTCTAAAAATATTCCATAATATATATTTCGTTTTGAATGATAGAATAAGGCAATTAAATTATAGGGTATGACGGCACAATACCAGCTACACATGGGCGCAACCATGGGCGTAACAGAGTAATCTATATATGTATGATATTGTTCATATTAATAGACGACGATTACAACTTTCCTCCAAATGGGTCATCAGTTTTTTTACCTAAACTGTAAAATTTAATACAATTTAGATAAATTGTATTAAATAAAATAACTTTCGTTCTTAAATTATTTATTAAGCTACAGATTGAAATGATAGAAAATAAGAAAAATATTAATTTATAATAATTAATATACTAATGTATAATAACAAAAAAGAACTAAAAATATGACAGAATAAATAAGACACGTATCAGCAAATGTCTGAAACATTCCAATTGCTATCCATCTTCGTTTTATTGTATCCTAACTCTTTCATAACCGTTGATAGATTTCGTCATATGACTTGCACGTTTTGACCCGTTTTACCCCTATCCTTCTTGGGGAAATACTCGCAATATACACATATTTAGAATTTTTCTGACTCAAGTGCACAATATATTTGTTCGCGACATTATTGTATATATAGCGATATTTATAGCAATGTTATAGTTAGTTGTTAAGTTTCTAGTTTGATCGTTTTTTGTATTCTGTTGTTTTACATAGATTTTACATAGATTTAAGATAGTGTAAGTTAAATAAAGTATTCCTTTGCGTGTTGTCATTATTACCTACGCAATAGAAATTGTAACAAAAAAATAGAATTAAGAGATTGTAAATTTCAATAAATAAATAGACGCTATAGAGTACCGATCTGAAGAGACACGCATCTCGCTCATTTCTCGCCCCGTCCCGCTCGCGCAGATTCGCTAACGCGAGTTGGAAACGTTATCGTGCGAGCGGGCGGGTATAAAGATAGGCCGCCTCCCGTCGAGCGGCATTCGCTTCCGGGCAGCGACACACTACACTCGAGAAGAAATAGGACAAGAAGAAAAATACTTCTTCAGACGGTACCGGAGGCTTCAGTATAGTAATTCCTGTGTTTCACTCCAGCCTGAACCAACGCCCCTACAGTCCACGCTCACCGTACGGCAGTCCATACAGTACATCGTGGTCCTTCGAGAAGCCGGATTGCTGGAGGAACACCGTTGGTACATCGAGAAGCCGGATCGCTGGAGGAAGACCATTCTGAAGCCGGATCGCTGAAATGCCGACTACGAGAAACATGAAGTCGTCGCAACAAAAAATCGCCGTCACCGAAGCCACAACGTCCGCCGCCACCACGTCGACTACGGCCGCCGGAACGCTGTCCGTCGCTGCCACGCCGTCCGTTGCTGCCACCACGTCGTCTGCGGCTGTCAGAACGTCATCTGTCGCTGCCACGTCGTCTACCGCCGCCACCACATCGACTACGAACACGTCCGGCGATACGACGACCACAGGAGCCACGGAGACTACCGAAGCCACAGGAACGACAGAGGGGACAGCAAGGAAGAAGGAACCGAAGCACGGCACGGCACGCACGGTTCGCACCACAGCCTCGCAGAAGAAGAAGGCTCTGGCCAAGGCACGGGAGGAGCTACTTCGAAAGGAGGTGGAATTGGCCGCCGCACGTGTCGCCGCCCTGGAAGCCGAATCAGAAGACGACGAGGAAATAGAAGACGACGACGCTACCGTCAGAAGAGAACGAACGTCGGATTGGGTTCATCGAAGCACGCTGGCACTCACGATGGAGCCGCATGTACCAGAGATAGAAGAAGTCACCGGCAAGCGTCAGGGGTTCGTCCCATCGAGACCCGTTGAAGAGGATTCGAGAGCGCCGCCGCCACAGCCGAGCAGCGACGCACTTCACCGGGACCACGCACGCCACGTTGACCCACATGCCGCCATGCCTACGATAGCAGCAGCGATGCAGTCGATGAAGAAGGAAGAACCGGTGCTGAAGGTGGGCATCGATTGTAACGAGTTTGCGATCGCCATGCAGATGGCCGCTCGCAACATACTGCCCTCCACAGCGTCAAGAGTCACCGAGTTGCCAGTCTTCAATGGATCGTCGAGCGAGTGGTTACCATGGAAGATGGCCTATGAAGAGAGCGCAAGTCAACTCACAGAACAAGAGAACCTAGCAAGACTGCGCAGAAGTTTGAAGGGGGCCGCAAAGGACGCGGCACGCTCCCTATTCGTCGGGTCTACGACCGCAGAAGAAGTAATGAAGATGTTAGCCGCGAGGTTCGGCCGCTCTGGAGCACTCGTCACAGCCGAACTGAACAAACTCCGCGCGCTACCACGACTCTCGGACAACGCAAGAGACGTCTGCCTCTTCGCAAGCAAGGTGCAGAACGTCGTCGCCACGATACGAGCGCTGAACAAGAGTCACTACCTCTACAACGAAGAAATAGTGAGAAACGTCACAGAGAAGATGCCGTCGGTACTACGCTTCAAGTACTACGATTTCGCCAACGACCAACCGGAGGGACAACCGGACCTCATAACACTCTCTCAGTTCCTGCAAAGGACCGCCGCACGATGTGGAAACTTCGCCCCCGCCGAGGAGATACCGTCCGAAGACCGGCGGGAGTCCGCTCCTAGGGAGACGGCGAAGACATACACGACGCAGGAGAAACCCGCTACACCACCGTGCCCGATGTGTCGACGAGAGGGACACGCTCCATCGGACTGCAAGACGATGAAGGAAGCAGACACATCGGCGAGATGGGAGCTAGCGAAGACTCATAGGCTGTGTTTCCGTTGCCTCAAAGTGAGAAGATTTCGCCACGCCTGCAAGAGCAAGAGATGTGGAGTAGATGAGTGCACGCAGACTCATATAATGAAGTAACAACGCACGTCGTCGAGAACAAGTCCGCCGCAGTCACCGCATCGGCAAGGGAAAACGACAAGATCGCGTTCCTGAAGATCCTGCCGATACGAGTCACCGGTCCCACGGGAACGTGCGACACCTACGCGCTACTGGACGACGGGTCGACTTGCACCATCATCGAGACGACGGTGGCGGAGCGAATCGGTGCTACGGGTCCCCCCGCACCATACATGGAAGGTGTGGCCGGGGCGCGGATCAACGCAGCTCAATCGACGCGTGTTCACTTCAAGATCCGCGGGCGGAATTCACAAGAATACACAGTGGGGGCACGGACGATGGACAGACTGCAGTTATCACCGCAGTCGGTACCGCACAGCGTCATCAAGGGCTGTCCACATCTACAAGACATAGAGAGGGAGTTGGTCTATGAAGAGGGCAAACCGACGGTACTTGGGGCAAGACAACTGGCACCTACTGCTGGCCCACGAAATCAGAAGAGGATCCGACACGCAGCCGGTCGCATCACTCACCGACCTGGGATGGGTACTGCACGGTACGAGTCGCGGCAGGACAAGACAGCAGGTGCACAGAATCAGCCACATAGTGACGACACACGAAGAGGAACAATCGATGGAAGAAATGATGAAGCAACATTTCGCGCTCGAATCGCTGGGAATCGCACCGAAGAGGTCTTACAATGAAGAGGAACGTCGCGCCCTGCGCATTTTAGAAGAGAAAACTCGTCCGTTACCGGCGGGAGGATACGAGACGGGGTTACTATGGAAGAAGGACGACCCTGTGCCGCCGGACAACTACGAATCGGCAATGCGACGTCTCCAACTGGTCGAAAGGAAACTCGACAAGAATGAAGAAATTAAGAAGAGGTATGAACAGCAAATAGACACGCTACTCAAGAACGGGTATGCTGAAGTCGCCCCGCCACGGAGTTCCCAACGGGTGTGGTACCTGCCACACTTCGCCGTCATCAACCCGCAGAAACCGGGGAAACTGCGGATCGTGCACGACGCAGCAGCCAAGACGAAGGGCATCAGTTTGAACGACATGCTGCTGCCGGGCCCCGACTTACTTCAATCGCTACCGGGGGTCCTCATGCGGTTCCGGCAACGACGGGTGGCAGTCACGGCGGACATAAGAGATATGTTCATGCGGGTCACCATACGGGAAGAAGATAGGGACATGCAACGGTTCCTGTGGCGAGGAGATCGACGAGAGGGTCCACCTGTAGAATATAGGATGAAGAGTGTCATATTCGGCGCAACATCGTCACCGTGTACAGCGATCTACGTCAAGAACAAGAACGCAGAACAGTACAAGGAAAAGTTCCCGGAGGCAGCAACGGCGGTGGTCATGAACCACTACGTCGACGACTACCTCGCCAGCTTCGACACGGAAGAGCAAGCCGTACGCGTCTCAAGACAGGTCGCACAGATCCACGGTCGAGCCAACTACTATCTCCAACGGTGGGCGTCGAACTATCAAGTGCGCGCCGCGTTCTCCGACACCGGCGGGGACAGCGTGGTACAACTCGACGCGGAGAAGATAATGGTATCTGAAGACACCTTAGGCTTCAACTTCAACGGACACAAGCTTCCGCCACAGATAGCCAGCGGGGAACAGACGCCGACGAAGAGGGAAGCGCTACGAGCGATCATGTCGCTGTTCGATCCACTGGGCCTCGCCACTCCCATCACCATACAGGCGAAGAAGATATGGCGTACCGGTATCGACTGGGACACCGAGCTGCAACCACGGGAAGCGGACGCCTGGCGGAGCTGGATGGACCACGTGCGACGGCTGTCCGCGCTGGAGGTGCCGCGGTGCTACCCGGAGGTAGCCACGGCCGATACAGCGGAGCTGCATACATTCGTCGACGCCAGCTCGGACGCGTACGCCTGTGCGGTGTACTGGCGGGCCGTAAGCGCGACCGGCGAGGTCCACGTGTCGCTGATCGCGGCGAAGGGACGAGTGGCCCCACTCAGCAAGGTGACCACGATACCGCGACTGGAGCTGCAAGCGGCCGTCCTCGGGTGTCGCCTATCGCGCACGGCAGTCGAAGAACACGACCTGAAGCCCGCTCGCCGAGTATACTGGTCGGACTCACGCACCGTGCTCGCATGGCTACGCACCGGTCCTCGCGCATACAAGCCGTTCGTCGCGCATAGAGTCGCCGAGATCGTCGAAGAAACGAAGACGAACGAGTGGAGATGGATACCGACGCGGCACAACGTAGCAGACGACGCCACACGCGACCCACCGACGGATTTCGGCTCGCAGCATAGATGGTTCCGTGGGCCGGACTTCCTGTACCTCCCCGAAGAGCAGTGGCCGCGTGAAGATAGTACGAGCGACGATAGTCAAACGGAAACGGGAGAAGAACGCGTACACAAGCTACAGAACGCGACGCAGTTGTCTATAGCATTACCCGATCCGTCACGTTTTTCTAATTGGTTAAAACTTGTTCGCAGTTCAGCACGGGTGTTGCAGTTCATCGACCTCCTGCGACCGACCAGTCAACGCTGCACCGCCATTCGAAAGAGAAACAAGAAGAAAGAGAGCGCCGACCCCACTTGGACCCGCACGAAGAAAGTCGATAGAGAGAAGATGAAAATGAAAATCAAGAACAGCAATAGTCCATCTGTGTGTTTCATCCCCATAGACACACACTAAGATCGCGCGCGATATGGATTCGCGCGATACAACAAGAGGCGTTCGGCGACGAAATCGCAGTATTGAAACAAGGGAAACAGCTGCCGTCATCCAGTCGACTCATACAGCTGTCGGTCGTCATAGACAACGACGACATTCTGCGACTTCGATCGAGGATAGCAGCCGCCGCCGATCTGTCAGCCGAGCAACGAGAGCCCCCCATCGTCGACGGAAACCACACCTGGGTGCGCCTATACATCGCATGGGTGCATCGGAAACTTCACCACGGCGGCTTCGAGATCACCACGAACGAGGTGCGACAACACTTGTGGGTGTTGCGCCTACGACACGCCGTCCGCAGTGAACTGAAGAGGTGTCAGCTGTGCCGCCTACGAAGAGCAAGACCGGCGCAGCCATCAACGGGCAACCATCCACAGAGCAGGCTGGCGCATCATCAGCGACCGTTCACGTTCACCGGCCTAGACTACTTCGGGCCTATGACCGTGACAGTGGGCCGCACTCACCAGAAGCGGTACGGAGTGCTCTTCACCTGCCTAACGACGCGCGCAGTCCACCTAGAAATCGCCGGCAGCCTCAGCACGGAATGGCCCTGCGGCGCTTCATAAGCCGCAGAGGGTGTCCCACGGAATTATGGTCCGACCAAGGCACCAACCTCAAAGGTGCTGACGTCGAACTGAAGAAAGCAGCCGAGGAAGCCATCCAAGAAGAGTCATCAGTCCATTTCATCCGGTGGCGCTACATTCCCCGAGCGCACCCTTCATGGGAGGTGCGTGGGAACGGCTGGTGCGTAGCGTGAAGACCGCACTAGCCGCTACGTTGAACGAGCGGGCCCCCAAGGAAGAGGTCCTCCACACTCTGCTGGTCGAGGTCGAGCACACCCTCAATAGTCGACCGCTAACCCACGTGTCAACATCGGCAGACGACGACAGCGCCCTAACCCCCAATCACTTCGTATTGGGCGGTCCATCGCGCGTCCCACTGCCAGGCAGCTTCACAGAGAGCGACGCGGCGGGACACAAGGAGTGGCGTGCCAGCCAGAGGCTAGCTGACTGCTTCTGGAACCGGTGGGTGAAGGAGTACCTACCCGAGTTGCAACACCGGCGGGAGCCCCGTGCTACACACGGAGCCATCAAAATGGACGACCTGGTCCTAATAGCTGATGGGACCTTGCCTCGCAACACGTGGCCGCGAGGCGTGGTGGTGGCGACCTACCCTGGACCAGACGGCGAGGTTCGAGCGGTCGACGTGCGGACGAACAAGGGCATCCTACGGCGACCCACTAAGAAGCTGATCATACTGCCCACATCGACATCGAGCGACGCGAACACGAGTTAACTCCAGCTACGAGAGCTGCGGCGGGAGATTATGTTCGCGACATTATTGTATATATAGCGATATTTATAGCAATGTTATAGTTAGTTGTTAAGTTTCTAGTTTGATCGTTTTTTGTATTCTGTTGTTTTACATAGATTTTACATAGATTTAAGATAGTGTAAGTTAAATAAAGTATTCCTTTGCGTGTTGTCATTATTACCTACGCAATAGAAATTGTAACAAAAAAATAGAATTAAGAGATTGTAAATTTCAATAAATAAATAGACGCTATAGAGTACCGATCTGAAGAGACACGCGTCTCGCTCATTTCTCGCCCCGTCCCGCTCGCGCAGATTCGCTAACGCGAGTTGGAAACGTTATCGTGCGAGCGGGCGGGTATAAAGATAGGCCGCCTCCCGTCGAGCGGCATTCGCTTCCGGGCAGCGACACACTACACTCGAGAAGAAATAGGACAAGAAGAAAAATACTCTCTTCAGACGGTACCGGAGGCTTCAGTATAGTAATTCCTGTGTTTCACTCCAGCCTGAACCAACGCCCCTACAGTCCACGCTCACCGTACGGCAGTCCATACAGTACAATATTTTATTGGAATATTCATTTGATAATTTGCGATATTCGCATAAAAAATATTTATAAGAAATATGTGAATTGAAATTAATATCTATACTAAGGCTTATTTAGATAAAAAATAATAAAAAAAAAATTCTATGATAACAAACAAATACAAATACTGACTAAATTGTGCATTGTTGTTGCATTGTTTGTTGTATTACCTAGAATTTATTATCGAAATGAATAAGTTATTCAATATACATTTCAGTGTAGGAATGATAGATATTTAAAATAATATTATAAAATATCAAAGATTCATATAAAATATAACTTTGAATACCGAAAACATGTTACATAGGATATATAGATAATATAAGATAGTCCACTGCTATTATTCATGGTTACAACACTCTTGGAACCGGTTGCAAAGTTAGTAATTTGCGCCACCTCACACAATACACTAGTGTAGTCAACGCAGAACAGTGCACTATTGTACCAAATTCCCATCTTCGTTCTCGCTCAAGGTACTTACTGGCTAGATCCAATCGCCTCCTAAATAATGATCTAAAGATGGGAGATACTGTTTTATATTTTAAAATCTTTATTGTATATACTTTATGTTGGACATATTACTAAGATTTAATACACAATGGCGGACTTATCCTAAAGATAAAAGTATGTTATTAAATCATTGTGTTGACGGTAGAGACAAACTTCGGAATATAATAAGTAGATCGTTTTTAATACCTTGACTTAATTACAGTGGATATGGAGTCCATTTGTTTGTAAATGGTGTTGTAGTCGTCTTTAAGATTTCCTTTCTTTCTTTTCATCACCCAGATTGTACACTTTTTTGTTAGAATGTATTGTCCAACTTTAATGGCGACATTCGCTTTTCATCAAGGCCCTTAGCTTGTCATTTCAAGTAGTAAAAAAAACTATTTGGAACCTTATTGGTATAAGAAAAATATAAACAAAATCTTACTCGATACCTACATCAAATAGAAAAGAAAAATATCAACTAAACCTAAATAAACCCGGTATATGGCCATCGTTTCAGAATCGAACAACATAAATCCGTATGGGCAGCGTTATCGTGACTTGCTTGTGATATATTATTAGTCGGCGACTTCTCGTTCTGCACCCACGCTTTGTTATACTGCTATAACGAGCCTAATTTATCGTACTACTTACGACGCAAAGCTTTTTGCTGGTCCGCAATACATCCACAACGAGCAAGCACGTGAAATCACACCAATCCATAAAAATGTATGAACGTCCATAGTTACCCGAACAGGCCGACCCTCACCGCAGACGTAATCATCAAAATTATACGTACGCTTTATTCAGTCTCAAGAATAAATCGTACCTCATGTATTAAACATTCAGGGCTTCTTAAATAATAAGGAAAGTTTCCTCTTCTCGAAGGTACTATTGTTTATTCTATTCTTTCGGAGGTTCAGATTGGAAAGCCTTTTTACACCCATCCCATTTACTGGGCCTAGAGAATACATCCACTGTATTGAGAGAGAAAAATAGGAAGGACGCTTTGTCTTCAAACGTCTGTGATTTTCTTGAAAGGCACTATAAAAAATGTACGTAAAACATTTACGCTCCATAAATTTTAACATTGCAAGATATTTGTGTCCATTAATGAGATTGCTGTAAGTTACGTTTGTGTATATTCATAATAATGCAATAAAAGATATGGGACGCACATTTTCTGTGGAAATGAAAGAAGAAAAAAATAATGACTCAGGTGGTATTACAGTTGTAATAAACGTTAATGAGATACGGGGCGGCTGGCTTTCATCAGTTAAAAGATCGGCAAACATAAATTGTGATAGGAAGCTGGTTCTAATTTCATGGACGAATAAATTCCGATGGCATCATCCACCCTCAGAGTAATCTATAAAGAGAGGGCTATCGTTTAGAATAATTAAGTAGATAGGAAAAAGTAACAGTTGGGAGGGTCAGAAAGACACATGTAGATAAGGAAAATTTGTGACCGCATGTCATTGTGATCGAAGCCTGAATTAACAAATGATTTCATACCGATATCATCTGTTAATACAAGTAATATACACTGTGTTCTAATAAAATTCAATATTATATGAGCTAATCTGTTCATTATTATTATGTTTGTAGTATTATTATTTATGTATCATATTTCAATTGCAACTATGTTCTTGACAAGTCTTAATTGAATTAATAAAGAAATTTCCTCTCAATCTCGTTGACAAAAGAGAAGCACTCAGACTCTGCCGCCAAGGCAGTGAGACTGGCAAAAATTCAGGACAACTGTAAGTCAAACTGACTAAATAGGTCACCTCAAGGTGAACTGCTTTTGAAACCCTAGCCTTGACAATTTTAATGTCAAGTCTCAGGAGGCATTGAAGAGGATCTGAAGCAATAAATCGTTCATTTGTAGATATAAATCTTAGAACGAGCTCGATAGAAATGGTCTGCTATATCTCCGTGGGCCTGACTGATCACACGACTGCAGCAAAATACTAATATTAGGTTTGTTTATGAGAATAGAAATATTTAATCATAAAATAATAGAAATTTACCTGTTTGTATTTTATGAATTTTTAAACTGGTTTAAATGAAATATTAAATAAAAATTGTGTATAAAAACATATCTTACTATCGCGTACTGAAGTTTTTATAAATTAACGATCCGCAGCTGGTAATAAATGCTAACCGTTGTCTATACGTAAACAGTATCAATGACACTGTAGAATATGTTATGGCACTTCATGGATCTCTTTAATATTTTATAAAAGAATTTAAAAATAAGCGTAATATTACATCGAGTCGAATAATCCACAAATCTCGCAAAACATATAACCAATTCAAACTACAAATTGCTATTGCTAGTAATCACAAAGTTTTAACCTCATACAGATTCTAACGTAACTTTTACTTTTCAAGTAACTATGGTAACCATTATTCCAAATAAGCCAACTACGTAGTCTAGACTAGTTTAAATAATAAGTCTCAAACTAACAAGTTGGCCAAGAGAAACTTCTGTAAACCGAAAAGCGATTAAATGTAGTTAATAAAATATAACACCTTAATAAGCTAAATTATTCAGAGAGAAAGCGGGAAATGGCTCACGATACTATCTTGGCTTCAAAATAATTTGCTTAGTGAAATGTGGGCAAGACGAATATTTCTTTTGTTTCATGTTAGAACCAGTACAAGATGAGATTAGTTTCAAACCGCGTGGAGATTGACCTGATAGAGTCTAGTGATAAGGCTGTTAGATCCATTACTAAAAATCCCTGTCCCCGGACAGATCAATTTGTCCCTTTAATAAATGAGGAGGAGAAGAATCACATAATGCGTATCCTGAGAAGTCATGTTACTAACAATAGGGACTAGTATTCCTATTACTAACTATCCCATCCTACTTACTAATATCTCTTCTCTCCACTTACTAATACATTAAGCCAACTTTTGTTGGCCAACAATAATTATATCATAATGTATAGAAAGTTTCAGCGAAACCGGGAATTCAAAAGGTAGGGAATTATGATCCTAGATTTGTATCTAATAGATCGTATTAATTTGATACCGTTACAATACAATGAGGGTTGTTAAACAAAATGGATGATTTATCAGCTAAGTTTATATTTGGAGCAAGGCGCTACGTTTATCTGGATTGCAAACTTTAATCGAGTTCCAGCAAATTCCATTTACTTTAATTGAATCCGGGAAGACAGTTGTCACAATTGTTAGTCTATTGTCAGCGGTTAATTGTAATGTACGAGAACATATTTAATTATAATGTGTCAGCTATTAGGTTCATAAATTACTAGCAGTTACCACAGTCTTTACCCTGGTGAAACCATTATTACCAAGTTTAGTAGCTCCAGAAATTAATTGTATATCTACAATTTTTAGGTACATATTATACCAGTATAAATAAAACAAATTGTAACAACTTAGAATGGCCAACAAGCTGACGGCCCACCTGATGGAAAGTGGTAACCGTCGTCTATAGACATTAACAATACAGGTTTTCTTCTATAATGAAACTAGTTTTATGAAATCACAAGATTAATTTACTCTAATTTTTTTAGCGCATTTTAATTTCAGGAAACTATGAAAATGATGAAACTAATTTCATGTAACTCTTTGTAATATTTGCATAAAACCAATGTTATGCGACAAATTTTGTGATAGTATCTAACGTGAAATGTGTAGTTGTGCTGTGAAAGCAACTATACTAACGGGACAATGATTTAAATAATGATTAATTGTATAAATCTTGAGACTAATTTGATGAAATTAATTCACGTAATGAATTATTCTTGAAAGTTGTTATACTCAATTCGACTAACGAGTATAATTCAAAAAGTTTACAAGAATGACAGCGTTGGATTATTGCTCATACTTTTATTTGCGCAGTACTTTCTGTAATTTCACTGGCACCTTTAATTTTATAAGATACCGTCAGTACATCCAAATATGGCCAATATCAATAAATTAATTATTAAGATTGGTCATGCTTGAAGTAGTAAAAAATGAATATTAAAACATTACGCTTGCAATTCTGTTTTCCAGCTACGTACGTATATAGTACAAATCATCGCAGTAATCCTTTTGGAAAAATACATAATTTGAAAGTGGGAACTGTTAAAAGCCATGTTGTAGATAACGTAACCCAAGCGGTCTCCAGAGTACGGTAGATTTTTATCGCATATAAATCGCTCACTCTTATCGGTTCACAGAAAAATGTTCAAATACGTTCCGGTTTCTCTTCGCTAAATTTTCTTACCGTATAAAGTAAATAATGCTTTAATGGTTTGAATTAATGAATTGCGGTCTTTATTTAATGACGTGTAACATTTAATTTATGATTTTAGTGATGTAATTTTATACCCAAACTCATTAATTTTAATAGGACGTAGTTGGAAACCAAAATTCATTTGACCACAATCAATTTACGTTCTCTGAAGAGGTAGGCGAATGTATTAAAGTAATGGGTTGTTTTACATGATTTGGATATGTGATAGTTTATATCATATAAAAAAACTACCTTTAGTGAATTTTGCTGCAGTTTCAATTTATTTTGTTTTTGCTTTAACTTTTTTTGTATATAAAATTATTTATTCAATTAATTTTTTCTGATATTTTATAATGTGTACTAATTATATCAATATTATTTAATGAATATTAATAATAATATAACTTTAATACAATAATAGTACAATTTTTTTTAATCTATTTAATTCAAATTAATGAAAGTACTTAAATGGTAAAAAATATCTGACAGTTTCAATACAAAGAGCAAAATTATGTACACATGTATGTATTAGCAATAATTTATATTCGTATTTATTCATGTATTAATTTTTTTTTGTTTTATAATATTTTAATTTATTGAACAAGAGCAACAGATTTTTTGCGTAGTCGTTTCGGTAGATTCCAAACTAGTAGGCAAAATCATAAAATTTGTTTCAATTGCTTGATCAAATAAAAATTTGTCTTTTTTTAAAGTATATCAACCTTTATCCCAATTTATTATTTATAGAGTAAAACACAATTCATTAAAGTTTTGACTCTAATTTAAATTACTAGAGTACAATGGTATGCACAAACTTTTGTTGACAACCATACTACTCGTACATACAATGAACTAAATTAGGTACTTTTTCGTGTTTGCTTAAAAATCTCATTTGAAATCACAGAGGGATTCATGGCCACAGTGAAACATGAGGGTAAAAACAATGGAAACAAAGAAAGCAATTTTATTTGTTTTTGTGTATTCGTTATCTAATCCTACTCTTTGTTCAGGAGTTTTCAGAGAGAGCCTCAGGGCAAATTTGGTTTGCTTTATTAGGGCTCAGCATAAGGCCGACAAAAATTGGACTTGACTTTGGCCCGTTTCAAAATTAATTCGCTATTTTTCTGTTTCACAAGGAACTGAATGAAAAATCAATTAATTTATTCAATTTTGTAAATCTTTATAGACGTTTTTTACTAAATCACGCATACATTGTTGAACCGTCGTATCAACTTAGTAATCCCACTGTTGGATGTGGTCTCTCTTTAAGGGATATTAGTCCAACTGACTAAATAACTTTTTTTATATTCCATTTTCTTTCTACTAACTATTACACTAACTATAAGTACTGTAAAATTTAAGTAAAAAATAGCTACAAGCATTTACTTGTAAAGAAAAATAGCAATCATAATATTATAGTTCTATTTCTAAGCATTAGCATTAATCTTATCATTTGAGAAATTTAATTAAAAAATTTTAATTTCCACATAGGCTCAATCCAAATCAAGGTTTCAATCTACTAGTTTTGTTTTTAACTCCACCGATTTTATTCTTATTAAGTAAATTCTATTTTATATAAATAAAATCTGATACTTGACTATATCAGTTTCTTTCTTCTACTAACTAGAACTGTAACAAAAATTAATAGATAATATGAATATGTAATTAATTTTAGAATAGTAGTTATTATTATCCATCTTAAATTACGTTAATATAAAAAATTAAATTATGACAACAGTTATCACAGAATATATAATATGGAATTCTGCCAAATAAAAATTTTGAGACTGTTGAAAGTTCCATACTTATGAAAATTATGTATTTATTTAAAATTAGTTGGGAATATGGTACAAAAGGCAGGCTGCCTTTTGTACCATATTTTTATTTGGTCAATAAAGTTATTTAAATAAATAAATGGGCTTTCTGATTTTTAGTTGTATAGTTCAAGTTTACTTATCATTGTACGGTTACCCATCGAAAGGCTTTTGAAACGAAACCTCACTCAACATTGCTTACCCTCGTTAATCGACACTTCGTGTTTGCACTTGTCAATGAACGTAACTCAGCTGTAAGAGCTTCTAATTTCCCCTTAATACGGGTGTAATGGGATAGAAATTCGCAAACAAAATTATTATTGATCATTAACAGGTACCTGTGACTTTGTCTGCAGAGTTTTTTTTTATTCGCTTATATTGGGATATACATCTAACTCACTACAGCTTTAGTAATAAACATAATCGACTACTTCATCTGTGCCAGTATTAAACATTATTGCACATTCAAATACAGTAATGGATTGAAAAAATTTAATTCCGACACTTTATCGTAAAAAATTTCAAACCGGCATTCTGTTACCCAGATCGAATGTGTGTTACACCACGGATGGATTACTAGGTATGCATTATTTAGCAAATTTTCAAATACATTCAAATATTTATTTGCAACACAGAAATAAACAAGAATGCAACTCACCTGATACTAAGTGACTGTCGCTACTAGAGGCATTGCAGGTGTGCTGCTGGCCTTTTAAACAGGAATATGCTCATTCCTTGAAGATTACGATGTCTTATCAGTTCGGAAATACTGGTACTGGAACTTGATCCCACACATCCAGATGGTTGATATGGAGTTTTAGTTTGTAACAGGTTGTATGATGATGAAAATCAGCAGCACGTATCAATCTGAATATGATATGGTTGATAAAAAACATGTTTTGTTTCATACTCATTATGCTTTTCAATAATATATATAAGGATCCTTCAGGGTTAACAATACTCATCAGAAATCTAAGCACTTGCGGACTGCAGTAGCATCTTACTGCAGTGTCATTACAAAAATTCTATTGTGTCCAGAATATTCCCAATTTACTAGAAACTAGTACAGGTCCTTAGAGAATACCTTAGCGATGTGACCTGCTTCCACTTTGTCTTATTCTTTATCTTACTTTACTATTCTTAATTCACGAAATAGGGATACTATTATATTTGTAAATAGAATAAAACTGAGACAACAATAAAAGATTACCTGTTATATTTTTCGAGTTTTTATTTTGTATATTTAGAAATTTAAGCTCATTTAATATTTCATTTTTTATTTTCCATTTTTTATCTCACGGCTCCCTTTTTTACAAACATCATTTTTCACTAGAGCCCATCCCATTTTCTTTTATTCAATCTTCGTTTCATCTTATTCACATTAAAAGCTTTTTTAAATTATATTCATTCTGTTTTGAATAATTATTTTTCAATTTGTATTTTTCTTGTCAACGATAATAAATTAATTATATTAATATAATAAATATAATCACTTACAGTAGTCCGAAAATTATACTGTGCAATTACTAAAGAAATATGTAAACATTTGGAATAAGTTTACAGATTTGACGGGGACACAGCATGTTCAAAGTATATTTAGGAAGCCCTGATTCAATCCATAATTCTAAATCTATATCTATCCATAAGTCTAAATTAAATCACAATCTCATACAGCCAAAAATAAATATTTAAATAATTCATCGATATTAATTATATTATAACTTACATTTCTATTTTTGTTATTAAAGATATTATGTAAAAGGAAGTCCAAAGAAATGGATTAAGAGACAGCTCACTTTTTGTTAGTTTATTAAAAATACACAAAGCTCAAAGATGTATATGCTATTGTTTATTCTCAAAAAGTCCCTTTCCAGTAGTCCTATATTGAGACGTTGCAGGGATCGTGAGGGATAACCCACAAACACTCGTATATCTCAACCCTTACCCTAATACGGATTGACGCGTAAATCTCAGACTTCATGCATAACCAATAAGTAGCCCTTCAAATTATTTACTAGGTTAAGAACGCGTAAAAGGTTTAATGGAAGCTTTTGACTTCCTTTCCTTGCTAAATTTTAATTAAGGAGATAATAATATAACAAAATGATATTTTTTTAAATATATGAAATAGTTAACTTATAAAAAAATTTTTGCCTATAGAAAGCTACATTTTAGCAAATAACATGGACTGTATATAATTTTATTTTTTCAAAGACATTTTCTACCTATCTACCCGTGCGAATCTGGGGCGGGCTTAGTGGTTTAAGCGAGGGGGTAGATTTACTATGAATATTTATTTTTTAAGATGGTATTTCTTTAAGATGGTGCTAAATGTAGAATCTCCATAGACTAAATAACGTGTAGTAAATATTTTCATTCAGTTAAAAATATTTGTTGTATTCAAATATTTTTGAGATATTTAGTCTAAGGAATGGCTGCCGGCCACAATTTGTAATCAGTGTAGATTAATGTGCTTAGTGTTGAACTATAGTTTAATATTAATACCCCACAAATATATGGTCGCATATAATACGTAGTATAGAGAATAAATCCACACTTAGAATATTAAAAATATTTTCTGTTGAGTTTTATAGTTCTAAGATTTTACAAATGCTAACCGATTTCTCAGTTATATGGTATCTTTCTATTATACAACTTAGAATAGCAAACAACCTGACGGTCCACCTGATAGAAAGTGGCAACTGTCACCTATAGACATGAGCAGTACCATAGATATAACACAGTACATTGTTTCGCCCATGATACTCTCCACGCGTTGCTACCTCCCGAGAACTAAGATGTCATTCCTCTGTACCCTGTAAATTCACTGCCATATCCCACCCTACAAACAGAAACAATCATGCACACACAACTGCTTCACGGTAGAAACACGAATAGGACAGAGGTGCCCAAGCAAACGACTTTTGTACAAAGTCACCCTGTGATAAATCTGGTTGATATTCTATTTCTCACTACAAAAAACTTTATATATTTTAGCCATTTAAAAGTTTTAGCTCCGCTGGGGACTGCGAATGTGGTTCACTAACCACATTACACAAGTAGTAGATACAGGCCTATACAGATAATACATTATTAACTGTAAACTTTTACGCATCACTCGAAAATTTGATCTAACGAAGATATACTTATTTATTACATTGTCCTCATAGGTCTTTTAACAATGTTATTTAAAATCAATAGAGCATTACTGTTTTGAATAATTAATTAAAGTTATTGCATGATGCCTGAACAAACATAAAGACAGACCGACATATAAACAAATTTCTGTAAATAATTGTTTTGGCTTCCTTTTCTTTTCTACACACATTAATTGTTTCTTAAATATCTCCCATATACAGCCATCGTTTAGTTATAATTTTATTATATTAGTAAGATTGTTTAGTACAAATTAAATAACGTTAAAGTTTAAAGTCGCCCAGCATATGGCAGTGAATTTACAGGGTACAGAAGCAAAACACCTGCGTCCTCAGGAATGATAGCGCATGGGAGGTATCATGAGCGAAACAGTATACTCTGTTATGTCCATAGTACTGCTCACATCTATAGGCGACGGTTACCACTTTCCATCAGATAGACCGTCAACATGGTTGCTATTAAGTTGCATTAAAAAAAATTACATGTCAAGATTCGTGGACGTTGCATGTCAGTCTTTGTTTTGTAGAAAATACGAGTAACAATTCTGGAATTTTCTTTAGCTTCGTCACTCTTTCATTCTGCTTATTCGAACGGTGAAGCGTGCTTTATTTATCGACCCGATATGAGTAAATTCGCATCTCTTTGTTACAGATTCGGTCCAGCGAGGATTGAGTCTCACAAATTATGCTGAAGTTGCTTTTGTAATATTCATAATAAACAATGCGTCTTTTCATATATAAAGACTTATTTGTTTATGTTTATTGTGCCCTATTTTATTGTTAAAAATGAAGAAACTATATCTCTAGCACTCAGTACTTCATTATTTTTTATAAATATAAGCATTATTTTTACAGAATATTATTATTAATACAATTATTTTGTCTATGTTTACCCTTTTCAAAAATATATAAAGCTAGTGATCCATCCCGGCTTCACACACCTTTGTTTATGTAACTTTTAAACTGTTCAACATTTTTCAGTGAGGCTGGTATATATTGGTATGCGTGAAAGTACTACACTAATATTCTCTTAGATTTTAAAATGGAGATCTATTTTACAACTTAATGTTAATTTATATTTTATAAAGCTAAAAGTGATGAATATTTTTTCTATACACTTTATTCCTTCATTTTAAGGTATTGAGGTAGCACACGCCATACTACAGAATACCTTACCTATTTTAATTACATTTATTGGAATTAATTGTCGAACATATATATTTAACAAAATAAAAAGTTTTCTTTAGCACTCAAGGATAATATACTTTTCTAACAGTGAAAGAATTTTCAATATTGGATCAGTAGTACTGGAGATTATCCCGAACATCCAAACTCACAAACATTACCTCTAATTAATAAATTAATTAGTACAGATATTATGTATGTACATGTAGATTACATTTTATTTTAAACTTACTAAAATTATAAAAAAACTTGATAGCATAATAAATGAAAGCAGTAATACTAAATATAAACATCAAAAGAGCAATTAAAAGAACTTCACTTATTCTTCCTAAAAATTCCATTTAAAAATAAATATTTGAAGGCAACATCCACTTCGCTACCACCTTTAAGTTTGAAGCATCTACGATAAAGCAATTTTAAAGATAAGCCATAATTGAAATGTCAAGAACATTTCGTTGGCAAAGGATTAAAGTAACGATTCCTATTCGACGAATAGTAGTACTACAGTATTTTTATTTTTACTACATTCCAAGCGTTATTTAGTGATATTTTCGATTTATTTCTTGTTAGATTTAATAACAAGCAATGTTTATTAACAAGCCCAACTTTGTGTTACAGTATATAAATGTATAGACTGTTGATAGTTTCCAATTCTCAGCATGCAAGTTGTAAAAGGAAGTTGGCCTTAGTTTTATCATCACCAGTATCCGAGTGTATCACTTTACGCTAACATGCACGTCATAAATTTGCCTCGGTATGTTATAAAGTTACCGCTGCAATCTCAGCCACAATATATTTTGCCTATATTGTAATTATGTTGCTGTAAATTCAAAACAGAATCCTGTGCTAGCTCATCCTAATAGTACTCTGTCTTATCCTTTTATAATAATGACTTATTTTAATCAACTAACCAGTGATATGGACTTAACACAATTGAATGGAAATAACATTTTATTCAATGAAAAATAATTATCTATTAAACATTTGTTATTAATTTTTGTTATATTTATCAGTCCATTATAATTCTATTGCTTAAGAGGATATATCATAAAAAGACAATAAAGCTTACAAATACCATCTTAACCAAAAACACTTACAAATAACATCGGTAACTTTCAAAAAAAGAACATATACCTTTTTAAAAGACCCTTTTCTAAAACTTAATTGCGGTTATCAATCTGCCTGCCAAGCATAGCAACTACTGACAAAACCCTCCAATAGTGGGAGACCTATGTTCTGAAATGGACGATTAACTGCTGATATTATCCTTAGTCATATACATATATAATTTAGACATATTTTTATATATGCATTTTGGATATTTTTTTCTGTATTTATTCATTTTATATTAAGTTTTATAAAAGTTTTGAAGACAACAGTATAGTAACTAATTATATATATATATATATATATATATATATATATATATATATATATATATATATATATATATATATATATATATATATAATGTTATTAATGCTAAGAGTATAGGTATATTATTGGCATAGCTATAGACTATTTGTCATTCACAGTAGTATAAAGAAAAAGTTATTTGTGAATACACAGTTTACACGCTTGCCTTACCTTTTTCTATTTAACCAAGATTGTGCACCAAGAAATATGATCAACAGATCTCGGTCTGTGCCAACTGTATTTATTTGTCTTGTTAGTACAAATCTATTGGAAAAACGACAACCACAGTATGTTCTCGACGTAACACAAACAACTGAAGATAGCCAGGATTTATTTGCTATTTACTATTGCGATAAAATGTATAGGCTTCTACTCTGTTACATTTTTCGATGGCTACCAAAGATTTAATCTGTACAGTTTTCGAGTAAATACGTCTAATAGTTTTTTTTTTTCAACTTGGAATGGTACAATCGATAGGGAAGAAAGGTTTTTATGTGGCGACGCCATACAGGCAAATACAGTGTAGAATGAACTCCCACTAAATAAAGCGACACCACAAATGCATTGTAGGGTATTAGTGGATGCAGGTGACTCAAGACCGTTTCTTATGTTAATCTATGAGGGAAGTCTACGTATAGCAGTGGGCAGTTAATATCTGAAATGATAAAATAATTATATACTTGCTTAACATATTTTGAATATGTAACATACTATTAGACTGTAATTGTTTACAACTGTAATAGTTAAAATACCTCTAACTACGCAGTTTGGCACATTATTACTACATACGTTATATCCTCTGTTTGAGATCTTTGTTAATTCTAAGAACTTATAGCAGTCACTACTAAGAATTATCATCATTTCAGTCATTCATTGTTTAAATATAGGTCTCACAGGTGAATGGCAGGCTTTCATAATGGACATTCATGAAGCTCGATTCCCGTAATTAAAACCGCAACGGTATCATATTGACTCAATCGTTGAACTTGTGGTCTGATTATTCGATCAATCATAGAGTTACAAAACAGATTTCGTACTAAAAACCGTAAGCAGTTGTTTGCATGGCTGTGTTTCGGTTTGAAGTGTGGCGTAAGATGTATAAAAAAAAAATTTTTGGTAATTTATTAATATTTATCGAATCGTTCTTGAACTGCAAACTTAAAAAACCTAACCGATTTTATAGTTGTTCAATCGGAATGACATCAAATTATTTTCATATTGAATATTAAATTTATTATATTTTACGTTATCGTCATCTCAGCCATTATCTGTCCACTGCTATAGACTTTTCCTATAGATTGCGATAAGGAACGATCTTGAGCCACCTGGCTCCACTCATTCCTTGCAATTTGAAATCGTCACTCCGTCTAGGGGAGAGGATCGTTCTACACTCCGTTTGTCTATACCGGAACGCTACTCAAGAACCTTTTTTTTTTATAGGTTGTCGGTTCTTCGAAATATATGACCAGCCCATTGCACTTCAGCTTGTTTATCCGTCGAGCTTTGTTGTTATATGACTTTGATTCTTTTACGAATATCCCCATTTTTGATCCTGTCATGCAAAGAATCTCCGAGCATAACTCTCTCCATAGCTCACTAAGTAATATGAAGATTTTGTTTGTTCAAAAAAGGGATAAAAAGGTTTCTTCAGGATCGATAACGCACGCGTAATGCTCATGGTATCGCAGGCGTTCATAAGTTATGGTAACTGCTTACCATTAGGTGGGTCGTATGCTTGTTTTCTACCTCCGTGGTACTTATAAAAAATACAGGCAACTATGTTGGCCATATTTCGGTTCCATTGTCTATCAATGGCAAACCGCACTGGTTAAAGACCTTCATCTTTAAACTTTTATAGGTATTTTGAATGAGAAAATGTGGCGTAGTTTTCCGAACGCTGCTCAGCCAAGTTAGATTCGTCGGTTGACCTTTCACTCGAAGTTGGACCATATAATTTACATAATTTATTCATATTTGTTAAGATCCTGGAATTAGGAGCCTCCAAATTAAGAGACCCGACCCCATGTATAGTTCAAATGACCTAAAAACGAGAAAACAGTAGTAGTTATCGAATCGTGTTAAAATTTAATATTGTAACAGGATCATCCTTGCTACTAGCAACAAAATTATTATACCTATTATATATGAACAAAGAAATAGGTACAAGTAAACGAACTAATAATTTATTCCACAGAGAAGCCGCGTTAGTTATTTATCGAAAACATTCTCGAGGACTGGATTCGACTGCATTAACGTGGTGGTTAGCTTACACTGCTTACTATTTAAAATAATCTTAAAACATTTTTTATCATAGTTGGAAAATAAAAAAAAAGATTAACATTGAACATTAGCCGTGTGGACTCGGCATAGAATAGGCCACCCTTTCCTTTCTCGTGGGTAACAGCGTTTCTCTTAAAACATCTCTAAAGCCTAACTGCAGTTGCCAATCCACCTGCCAAGCGTGGCAACTACTGGCAAACCCCCTAAGGGGGATGCTTATTTTCAGCAGTGGACAGTTAAAGACTGTTATGATGATTATGATGATGATTAGAACTTCAGCTTACTTACTTTTTTTAAGCGTCCGATTTTTTTAAACTACAATATATATCTTATGCATCCTAATACACTAATACCAATACACTTATACTAATACACTAATACTACAACACTAATATTAATACACTTATTCTAATACATTGATACTAATATACTGATACTAATACACTAATATTAATACATTAATCTAGTAATAATTACTTTCACAATTTTGCACTATTATTTTTGCCATCGACATGGTTTATTCTCGTGTTGCTTCCATTCTAATTTTATGATAAAGCTACCCTTTTTAGTAATTGATGACTAGATAGCCCTATTACACATTCTAGACTATCCTCAACTGATTGATTTTTTATAACATCTTGGTTAATTTTTGGCGAATTTGTCAGGCCAACTGACTTTATTTTCACTTACCATCCCTTTCCGAAACCTTGCCACCGTAAACAAAAGACATAGATGGAATTAAATAATATTTTTGTCCATTAATAATGTACTAATAAATCATTAATTATTATTATTCATTCAGGTAAAACTCAGTGTATGCATACCAGTTGGTATTCGCTAAGTAAATCAATTTTACGTATACTGAGCTATAGAATTGGTATTGGTAATTAATAGGGGGCCTTATTTAACGAAAGTCGATGAATAAGAAAACGATTCATTGAAATCAGAGTTGAATTGATTGTGGTTCCACTTAGACCGCGATCGATTCACGTGTAATCAAGTATAAATATAATTATTCAGATATAAATTTATATAGGTAATTATGGTTTACCCAAACTGCAAATATTCATTGTTCGGTTTATTTCGTGGAGATTTTAATCCGCATATTAATTGTATAAAAGAGAATTTGATGATGACTCCGTAACAGTATTCATTTTTTTCTTTTTGTTTATGTGAGCTTTATTGTAAATTTACATTTAGCATAGATGTCAAATTATGGAGAAAATGATAAATACATTTGTTACGAAATTTAACGCATGAAGTTTATATAAAAAAAAATTATATAGAACCGCGTTGTGAAAATAAATAATACTTACATACCTAACTAAATCTAAATTTTCTGCCGATAGCACAAGAACAAATTTTGTAGTCACGATATGGGTATCTACCCTTCATGATTCGCTAACCTTTATGTTACTATCTCTACATTTTTTTTATACCACTGTGGTGGCAAACAAGCATACGGCCCACCTGATGGTAAGTGGTTACCGTAGCCTATTACTGCAATACCAGAGGTATTACGCGTGCGTTGCCGACCCTGAAGAAACCTCTTTACCCCCCTTTTGAAGAACCCCATGCTGTAGCCTCTTGGGAAAACATCAGCAGGGAGCTCATTCCACAACCTGAGTGTTCGTGGGAGGATACATCTCTGAAACCGACCATTGAGGTTGTAGGACATGAGGATAAACTCCCTGTCGATGGCAAGCCATACGATGGTAAAAAGTGGCTGTGGGCATCATATTGAACAATTCCTCTGAGCACAATCCATTATACAGGCGGTAGAACACGCAGAGTAAAGCAAAATCTCTCCTTAAACTTAAGGGTTCGATACCGCTTGTGAGCCTGGAATCATCGACAATTCTCATAGCTCGTTGTTGCAACGAGTCAAAAGGTTCAAGCTAGTATTTAGGTGCTCTGGCCCATAAGTGACAGCAATACTCCATGTGGGGCCGGATTTGCGATTTGTACAGCATTAATCGCTGATCCGGCGAAGTAATGCTTCGCTTTATTGAGCACATCGAGTTTTTTTGGATGCCAGCTTCACCATATCTTCGAGGTGGCCACGGAATTGTACATCACTAGAGATGTCGATTATTATCTTATTATCTTATCTTATTTTTTATAACATAGAGGCTAAACGAGCCTGCGGATCACCTAATGGTAAGTGACTACAACTGTCCATGAGCACTCACAACATTTTAAGAATTACATGTGTGCTGCTGGCCTTTTACAATGAAATATTCTCTTTTAATTCACGAAGAAGAAGAAAAAAGAAGTTAAAGTTGAAAATTATTTGAACTTTGTAAATTATTTATTATATAGGAATATCAACAGCGTATTATTATATAATTTTAGTATATAAATTAAATATATTAAAATTACACCAATTACAGATAGCTATAATGTAAACATTAATATGAGTTTATTGAGAGAATAACAAATAGGTAGGTAAATAACTCGTAAATAAAAAAATCTTCAATTTATTCGACTAATTTAAAAATAAGGAGCAGATCAATGAAAGTATAATAACTTTTATTGTTCTCCTCAGATAATAATATAATTATATAACAATATGAACACAAAAAAACCAAAGTAGCAATGAGATCGCTTAATCTTATTTTGAAGAGAAAATTATCAATTTAACTTATTTATATATTTATATTTATTTAAGAAAGATACAGCTGCATAAGGTACAATTTACAATTTTTACAATTTATATACAACGAGGAAATATCTGCATTACTATCAGTCCCCAAACTAGGCCAGACCTGTATCTTGGGGACTATGAGTGCGACTACCTATTTATTAGTACATTTTATTTACCAAAAACTAAAATAAATTAATAAATAAGGAAAACTATGTAAAATGGTGAATACGTGTGTGCGTGCGTGCGTGTGCGTGTGCGTGTGCGTGTGCGTGTGCGCGCGTGTGTGTGCGCGCGCGCGCGCGCGTGTGTGTGTGTGTGTGTGTGTGTGTGTGTGTGTGTACTGTATCTTATATTCTCTTGTTACCTCTATTTACTTCTTTGTTGACTCTAATGATTTAATTTGCCCACGACTACAGTTCTATATTTACCAATTTCTACAATATAAACATATTTTTTTCTAACAAAGTTTATAGTTCTTTATGAAAACATATCTATCTATTAATAATTACAAGTAAAAGCAACCTCTTTTCATCACAAAATAAATTTATCTGACGTGGACGAGTTCAATATCTATGCACGTCTGCGCCCGGAGGAAACCAATTCCATTAGGGCATTATTTCTTTTCTGATCGTAAGCTTGCACGCTACGAGTTTTTTGAACCTTCCAACTGTATCTCCGGTGCACATAACAAAAATGCATTGGTATCTGTCAATATCGATATTGAAACACGTTGCTGATAACTTTGAGAAAATTGAAAGTGGCGGGTACCCGTTTATATGATAATATGCCTTCAATATAATATTCCAATATTCAAACTTGATCATACATATCGATATGATCAAGTTTGAACGATAAACGATAAAACAATTTGTAAGGAAATTCTTTAGGTCACAACTTTTTTGTATAGCTTAGATAATCAAACAAGTTGATGGACTATTTGATGGAAAGTGCTAACTGTCGCCTATAGAAATTAATAGCACCACGGAAATCATAGAATATATCATACAAAATACATATGTTCCTAAGCATTAAGGTGTTATGCCTCTGTATGCGATAATTTCACTGTCACTTCAAACTGAAACCAAGTATGATGGTTATGCGAGCCCAACTGCTTGGTGACAGAAAACCAAGAGATAGACAGACCACTTTTTGGTTTAAGTACTGAAGTTTATAGTGCCTGCTTAGGACTGCCTTAAGTACTTAAAAGGCACTGCTCTAGTTCTAGTTCTGTATTAAATATTCCATAATGTTATGTGCATACAACTGAGATCAGAAAATATAAGTCCACATCTAATTCTATTATGGATTACACAAAGATTGCATTTTTTCTTGCATTTAGTTATTTTATCTAATGCTTATTTTTGCAATTCATCAGTATCAGCTGTTAACTGTCCACTGCTAAATACAGGCCTCCCCGTAAGTGAATTTTGCCTGTAGTTGCCAAGGTTGGCAACCTTAGGTTTTTAGTGATGTTAAAGAAGGACGCTGTTGCCCATCCAACGATTTACTCTAACATAGCAGTGATGTGTTCACTACAACAAAATAAACAAAAATCAAAAACATTTTCTTGCAAATAATAAAAAAGCAATCATACAGTTCATACTGTAGGTTTTGTTTTGTTGATCACGTAGCTTAGCAGACATTGGAAGCAAATACCAGTGGATCCGTTCGTCGCAAAGGTTTTAGTTTCCAGTCAACGGAATCAACAACAATGGTTGACTCCAATCTATTCGGGATACAAATCTCACGCCTACTACGTTGTCTCTCGGCGAATATACAACGGAATCTGCAGATCGTGTTTCCCGAATTATGTTCGTGACTGTACGCGACGGATACGGAATTGATAAACGGTTATCGGTTTTGTTTATCGGATAATTCGCATACCATTTTGCATTATATTCTTGAATGGATAGGGAAATATTAATATTTTCAGAACGTGGCCCTTCAAGAGACGCAATATACGGGTGTATACAGATTTTATGAGTTGTTCGTAAGCCGGGTATCGGGATCATATGACAGCGGCGCAATATTAAATCCAAATTTATATTAAAAATGTAGTTTCATAATCATGACAATATAGTTGTCGAACAATATTATACCTACATATATACTTGTTGATAATTTATGTTACACTAGCGATACGACCCAACTTTGCACGAGTGCATAATATGCTATGTCACTTGCTGATAATATAGCTTTATATAGGTGAAAGAATTTTTAAATATATTTGAGTAGTTTGCAAGTTTATTCATTTTAAACAAACAATCAGATACCTCCTTATAATCATCATCATCGTAACAGCCCTTAATAGTCCCCAGCTGAACATAGGTCTGTCCCATAAGAGGAGTTTTGCTAGTAATTGCCACGCATGGCAGGCGGGTTGACTACCGCAGTTAGGCTTTGGTGACATTTTAAAATAGACGCTGCTGCCTATTCCTCGACCATTAACTTCCCTTAGTCATCTCTTACGACACCTATGAAAAATAAAAGGATGGCCCATTCCATATCGGGACCACGAGCCTCTTTATAATAATTAGCATGAACCAATTATCGTAAACCAATGATAACTCGCTATTTAACATGGAACTTGCATTATAATAATGTCATAGTATCATATAAATACAATTACAATTTTTAAAGTCAACTGAAAAGAAGGTGGTTCTCAAGTCGGTTATATTTTTTTATGTTTGTCATCTCATAACTCCGTTAGTTGTAAACTGATAATTTTTTATCTGAAAGGACTATGACCACTATTACTGCAGATTAATTCTATAAAAAATTTTCAAAATCTTTCCAATAGTTTAGTTACTAAATTAAACTAACTAGTTTCGCTATAATTAAAGTCATTTTTTATAACAGTCTTAAATTGTTTAAAATTTAAACTAATATTATGTTAAGAAGAAAATTTCTAGTAAAATAAACTTTGAACGAAGTAATAATGAAATAACAAAACATAATCATGTATAAACTCTTAGAAATGCAGTCTTAATTATATTTTTATTATGAATAAATTTTCTTTGTTAAAAAAAATATTTTATATCGTTCAAAGTTTATTATACCTATATTATATATAGCCTAATAATGTAAATAGAGATATAAAACAAATTTATACATTTCTATAAATATAAAAATACTAATTCGCCTAATTGTCTACTCCCCTGTTTTTCCTCAACACAATTATCTAAAAACAATTAGCAGAACGTGGGGACCAGTGACAACAAACATGTACCAAGATCACCATTGTTCCAACAAAAAAGTGTAATGTAATTGGACCGGATAAGGGACGCCAAACCCCCAAACAGATAACATCTGCAACTAAGAAAAGGGCTTAGATGGGCTAATTAGCTTAATGAACTAAATGTGAAGCTAGGAGGAGATTCTTTTGAATCTCATTGTTATTTGTTTGCCTTGGGTCTGTTTGAATGGGAACTTTCGGTTCTATTGTTTCTGTCTAACCCTAAAGGCGACTAAGGGAACGAAGCACTATATTAGTGCAAGACAAAGAAACATCGAAAACCCTATATCACACAGTCTATCCAACATGCTAAAGTAGCGGGTGAGGGATTGTTAGTAATGGGTACTACCAGTCCCTTTGCTAGCAATATACCCGACCAGATCGACCTCCCCATGGTCCCCCCTGGAATGCTGAATACACTTGGTATTCAGCATGATGGTTTCCAGGGGGGTAAAGTTTTTGTCCGCGATTCCATCCGCATTTCCGAGACATTTTAACCAAGATAAAAAGTAGCATATGTCTTTCCACATCATTTTCATCTTCCTACGCTTATCCCAATTATATAAATTCTGGGGTTGGCGTGATATGTTTTTATTTATATTACCCAATGTTTTCGTCAATTCTCCTGGGAATGTGTCTTACTCTATTTTAAATACAAATTCTACAATAATTGATTAGGTCACTAAAGCATCGAAGGAAAATAATAAACAAATTTATTTTCTCAGTAACAATAAGAAATATAACAGTACTTTACTGCATACAAAGATTATATTGTTATAAAATACTTTAAATAAAGTTGTACAAAAGGCGAGCTTAACTCTCTGAGAGTTCTCTTCCAGTAAACCCAGTGTGGAAAGGATCATTAATTACCAATCTCATTCTTTTGTAACTTTTTACGTCTACTTTTTGCCAAATTAATATTTCCAAGGATATATAAATAAGAGTTTGCCTATATTTCTGATAATGGCAATATATCTGCGTACGCTACCTCATTAGTTGGATATATTAGTAGACAAATTAAGGTTATTAGAATGTGAGCAGATAATGTTGAATATACGTTGGAGGAAATATGGAAAGATTTTTTTGCAAAGGCCCGACAAATTCCACTTAATTAGACATGATTTTGCCAGACCAATAAGCATTCAATTGTTGACTTCCAATATTGTGAATGACAACGTCGTACTAAAGATGATAAAATATTCCTACATTTTTTCATGTCTGATAATAAAAATAGTATTATAAGAAATGCTATAAATGAGACGAAATATTAGGTATACATGAGAAAGCTATATTAATATTCAGACTTTCACATTGTATGGTTTATAAGAGACGAGATTTAATACGATCATTTAAGTAAACTATGGTAATTTACTTGGGCTATCCAGACATTTCGATCAGGTTCACTGGTCGTAGTTAAGAGCAATAGATGTATCCTTTTACTGTATTATACATTCTTTATTGCACTAAAACATACAGTAATAATAACAATTAGAAATAATGCAAGCGAAATTAAACTTATCTCTAAAAGAAATCTCTTCCAATCAACCTAACACAGTAGCGTAAGAAGGAGTGAATGCCAGCAGTAGTACAAAATAGAAATCTAAGCAACAATTAATTATACACACTATAATTATTTATGTAAATATTTATTTTAATTTCTGTTTAGCACTACTACTGTCCACTCACTACTTCCTATGCCACTGTGACTGGTTGTGAGGTTGACTGGAAGAGATCTCTTTTAGAAATAAATTCGCCTTTGCTAACATTGTTATTAACTTATATTACTGTATGTTTTAGTGCAATAAAAAATATATATATAATTAAAATGTATAATAACTAATACTGATAGATGTATTAAGTCAACATATAGCCATTACATTGAATCCAAAGCTAAAGAATCGGCCAAAACTGTGATCATTTTCTATTAATTTGATTGTATTTTATGAGTACTGCGGTCACAGTTAAGACACTCTTACTAACTACCAGATGGATGTTCTGACATATGACATCGTTACATGCTTTTTATCCTATTTCACACAGGCATAGTCACAGCACATAACATTACTGACTACAAAATCTACTAAAAATATTTTAATCATATTTTGTTGGGAAAAATCTATTTTTTGTACATTTTATTTGTAATTACTTAAATAAATATAATAAAACCCGTTTCAATTTGCACTAATTTGTTTAAGTAGTAGACAATTAAACGCAAAAAGTAATTAACAGATACCATAAGTATCTTATTCTTAGATAATTATTCCGTAAATCATAACGAATAAATAAACGAGCACACTTTCATATATAAGAATTTGAAATAAAATTGCGATGATAGCTACACTATAATAATAGAAAAAATATTTACGTATTTGAAAGGTTTCATTGCAATTAAGCTTAATTACATCGAAACCCTTTAATACGAAATGAACATAGATATCTTACACAATAGACGGTTCAACTGTGGATTATAGAATAATCTCTCATACTTAAGAGATCATTCCACAGAAACTAGCCGAGCGTGTAATTAAAACCAGTCATTTGTCCTATCTATTTAACGCAGATTCGGTAGGTTAGGGTTACGACTAGATTTACTCAAGGGTCGTTCCTCTTAAATTGATCTACGGTTCCGTTCGCTTTAATTTTAAGAATATTCTTAATGCTACTACATAGTATGATAGATAGATAGATAATTTATTTGCATTACTTACTTACAACACACAAATTACAACATAGATATACAAAAAAAGCGAGATAACATAAATAATAAAAAAAAATCCATAAAGCTAAATACAATTTTCGTTTGTGAGTGTGCCATAGCAATACATATTTATTATAAGACATTATTTTAATTAAATGCACTTTTTATGTTGAGTAAATATATTTTTTATAACTTATAATATCAAACAGATCGACGGTATACCTGATGGAAAATGATAACCGCTTATATACATAACTACATTGTGTCATTCCTGGCAACCGTCAAACGTTGACATTACTTAGAACTAAGGTATTTTTGCCTCCGTTCACTGTAATTTCACTGCTATATTGTCATACCCTTCAAATCGAAACACAGCCATGTAAATAAAGATCTTTGGCAGTAGAAACACGAGTAGAATAAAGGTGTATCCGTACAATCAACATTTGTATAAAGCCTCACTCTATTTAATTAATATTAATCGTGTGTATTCACCTTTAAATGCATTTGCATAAGAATAATTATATGAACCGGCATTACTATTCTGACAATAGATTTCGGAGAAAACAGACGCAATACTAAATCTAAAATTATAAACTATTATATAAGTACATACCATACCATATCAGCCATCAATAAGCAACTGCTGAACATGAGCCCCCTTTGGAGGCCTTTGGGGGCATTAGGGAGTTCTGTCATTAGTTGCCACGCTTGGCAGGCGGGTTGGCAACAACAGTTTGGCTTTTGGTAATGTTTTAAAATGGACGCTATTGCATATCCCTCGCTCATTAAGTTCCCATAGACGCCTCTTACAATATACGAGGGGTGGTATATTCTATACCGGGACCACATAGTACCGGATGCATAAGTACTATATTAGTACGGTATTCCTGAATTTTATAAACGATTTCTGAAGGTAACAAATTTCCAGTCCCTCTTTCTACTCGTTGTGGATTCAATTTACACATAATACAAACATATATTCGACAACAGGTATCTGTTTGTATTACCTTGAGTGTTTTCTATATATTATGCATGTATTTAAGTTTGTCTGTCAGCTGTCATTCATAGTAGTATTACAGGTTAGTATTCATAGTAGGTAGAATCTCTGCTTGTTGTAGAGCTATATCATAATATTCTGAAATATTTATTGCACTTTAAGACAAGAGACAATATTTTGTAATATGCAGATTGTCACAGATAAACAATTTTG
The DNA here is from genome assembly GCF_026898425.1 of Galleria mellonella. NCBI lineage: Eukaryota > Metazoa > Arthropoda > Insecta > Lepidoptera > Pyralidae > Galleria > Galleria mellonella. The sequence goes on from NW_026442179.1 coordinate 260,609, forward strand.
TCATTATATTTTTAATAGATTGTCAGATATAGTAACTGTACTTATACATTTTACAAAATCAAGTTGAATACTAATAAACAATTTCATTAGTATAAACATTATAATAATAATAACGATTATTATGAATTTCTACAAAATAACGCTTAATAAAATTTAATATAAAATATATTTACGTATTATTTCATTTAATCTACGTTTAGTGGATATATGAGTTATATTTTATTAAAAGAAAATAATTCGCTAAACTGAACCGAACGCCACTCTCGGTAAAAGAAAGGTCTGTATTTTTTCTTTTCTCATGTGTAAAGTCTGTAAGCCGGTGTTTTCATCAATCATGGTGTTTCTTACATATCCAGCGGATTGCCGAGTACTGAATTTCTTTGTGCTCGTGAATACAACCCGTGTTTTTATGTCTGATATGCGAACGTTGTTCTTCTGTGTGTAGAAAGTCGGCTCAGCATCTACAAAGAGATACTTTTGAAAATATACAAAAACGTGTACACAATAGAACGCAAACGAGAACAAGTTTACCATACGTACGTACAAAGTTACAAGTTTGAACATAGCTTTACAGTAATCATTGTTGTGAATCGTGATTTTTGAAGACACATATGAAAATATATCTACATTATATATGTAAATTGTATTCAATTTTAGATTTAAATTTAGAATTCAAATTTAGAAACAAAATTACGATTACTTCAATCATAAATATAATCAGAAAAAGACTTAAACACAGAACAGTTTTGTAGAAACAAATTATTATTATAAAAACAACTGATTTCTTCATATAAGGCATTTTCTAAAGTCATTAAAATTTCAAATAAGAAATTACATTTGTTTTTCTAATAATATCAATATGATTAAAAAGTTTTACTCGTATTAAATACTGACAATTACAACTAATAAATCAAAACAGTTAAAAAATAAAAAATAAATGTTTATATCATCATTCTATTTTGAAGAAAATTCTGTCAGTTACAAGAAGAAAATTTAACGTTGCATACCTGCACAAAATATTATTGAGAATAACTTACATTTTGAAGTTTTATAAAAAATATGGCTGTATGGTCCCGGCATTAAATAGGCCACCCCTTCCTTTCCCGTGGGTGTCGTAGGAACCGACTAAGGGAAGGCGAAGGATGGGCAGCAGCGTCCCTTTTAAAACATCTCTAAAACTTGACTGCGGTTGCCAATTCGCCTGCCAAGCGTGGCAACTACTGACAAAACCCTTCAAGGGGGAGGCTTATGTTGAGCAGTGGACAGTTAAAAGCTAATATGATCCAAAAGAAATATGTTCGTTTATGAGTGTAATAATAAACAAAATAGTCAAAAGTATCATATCGACCATAGTGACCATATCACGTGACTCACTTTTACTGATAGTCATGAAGCCAACCAGTCATTGCTTGTGATGAAACTACCTTTATCCGTGCAATTGATTTTGATAATAGTGCGTAAGAGAGTTACGAGCAGTTAATTAAAAACTTTAATTGATAAAGTTTTTGTGCCGACTAAATTCTAACTGACAGCTGTATTTTTTTTAAATTGGTACAGTAAACCACTAGGTCACGATACTTACAGTTACTATCGATCTTTTAATTAAAACTGGAACTATGAAGTTTTTATATAACTTTCCTGCAAGTAAACCGATGGCTTACTTTATGGAAATAACCTAAGTAAAAACTTTAAGTATCTTGCTCTTTAGGTATCAGTACATAAAATATACAGTGACCACTATCAGGTTAGCATAACTGTGGACTGAAGGCGTATCATAATATCTTCCCAGAGTTTAGTAACTCTGTACTGAGTAATTTCGGTGCTATATTTCTCATAAAACCAAGTTATATCTACTCTTGTACGAAAATTCAAAGAACTCTTTATGTACTATTACTGTAGATAACTACATTAAGACTTTATATGAGTAACAAAAAGACTAGAGGGTCGCTGTTCATTCGTATAGTCACTCTCTACTCTCCTACTTATAGTTATAAGTAATGAATCACAATACCATACCTACCTAATATTATATCTACTTGTATAACAATTAGTTCGTTACCCTAAGGTTATCTTGAAAAAAATGCTTTCAGTAACAAAAAAAACCACCTTACTGTACTTATACATATTATTATAAGTTATATTTATTCATTGTCTTGCTTATTCTCTATACTGTGTAAATGCAAATAAAGTATACTCATTTACTCATTCATAAACCTATTTTACGCTACAACAATTCGTTACATTTCAAATTTAGCTTTCTATATTTTAATTAATAAGTATGAATTTAACTTTTTTTTTTTCATTAAAATACACTAGTCATTTATTTGAATGCTATATAGGTACATCTCGCTGGAGGTGTGCATATATAGCAACAGCTGAGGCGGCTTCTATTACCAGCAAAATGAGTTTTTTTTTTTTTTGTCTCTTTTATTGTTCTTTTTTATCAATTATTATTGGTAATAAAGACTCTATCTATCTATTTATCTTATATTTAATTTACCACAAAGTTAGCTTTACTGCCACTGAACTACTATGAACATGGTTGTTGTAACAAAAAAAAATACTTTAAATAATTAATTTCTTGCTACAGTAGACAGATTTAGTCATCATATATTCACATAAAATATGTGAAGATTTTGAATTAAGAATTAAAAATTGTCAGTGCTCCATTCTATATCAGTTATTCTAGTAATACATATTTTTAATATTATAATTTTTTTAATGAAAGAAAATGAAATAATAACCTCGCCCGTGCTGACAGAGTACCAGTGAGGGATGATAGATGAGGATGAAGTCAGGTCAGTAGGCCGTCGTGATGAATTCGCCAATAATTAATTACGATGGTTTCCAGGGCGGACCCCATTATGAATGCGTTAATATTATTTTGGTATTAAATCAAAACTGTTCGAATTTTCATTGTACTTTTTGTACTACGAGTATATACATAATGTTCAACTGGGAGAAGGGGATTGTTAGTAATGGATTAACGTGACTCCATTACTAGCAATGTACTCTGTCAGGTAAATCTCTACTCGATCCCCCTGGGAACCATATAGGTTAATTCTAGGATAATTAATCACAAAAGGCTGACTGACCTGCTTTCATCCTCATCAGTCATCGCTTATTGATATCTCACCAACATATACCAATAGAACAGGCGAAGTAAAACTTCATTTTCAACCATTAAAAAAACTGATTCTGTTTTAGGAATTTTTTATATATATAATGCCCACAACCATCTTTTATCATCGTACCGCTCACCATTGACAGGAAATTCATCCTTACATGCTAGAATCTAAATGGTCGCGTACAGTGCTGTATCAGAGAAGATTCCTTCCGCCAACGTTTGGGTTGGGTAATCAGACTACAGTATAAAGATCTTCAAATAGACTGTATTAAGGTTTCTTTAAGGTCGGCAACGCGTACGTAACACTCCTAGTGTTGCAGACGTTCATAGGTTACAGTGACAGTTTAGCATGACACACACACAAATATGCTTTTTTGCCACTTTTATGTTAAAATAAATACAAGCACATATATTAATATATTTTAATCACTCAGTTGAGCTCGGAATGAGCTCCCTGCCGAGGTTTTCCCAAGAGACTACAGCATGGGGTTCTTCAAAAGAGAAGTAAAGAGGGTCGGCAACGCACGCGTAATACCTCTGGTATTGCAGGTGTTCATAGGCTACGGTAACTACTTACCATCAAGTGGGCCGCATGTTTGTTTTCCACCTCAGTGGTATAAAAAAAAACAGTTACTTTAATTTATATTTCTATCTGACTACTTATCATGTTGTTATAGAAGACACTTCTTCATTTTGTTAATAAAACAGAACGCATGACGCGTATGTGACATGGCAACTTGGCAATGGCTGGCTTTACAAATCGGCCGATGTATGCTCTGTTATATAAGGAAAAAATAATTGTCCCTAATTCTGAAATACTGGATTTATCAATCCTCAAAACTTTCTCCGATAGTTACATATTTTCCATTCGCACTCTGACGCAAAAAAAACTACTTGGGGCCACAAAATGACACATCAAGTACGAATAATCATAATAATAAGTCTAAAGTTACAAGGGTCTAAAAAGAAAACAAATGAACCGCAGATTACAATGACGCCTTTTCACTTTGGTTGACTTTCGAAATGTGAAAGTTTAAAATGTTATTTCAATGTACCTCCGTACATTATCGGATTAGGCTTTACCTTTTAAGCCACATCTGTTGAAACTCAGGTAAAATTGCGGTGTCTCTTATCTATAAAGCTTAGTATCTGACTTATAGAAGAAGGTTGCTGTGTTTGGACAATTTGTTCGTTTCACACATCACTTACACGTCTACGACAATATTTTACCTGCGTACATTATTTGTTTGTTTTAAAAGATTAGTACCATCTGGGGCAAACAAATAAGGCTTACTGACCTTTCAAGAGGCTCAAGGTATTGCAGACTCAATAAGCCTTTAAGAGCAATAAGTGACAACGTATAATACTTACTTAGAGGTACTAAAATAAAATATTATAGACCTTAAAATGTATTCTGTTCTTAGTTGCATTGTTGTAATTTGCAACTTTCTCATCTTTAGTTATAATTGAATCTTAATTATTTATATTGCTTAGTTTTCAGCTTTTTTATTACTATTTTTACCCGTGATTTCACCCACGTAATCGCAGTATGGACGTATAGCCCCGGTATAGAACAGTCCACCCCTTCCTTTCTCGTGGATATCATAAGAAGAGACTAAGAGCAGCAGTGTCTCTCTTAGAACATCTCTAAAGCCGTGGCAACTTCTGGCAAAACTCCTCTTATGAGAATGGCTTATATTTAGCAATGAACAATTAACTGCTGAAATGATAAATCGGGGTTTATTGATTGACCTAAGATAATATGCCGTTTATTACTTTCTCCATTCCAAATATTACATATACACAAAATTTTGATAATTAGATAAGTTGCAAAGGCATCAAAAGGTTATATAAGGCAATATTTTCTCTTGGACAAAACGCAATGTACAGCTGTATAATAATAAACCAATAGATTTGATTTTCAATTTTATGAACATAAAACGCAGTCTAGACTGCATATAACGATAAAGTTCAGTAAAGCATGAAGGAAACAAGCACTAATTACATAGTCGCAGAACCGAGAAGCAATTCAGCCTCAGCAAAACAGTTTCTGGAAAACAAGTTGGCAACGTACGTAGCAAATTCAAATTCAATTCGGTCCGTGCCAGCGGTACTGAGGTGGGTTACTTAAGTCTACATATCTTTCAGTATAATATAATCTTCTTGTTTATATATTCCAGGAGACTGTAACTATATATCAAATTTATATATGATCGAATTAGAATAACATTTAGGTAAATTGTTTATCTATAAACGTTTTGCTCAAAACTGTCCAATTCTTTTTGTGTAAGTATATATGTATTACAAACTGATTATAGCATATATGATTTGTCAATGTTCGAATGAGAAAGGATACTCAAATAATTATATTTATTACTTGCGACATTGAATTATCGAAATTATGTTGCGACCTTGTCCATCCGTCCGTCCGACTATCACAGAGCTATATCTTGTCAACTATTATCTATTGACTTGAAATTTTGAGTATTTTTTTTTTTTTTGGAATTTTGAGTAAATTAAAAAAGATTTCTTCCAGTCAACCTAACGCAGTGGCATAGGAAGTAGAGAGTTTTACATATTGTTGATTCACAAATTTTGCAGTAGAAATAATTACCTATTAATTTAATAAAATATTTTTTTTTAATTACTAGGTGGTTCAAAAGACATATTTAATATTTCAAAATGAACTTCCTAGTGCAACTGGGATTTCATATTAAGAGGCTTCTTTTATATATTTTAAAACAATTTTTTTATGCTATATATGTAGTTTTTAAGTTAAGTTTAAGAATAAGTTTTATAGATACATACAAAAGGATATAAAAAAATAAATAAAAACTCCAAAAACAATCTTAATTTCGCGGTCGGATGTCGAGCCACAATTACTTTAATACAAAATTCCTAATTGAAAAAGAAATTATTATTATTAGGTGACTTCATCATCATCATAACTTCAGCCATTATCCATCCATTGCTAGACATAAGCCTTCCCCAGAGACTGCCATAAGGAACGCTTCTGAGCCACCTACATCCACTGACTCTCTGCAACGCATTTCAGGTTGTCACTCCATCTAGTGGGAGTCTTCCTACACTGCATGAATCCGTACGTGGTTGCCACTCAAGAACCTTTCTTCCCTATCAGTTGTCAGTTTTTCGAGCTATGTGATCAACCCATTGTTACTTCAGCTTGCTTATTCTTCGGACTATGTGGGTTATTTTGGTTCTTTTGCGGATATCCTCGTTTTAGATTCTATCACGCAGAGACTCCGAGCATAGCACTCTTCATAGCCCGCGAAATAACTTGTAGCTTTTGCATCTGTTTAACATTAGGTGTCTATTTCATATAAAAATACAATAAGGAGGTCATTTTATATCATGTTATTTACATGTTTTTTTTTTTATTTTTAATATATTTTTAGTGTTACATTCGACTAATAGATTGTTAAAATTTAGATTGTGATATATTGTTCTTATAGTGAAATGTAAATATCCTAACATTAGAAATTAAAAAGTTTTATTCGTGTACAGATTAATTTTTGTACGTTACGGTGTTTCGGTTTATTTTTGAAGCAATAGCCAGTGTATAACATATTCAAATATTTTTATCTAAAAACAAAAACCTTCTTAGAGACTATTTTATGCACGGAACCCTCGGAGTGTGAATGAGTTCATTCACACTTGAACGGTTTTTATTTTTAGGTATACGGAAGGAATAAAATTTTAACATTTGAAGAATTTAAACGCAAGTGACTATACGAGATAATTGTTTGAATTTAGACTACAAACGAAACCAGTGTACCTAAATAAATGTATAAAATACGAGTTTTTAATTTAATGCAAGCAAAAAACCTTTTCAGCTCGCAAAATGAGTTAAGTTTTTACTCCTTTAGTGCCATTCAGGGGATCCTTTTGAAGGTTTCATTGACATTTTATTCTATAGTTTAGATACAAGGTGAAAGTTTTCTTTAATAATAAAGCAGTAGAGAAATAATATACTACTCAGCTAGTATTCCGTTTGATGTTATTTGTATATTTGTGTCTCTGGCCATTTGAGCGAATAAAACCTTTATTTTCCATTTATTTAGATCCAGAGTCCCTTGAGAGAGATTTGCCTGCCGCAATCAGGTGCGACGAGGGTCCAAGGACCGTAGCCATCTCAATCTGGATCTGTTGTTGACTGGTTTGTAGATAAACATATTCCGTTACAGGCGTACGTGTAAACGAATCTGTTTAACAAATCTTTGGTAAACATGGGGTGGCGTACTCGGTTTTTCTACATTTTTGCTTAACAAATAAAATATACATATACATTTGTATACATCTGACTTAAATAAAATATATTATATGTAAATACGTTTTTATTATATATTTATATATCTACTGTATTGTGTATTTGTATTTTATATAAATATAATTAATTCTATGTTTGGTGCAAAGAACACAAACACCACTTATTTCTCTTTTCTCAAGGTTGACTGGAAGAAAACTATTTACTTATTGCTAATATACTACATATATATGTATCAATAACTGTATAAAATTAAATTTAAATAAATTACAAATTGATTATTTAAAATTAAAACGAACATAAAAATTACAATAATGCTTAGTCATTCTTACTGGTAAAGACATCATTCCACGTTCTAAATTCAAATTACAAAAATCTAATGAGTTTCTATAAAATCTTGTCAATACTAGTGTATGTGTGGTTACGTCAATCTTTTTTTTATCGATCAGAATATACTTGTGCATTATTAATTCGATAAAAGAACACTAAGACAGTTTACTAAATATGCCAAGTACAAAAAAGTGATTATGAGTCCCACTATCTATATTTCAAGATGGGGAGCTTAGGATGATCTCTTCTGACAGATGCGACGAAGTTTCGTGTGAACAGTCTCAATATATTTTAGTATGTTTAACTACCTGTCTGCTGAAATATGCCTACTATTAGTCTTCACGACCCTGCTTTCATTTGTACAGGCCCGGAGAAATATCTTTGTGTATATATAGTCGCAAGACAAATATCTCTGACGCAGAAATAACTTATGTCGTCTCATAATAACGATATATTTTTATTTAATGTCTATATTATATGGTAATATAGAAATTACTTATTATATTATTTAATAATTAATTCTTATTAATATTATAAAATAGTAGTAATTTGGACTGAGAAGTCAACCGACAAATTTATCTTGGCTGGACAGCGTTCAGAAAACTACATCTTCCCATCCAAAATATCTCAATGTCTGAAGACGAAAATCTTTAAAAAGTGCATGTTGCCAGTGATAGCCTACGGAACCGAAACATGGTCCTGCACGGTTTTTTTTAATAGATGATAATGGAACGATAACCTTTACTACGCTAACGTCAACGCAACGTCAGTATTCTACGACTATGACGAAATGAACGCATCGTCCTCGATAGATATTATATTTACTCCCACGTAAACCAACGTTTTTTTTTTATGTAGTAGTAAAAGCCATGGATATAGTAATTCATTTGAGCATGTGTTATACTGGTGTGTAGTCCATCTGCAACTTTAATTATAAAGTACATAGATTGGCAGCGTAAAAGACAGAAAACATAATGACTTATGTATTCGAGTGACATAAACAACTAGGACACTCTTCTACACAATATAAGCTCGAAGCTGATTTGGCGGGAGTACGAACGAAACAAGTTCTAATTATTTTCACACCTTGAATTGGATTTAATTTTAAATGAATGTCGAATTAAAGGCGCTGTACCTGGATATAATATCAATTAGAAAAAATGCTACAAAATTGCACATTGTTTACATAATTACGTTTTAAACATTTATCTCTTTCAGCAACAATCATAAATATTTTGTACAAGAATTAGTAGAAAAAAAAAATCTAATTAAAACTAAAAAAAGCATGTAATTTTAGACCTAAGAAACTAAATAAAAATTTTAACAAATATGTGAATTGTTGCAAATTTTATGATTTCAAATCCATATAAATATAAATCTGTTACATGCACACATTTACAGGACACGCACACTAGTGTAACTATTTTCTTGTTTCGTATTTGTATTGCCAGTCTATGTAGTAAGTTACATAGGTCTATGGTCTGGAGTATGCCGAAACGTACTCCAATATGGTATCTTATATCCGATACTCCATTATTTTTTATTATTTCTTTAAATTGTTATCCGTGTAAGGTCACATTTTTCTACTATCTTGAATCGTGAATTGAAACTACGAGTATAATTTATGAAACAGTTATTTTATAGAGACAGAACGAGAACACAGTAAATAAGCTTCTATCCTTATATAGAATCTTTAGTCATTTAAATGAGTACCTAGCAAAACCATCAAAATCCGCTTAGGCACTTATTAATGGGCATAGTAACGAGACAGTTCTCAATACTAACGTGCCAAACCAGCCGAGATAAATGGACTGAATACTACTCAAGAGACGTTACCTGCAATAAAACGTTTAATTCGATACTGAAGAGAGCCATTCGATTCGCAGTTCGCATATAAAACGAAATTTATTTACGTAAATCCTACTCCCGAGTTTTTAATTAATTCATTAAGTATTTCATTGGAATTTAATTGTTTCCATCACTAACTAATAAGAATTTACGACGTACAAATGAATTGGGATTCGGCTTTAATTTAATGACGACCATTGTCACTTACTAGCTGTTACCCGTGGTTTTGTCTCGTTTTAAAAAGCAACAAGTTTTGTACAAGTTGTCTGTATTGATATTTCTTTTACGCTCGTGTTTCTAACATCAAGTAAACGCAGACCGCCAAGGTATGGTTGACAAACGGGCTTGTATTCTGTTAGCACATGGGATTCAGAATTCTACGGCAATAAAGGCCGCCTTAGATTTCGAAACAGTACAATAGGTGTCGTATGGTCCCAGCATAGAATAGGTCACCTTTTCCTTACCCGTGGGTTTCGTAAGAGATGACTAAGGGAACTTAATTGTCGAGGGATGGGCAGCAGCGTCCCTCTTGAAACATCACCAAAAACCTAACTACGGTTACCAACTCACCTGCCAAGCGTGACAACAGTTGAAACCTTCCCCCCCCCCCCCTTATAGAGTAGGCCTATGTTTATCAGTGGACAGATAACGACTGATATAATGATAATGATGATCAATAGGCTGAACTAGCTATTTTCTCTCACACAAGGGTCAAGTTAGGTAGTAAGTAAGTTCTAGGTAAAATTCCAAAATATCCGATAATAAATTAACTATTATATTAATAATATATCTATGGACTCTCTCATTCATAGTAGTAGTAAATTTATTTAGCATTTAGTGATAGTCACTTTACAGAATTCCTTACAAATATTATAAATATTAAAATGAATTTATTTGTTTGATACTTCTTAGCGCTTTAATGACTTAACCAACAATTATGAAATTTGGTATACATTTACTATGTAGAATGAAGAAGGATATTGACTTTTCATTGACTAAGTCCAAGTAAAAGATAGTAAGAAAATAATAGTTATCACATAAGAAGAGTCCAGTATACAAAATGTTTACATTTTATTATGTGATCATAGCTAGAGTTAACGTTTTTGTCCTTACCATAAGAATTGGCAGGGGAGAGTAGAAAGCACCTGAGCCGTACCTCACGACACAGTCGAGCGTCGTAAAACATTTTACAGCCTTCTCGAATCGAACATTATCTCATGACCGAAACTCTCCTGGGTTTTATCTACCTTTTGACGGATATTTTGTAACCTTTTAGTATTCTTTTAGTTATATATAATATAACTATGCTACGCATGACTGTAATGTAAGTAAGTATACTATCTTTAGTACGACAGTAACAAATGACAAGTATATATTACTGCGCAAAAAATTGCTTCAGTCGTGAACACACAAGTAAAGATGAACGACGAGATGTTACTTAGACACAATAACATGAAAATAATAATTGAAACATATGTCTATAAGGAGTTTTTCTTCGCAACAGAAAAAAAAGGTTAGCGACTTTGATATCACAAAATTAATAAAGGACCAATAAACTTTATCGTTTGAAATATTAAATTTATTTATCCATTAATACATGTATGTGTACAAGGCGGACTTAATACTAAAAGTAATCTATCCCAGTCAACTTGAGAGAGTGTTAGAAGACTTGGATGCGGTACTAGTAATAATTGATATACATACCTATTAAAATGTACACAAATAAACAAATAAATATAAATAACAAATATATTTAGACATACATATATAAGATATACTGTATTATACACGAAGATGAAAATAATGGATTATACTTACTGCTCGGATAAAGTATAAAAGTGAATATAAACTTTTTTAATGATGGTTAAGTAACTTAAAAGCATAATATACTATAAATCAACAAAATTAAGATCTATTTCATTAATTTCTAATTAATTAATCGTCCCTTAATTACAAGTCACCTAAAATTTAACAAATTTATATTTAATAGGGAGTTTAATTAAATGTACCTTGTATAAAAATTGTGCAAAGTTATTATTTGACATCTATTGTTATTTCGTTACTGAAATATCAAAGACAAAATGTCAAATTCAAATGTCAAATGCATTTCGCAACGACGAACCTTCTGTCTATTGTTATATATAAGTACTAAAATTAAGTAGGACTTACTATTAATGACACTTCCATCAAAATTTAAGAGTTTTTATGATAGTATATAAATAATTTTCAATATTATTGTATGACTTTATTTGATTGAATCTAAATTAAACGTAACATTTAGTGAGCCGGCACCGTACGGCCAAACGTTGGAAGTTGACTGTACAGACAGTAGAATATTCAATTTAATAAAAATGAAGTTTGATTTCTTGATTTTATTATAAAATAGCTTTTGTATTTTAATAAAAAAAAGCCATTGTCTCGATCCAGTACAATTTAAAAAGTTGCGTCCGTTAACATATATAAAAAAAAGATTTTTATGTGTCAACGAACTTCCAGTGTTGCTATCTTCATGCTTCATTGCTTCATCTTGTATGCGACAACCATCAAATATATTTGTTGCTATGTACATTGAATCTATCCTCATACCTTATAATCAGAATGGTCACGCACAGTGCAGTTTCAGAGTAGCTTTCTCCCGCGAACATGCACGTTGTGGAATAATCTTCCTGTCCAGGGTCTCTAGAGACTACAGCATGGAGTTCTTCAAAAAAGACGTATTAGGGTATCTTAAGGGTCGGCAACGCGCGCGTGACATCCCTGGTGTTTCAGGCGTCCATAGGCTACGGTAACTCCATTTCCCATCAGACGGTCCATATGCTTGTTTACCACAAAAATAGTACATACATATATAAAAAAAAGAATACTGAACTCTTCATTGAATAAGTTTACAAGGTAATTTTTTATTCATTAGATATTTATTTTACGTATTTTATATATTACCCAACCATATAAATTTTCGTGGATATTTATTTTCTATAGGTACCTATTTTTATCAATAAATGTAATTAGCTATTTACTTTAGCTATTTCATCATATTTTTGTAAGTCTTATTTTTATATGTATTTTCATATGTATTTCTTTACTTACACAAATATGACTACGTTATTAGAAAAAATTGTTTAGTACCTAATTATTAGATATACAAAAGAATAGTCTGAAAACAAAAAAAAAAACCTATTAAAATTATATATTGACTTTTAACTAAGGCTTAGTTTACTCTAATAGTTAATTAATGTTTGTAGGAAAATATACAAGATATTGATTGAAAATTAGTACTGAATCTATACTAATATAATAAATATGTCATTCTCATCTAGCACCCTTCACTGGTGCTCCGTCAGCGTATCCCATTAGCGCAGGCGGGGCAACCATACCATTTTCACCCATCAAAAAAAAAAATATAATAAATATAATAGAATTACTTTGTCTATTTTAATGACACTATCGGGACTTAATGCGATGAATTTTTTTTTGTAAGTAAATACAAGTAGTATTTATATACCTGCTTCTTTCTTCCACGTCGAAACGTCGGTAATCAAAAAGCAGGTATGTATGTAGGTACTATTTACCTACAAACAAATTTTAAACGCATTAAGTCCCAATTTATATATAATACTATCTGACCCAGTAAACGTTGTTTTACCACTTATTGCGAAATATAAAAATCGCTATTAAAAAACAGGGGCTGATCGTAAAAGGGTAAAAATTTGAAGCTGTATGAATTTTTAATGCTTAGTTATAATAAAATAAAAGTGGAAAAATTTGTCAAAATTAAAAAAAAAAAATTTTGGGGAGGGTCACTCTTATCATTGAGTAGTATAAAAAATAAATGTTGGCCGATTCTCAGACCTACCCAATATGCACACAAAATTTCATAAAAATCGGTAAAGCCGTTTCGGAGGAGTTTGGGAACAAACACCGTGATACGAGAATTTTATATATAAGATACAATATGTGTATACAACGCAAAGATTTAAAAGTTTGTTTATTTGAACGCACCAATCTTTAGAACTACTTGAAAAAAATTTTTTGTATCTGATAGCTCTTTTCTTAAGGAAAGATTATTAGGTTATTCAACGTCACGATATACTACGCGCAAAGCCGCCGAATATAGCTAGTTTGTTATAAATCTTAATATTTTTGCTATTCGATTATTATATAGTAAATTTATTATTTGTTAAGAAATTAGTCTGAGTTTGACCGTCATTCTTTCAGTTTTGTTGACAAATTGTCCATTATATGTTTATTAATTATGTATTGTCCAATTAATGGACTGCGGAGAACAAAGCAGTCAGATCGAGCATCCGTTACGGACGAACTGGCCGGTCAATAGAACTGGTTCACTTGTCAGAAATAGAATATCTGCTAAGAAAAATCTAGGGTTGTCAATACGTTCTACATGATTATATAACATTCGTTGAGGTAATTTACAAATAATTTGAAGTTTGTTTCCACAGATTATCATCACCATATCAACTATTACCTGTCCATTGCTGAATGTAAGCCTCCCTCTATTAGAGGGTTTTGCCATTAGTTGCCACGTTTGGCCGGTGGGTTAGCAATCGTAGTTAAGCTTTGGCAATATTTAAAGAGGCTGCTGTCCATCACTCAACTATTAAGTTCCTTTAATGGCCTCTTACGGCATCTACGGGAAAGTAAGGGGTGACCCATTCTATGCCGGGAACACACGGTGATTTAATAATTATAATATATAGATATTTAATTATATTATTTTTATTACCCGTGTGACTTTATACGGACATATTTAATTTCTTGTACCATATATTTAAATCTATTCCTTTCTTTTAGGTATATACTCTTATCCTTTTAAAATATTTATAATAACGGTAGCTATTACACTTATGAAGGCAACCCTATAATGATATATGAACACCCATATACATACAGCTTAGGCACATATTTAGTTTTTACACATACACTGATATACGAGCTAACAGAGTCCGCCTGCCAGCCCTGACAAAAACCTTAGAAATCAGGATCTTACATAGCGCCGCAAGAAACCAGACGACGTTAAACATGAAATATTCGAGGCAATATATTTGTATGCGTGTCGTGCGGGCTAAGCGCTCGTTTATCAATACGCCCTTCGGCGGATCTCAGCTAACGGCATACGAAAACATCTAAGAAATAACAATGGCATATTTGCGAAAACAAAATAAAAGTACGACAAGTCCCGCAGTCGTATTATGCCACTAAATATGATATAGTACAATTGGTGGTAAACACTTATTGTTTTTATACATTTTTTAAAGGTAATTAAGACCTTTTTTTATATAACATAGATTGACAAACAAGCTGACGGTCCACCTGATGGAAAATGGTATCCGTCGCTTATAGGCATGAACAGTACTATGTACATAACAAAGTATACTGTTTCGCTCATGATACACCCCCATGAGTTATCATTCCTGAGGACTAAGGTGTGATGCCTATGTAGCCTGTTAATTCACTGCTATATCCCAACTTTCTAACCGAAAAATAGCCATACAAATACAACTGCTTCGCGAAAGAAACACGAATAGGACAAAGGTACCCAAACAAACGACTTTTATACGAAATTTCCATCTGGTAACTGGTTTTATTGTTAAATATTTTTAAGTACACATAATGTTTTATTGTAAAATTAAATGAATTGATTTACGTGTATTTTTGTCGAAAATTCTCGAGTGCTTTCTGGACCATTTCGGATCGTTCATCATTATTAATTATACATGACGTCAGCACTCGCTTTTATATTTACAAAACTATTTGATAAAATATATACTTTAATTGTTTATTAATTTATTCATTAACTGTACTGAGTGAAATCAAAATTGTTAGCATCTTTTTAAGAGAGTGAAACAATAAAATTGAACATTTTCACTAAAAAAAGAAACATGGATCAAAAAGTGATAAAATATTTTGAGCTTCTAACATTCACGCGGTGTGTCCATCTATGTTTTTGATTGATTTATTTACGAAATTTCTGCACTAAAAATTATATTTTATAAAATGGTCAGATTCTACGTGTTAATTTTACGTGTGGTTTACGACTTGGGATTTCACCCTCTGTATCTATATAGATACCTACTGATAAACTATGGTGAACTGTAGTATTATATCACCCTACCTTGTAATTTCACTGCCATATCCCACCCTTTAAATACAAACACAGCCATGCAAGTACAGCTGCTTTACGACAGGAATACGGGTGGGATTTCCCACTAGTGTTACTATGCATAAGGACCGACTTAGTTAGGTGCATTTATTTATGACTAGCTGAATCCCACGGTTTCACCCTTGTGGCGCAGTATATATGTTAGTATGTTTATTCTATGTGCTAAATGAGGATATAACCTACCCGTGTACCAAATTTTATTCAAATCCGTTTATCGATCTATCGTACAAAATTTCGCGTTTATAATAGTAATAGGTAACTGTATATTTGTTTATGTAGTAATAGTTGTAGCACTTCAGCTGCCCGCTAACGAAATGCTTTCTTACTGTACTGGGTTTACTGGAAGAGATCTCTGTCAGAGATAAGTCCACCCTTGCTCACAACATTTAAATATATTATTTTTATGTAACTTACAAGTGCAATAAATATAAAAATATATATATATATATATATATATATATATATATATATATATATATATATATATATATATATATATATATATATATATATATATATATAGAATTTTTTGCAGTTATAAATTTTAATTATGTATTTATATAACTTCCCTTATGAGCAAGGCCTATGTTTTGCAGTGGACAGTTAATATAACAATAATGATATATATGCTATTAATCATATGCTGCAGTTATTTGCACTAATTATTTTATTAATCCTGTTACTGCTATAAACACAAAAATTTGTGTATGACATATGTAAAGATGAATGTTTATTATTTATTTATTTATTCATTAGTACAAATATATGTAAGTACATGGCGAACTTAATGCTGAAAGCATTCTCTCCCAGTCAACCATAGGGAAGTGTCAGAATACTCGAATGCGGTACTAGTAATTATTGATATACATACATTATTACCCTTTCACATACAAACTACTGAACAAATTATAAATTAATTATAATATACGAATAGGTTATATCTTTACACATAGGATATTATATATTATATTTCACGCAGGCTAATCCACGGAATACAACTAAATGTAACAGTGACAAGGAACCGTGATAGTGAAATTGACTCGATTCTTTAACGTCTCAACTAATTGTTTTGAAATTGGGCACACAAGCACTTACTATTTGGGATAGAAAAAGATATAGGCTATTTTATATCTCTATCAATCAATATAAATCCCAGTCATGTATTAAAGTCGCGAGCAATAGCTAGATGATTAGTAAAATTAAGCAGAAACTGCAAATAAGTACTCTATGACATTCGCCTTAAAATTACCATTGTAATTTTCATGTAAATTATTTAGTCACTCCAGTGAACCGTGTTACCTAGGCATGCTGTGTTCACACTATGCTACAACTTTCCAACCAAAATATTTGAAGTTCCGCATTGTGTATTTAGAATTTTACTCAATTCTAAACACACGATATGAAATATATGTGTATATCTACTATGTATTGAAGTATTATGTTGTACGAGAATGTTCCCTATTTTTTTATGTAACTTAGAATGGCTAACAGGCTGACGGCCCATCTGATGGAAAGTGGTAACTGTCGTCTATAGTCATGAACAGTGTCATGGACATAACAGAGTATACTGTTTCGCCCATGATACTCCCCATACGTTGTCATTCCTGAGGACTAAGGTATTATTCCTCTGTATCCTATAAATGCCTCTGTACCCTGTAAATTCACTGACATATCGAACCCGTAAATTAATAATGAAATATAAATAAAACACTACACTTTAATTAATTAATATTATAAAGGAAGTTTTATATACCCGTTTTGATTAAAAGAATATGATAATCCGATCCGATCTTCAGTGATGCAATATACATTTCATAACTAAATAAATAATGTTTTCATTGATCACTCTTGCGATCACTGGTGCCCCGCCAGTGTATACCGTTAGCGCAGGCTTATCATTCCTTTTTCCCCCCTCTAAAAAAACCACTGCTGAACACAGGCTTCCTTATTTGGAATGCTTTGCCAGTAGTTGGTACGCTTAGCTGTTGTAGTTTTTCTTTTAATGGGTGATAATGGAATAGTAACCCCACCCCACCCGCGCTATCGGTATACACCGGCGGGGCACCAGTGAAGGATGATAAGTGAGGATGAAGCAAGTCAGTTAGCCCATCGTGACGAATTCAATAAGAATTGTTCACGATGGTTTCCAGGGGGAACTACGTGGAGGTCGACCTAATAGGGTACATTGTTAACAATAGGGGTGTCCATTCCTAACAATCCCTTTCCCCCTAGCTGCCGTAGTTAGGTTTTGGTGATATTTTATGAGGGATGCTGCTGCCAATCTCTCGACCATTAAATTCCCTTAGTCGCCTTTTACGACACCCACGAGAAAGAAAAGGGTGACCTATTCTAAGTCGGTTAAGCCAGTTAGACGATTTTACAGTTACCTACCCAATTCTATGTAGATAATTAAGTGAAACTAAACATTATTAGACTTTAGATTATTTTGTAAAAAATAAACCTAAAGTATAGAATTTCTTTAAAATGACATAATAGAAACGATAGCTAAATGCGCTGTTGATTCAGTTATATTGGACAGTGCAGAATATTACTTTATAAAATATTATAATATTTTATATAATGCATACAGATCAGCCACAGTAATGACTGCGAGGTACAGAGGCAGGTTTACGACTGAAAAGCGACACCTCGGGCATCGTTTGAATAAACATGAATCATAAATGCTTTATGGTATTCGAACTGTGCCGATATCATGGGAAATACTTTTGATGATTTGCGTTTAAAATTGATGTGTTGGTGCCATTAAATTTTATTACATATATCATGTATTCGTACATAAAAATAAATAAACCAATATAAGTTGTAAACGATCAAAGGAAACGTTAATGTTTATTTGCAATTGGTAAAAATAAATTTTAAAAGTAAATTTGCAATTTTGCAGACTACTGGTCATTTTACGTACCTAGTAGTAAATCATTAAAGTTTACATCTACACTTATAATTACTGCAGGTATAGGTAATTAAATAATGAATCTATGCAAAACAGAACATGTTGGCAAAGAAAACCATCTGGTGTTAAGTCTGTCAAATGAACATACATTTACACTGCGCATTTATGTTAAATTAATAAATATAATATTAAAAAAATAACCAAGCTTTGTAAAAAATATTAAAGAAACATTCTATGAACTAAATTAGTAACAAATATTCAATCAAATAATACATTTTTCATTTGTACTACTACTATTTAACATCAGCAAAAAATATAATGCGGTGGGATTAATTATTAATTTCTTTACATTTTCATTAAGATCTATTAAAACAGACTTATACATTCAGACTTATAGGACCATATTTATATACTAGCAATCCGGCTCAGCTATACACGGGTAAATGCAATTTTCTGAATTAATATATAGCATTATATTACTAGCTGATAATGTGGCTAATATAAGGGAAATTAAAAAAAAAATCGATTGAGTAGTTTCTGAGTTTATCCATTGCAAATAAACAATCAAATCTTCCCTCTTTATAATATTTATATAGACTAATATATACGTATATATATATATATATATATATATATATATATATATATATATATATATATATATATATATATATATATATATATATATATATATATATATATATATATATATATATGATTTTGCCAGTAGTCGCCACGTTTGGCAACCGCAATTAAGCAATGGAAATGTTTCAAGAGGGACGCTGCTGCCCATTCCTCGACCATTAAGTTCCCTTAGTTGCTTCTTACGACACCCACCAGAATGGAACTGATAGCCTATTCTTTACTGAGACCATTCGGCAAGTATATATGTACATAATTGTTTTAAATTCAATAGTTTATTGTTATAATAATAATAACAAGAGAAGACTGGAAAAAAAAAACACATATAACGCCGACCCCAAATAATAATTGAGATAAGAGTAGAAAGATGATGATTTTATTGTTATATAAAGTGCTTTTATTACACTAATCAATGATTGAATTAAATCAATTAGGGATACAGTCGGTAATTTTAAACGATTCACGATATTTACCTGTGTGTATAATTTTTTTTTTTTATAAAATATAATTTACTTAAATTCGGAATTGTTATAAATATTAATAAACTTACTCAACTTTTGAACCTAACCTTCTGTATTGGCTCTATTCCAATGGAATCACTTAGATATCTGTCCATAGTGTAATAGGTCCGAATATAAAGGTGCGGTTCAGAACTATAATATTAGATTTACGGGATTAGTTTCTGGAATTAATATAGGATGTATATAATTTCTTTTGAATGAATGAATAAATATTTATTTACAAAACAAACATAGTAATAAGTAACATAGAGATGTTAACAACAAATATATGTAAGTCTACATATTTCGTCATAATTTTATTTCACGTTCATCTGAAATATAATTGTTTAACAGTGTAGTATTGCCCGTTGCTAATGGTTGACAGTAACAAGTATAGTGTTTTATTTTTATTTTTTATTTTATCTTTATTTGGTCTCCTAGCAATTGTTACACTGATAAGATTTAATATTTAATTACCGTCTATTTATACTTAGTGTACAATTACCGTCTATTTATACTTAGTGTACAATCATTTTAAAATAAGTTCGTCCAATTGTTCAATTAACAAAAAAATAATAAAGTATAAATGTTTGAAGTATTTGGCATTAAAAAAATAAGTTTATAAAATTAAAATTTCTATAAAATATATACATACTTTTAAACTACCTGACAAACTATAATAAATTATATAAATAAACAAAATTAAATATATTACAATATAAATAATCAAATGAAATATATATAAGACGTGGTACAATGGACATATTGAATCAAAACTTTTCTACGGAACGAGCAAAATCGGACATAATACTGATGTAAATAGTGTTACCACATAATGATTATACAAAAAAAAAGGATTTTTTTTTACTATATATAATCTTACAAGAACGAATTAGCTATTGTTTATTCCAGTTTTTAAACAATTATATTTCAGATCAACGTTCATAAAATTATAATCGGACTTCACTTAAAATAAGTTCGTCCAATTGTTCAATTATATGCAAATATAAATACCTAAAAAGTATAAATGTTTGAATTGAGGATTAAAAAAATAAGTATAAAATTAAAATTTCTATAAAATATATACATACTTTTAAACTACCTGACAAACTGTAATAAATTATATAAATAAACAAAATTAAATATATTACAATATAAATAATCAAATGAAATATATATAAGGTAGTGATTGTAATGTACATATTGAATCAAAACTTTTCTTCGAATCGAGCAAAATCGGTAACTTGCTAATACTGCATCAATTGTCAATTCCCTGCAATGATTTCAGATCATCACACCATGATTGGAGAGTCGTTTACTATATATAATCAAAGAAAGTATCTATTGTTTATTCCAGTTTTTGCAAAATGGGATTACTGTTTTATCTTATCTCTTCATTATTATTCAAATATAGACCTTTTTAAACAGATGCGTCATTCGTTGCCAAGCTCCAGCGAAGTTTTATTGGCGTCATTGAAATGATTGTAAATTTAGTTAAATATGTGATATTTAATTTATGCTTCCACCGTTGTGCGTGTGTGTGCGCGTTGCGCTCATGTGTGTGTGTGTGTGAAATCATATATGTGTGTGTGTGTATGCGCGCGCTAACGTGTGTACGTTATACTGGTTAACATGACGTAATGTAACGGCCTACATATTGAATATTTTAATGGCGTCATAATCATAATATGAGCTGTTCATTATCATAGTTCGATGCTGGTTGTGCGTGTTCGTGTGCGTGTTCGTGTGCGTGTGCGTGTGCGTGTGCTGTCTGCTGTTGTGCGTTGCAGATCATCACACCATCGTGTGCGTGTGCGTGTGCTATATTTTAATGGAATACTATACGATTATACCATCCCACTGCAAAATGGGTATCTCCTTATTATCTTATCTTGCTGGGCAGTAGAATGTTGTGCGTTTTGTTGTTCCTTCTGTTAAACAGATGCGTCGTGTGCGTGAATTGTGCATAGACGTGGGCAATATAAATTGGTAAATCGCGTTGCCTTGCGTGTGCGATTGTAAGTTTAATTTAAATGCGTGTGATATTTAAATGTGCGTGTGCGTGTGCGTGTGTGTGTGCGTGTGCGTGTGCGTGTGCGTGTGCGTGTGCGTGTGCGTGTGCGTGTGCGTGCGTGCGTGTGTGCGTGCGTGTGTGCGTGTGTGTGTGTGTGTGTGTGTGTGTGTGTGTGTGTGTGTGTGTGTGTGTGTGTGTGTGTGTGTGTGTGTGTTCGTGTGTGTGTGTGTGTGTGTGTGTGAACAAATAAATTACTATACGTTTTAAAATAATATGAGCATAACAGATTATATAGCATTATGCCAATATGCGACGTTTATTTTTCGCGATTCCATGAACAACGGCGTTCAAAGAAGGCGAGTGTGATATCGCCCTATGACGCTGTGACAGCGCGTGATCTGAATTTCACAGGCCGCTGTGATAACGCTCGTCGAATCAGATTTGAATATGAAGAGAATATTAATGAAAAACTTGCGCTAGACTATGAGTTCGTGCTCGAGTTGTTTCGTTTGGGCACCTCGCTACTGATAAAGATAAGACACAGAACTTCGGTAGCGCTGGAGTGAGACAGTCGATAGTACATACAAATTGATAGATAAACAATTGCATTACAGATTTACATAATTTTGTTTATAACACTAAAAATAGTAAAGAAAAAAAAAAGAAACAAATAGTTTTTTTTTTTATAAGTATTTCTGAATAGACATTTTTTTATTCTACCGGAATGCAATTTAAGCTAAGAAAGAAACGGGAAACTGAACAGGAAATTGGACAGGAAATTTAGCTATTGCTTTCAACTTTCAAGCAGTATTGCATCATAAAAATTAACATATTAATATATAAATTAATAAATCAATTTCAGTGGGTATATACGACGCATTATAATTAACAATTGGATGGCATGATAGATACCATTTGCCGCTTTAGGTATATGAAAATTTGCATATTTGTTAATCAATCGCACTGAAACGACTGAACAGGTTTGAATTAAATTTGATACACGTATAGATAACACCTACTAAAGTATGAAAAACTAGTTGTATCCCGTGGTCTTACTTACATAACTCAGTATGTAAATAGCTGATATATTTAGTTAGTCTATAACATATCTATGCACCAAATTATACTCACATCCGTTGAGTAGTTTTTCCGTAAAAGAGTAACAAACATCCATTCAAATGTCCATACAAGTTTAGCGTTTATAATACTAGTATTTTATATAAATATTTTCTTCTCTTTTTGTTTATCGTTTTAACACTGTAAAGTACACCATAATGTTCCGTGAAGTCACTGTGTGGTTTGCACAAAATAATAGCACTGTGATAGTAAATAAACTGTATATCTGTATATTGTCGTTTTTTAAACATTGTTTTATTTTACGTATCTATCTCTGTCTATCAATTTGAATGATCTAATGAATGAAAAGCATTAAATTAATGTCTCTGATGACTCTGTTTAGGATTATAGTCGTGAACTTATTTATTGCAAACTATATAATTATAATACTTTTGGTATATCGATGAATAATATCCATATCGAAATGTAACTTTAACTGTATACACTAAATAATAAATTTAATTACACAAGCAAAATATATTTTTTAAAGTAGTCCCCTTGACACTGAGCAATTGCCATACTTTATGTTAAGCCCTGTTTTTAATTACTACTGAGTACTTTTAAGCTTCTTGCAGTGAGTTAGAATGAGTGTAAGATTTTTCGAGCTCCGAAAATAAACCTCGCCTTAATTTCAAGCTCATTTGCATTGCAGATAATTTGTTATGATGTTAATTGTTATAAGAACTGCACAAGTTTTAACTCTTTTATATAATATTTACACGACCTTCATGGTGCATAGGTGGACACATTGTTTTTTTTTTTTAAATAAAATCCAAGGTTCGATTCCCAGTCGGAACAATTTATTAAACGAACTTTTTTATAATTGGCTCGGAGCTGGGTGTTCTGAGTTGTAGACACAAATATTCATTGCCTGGTTCCTAATAAAACGATATTCTAGGTTAAGAATCAAGCGATTGGTATAGTTGTTCAGCACTTACCTATTTATTACCTAGCTGACCCGACGGGTATTGTACTATCTAAATGGAATTTAATTAAATTTAATTAAATTAACTAATATTTACCTAACCTATTATATATTATTGTAGATTAGGGTATCAAGATAATTATATTATAGACCACTAAACAAGTAACATCTCTTGCATTTTTATTTCGATATCTCTGGACATACATTACAATTATAGACAGAAAATCTCTATTTTTTTTTTGTAATTAAGGCACAGATCATGTTATTCGTTAATAACTTAGCTTTCTCTAAACAAAAGAATTTTGAAAATCGATTAAGTATTTTTGGGTTTATCCATTAAAAACAAAAAAATAAATCTTTCCTCTTTATTATATTTGTTTAGATATTGATTTGTTCCAAATATCAAGATAACAAGCGTAATTACTGTTCCTAGCTTGATCCTTATGTCTAATAAGTATACACAAAAATTTTCTTTTTTAATCTACGTCAAAAAGAGTGATGATTTATAATCTATTGTCTCTTTTTAACTCGATTTCTATGATATAATATGAATGAATGTACATTTAGCGATATTTTCGCCAATCTTTTTTATATTTATTTTTGATTTCAATTATCCGACGAATAAAATCAGTTACTTCTATAATTATAAAATTATTTACATGCAGCCAAATTATAAATTGTACTTTCCTTTTCAAAAAGTACTTAAAAGGAATATTTCAACTTGGGAATTATTCACGTGTCCGTTTGTCCATGTATGTTGCAAAAGGATTCATTGATATTCAGCGACGCGCGTCATCTCGGTAGAGTATATGTGTAAACACCTGTACTTTCTGTTTGAAATTTTGTCAATAACGACAAAGGCAATGTAGCATAGTATATTAAATATACGAACACGTGAACAACTTAACGGTGATACAATGTTACCCAGTTTCGAAACTCTGAACGCGTTTCTTTGTATTGATTTAGTAAGAATTAAATAAAAAAGACTCGATTAACAACTTAACTTCAATGAAAGCAATTAAATAAAACACATCTATGCGCCTACCATTCTGATCAAACAAAATCAAACCAGAGGGAGACTTTGTACAAAAGTCGATTGCTTGGGTACCTTTGTCCCATTCGTGTTTCAACCGTGAAGCAGTTGTGTTTGCATGGTTGTGTTTCGGTTTGAAGGGTGGGATATGGCGTGAATTTACTGGGTACTGAGGAATAACAGCTGCCACCTCAGGAATGATAACGCATGGGGGGTATCATGGGCGAAACAGTATACTCTGTTAAATCCATGGTGCTGCTCATATCTATAGGCGACGGTTACCACTTTACATCAGGTGGGCCGTCAGCTTGTTTGATATTCTAAGTTGTATAAAAAAAAGTCTTCAAATCAAATATTTTATAAATTTATTTCTTAAAATAGAAGCAGTGACAATGACAAAAATGAATGAACGATACCAACTAGTTGTAAACCATATTGTAACTTCTTTTTCTATCAAGATTTAAAAACACCTTGGAAACTTAATTTATATTATTAACTAACTTTTCTCCTACTACTTCGAATGCGTAGATTTTAGAAATAGGAAAACTAATAGAACTAATAGAAATAGAACAGTTCCAGATGGCGTATCAATATAAAACATAGTTTACATATTGACACGCGATCTAGAAGTGTAACTTAAAATTAATATAAAAGATATTCCACGAGCACTCAGGTTATGGAATGAGCTCCCCCTGCCAAGGCTTTCTGAAAAGACTACAGCATGGGGTCTTCAAAAGGGGGGTAAAGAGGTTTCTTCAGGGTCGCCAACGCGCGCGTAATAACTCAGGTATTGCCGGCGTTCATAGGCTACGGTAACAGCTTACCATCAGGTGGACCATATGCTTGTTTGACATCTCAGTGATAAAAAAAAGTTTTTATTTATATATCATGTGTTATACTTTCAATAATACGACTGACTACTCGCATCTAATTTAGTACAGTAGTTTTTGAGAGATACCAGAACAAACATACAGATAGACAAACAGAAAAAAGACAAAAAAAAAACAATAATTATGGCATCTATTGCTCTTATTAAGACCCCTGGTGCAATTTTTTCTTAAATATCTCTCATGTACAGACATCAGTTACAATTTTTTTTTTTACATTAGTGACACAACTAATTGTTGTACCATACCGGTACTTAAAATATCATAAACAATAATAACTTTAGGCACTTAAACGTGTAATTATTTTATCGTAGCTTTCAAAATAAATGCGAGAGTAATAAATACAAGTCCATTAATTAACGTTGCCCGGCTAAGCTTACATATAAATATAAATGTAAGGGACCCAAAATAAGACAATTGTATGAGATTGGAGAAATTGTTGGGTTAATAGAATCAAGGCAATGCGACGTGTGGAGCGGAGCGGGCGACGGACGAATACTACACCACGATCAGCTCAGCCACGCGTGAATGTATGGCTTTAATGTAAGAGGCAGCGATTATGGAAATAATTACATTAATATATGTAAAGACCTCGGCCAATAGACTAATGTTATCACTTCCTTTTATCGTTAAAATATCCAAATAGGGGAACTCAACGGAAGACACTAATGCGAAAAAAGAGAATTCGAAATAAAACCTAAAATTTTCACTATATATATAGTCGAAAATTTTAGTTTAATCAATCTACGATATCAAGTTCCCTATGAACTAACAATTTAGATTTTGTCTCGTCCAACTTATGATGATATACCTAAAACCAATACTTATACTTTATTAATTTTAATTATCCATAGTTAAGTCAACATTGACAAAAAATAAATTAATCAAAAGTTTGCTTATTAGGTTTACCGCATTGCATTTACAAAACAAAATAAAAAATACAATAATATTAATTTGCAATAATAATAACGTGCCCAGTACTCAGCATTATTCTGTGGCATATAAAAAAAAATCCAATGTCATATACATAATTTGTCCAAAATATATACTAGTTCGACCCATTACTTCAGGTAAAGCTCTTAAAAAGCTATAAAAAATATCTTAAAAATTTTAAAAAAATTTATACAATATTCTGCAAATGAGAATGTGGATGATCTAATGTTCCATTTAAACCGCGCATCCAAGAATATTCGTGTATTAAAATAGTGTAATGTATTAACAGTAAAGGCAAGAAAATAAAAACAGTTTACTATTACCACACTTCTACAATATATATACTAAATATTATATTTTTATTAAGAATAGAAAAATAAGACTCATAAACGTATATCACGGTACATTACAACTCCAATTTCTGTGGTACAATTTTGTCAACGAAAGAGACATTTGTTAATTCCTGAGTAAACAATAGTTAATTGCGCTCGCTGACGGTGCCACCGCACACCGAACTCTCTAAATATTTGGCTGGAGGTGACTCGTTTATTACATTTTCTCGGACGGCAGCCCCTACCTACCTGCACAATTTAATTGTACTCTTCACGTATACTCGAATTCTCTTGTACACATAAACCAGCATATTCCAGAAATTCCGTATTAAATTGTATATAATTTTATTGTTTCTTTAGTTGGTGATTACATTACTAGTTTAAGTTTATTTAAAATATCATGATCTATTTCTTGATTTTAAAAGATTGGATTCAGTACCAAGTTCATATAGTCGCCATCTAAACATTGTGTATCATGATTTGGCCACCTATCCAGTACCTAATATAAAAACGTTACTATCTTGACAAAATATTCGCCAACGCATGCTTCACTAACTACACAAATATTTTGATCTCCGTTCTTTCTAATCCCTACCCATTAATGATTTTTTTCCTAGATATAGTGTACATATAAATTATATACACTACACAAAATGATTTAATTATATTACAATACTGAAAACCTATGACAAACATCTTATTGCTCACAATTACACTTAAGTACTTTAGGTATAATATTTTACCCAAAAATAATTCAGTCTTATTCATAGAGATTCACATAAAATAAACTTAATTTCTAGACCAATGTCGCGGTCAAAGTCAAGCGTAAACATAAATAATACATCGCATCAATTTGTGCAATATTATGAATTTAGGATCATCTAAATTCATAATATTGCACAAATTCAAATACATCTCAATTGAGTAATTTATTATTCATAATATTAGTAATCGATCTACCAAATATTAGAAAAGTATTATATTTTCTTTGCATATATTATTCTATCACTCGTTCACTACTTCAGTCATCGCCACGCAAATTACCCGAATGTCACAATGTACTGCACCTCGAAATACGTAACGGGAAATCAATTTGTTCGAGTAATATCTGCCTCCAACTGCAAGTTGAGGTGGCGGCAAACGCTTATTGCGAAAAATACGGTTTTGATTTCGACCACACAACGCTACATACATTGCAATATTTTTATTATGTTCCGACGCCGTATTATAAAGATAGTCTCAGTAATTAGCAAATCTGCACGGCAGTAAACAATCAGGTGGATTTAATTTACTATGAATTTAGATTATATAATAAATTTTACTAAATTGAGTTTCTTGCCAGTTCTTCTCAATTGGATCTATATACCGAACTGGAGTTATATATTATAATGTAAAATTTGACGTTTAGAGCTAAAATGTCCTACATAAATAAATGATTTTTGAATTTTGAATTTGAATTTTGAATAAAAATCTTCAAAAGGCAGTTATTATTTATTAAAGTAATAAGTTTAAAGTTTCAGCTTGACATAAAAAATTATAAGCCAATTTTTTTATTAGTTTTATTTTTAAATAGATACCAAGTTGTTTACGTCAAAGATCCTATCCTATATTACGCACTGATCTAATTTAGGTCACTACTCAATTAATGGAATAATAAAGAAATTGAAATTATTTTCTCATCAATTTTCTTATCAATTAATTAATCTAAAATAGCAGTACCATGGAATAAAATAAATAATTTATTCCTTGTACTGTAAATTCACGCCATATTACCCTTATATATATATATATATATATATATATATATATATATATATATATATATACGACTATATTTTTTTATTAATAACGTAGATTTTTGCGTTAAATTAGCGTAATGTAAAAAAGTATGTTTACATTTTAGAGTTTTAATATTTTTGTCTGGGTCGAGACGACAACGTTCGTTCCTCGCTTTGCACGAAGACGGTGCACGGTAATCATGAAAATTATTTACTCATGTCTGTGGTCTCTTAGGGACTACAATCAGGGTTGTCTTAGAATATGAATTCAGTTTTTATAATTAATGTGTGTCCTTAATTATTTTTTATTTATACTAAGTTTTATGTAATATTATAAAGAAAAAAGTAAAGAGTATCTATTTAAATATCCATGTAGTGACTGAGTTTCTTTTTATGGTAAGTTGACGATCACTAGAGCGAGATGAGAAGTGAGGATGAAAGTAGATCAGATGATTTATCATGATAAATTCATCAAAAATAGCCACAATAATTTCCAGGAAGAACTTGGTGTACCTGATAAGGTATATTACTAGTAAAGGAGTCGCAAGTCCTCATTATTAACAATCTCTTCTCTCCTGTGATAATGGAACTAAAATACAATGTCTCGCCAACTCATTTTTTCCGCAAAATTTGACAAAGGCGACAAGGAAACAGAATTATTTATAGCAGTACCAGAAAAGGTAAACTCGAAATAAGTCACTATACCAAACCATCTGGCCAAGGTAGTCATAAAAGACTATATAACAGTAGTAGAACATAAATGGGTCGCTATGATAATATATGGAATTACAATTTATCAATTTGTAAAGCAAGCGACGACCTGCAAATACATTGCAGGAAGTTAGTGGATGCAGGTGGCTCAGGACCGTTCCTTATGGCAGTCCATGGGGAAGTCTATGTTCAGCATTGGACAGATAATGGCTAAATATGATGCAACCAATTTAGTTTAATAAATTGTATACTGGACTTAAATAGTGATATATTATTGTGCTAATGTTATTATTAGTATTTAAAACAAAGTTTTAAATAAGAAACTGTAATAAGTATCTCGTAAATTGTAAGGCAAATTTTTATTTTCTTGATTTTTATATGAATTTTTATTCGCTATAAATGTAATGTAATAAAAAGCTTAAACTAATGTATATAAAAAGTTGATCTAACAAGTTATATAGAGTGTAAAAAGTTGATAGTATTATACAACAAACATTGCATCCGTAATTTACTATATTAAAAAATAAAAAGTCAGGATATTAAAAGTTTCCTTGTGAATGCATTGCTGATTTGCATTTATCTAATAAAAACCAAAGTGCAAACCCTAGCACATTTTGCAAGCGAAATGAAGAGCCAAGGGGGAATACGGACGATGGGTGCTTTGTAAATAGTCACCGCAATGGCTTCTTGCAGATTAATTTCAAGTGAGAGTGCATCGCGAGCAGGTATTGAAATGCTGCTGTGTTAGATGACAGGTATGATACCATATATAAAGTGCTGTTTACCTTGCACTAATTAAAAACATTATTTACATATAAAAAGCAGGGATATATACAAGTAGAAATAGTCTAAAATTAACAAAATAGGTTTTCTTAAATAGTAAACTGAATAATTTTGTCAAATATGATTATCATAACAGCCATAATGTAGTAACTCATAACTTTAGTAGATTGAGTTTCAAATAAAATAATCATTTAAAGTTAGGACTCATTGTTTATTATAGTGCTTCTACTAATAAACATTTCTATATTGCTGTAAAAAAAGGAAAATTACTTTCTGAACCACGCGCCCTTATTTTGTCTTTCTAAATAATATTCCAAAAGAAAATAATATTTTTAAAACAATTCTGTGCATAAAATCAATCTACTTCTTTTATAGAAGTAGATTGTACTATTACACCAAAACACGAAAAAAACGACTGTTATTGGAAAAATCATGTATTTGAAAAATTCATAAGCTTAGGCTGAGGTTCGATTTTGAAATTCGCAAACTGCTGATGTAATAATTATGTTTCTATATAACATTTATCCAAATTTCAACATTAAAGGTATATCTATTCAGAATAATGTTTAGTTGATCGTTTGCAACTTCTTGTTTACTTTAAACTCCAATTCCCGCTGCAAACTAAGTCTTCAATAGTCTCTAGAGATTCTATAGATGAATGGAGAAGACATGAAATTCGACAGAAATGTGCTTGATTTAAGCTAAGCTATAACAGACACAAGTTGTTATAATAATTTCGAAGAGCCATGTCTATTATTAGAGTCCTTATATCTATTCCCCAAAATAGTTACTTACCTTTATCGAGTTACGAAATTTACTCTATATATAAAGTGTACTATAATAATCATATATAGCACTGTTCTCTTTTCATATACATTTTCTTATTTTCTGATTCACACTGATAGTATGTACTAATTCTTTAACATATCTATTACCGTGTGGTCAGTGACGTCTATGGTACTATTTATGTCCAAAGGTTACACACAGTTGACACTTCCCATCAAGATGGGCTATATAAATATATATAATTAAATAATTATATATATATATATATAATTATTTAATCATTCATCAGTTATTCCTTTGTACCCTGTTATTTCACTGCTATATCCCACTCTTCAAACCGAAACATAGCCACGTAAATACAGCTGCTTCAAGATAGAAACACGAATGAGACAGAGGTGCCCAAGCAAACAACCTTTGTACAACCTTTGTCTCCCTCTGGTAAATATATAAGTAATAGCAGTAATGGCGAGCCATAGGCGCCACATAGCATTTTGTAATTATCCTTGACGCTGTTTATGTCTATAGGCGACGATTACCCACTATTAGATGGGCGTCAGCTTCTCATTTCAAATTACATAAAAAATTAATAAAGAAAAATAAACTCAACTGATCCTTTATGAAAACAGTCATTGAATTGTAAAAATATATGTAAGGCGTCATAAATCGTTTGTCCCCTGTCGCCACTGGCATATATTATTTTCACGGCAGCAACTGTCTACCGTGAGAACGTAGCAAGACCCCAGACTCTTAGAATGCCTTTCTCGAATACTAAAAATATCGTTGCATGTGTTGGATTTACTGCGAGCATTCCGTGCGTGGGGATTTTCTAAAACGTCGTACATCTTCTTTATTTATGTTTACAGCTTATACCGACCGCATCCATTTCCTATATAGTTTGAATCCGTTTATCGGATTTCGAACACGTTTCGGTCGAATCCCATATCGTAAGATATATTATAAGCGTATTCCGACTACCCTTATAAAATTAATGCCCATGAAAAGAATCCATGTTCCAACAAAAAACAGATCAAATGCTATTCAGAAATGTGCGGAAAGGATTCTACACAATAAGTATCCAGCTGTACCTATATCAATGAAGAATAGATCTGAGAGAAATATGTTCTATTAAAATAACTATTTTTATGAATTTAAAAAATATCATTGTGATCTTTTCTATGTGACACTCGCTTACATTAAGACTATATTTGTTTGCAATATAATAGTGTTAAACAAATATACAAAACTAGTTGTGAACGGTTACCATGGGTTGGAAAGGTTACCACGTAAATAAATAACCCCACCTACGCTATCGGTTTACACTACCGGAGTACCAATGAGGAGTGAGAGATGATAAGTGCAAAACAAGTTATGTTTATTGGTCCATCGTTATAATCACCAGGAGAAGGAGATTGATCTGACCTTATATGTTGTTAGCAATGGGGCGGCTAGTCTCCATCACTAACAAACCCTTCCCCTGATCTAATACGGTTTCATTGGCACGTTATACGAAGTGAATCGTGTTATGATTCATGTAAGCCCCCAGGGGCGAGCGAGTTTTTTAACTCCCCCAAGGGAAACATGTACACGCTACAGACTCCAAAATTATCTTTTACTAGCGATCCTTTCTGGCTTTGTTCGGGTAGATAAATATAATAATTTATATTGGCTTTAATCGGTATGTTTTTTTGTATATTTGTTTATATTATTGTAATTCTTATAGAGATCTCTATTTTTTTTTAATATTATATTGCTCGATAATGTAGACATAGATGAAGGGATTTTTGAAATCTGTTGATTAGTTTTTTAATTTATTCATTACAAACATATAAAAAATATAGTATCAGACTAGTAATCTGCCCCGGTTTTGCACGTGTGAATAAGTAGATCTCTATTTTTTTAAATAAAATACAATCCATGTTACTCACTGATGCAAGTTTCCATAATTTAAAAAATTCTTAAATAGGTTAAATTTCTTTAAATGATCAATTAAAGATCTCTTTATATATATATATATATATATATATATATATATATATATATATATATATATATATATATATATATATATATATATATATATTTAGGATAAAGGATTAATTCGCCATAAAGTAAAACACTACTTGTCTGATATTATTATGTTTCAGAATATCATTCACTTACACGTTGCGAAAACGACTGCCCTTTCCGAAAGGGTATCGCCATTTATATATACCCACGTATTATTATTTATACCACCACCGAATCGTTGAATGACTAGTATTTAATTGTAAATTCATTAATTGTTATGAAAATTAATTGTTAATATTTTATTCCAATTGTATATAAAGTTATTAAATATGAATATATAATATTTATAACATAAATTAGATTTATTTATTGGTATATTTTAGAAACAAACAAAATAAATAGTAGTTTGATGTAGATAGGCATAAGATTCACTAACAAAGCTCCTTTTTTTATACAATTTAGAAGCAAACAAGCTGACGGTCCACCTGATGGAAAGTGGTAACCGTCGCCTATATTAAGCAGTATATGATATAACAGAGTATACTATTTCGCCCAATGCGTTGTCATAGACATGTTATTCCTCGTATTAGAAACACATATTAAATTGAAACACGATTAGATCTTATAATATAATCTTATTATTTGACAAATCTTCAAGTTTTTCATATTGTTAGACTACTGTAAAAATAATTTTTGTTAATATAATTCAGTGGGCAACACTGATACAATTATTTATCGTTAAAAGAATATGTTTATGTATATTATCGTGTATAAGTATCATAAGCGAAACAGCATACTCTGTTATATCCATGGTGCTATTCATGTCGATAGGCGACGATTACTGCTTTCCATCAGATGATTCTCAGTTGCATAAAAAAATATATACTACTAAATATGGTGATCACACATTCAGTCATGATGTTTTGTAATTAATATTTTTTCGCTGCATAGTACACATAAATAAACAGGTGTGGCAATTCATAAACTTATCTTTTATTTATCAGAGCAAACAAAGATAACCTAGCTACATATTCTTTTATCTACGATAACCAGCCAGTCCTCGATCGAGTGTAAAAACGAACGCACAGAATTATTTTGAAATTGTGTTGTTGGTGGATGTGATTTTTCAAAATGGATGGTAGTAAGGGAATCAACAAGACAACAGCCTCTAAACTGGACAATCAGATTTATTGCGTCAGGTATACGCTGATGTGCTTCAATGTGGTTTTGTGGGTGAGTGACCAAATTTAATGTGACTAATCTTATAAAAGTTTTTACCTGTGGTATTTTTGCATGACTCGAATGGATAGGTACCTATCACCGTTTTATCAATTGCTGGCAAACAGCAATATCTTGATAATTCCAATAATATATTATTTAAAATCAATAGCTATAATGAAGTTTCATCAAGTAATACTTAGTAATAATTTCAGTTTGATACACAATTCATGCATTGCATTGAATACTGGGTAGAATCAGCTGTGTGGTTAAATTGCCCACACTTTTTTTCCTGAGAGTGTCGTAAGAGGAGACTATGAGAATTTAATGGTCAAAGGATAAGCAACTATCTCTCTTAAAACCTCACCAAAGCCTAACTGCGATTGCCAACACGTTTTCAATCGTGTGAATGTTGAAAATAATAAGCTCAGTTGGATGAATAATAAAAATGTATGTATTATGTGAAGTTTAGAAGAGAACAGCCAACTGTCATAAAATATTATATTGTTATATTTTTGTATTTAATATTTTGATTATAGAACATTAATAAAAACGACTATAGGTTTTTACAACAGTTAACAAAAATCTTATATGATGATGACATAATGGCTGGATAGATGTTCAAATTACATTGTACCAATAAACAAAATATTTGATTGGCAACGCATGATTGGCATATAATATTTTATGATGTTCATGCTATTGTTTATTCCTGCCGATAACAGCTTATTTTTTACATAAATAAAGATACATATCACATAAATAAGATGGTGGATAGTGGAGAATTATCCAAGCGAGTCGCACAAATTGCTACCACATAGATATACAAAGAGATAGACGTTACAAGTACATCAATCGTCATATAAAAACCAATTGTGTTACAACCGAACTATTTGTCGTGATATTACAAAAGCTATTTTATTGATTAGCGAATACCCTTCCATAGCAAACCCTTTCGAATATGTAAAGCTGTTTTTGTCTATTCTCTTATCTTCAATTCTCGAAACTCCGAATCGCAATTTAACCAGAAATAATCTAATTGTATTGAGTCTAATTTAGGACCAAAACTTGATACGCAAGTATATATAGTTGTGATATCTATTTCAATTGATATTTGTGCTGTATAGTAACAGTGTTTGATCAATATTCAAATAAACTTATGATGTTATAATCATACTTTATTATATTATATATTTAGTAATATAAAACCTAAACTTTATATTATATTTAGTAATATAAACATCATTATATTTGCCGTGTGGTCACAGTATAGACTGGACCATCTTTTTCCATCCCGTGAGTATCGTAAAAAGTGACTAAGGAAATAGTAGTGGGATAGGCAGCAGCGTCCCTCTTCAAACACCACCAAAGCCTAACTGCAGTTGCTAATCTACCTACCAAGCGTGGCAACCACTGTCAAAACTCTCTTTATAGAGGAGGCCTATGTTCAGCAGTAAACAGTTTTTTTTTTTTTTTTTTATGGGTGAAACTGGTATGGTAACCCCGCCTACGCTAACGAGGTACGCTGGCGGAGCACCAGTGAAGGGTGATAGATGAGAATGAATACAGGTCAGTTATTAGCCCATCATTTTTATGATGAATTCATCTAGGAACATAAATAACATTATTTATTTTTGATACCACGATATTGATTCACCAATACCCACAGCTGGCAATTTTTGTCCGTTTGCTACAGTTATGCTTCCACTATCTATAGAACGATAATTTTTTAGGGTCATATGTCCCGATGCTCCAGAGTCGATTAGAACCGCGACTTCTGACAAGCAATCTGTTGTATCTTCTATGTTTTGTTCAATTTTTGACATATTTGCCTTTTTTACCTTTTTAATAGGGCAATCAGGGCTCTTATGTCCAGGTTTTCTGCATTTAAAACATATAATAGGTTTCTTCGTCTCATCGACTTTGCATTTAAAACATCTGATGTATAATCTTCACAATTTCACCAACATTTTTATAATCATTTATGAAGGTGTTTCCGTCTTCGCTTTTAATGCACCATCATCATTCTTCAATAACTTCGTCTTAACCATTTCTGATGGATGTTCTAGAGCCATTACTAGAGGATCATAACGTACCGCCTAATAAAATCGAGCAAGAGAGCTATCTTCGAATGGCCAAATTTTGGGCAGTTGGATTAATTACGACTCTCAGCAATGGGATTCTCAGTGACAACTCCATTACTAACAATCCCTTTCGCTGTCCCCCAACAGTAAACAGTTAACGGTTAATATGATGACGATGATGATAATAAAATCATTACATTTATGTTCAATACGTAACAATGTAAAGCATTTTTTTTTTATTAATTATTAAATTACCG
Organism: Galleria mellonella; assembly: GCF_026898425.1. Lineage (NCBI taxonomy): Eukaryota > Metazoa > Arthropoda > Insecta > Lepidoptera > Pyralidae > Galleria > Galleria mellonella. The sequence continues at coordinate 297,294 of NW_026442179.1, forward strand.
TTTATCACAATTTTCATACGAAATAATCAGAAATAAGGACTATGCATGTACAATTCTTATCAAAACTCAGATTAGATACATGCCCTGTTTTCCGACTACTATATCGTCATTATCATGATTCATATAGAAATATATAACATTCTTGTTGAATTTAAACGTACGCAGTGTTAAAGAGGTTGTACTTCCGTTATATGATTCCGTTGATTCATTGGCCCTTTTATCTTTATATTTCTATTATCATGCCATTATCTTTTTCTGTGAACAAGATGAGCAAAAGTTTGCTAATTTTGTACTAATGATTTATAGAATAATCAATCCCATAAATGTTTTAAGAGGCGACTAAGGAAACTTAATGGGCGAAAGGTGGACAGCAACGTCACTTTTAAAACGTCACCAAATCCAATGTAAAGCATTTTTTTTTTAAATGCCATTACCAACACGCATTTACCAAACATGTTATACCTAGTTGATTCATTGGCCCTTTTATCTTTATATTTCTATTATCCCCCCAAGATCCTCCCCATGCACAGTTAACGGATGATATTATAATGATGATGACTTATTATATTGCATTATAATTCGTTACTCATATTTAGTATTCGATCTCTGTTTGAATGAATATATTATTTTACTCCTATTATGCTCTTCTACTGGTATGAGAATTTGCTTTTCCTCGTTCTGCTATCCTTCAGCTAGAGTATAATGTACTTTAGTATATGTTTTTGTACTTATTTAAAAAACCTTTGCCATTAGATTTTTACTGTAGCCTTTAGTGCCAATGACACCCCAATACTATACATTTTATATCTGATTTCAAGTTATTATATCATTATTATCATCATGTCAACTGTACACTGCTGTATATATCCCCTCCCATAAGGGGGAGTTTTCCCAGTAGTTGCCACCCTTGGCAGGCGGTTTGGCAACGACAGATAGGGTTTGATGATATTTTAAGAGACCTGCGCTGACGACTGAAACACTGCACATTCCTTGACCATTAAGTTCCGTCAGTTGTCTCTTACGAAGGAAAGGAAGAGGTAGCCCATTCTATACTAGGAGCACACGGCGATATAAGAAGTAATTCTATACTTTGACTTAATAAATAATTAATTCCATTTCTATGTTATCACTAGCTGTAGTCTTTGCCTTTCCAGCGCGAAGTATGTTAAACATCTTATTGCAAATTCTGGACATTGTTCACCAATATATCAAAATTCATTCAAATAGATTCAGACGTTCGGCGTATCTGAATAAGATATATTGGTAATATAATCATACGACGGAAGACAGGTTTCTTTGTGTAAGAAATTCATGGTTCGATTCGTAGTCGTAAATTTAGAACTTTTATTAAATATATAATTGCTACTATATAAATATATATATATATATATATATATATATATATATATATATATATATATATATATATATATATATATATATATATATATATATATATATATATATAAGATGTTTTATATACATATATATATATATAAAACATCTTGATGAATATATTGTTACATGTTATATTAAACAACAAGTTATCGTAAAGAGACATTAGAGGCACGTGGCGGCGGCAGTAAATCGCTCGGTGCCCACAACTTGCCGGACTAAACGGCAGTTACGCACACAGTTAATTAATCGTTTATTACGTTAGCTGTTAGTACACAAGAAGATAATTTGAAGAATAATATCTTCAACTGATTCTCACATAAGTAGTGATTGAAATAGTGACTGTAATCCCATAAGAATTGATTTCTATATATTTTATACGTACATTTTGACAAGTAAATGATATAAACTGTAAAAGTAACCGACATAGCCCGAAGGATAAACAAGCTGAAGTAGCAATGGACTGGTCACAGCTAGCTAGCTCGAAGAACCGACAACTGATGGGAAAGAAAGGTTCTTGAGTGGCGACTTCGTACGGGCAAATGCAGTGTAGGACGACCACCACTAATTTAAATTAGTGGATGCAGGTAGCTCAGGACCGTTCCTTATGGCAGTCTTTGTAGAAGGCCTATGTCCAGCAATGGACGGATAATGGCTGAAATAATGAAAAAACTAAAACACTGGTCTCTTTACGAACGAACCAAGAATGTCCAAATGTCCAAATGAACCATTTAATCTTCTAATATGAACAGCTCATACAACACATGCAATCATCTCACTCTTTCCTTCTTACTATATATCCTATACGATAGACGCTGTCAACAAATCATGTAAAAAAATCAATAATAAACTCTTTCTATTACAACACTAATAGAATAATAGAAAAATAATACAAGTGTTTCCAAAAATGTCTTTAAGTAAAACTAAGGTATTCTTACCACGCCTAATAGAATTCCAAATTTATCTTTTAAAACGAGAACACTTGTTCTTCTTGTATAATTTTTTTTATAAATTGAGTTCTAAACAGCACCAACCTCCTTTAAACAACCTCCAGTTTAGTATAATTGAAAATTTCTGATTTATTGGTATGACCAGAAGCACATTATTGGTTTAAATAGTTCTACGATTTATTCAGCAGCGAGCAATATTTAAAATAACGATGATATTAATTAAAAAATAACCCGTTTCTACGCCCAAGAGTATAAATAACGAGCACTTTAAACCTGAAGCACCTCGAGAGAACACTACGTAGTCAGCTGCAAGGTACGCGAATGCCAAATTCGTCGAGCAACAGAAAGTCAAGTGTCGTTCAAACCTCACTCGTTAAGGTGTTCCAGCACAAATGAGGAATAATTGCTGAAGTTACCGGAGCGGGTTTTCGATAATTGACTTTTGGATTTACGCCAAGACGAATAGCCTGGCTTCCATTAGAGCGCCGCGACGCCCTTGTGTGAAATCTTGACCAAATGAACTGGAATCGAACTACAGATTTTAATTGCTCGCCCGAAGGTATTTACTTTTGCAGCATCTGATTTGGATCTGCAAATACTTCTGTCGAATCTTAAGATTCTAGAACGTTATTTACTTAAATTATATATACTTTATATATGTAATATCTTTTCTTATATTCATAAAGTGGATATGTATATAATTACGGTTGTAGTAGAATGCATTATATTATGAGTTTAATTATTTTATTGTAGATATACGTAAGTATTCTGTTTTACATATAGTGTTAGATTAGCAAGCTACTTTCTTACAAAATTTCACACATTTACATAAATTTTAAGTTCATATTATACATAGATACTACTTCATATTATAAAATATTAACTTTTAATGCAGTACTTTATTTTATTCTATTCTAAAATAAATTATTTTCATAGCAACATACCTGAGTTTTTCACGCTAGGATTACCTGTTAAGGATAACGTCTAGAGACGTTTCGAATAATGGAATTTACTCCAGCTTCTATTTTTATAAGAAATCATTCCTATTCGTAATTTCCAACACAGATTATTCACTCTACTTAAAGAATGTTCAATGACATTTTACGTATAGGTAATGAAAAAGGTAGGTAAGTGACATTATTAAGAAGAAAACTCAAAAATGTAATTACCCGAGACGTTTCTTCAGTCATAAATATGTATGTAAATGACGTACATATCCGGAGGCCGACATCAAAAGAAAAAAATCTTTGACGCGACGAAACAAGGGGACTCAACGCTCAAATTCCAGTTTACTCGCTGACTCGTCTCATTCCATTTACGAAATTTATTTTCCCGCAATCTCCTCTGTAAACGACGAGCGGGGCTAAGTCGTTGGGCGTTTCCTTAAAGAACTCGGTTCTACTCGTATGATTTCGATTTGTAAGCAATTGAAATAAATTTTATTCTACGTGTTAATTCATATAGAGAAGGCAAATCGTAACTTACTTTATTATTGTATATATCTAAACAAGTAAATTTTTTTTGTAATTTTAGTACATACAATCCAATTTTGATAATGTAATTTCATCTATTCTGGTCCCAAATCCGTTTTTAAATGCATTCTCTTTTCTTCATTTAAGTCGACTTTTCAAGTCAAATATTAACCAAATATTCTTAACTAAAAATCACACTATTTAAAATGTTTTAAATAAAAAAACCCATTTAAATTAGAATATACGTTTAAGAGCTACAATGGTATAGACAAATATACACACAGACAAAGCCTTCGATCTTATAAAAGCCCTCTTTTCCACTGGCTGCACTACGGCTACGTTTGCATTCACTTAAATTTATCATTTTGCAAGAGTTTTTTCGTTTTACCACTCTTACTGCGTTCATTTTAAACTGCAGACAATCTAAAGCTATTAAAAACTAGCTGTTCTCCCGATGTTGTTCGCAGTACGATTTTTTAAGTTTTCTTTTAGAATTTATCACGGGACGAATAATGTTATATTTTTTTAAACGAATGAACATAGAAGGCACTGGCTTACTCTCGTTATCCCTCACTCGATAATGAGATGAAGTCAGCTTAATTGACCCATCTAACGAATTCAATACGAATTAACCACGGCGGTGATTATAAGAAGATTTGAAAATCGACTTCATACTATCCTACATCCTATCCCATCCTATCCTACATCCACTAGCGATCTGACCCGGTTTCACACATATAAAATTTTCAAAAATAATATATATATCCTATTATACTCGCAGGTACTATAGCTTTCTATAAATGAAAGAATGTTTAAAATCAGTTGAGTACTTTTTGAGTTTATCCATTACAAACAAATCAACAGTCAAATTTTTTCCCTATATAGTATAAATACAGATATTGTTATCAATACCGTCGTAGATATCATTGCTAAAAATTCTACCTCATATCACATATATTTACTCTGGTACATATATTTAAATTATCAAATACAATGAGTGACTATTGCGACCAATAAATGCATGAAACATTATTTTCATATTCTTGGATCTTGTGGTTTAAAGATCTTAGGCATTTTTTGTAATTTATCTCAAATTATATTATCTCTAGTATATACTCTATTTGGTATTGCATTACATAATTTACCTTAGTATTTATTATAATTTAACTATTATGTATATTGGAATACTGATTACACAATTTAACAAGAACTACACATCTTGATCCTGCTTTTTCTTTTATCACTAAAATGCACGACGAAATCTAAGACTTTCGCCTTATGTCGTGAAAATTACATGATATAAGCAACTGTTACCACTTTTCATCGGATAAGCTGACAGCTGGTTTTTGTTCCAAGTTGCGTAAATTAATAGCATACACGTAGCGTATATGGGCTAATTTTTATCTGCCCCTAGCACAGCCAGTATCAACAATAATAAAAAATAATTCAGCAGCATTTTGCTTACTATTCTCATTTTCAACCGACTTCAAAAACATTCTCAAATCTGTGGTATTTTTTAAGTTTGTTTCTCCCTAACTCCATCGATTTATAACCGATTTGGAAAATTCTTTTTTTTTTATCTGAAAGGATATACTTTCAGATTGTTTCCGTATAAATTTTATCAAAATTGGTTCTATACTTCAGTTTTTAAACCAAAATAATTGATTCTGCCACAACTAAATTTTGTTTATTTTTTTGTGTAACACAATCTTTAATTATAGTAACGTTAATTAAGTATTCGAGTTGAGTAAATATTCGTATACATACCCACATTTCGCCGAACATTAAAATCCAACGTGGCAGTGGGCGAGCCTACCGCCGTTACTTGGAATATTAATATAATGAGAGTGAATAAGATGAATTCATTCCGGTCGCGAATCGCGACTTGCGTAGAATAGATAAAAACCCTCCATATAAGATATTCAAATCCCTTAAGTGCACGTTGCGGTTGAATTGCGCGAAAAAGTCCCATTTTGAAACGTTGTAAAACTCTTTATTATTCCAGCTTTGCAGGTGTCTCAGAGGATATACAATGGGTACCGAGACTGACGGCTGCTACTGAGGGTAGGCGAGACGTTCTCGAAATGATAAGTTTTAAATAGCGACCACTTAGAATGTTATTTTCACAGTCTTTTGTGGTTTAACGAAGTAAAATGAATATAACGGATGAGTCGTACTTGTAAACTGAGGGTTACGTTCACAATATGTAAATAAATTTTTGTTTTCCTTAGATGAAAATTTATTTAGCGAAAATAAAAGGAAAATCTTAATATGAAATAAAGCTTTAGATATACCACACAGCGTCTTTTAGTTCCAATCTAAACAGTTTGTATCATAAATATTAAACAATTACTACACGTGATATTTTTATATTAAAGACATACATCATATAACAGCTCTTAACTATCCACTGCTGAACATAAGCCTCCCCATTGGGGGATTTTGCCAGTAGTTGCCATGCTTGGCAGGTGGATTGGCAACCGCAATTAAGCTTCAGAGATAGTTTAAAAAGGACGCTGTCGTCCATCTCTCTCCCTCCCTTAGTCGTCTTTTACGACATCCACGGGAAAGGAAGGGGTAGCCTATTCTATGCCGGGACCACACGACCTGTAAATATATAATATAAAAAATAAAGACGTACAATATAAATAAAATTCCGTAATCATTTCAAATAAACATAAAACCAACTCAAAAATATTAGAATCGAACCCGCGTTATTGAATGGCGAAGCTATGTGTTAAATCAATACACCGCGAGATTGTCAATTGTGCTTCTCGTTTTTTTTATTTAACTTTCAACAGTACAGAACTCTAGGGGCGCGCGTAGTACAACTCCCTTCTCAATCTTATACCGGCTTCTTTTATTAAGTGCCTCGCTGTGAGCTCTGTCAACATGAACCCTTTGTAAACTTTCAGTAAGATTGTTTTTAATTAAAGTTAATATTTATTTTAATAGACTCAGATACGTGGTTATGAGATGAACAATGTACCAATTTCAATATATTACACGTGTCTACATTGTAACGTCATATTCGTACGTACGACGCGGGCTCGCGAACGAGCGTCGTGCTACTTTTTACGACGTCATAAATTTTTAACATTCTAAAAAAAGTCAGTCTTTTGCTTCCCCAATAGGGGGACGTACTTTAAAAATGTTATATGGAGTGAATAAAAAAAAATATAAGAAAATTTATATACAGCTAAATAAAAATGAAAAACGCATGTTAATAATGTAAAGTATATATCTTCTTTCTTTCATATTAAATTCTAAGACAGACGAGTTTAGATTCGTAGATTTTTCTTCACATTATGAGAAAGTACATATGTAAGATATTATAAACATTCTGTAAGAAAATGTAATACCAAAATCAAGTGCATATATATTTTTTTTTCCTAGAAAAACGTTTTTCTTAGTCGATCTGTTTACCACTGAAGAAGTATAACTGTAAATATTGCTAATTGTATAGGCTTATCCTTACAGATAAAAATGAAAGTGAGTTTTTTTGTCATTTTATAGCGCTTTAACGACTTGATCACCATGAAATTTGGTATATACATATGTTATGGAGATGAATATACGCCATGTATATTCCCAATCAATGAACATATCAGAAGGTCGCCCATTGTTTTCTCATTGTGATTATTTCTTGTAATTATTTATATTTATAATAAGTTTACTATTGTAATCTTTTGGAGGAAACAATAAAGAATATATCTATCTATCTATCTATATCCCATTCGAGCGGACGAAGTCGTGGGTAAAAGCTAGTTATATATAATTTGCAAAATTTTACAAACAGCAGAGTGAACGTCACAACATGTTTTAAAGTTAATTTCGAACCCTGAACCACATACATTTTTCTCCTCAACCTAATTGGAAAGACATCTTTCCAAGCTATGAAATATAAAATAAATTTTTATCATCAACATTATTATAATTTCCGCCATTCATAATCCACTGTTGAATTGTAAATGTTAATTATTTAACTATTCAACAAAAATACTCGACTTTCATAAGTTAATTCAGTACCAGCTGTTTAGTATTACAAATATTTATAAAGCAAATATTCATTTCAAGAATAAATCACGACGCAGTTATTGTAATTATATATAATATTCTGATGAAAGTTTGTTCTACTAAAACATTATTTTGTTTTAGAAGTCACAATTTGACCTTTCAATCATATTTGACCTTTCGATTGTACTTCTAAAAGAGAGTTACATGACTTGGGAATATTAAAATTACATTTTAATTATAATTAGAAGTTACGTTAATTAGACTAATTCATTTTAAAAAAAAAATATTTTGGAACTTTTCCTTGTAATAATTGTTACACACTTTGATTTCTTTATTATTTTGCTTGTTACTAGCTTTTTACCCGCTACTTAGTACGCGTGGTTTTCTGAACTAACAAACTAATTGAAATGACCATTTCTAGATGACGTATCAAAATAAAACACAAACAGAACAAACAGACGAAAGAAATTTCGTCAAAATAAAAATTATTATTTTGACCTCTATTGGTTTTATTAAGATTAGTCCATCCCAGATCGTATGATACCCACCCAAGAACGCGAACAAAGCTTCTAATGTCTAAGTGTTTGTCATATGTGTTTTTTAAGTCCCCACAGCCCTCACCTCGAAAATATTGTAAAATACGCCAATTCACATAATTAAGTCAAATAAATAGCTCCCCTTTTTAAAACTGATTAATTGAAAATAATGTTTACGAGAACTTTGCTGTGGTTAAAGTGTTTTTTGAATTATAATATGTGAGTCATATGAATGAGACATATAGTGAATTATTCAAACACAGGCACGTTATCATTATATCTACTATGTTATCAGTTTATGTTATCAGTTCAAATATCAACAAAAAGTATAACTCATATAGTCTAATGGACATTTATATAATGGACATGTACATATTATATATACAATATATTTTATATACTAAATAAAAAAAAGGTTTCTTAAACCCTTAAACAAGTACCTACATACAAACAATTTAAAATACATATGTATTCTCTAACTTTTTTGTTAATAACACCAATTATGTCATTTAGTGTGGGCACATTAATTCCCAACATACATATATTCATACAGCGGTATCAACGACAATTTCCCTGTAAATTCGCTAGTTAGTCAACATCGGCCGCAGTCGGCCATTCATCATCGCTGGAGCCTGTATCTACGTGAATTCAAGCAGTAATGGCCGGTCAACTACACGTATTATATGATTTTTCCAACACGACCAAACATAGAAGTCAACTTTCCGTATCATTTCACCGAGCAACGGAGGTTTATAAATAGAACGGACATGAATACGACTGCGGTTTTATGTGACACATTCATCGCGAGCACGTGGATTCCCTAACATAGAACAAGAATTGATAATATAAGTTTACATTAAAGATTACATTTACTAGTTTGATTAAGATTAAATTTATTTATTTTACTCTGTTAGTGTATTTTTTGCTTACTGTATTTATTTTTAAATTTTGAAAGCTATTTTCGGTGCAATATATAAATCTCTATTTAAATCCAATTTATTTTATATACGAGTATGTGATTAATGAAATTTGTACACTGTTTTCGTTTACTGTACATGATGATTAGTTAATTAACAATCAAAGCAAACTAAATGTTAGTTTTACTTAACAACTTTACAAGAATAACAATTCAACAAAATATTTCCCAGAGCGTACATCCTTAATTCTAGTGAATTTATACCTCTCCTGAAATATATTTAATACTATTATTATGTACTACCTATTTATTTTATTTATTTATTAATTACTAGAAATTTACAGCGCGAGTACATTGGACCCCGCACTAGGCGAATCTGTACCGCAGGAGTCCATAAGAGATTACCAAGACATGGTGATTTACAAATATAAATTATAAATTAGTGAGCAAATTTACCTATTACCCGCGATATCGTTCGTGTGACCTTGATATATTCACTGACCAGGGTAAAAAGTAGCCTATATACTTTTCCATCTCAAATAGAACGTGTGTATCAAATTGCATAGTGATTGGTTCATGCCATATAATATTAGTAAAGATGACCTACTGTTACACTTAACATTTTAATTTCCCTACTACATAGCCGTTCTATTTTTGATTCCGCGTGCAAAACGCTAATGGATTGCGAACCCTACTCTTGCAGTTCTAATGATGTATGGATATGCTCTGTTTGTCTTATGAATGGCATGGAATATATTGTAACGTTGTTATCAATAGCAAAGTAAAAGCTTTTCTCGAATCGAATATCCCTGGACTCGTATTGAGATAAAATTTATATTGTTGTGAGTGAATGATTTTTGTTTATTTATTGTAAATAATAATAACTAAGAATATAGATAGATAATAGTACTGAAATTAATGTAATCTAGAGGTTCCTATTATTACAAAAGAATCAAAATTTTCGGATATTTTGTTTTATACCACTGAGGTGACAAACAAGCATACGGACTACCTGATGATAAGCGTAGCCCATGAACGCCTGCAATACCAGGCACATTACGCGCGTATTGTCGACTTTGAAGAAAACTCTTTACCCCCTTTTTTGAAAAGCCGTACTGTAGTCTTTTGAAACAAAAAAACATGTTTTTTTTAATAATATTTTATATTTCAACGTGAATATTATAAGAGTTCCAAGACTACAGTTACCGTTTACCATCATAGATGCGGATTAATGATGGTATGTGTATATTCCACTATGTCAAACTGTTGATCACCATTTTATATAAAAACAAATATCGAGTTCACTGACAGGTTACCTAACTTAGCACATACGGGAAGGCCAAAAAAAACCGATGGTCCACCTAATGGAATGTGATATAATTATGGTCAACTTTACGGAATACACTTTTTTAATAAACTATGTCGGCCATGGTAACCCTGATGGAGTGTTATTCTTGAGTACTCAGTTGTTATCTAGTAATTTCTATGGAAATAATCTTTATTCTAAACACTAGGAAAGGTCGAAAACATTGTTTTGTATAGTACCTTTGTGCTAAACTTGACGTAACATCCAGGACTTATTTAGGTTGTTAATACACTGAACCAATTGCTCCACCGTCCCTAGAGCTATGAAAAACAAAAGTCTATTACAAACAAAGAACTGGCATGAAAGGTTAAATATTGTAAAAGTTTGAATAAGGAACGGAAGTTTGCCACTGAATAGATGTGCCATAATTTGTCACGTATACAGAGTGTTTCTGCGATTCATATAAATAAAAAAAAATATATATAAATCTGTTATAATAATATCAACCCCTGTTTGCTCTGCAGTTTATAATAATTGAAAATAAAAAAAAAAACACAACAACCTATACTACCGATGATCAACAAATTTTAATATCCACAAATTAAAATATTGAATTAGATCTAAAATAAGAAAAGTTTCCAGAATTTTTGAATCTTGTAAAAAAAGTTGTTTAAGATTTTATAAACAAACATTATAATATTGTGTATATATATATATATATATATATATATATATATATATATATATATATATATATATATATATATATATATATATATATATATATATATATAAATATAAAATATTTCAAAGAATTATAGATATAAAAATTTATGTATGCACACCAAATTATCCCTCGTAATTCAAAGTTTCATAAATAAATAAACGTAGGTCTACTCCTAATAATATCCTAAAATAGGTAATCCAATAAAAACATTTATAGACCATTATTGTCGACAAATACTTCAATAACAAATATGTATATGTTATTATGAAAACATTCACATCCTGTATAGCATAGTTTACCTAGTCAGAAAATATTATTACTACCAACTTGCCTTTTATCTCCCTCTATTTGGGAGGCAAAACAAAGCTATTACAAGAATTCGGCAATCGCTAGATATTCGTCGGATATAAAACTTGATGGCACACTTATAGCATTAATGAGGTTATAAAACTTTTAGACTACAGTACTACACCATCTCGATTACTAGTTCCCATCACAGAGATATCTTTATCGGTTTTAGAGTTATTAAAAAAATATTATATATTCCTTCAATTATTATTCACGTGAATTTCGATATACTACGCGATTTTTTTTTTATATTATTATAGTACCACATCATTCTGGAACCACCAAGAATCGTAACTGAAAAGATAATTATTAATTATTTACTCTCAATTGTTGATCGCACTATACCGGTCCACTAAGTGCTTTTCACACGTCTTCAAAAATAAGTATACGTGATATGTATATATATAGATAGATATAGATAAATAGATACTCTTTATTGTTTCCTCCAAAAGATTACAATAGTAAACTTATTATAAATATAATATATAACTTATAATACCTAATTACAAGAAATAATTACAATGAGAAAACAATGGGCGACTTTATCGCTAAGAGCAATCTCTTCCAAGCAACCTTTGGATGGAGAGAAGTAATTATATATATATATATATATATATATATATATATATATATATATATATATATATATATATATATATATATATATATATATATATATATATATATATATTCTTCGTGATAACAGAGTAAAGAGAATAACAGAGTAGAGTACAATGTATCACCGCTAACCTATCATCTCAAAGACATCATAAAATCTGTGGGAATAATGCAAAAGAAAAAATATTCGAAATAAAACCACCAAACTATCTCGCTACCACGGTTATGATAGAGTAATATCTTCTTATATCTTCCTAGTGTCCAGCAGTGGGATAGTATAGTATTATATACAATAATAAGATAGGTAACATTATTAGTAGTCGTATTTTATTAATATGTATTTAACATGGATTTCTCTACAATTGTTTTAATTTAGTTCTTATTTATCAATAAGTAACTGACAGTAGCAGACTAGCTCCATGTCACGGGCTTATCAAATTTTGGATTAAATAATACCAGTCTACAAATACTTCTGACTACTCAATTTGGAACTATAGTCGTGAGGATATTTATTTATTTTATTGCAGCAATTAAAAGATGTGGATGCATTCTTGCTCCATCTAGATAGAAATACAAAACGTTACATGAATTTTATGTTAAAATATTTTAAATTTTATTAAAGTTTTTCTTCTTGCTAGCTGGAAATTGTACACTCTATAAACGTACATATAGCAATTAGATTGAATTTCGAAAGATAACTTCGTTCTCTTTGAAGAATTGGAAAAGAATTGTATACTATAAAAATATTTTACAACCAGCCCACAAAAAATAGAGCAATGTGTTTAACATTTTAAAAACTGTTGTACAAGCTTACTTGTACAGCCAATAGATTTGAGATCTAAACAATAGTAAATCCTGTCAATATTCCAAAGTTGGTTTTTAATTATTGTATAAAAATATAGAAGTATGTAAAAAAAATAACTAACATATATTATTATACTTTTAATGTAGTAACTACCAGTTCAACTTACGTGTAATTAGATCGAGAAAGCTCAATTAGTTTTTGGATCAATTCATAATCCTTAATCATAAGCAGCTGTAACGCGCCTCGACTCGCTGAGCTTTCTCGATCTAATTACATGTAAGTTAAACCGATTGTTGTTACATTAAAATATAATGTATATTTACGAAACTTTTTTAAAATATAAAATTATTATAATATTCTTGCTTATAGTCAAATTATAATACCAAATATATAACAAATAAATGCGCATAAATAATAAAAATAACTATGTATATTTTTGCGAAAAAATCTAAATATGCAAATTTTGCAACTCCTATGATTTCAACTCTATATTTATTCATTTGATTTGGAATACACAACAGATAACAATAAAAAATGTAATAAATAATGGTACCTCTGTCTCATTCGTGTTTCAACCGTGAAACAGTTGTGTTTGCATGGCTGTGTTTCGGTTTGAAGGGTGGGATATAGCGTGAATTTACTGGGTACAGAGGAATAACACCTGAGTCCCCAGGAATGGCAACGCATGGGGGGTATCATGGACGTAACAGTATACTCTGTTATGTCAATGGTACTGCTCATGTCTATAGGCGACGGTTACCACTTTCCATCAGGTGGGCCGTCAGCTTATTTGCCATTCTAAGTTGTATAAAAAAAAATTACATGATTAATTATAGACATACAAGACATTGGACAAGATTGATACCCTAAAACTTGTTAACACAACATGAAAGATATGCGATTTAATTAAAGTTAGCAATGACAACTATTATATATATGTACAACAAGCATGCATATAGATATGCAGTTTATTACTAATATTAATATTTATGACTTTTTTTTTTATTTTCAGTTATTCGGCGTATCTATATTCGCTCTTTGTCTATGGATCTGCTTCGAGCCTGGCTTCAACGAATGGATGAGGATCTTGGAGCTCCAAAAATACTTTATCGGGGTGTACATCATTCTAATCGGCTCATTGATCGTAATGGTGGTGTCTTTCATCGGTTGCGGTGCAGCTATTACGGAAAACACTACGATTTTACTTGCGGTAAATATTTTATTTACATATAGATTACATCATCATCATCATCATCTTCCTACCCTTATCCTAATTATTATTTGGGGTCGAAGTAATACATTTTTATCCATATTACTAAAAGATTTGGCTTATAATTTTACGATCGGCCGCCTGCCTGACGTCAACACTCTTTGGGAATCTTTGAGAAAAGTACATATAGATTACATATTTGTTGTAATAATAATTTCATAAAATATGAAATTGATTTAGAACTAGAGTTATGAAGTAACAAATGTAAAAAAAAACGTATTCGAATTGAGAACGATATTCTTTTTGAAGTCAGCTGAAAATGATATGGGAACCCCACCTGCGCTACCAGTATACGTTGGCGGGGTACCAGTGAGAGATGATAGGTGAAGATGAAAGCAGCTCACTCCCATCGTAATAAATTCAACAAGAAATAAAGCACGACGGTCTCCAAAGAAAAACTACGTGGAGATCGACCTGATATTACTACAATACCCATTACCAACAATCCTTTCCCCCCAAAAGTTGATATTAATTACGTAATGAATACACGAGTCAAATTTATATGTATACACTACACATATATTTACATCTAATCTAATTTCCATCCACCTACTAAGGCGTACGTGGACTAGCTGAGATTAACCTACGTTAATTACATTACTAGTATGTACGTCTGTAAATAGTGTTACAAAATTATTTCAGAGGTGTATTTGATTAAATTTATCAAAATTCCACATGTAATTGTCTGGGTTGTTTGACTAGTTTCTAAATTTAATTGAAAATATTTCATTTCAGCACCACATAACACTGTGTTTATAAATTTTATCATTTAAAATAGAAATAATATATGATCATTTACTTAAAATTATTTTGAAATTTTGACCAGGTTCGACATGGCCACGTGATTGTTGATCCGACTGACAGAAGAGTCAAATAAATATTTATACTCATAATTTAAGTAAACAATTACACAATGATTATGTTAATTCTCTTCTCTTACAAGTACACATTATAAATACAACAAATGCAACGGAAAACACAAAAAATAAAAAAAATTTTAAATAAACAGTATGGATGTGAAAGCTAATTTGTCAACCGATTTCGAAAATATGGAGGTTTTTGTTATATTTATGTTTGTTGCCTCATAACTCTGTTAGTTATGAATCGATTCGGAAAATCCTTTTTTTATCTGAAATGATATCGTATCTTATATTTTATTTGCGTATGGGGTCAGCTAAGCCGCTGCACATTGACATTGACCCATTGGGATCTGAAAGGATATACTTACAAATTATTTCCATAGAAATGTTATCAAAATTGATTCAGTGGTTTACTTTTAAAATCAAATTAATTTTGCCACAATTGAAGTCTATTTTTTTTTGTTGAACATAATTTTAAACCATTTATTTGTTCATTTGTTATGTCGTGGCGCCTTAACAGCTCAACCGATTGTCATAAAGTTTAGTATACACGCAGTTTAGGATAATGAAGTACATTGACTACTTTTACGATTAGACAGACAAAGTCACCGGTAATTACACTTATTACATAATTTTTTTTTTATATTGACATGTATTTTTTTTTATTATTTACAGTATATTGGCACCCAAATAGCAACTTTCGTTTTTGGTCTAATTGGATCTTGCGTAGTTCTCGATTTCTCCACATACGATTCCAGTATACAGCCTCTTATCAAAGACATTATCATGAGGCTGATCCACAATCCCCAACACGAAGGGAGCAAGTTTATCTTAAGAATGGTTCAGGAAGGGGTAAGTTGTATTTATTATCACGCTGATCTACATCAGACTACATACATAGAACACTAGCTAGTCTATATTTACATACAGATTAGTTAGTGTTGTATCTACCTAATTAAAGAAAATACTATAAATAATTTAATACTTTAAAAATCGCAATAAAATATTTTGTAGTTTTAAAATCTAATATTGTTTTGGTTTTCAGTAAGTTCTATAGGTAAGTCTTAAATTTTGCTTATTTATTGTATTCAAATATGTTTGCCTACTTCATTATAAGTAAACAGAGCGAGTGTGTTTTAAGAATCTTTTGTTTGGAAAATCCTTTGTGTTCACTTTCAAAGTCCACAATAAATTGAAACGCCACTCCCTCTGTATTCAATTTTCCACAGTGGACATTTACTCATATACTTAACTGTCTAATCTAATCTTTTATTTATTATATCGACGACGTCCCTAAATTCTTTCAGTCCAAAATTTAATTCGTAATGGCGTTACGAGTAACCAATTCAATTACTTACTGTCTAGATAGGAAGATTATTTTCGAAAATGAGGTTCGATGAGATCAAAGAGAACCTGATAATTTTGGTAAATTGATAATAGGTTACAAAAATCAAAATTACCCTTATGTTATCCAACCTCATAGGAACGAAGCGCAAAGATGAAGATGATAGGTGCTTTTACAAAAAAAGTAACGTTTGATTTTTTTAATCAAATGTATAAGGATTTCCCCTGATTGCTCAAAGCAATTATGTTGTTCACGTCTATAGACAATGGTACCATTTTCCATCAGGTGGATCGTGGGCCACCACTTTATTCGGTACTCCAAATTAAAGTAAAAAAAGTGTTTTTAAATAAATTTAACGAAGTATACATGTTACTGTAAAAGCCCGCACATTGGTAAATCTTTTCCAGTAAAGTCCTTAAAGTTTTTCCAGTAAAACTTAGGATTTACTGAAGTAATTGTGAGGATTTTATAAAAACATGATCATTTTTGTATCGTTACCCAAACCGTTTTACAGTAACATGTATAAGATATGAGAGTTTCAGGCATGTTCCACGTGGATACTCCCTTCACATATTCTATCGTGAAGATTTTGTTATAGTTACATAGTTATATTTTTAAAAATATACTACACCAATCATACTAACGTTCTATTTACGAAAACCGGTAACTATCTCACGTCGACATGCAAAAAATTATAAATTTACATACATACGGCTACGACATTCCTAATATGTTGCCAGAAATCTTAATGCCTAATTAATATTGTGAATATTATTATATGTAAAGATGTTTAAATATTTTGTAATAAAATCTAAAACAAACGTGCGTGTTAATTGATAAAGACATAATATAAAATAAAAAAACAATTTACAGTCTTAAGTGAAACAAAAACCTATGCGCTGTTGATACTACCAATTACTGTTTTGTACATAAAAGTATCGTAGCAAACAGAATTTTTTCTAAGTGCATTGTGCTTGCTAATATTTCCCACAAAGACAATTTAACTAATTTCTTATCTATCATCTACTGGCAACTACTAGCAAAACTCTCCTTATGGGAAAGGCTTATATTTAGCAGTGGATAATTAACAGCTGAAATAATAATAACCTATCGAACTTGATATATCATGCCAATTAACAATCTCGACAGTCTACGAAGATTTGCCATGAAACCAGCTCATATTAAACACAGTATCGACTCTGAGAGTTTATGATTGGAGCTGTGTTCAATCGGACACAGTACGTGCCACACGAGGCCATTTGATTAGTACCACTGTGCCGAATATTCGACCCGGAATACGTCTGTTCTATTAGGGTTGTAAGACAATGATTTTCCTTTTACTATGTTAAATTTTATAAATTTTAGAGATGCACTTCATGACTTATGATTTATAGAAGACGTAAATTAATACGATCATTTAAATAGAATATTATCAATTTACCGTAGGGTTGTCGTTACTATATATGTATTCCACAAAATAATTTGCTTTAGGAGTCTATTCAAGAACATCATAGTCTGCAAGGTAGGAAAAATGTCTTCATCATTACGAATCACAAAACACTTTGGATCTGTGTTCGTTATGAACATAGCTAAATAGTAATATTCTCTTGATCTCTATATTCCAAAGTTTTATCTGAAACTCTTTAAAACAAATTACTTTCATCACTCACTGGGTATTATCACTTACTTAAAATATGAGTATTGCTTACCTAAACTCCACGAACGTACAACTGAAAAGGTCAGTAACCTTTCATCCCTCGTCTAAAGTTACCACTGTCCGCCTGACAGGCATAATGTACATACTTTCACATATAACCCATACAGTGGGAACCACAAACAAGTCTGTTAATAAAAGTCGGGGGAAAAATTTATTCATATTCTGAAACGTATTGATGTCGTTTTACAGCGTTGTTTAGTATTTACGAGTATAATGTATATAATTTACATATATTATACTCATAAAGATACATAAAAATAGAAATTAATATATGGAATCTCAATATAGAAATAACTATAGGGAACCTAACATGACTACTCATGTTTACATAACCTATAGAGTAAGCAAAGAGTTTCTCATATATAATTAGATGGTAATTTTTATATAATTTAACAAATAGGAATTAGGAATGTAATATTGAATTATTATCCACATAATTTAGTTTATAAATTAATAAATGAATTAGAAATAAATGAAACTAAAATACTTATGTGGAGATTCCAAAATATATTAGCCCAATAACATTAAATATCGTCATCTGTATATATAATACTGAAATATCTGAAATGAAGAACCCGATCTAAATTAATATAGCTATTAGATGAGTATGGACGATAACGAAATGGATGATGATCTATTTTTTCTCCATCAATGTCCAGATACCCAATATATAGGTATCAGAGAGATACCGAGATTACCTAAGCCTAATTGAAAGAGTTATTTTGACTAAGTTGGACAAAGCGACTTAGTACGTGCAGTACATACATAAATCGAATATGTGCGCTGTATAATTCTATATCCATTATTGTAAGGATTGCATCTGGTCTTCTATCACACGAATCATCATATCGTCATCATTTGTCCACTGCTGAACATAGGACTTTCTCATAGACTGCCATAAAGGATGGTCCTAGACGACTTGTATCACGCGAATAATTTAGATAAATAAGTACCTTCATAATGAATCGATCAATACTACTATAAAATCAGATATTTTAATAAAACAATATTGAAATCGTTTAAAATATTCTAAAATAAGTTATTAAATTTCTAAAATTAATAAGCTAATGATTTTTAACATGATCAAATTATAATTTAATTATTATTTTTAATGAAACTAAAAATAATCTGATGAAAAGGTTATCATATAAATTGCTTGAATACATTATTTGCGATTGCATTAATCACTTGACAACCCTATATTCTCTGTAAACGACAGCTTCGACGCCATTTGTCCATTCTACAAATGCGTTTTGGTGTTTGCTTCGTTAGATGTGACCCGTTTCTTGTTTCCCTTTTTCATGAATAGTTTGTCGAAAGGAAACAAAATATAGAAATTTTTACATGTAAAAAAAAATATTCTTCAATTAAAATAGAATGAAAGATCAAACGTTTGTCATTGAAATAAATAGATCGTAAATAATAAGAATCCCTCATTAAATTAAATTGAAAATAATTACTGTTATATTTTTTTTATGTAACTTAGAATGACAAACAAGCTGACGGCCCACCTGATGGAAACCGTCGCCTATAGACATGAATAGCACCATGGATATAACTGAGTATACTGTTTCGCCCATGATACCCCCATGCGTTGCCATTCCTGAGAGCTAAGGTGTTATTCCTTTGTATCCTGTAAATTCACGCCATATACCACCCTTCAAACCGAAACACAGCCATGCAAACACATCTGCTTCACAGTAGAAATACGAATAGGACAGAGGTACCCAAGCAAATAACTATAATATATATATATATATATATATATATATATATATATATATATATATATATATATATATATATATATATATATATATATATATAGTATATATATATATATATATATATATATATATATGTATATATATATATATATAGTATATATATAGTAAACAAAATTGAGTACAACCATCTATTTAGCATAACCAAAAAATCATATATAAATCCAGTAAAATGACCCTAATATAAAAAAAAATCGTATATTTTTCAAATATCATAGTACTTACAAATTATATAGTATTTTTATAATAGTTATTACAAAAATACTTTATTACTCAAGATACGCGCACCCATACCTCGGAAAACGCGTAGACATCTTTACAAACTATCAATTATATAATAATCATCAGCCTTCCCCATAAAGGGAGCTTTGTCAGTAGTTGCCACGCTTGGCCGGCAGGTTGGTAACAGCAGTTAGTCTTTGGTGATGTTTTAAGGAATGTAACCCGGCTGCCCATAAAGTTCTTTAAATCGGCTACGAGAAAACAAGGGATACCCATTCTATGCCAGAACTGTACGGCAATTTTGTATTACTAGTAGGATAATAAAAATTAATAAGTATTAGTAGCATTTATTTAGCTCCAATTTTCGCAGATTGGCTGCTGTGGTGCTGACGGCCCCATGGACTACATCAACTATAACAAACCACTTCCATCAGAGTGCCGTGATTCCGTAACCGGGAACGCATACTTCCATGGCTGCATTGATGAGATGACCTGGTACCTCGAAGGAAAGACTGGATGGTTGGCTGGCATCGTGCTCGCCTCTTGCATGATTTCTGTAAGTTTTAAGTATAATATAGTAAACTATAGATAGAGAGAGGCATTGTACAAAACTTGTATACAGAATTACCTCTGTCCTTCTTCGTATATTTCAACTGTGAAATAACTATTTTTGCTTAGTTATGTTTCGGTTTCAGTGATAGAATATGGCAGTGACATATAAGCAATGACATACAGAAACGGTCCATAAATGTCATAGTGTATTTGTGATATCCATGGTACTATTCATGTCTATAGGCAACGGTTAACATTTTCCATCAGATAGGCTGTCAGTTGGCTCAAAACTGTTTACCTTACACCTAAGTTACATAAAAAACAATAGTTTTTTGTATACTTTTGCAATTTGATATACTGCAGTGTCATCTAGTGATTGCTTATTGAGTAAAATAATAATCTCAGCAAATATATATATATATATATATATATATATATATATATATATATATTATATAATATAATTTGATTAATTTTTTACAGGTAATCAACGCTGTCATGTCTCTGATCCTTATTCAAGCAGTGAATAAAGAAAAGGAGATCGGAGAAAAAAGTAGATTAAGGGGAAACCCATATGATGATTAGTGTAAACGTGCGTAGTGTAATATTACAATTAAGACAACAATTTTAAATTTATAATCAAGTTATTTTAAATACATTGTAAATTCATAATTTTATTATTATTGTTATGTGATAATCATGTAATGTAAAGAAGAATATAACCTTCAAGAAAAGAGCATATTCCCTTTTAAAAGGCCGGCAGCACACCTGCAATGCCGTTGGTGTTGTGGGTGACCATGGGCGGCGATAATCACTTACCATCAGGTGAGCCGCATGCTCGTTTGCCCCCTGTGTTGTAAAAAATAATAATAATAATGCACAATCCCCTCTCAAGAAGAAACATTATAAAAAACCTAATTCCAGCTGTGGGATTTCAAGAGATTGTAAAATTAAGGCGATTTACGTGTAATGAATAGGTAGTGAGAAAAATATATTGCTTTATCTATTCTATTGTTTCTACTATAACCACCGTTTGACATAAGATATTTGGTTATTTAATAAATAGAAATATTTTTAACAACGTTTTTTTTTATTTCGTACATATATAATTAAAATTAAAAACTTTACTCTATAAAGATAGTATATACAAAAAATACAGTAAATACATGTTTCCCTAAAATACAGTCATTCTTTATACAATAATATAGCTCGTAATTTCTTTTAATAACAGTCTTAAATATTTTTCTCTATTTTCATCAAAATCGTTCAGCCGTTCTGAAGTTATAAATTATTTAACTGGCACAACTTTCTTTTATTTATAGACATTATTGCGTACTTTTAACGCGTTCTAAAAATTATTAACGAATGCAGTAAACTGACGAAAGAATGCTCATAGCACGGCTACACAAAACTTGGAGAATTAGGAAAAGGATAGAGACGTTCACTTATTTCGACCAAAGCAATAGCTAGAGAAAATGACTGAAAGCTTTATATTCAGCTTTATTTAAATAATATAGCTGAATAAATACAATTAGTAATATTTGCAGTGTAATACAGTCGAAAATGGGGTAGCCTATGGCTGATCATAAGATTGCTCGCGATCCTATCCTTCACTTTCTCGAATGCTTCCTTCTCTTTCAAAGGATCTACATAAAAGCTATACTGGAACATCAAATTACTTTCAAATTTACAAAATACTATAGATGTTGAAATACATTATGGAAATTGGAAAAATAATATTATCCGAGCACTGGACAAAAGAAAAATAAATGTGGAATAAAAACTCACATACATGTCGACCAGTATTGTTTGTCACATATAACAAGGTAATTCAACGAAACATATGGACCATTTCTCGCGACAAATGAGGAAAACAGACTAATAAGTAACACAGAAAATGTATTCGATGTAGCATTTATAGAAAACAAAAACAATAATAAATTTATTTTCATGTTATATACTAGTATTTGGTCACTTAGGTTGACTATGAAATCACTTTAATATGTACTAAACCAATCGCTCTAATCATTTTTTATCATACATATGTATATACATACATGACTGACACGTCTTTCTCCCGTTAGGGTAGGCAGAAATAATAGAATGCCAAATGCTTCGATTCAAACAAACCAATTTTTAATCATAATATATTAACTATTAATGTGACAAAATTCAAGTATTTAATTATTTCTTCTTGTAGTTTCATCAAGTACCATCCATAATCTTAAAAGTTTTGTTAAAAAATGAGATCATCATCATCATCGTATAAGCCGTTTTCTGTCCATCGCTGAACATAGGACACTCTCGAAGGCTACAAAGAAAAGTTCCGAGCCACTTGCATTCGTTGACACCCTGAAATGCAATTCAACTGGTTAAACCATCTAATGTTTGCCTGTACGGTAGCCACTAAAGAATCTTTCTTCCCCATCAGTTGTCGGTTTTTGGGGCTATGTGACCAGTCCATTGCCACTTCAGCTTGCTTATCCTTCGGGCTTTATCGGTCACATTGGTTCTTCTACAGAAAAAAAAAAAAATTAAATACTCAATTTATATGTTTTTGTTCTTTCATATGCATTTATAAAGTTTTTTATATTGATTCAATCTAGATGTCTCGAATTATTTACTAGTTCAATCTCACGGTTTTACCCACATAAATCAATACATAAATAATCCATGTGCTAAGTTAAGATATAAGCTGTCCGTGTACCAAATTTCATTCAAATCCCTTTAGTAGTTTTTTTTATACGACTTAGAATGGCAAACAAGCTGACGGCCCACCTGATGGAAAGTGGTAACCGTCGCCTGTAGACTTGAGCAGTACCATGGACATTACAGTACACACACATACTGTTTCGCCCATGATACCCCCCATGCGTTGCCATTCCTGAGGACTCAGGTGTTATTCCTTTGTACCCTGTAAATTCACGCCATATCCCACCCTTCAAACAGAAACACAGCTATGCAAACACAACTGCTTCACGGTTGAAACACGAATGAGACAGAGGTACTCAAGCAATCGACTTTTGTACAAAGTCTCCCTTTGGTAGTTTTTACGTGAAAGAGAAACAAACATCCATCCATCTATCCATCGTTACTAACTTTCACATTTATAATTATATTTCGCATTAATAGGATCGTTGACGTTATATTATTGGTTTTATCATGATTGAGACTATCTTAGACTCAATTAGAGACACAATTTTTCTATCTTCGCTCCAACTCTCTTTTCCTTGTAATTGTGATAGATTTAACATAATACATCTACAGATATAAATAGTGTACCTAATTATATATCATTCATCTTTATATGTACTTATTTATACACACAATGAAAACAAGGGCGGCCGTGAGTCTTCACTTCGACTTTTCCGTTCAAACCCGGATCCATTTCCTCAAAATAACAACTGAAGGCGGAAGCCACGCCAGTTTTCTATGAATTTTTCTATATTGACCGAAGACCTATCTCGGCCCTTTTTTTTATTTAGCCCCAAGAAGTAACAAAATTGACATGTCACACACATGTGGGTATCAAGTTCCAAGAAGCGCAAGATTGTGTTATCTTCCATTCACTATTAATGATAAGTTGTGATATTTCAACGTTTCATGTTCTCGAGAGGAAATGACTCGTCGGAGACCGACGTTTCTATAAAATTAACATGATATATATAATATATAGATGAATACAAGCTTATTCACTATATTATACTATATATATATATATATATATATATATATATATATATATATATATATATATATATATATATATATATATATATATATATATATATATATATATATAGCTCTCGATTTAAATCTGCAATTTTATATTTTAGGCACTTGGTTTTGTAGTTTTATTTTAGTAGTACCTACATAAACAGGTTTTTTTAACTTTTCTCTATTTTCTGTTTCTATTTTATTACTGTGTTAATAAAGCAAGATATTAAAGAAAAAAAATAAACTCCGTCTAGGAGAGTTAAAAGGTTAAAAAAGTTGAATATTTGAAACTTTAATGGATGAATTGATTTAAATATATACAGAGATATCACATTATAGAAATATAATACGTTATAACAAATTATAGATATGTTAAATAACTATATTTTGTTCTCATCGTCATAACACAAAATAATACGGGTAGCTAGCCATGTAATAGCAAATCGTACGTTCTTCCGTACTTCCGGACAGTAGTTAATATCCGTTCGAATATAGTCAACAAACGACTACTAAGAACAAACAGATCCGAACGTGGCCTTCGCCTAACTTACTTCGTCTAATTGTTTGTTGGCCTCAACTTTGTTATAAATGGTTCTTGATATAATTTACTGGTAATCTGTGATAGAAAGTCGTGTGATATCCAACTGTGTTGAATTACACCAAACTGTGATATAAGGTTTAATGTGTTGCTAATGGTTAGATAAATCATCTTTTTAGTTTTTTTTTTCTATATTATTTTCGGAGTACACTTCAATGTTGGTTAAGGAACTATCTATACTAAAAAAAACTTTTTTTGTGCCTTACATATTTTTAATTATGGAATGGTTTATACGTTTGTTTATGCTGGTAGAATACTAGTAAAAATCAAAGACATATGAAGATTAATTCAGATCATGAAATAAATATCGAATTGACATGTATATATATTTTTAGCAACAAAGCTGTTTAATATTATTATAAAAAAAACCGAATATTATTTGATATTACTGAAATACAATATTATAATAATTTTATCATAATCCCTCTGGATTATGATTAATTTAATATTTTAATTATGAATAAAAGTATGCGTGTAAATTATTAACCGCAAACTTTCGACCACATTTTGAATTGTGGATTTTATTATGGCTAATTTCATTCGTATTGCGTATTATTTTACAAATATTTTTAAAATACCTCCAAAAAAGAAACTCCCAATTCATCTATATTAAATTTTTCATTCACTTGTGCTTTAATTTTTCACACAAAATTTTATATAATTTAAAATCAATTCAAAACCTTGCACTTTTTCATATTTTTTTTTTAAATTAATATTACTAAGTTCCAGGAACAGTCT
This sequence comes from Galleria mellonella, assembly GCF_026898425.1. NCBI lineage: Eukaryota > Metazoa > Arthropoda > Insecta > Lepidoptera > Pyralidae > Galleria > Galleria mellonella. The sequence continues at coordinate 323,187 of NW_026442179.1, forward strand.
CCAAAAACTTTAATAATTTGCTTCAACTGTATTGATATTGCTTTATTTATTAAAAAAATTTTTTTAAATATCATTCTTTATTTATTCTTTATTAACCACATTACAAAAAAAGTTAGTTTACAGTGTAATTAGTAACAGCTTGAATAATTAGTAACAGATATATATATATATATATATATATATATATATATATATATATATATATATATATATATATATATATATATATATGTACAATAGAACAATAGAAATGATTACATTACATTGTGGTTATATAATTATAAATATTTTACTGAACTGATGATAAAATATTATTTTATTATTAAGCACCATATAAAAATTTCTGTCTTTCTATTCTTGTAAGTATAATTATATGACTTGTTATTTGATTTGAATTATTTTGTTTAATCTCGCTACTATTAATATGCATGCGACTGCCAACACGTTAGTATGTACATGGTCAATCTTCGAATATTGACAATCATACATGAATAAAAAAATAGAGATTTATATAGAACTTATTTTGTAAATAATATTTTATCAATAACCAAAAATTAACAAAAACAAACAAACATACATACACAATAATATTATAGTTATCAAAAGAAAAAGATAATGAATTTCTCTTGCAGCTTCTTCATAAAAAAAAAAAACATTTTTTTTTATTATCTTTGAATGAATGAATGAACAATTGTCAAAATTCAGAATTGGCGACATAATTGACCACAGAAAATCTACAGACTAATCGGGAATCTCCTTTTAGAAACCGCATAAAAATTAATCCTATTTCAAAACTAGACTGCAAACCGTCAGAGCTATATTATCATTCTCTCATGAAATTGATGTGCATATAAACCGTTACGTTATCCAATTAAGCTGGGAGCAACGAACACGGCATCAATATCCGGCACAGAATGATCTAATACGTGCCAAGTGGAGTACCGGTCTAGCAACGTAAATACGACTGATTGCTTCGACCCCTGATATAAAGTCTAAGTTAGTAACGTTCTACATTTAGGCCTAGACTTAACTAACAAATGTACTAAAATTAAATAACTTCCTAATACTCGTACAGTGAGATAAAGGACGCACAAAATTATTTTACCAAAACAATGCTATGCCATAACAAAACATTGATGTGCCACTGCTGGGCACGAACTGTTCCCTTAGAGGGAGGATATTAGCTATATTACCACACTGACCAACTGACTCTGTATATTATTTCGAGTTTTCCTTCTTTTGCACTAATGTATTATGTTTTATTTCTTTTGTCTTGTTTTATGTTACAATATTCCTATTTTTTTATTATCCCTAGGATATGAAAATTAATATTTTTATATTTTTACAATATAAAATATAGTAATCATAACATTAGAGAATGGAATTATAATACTAAAAACAGTACCAGCTATTTATTGAGTCATTGAAATGTATGAGATGGATGGCATGAGTACGTTTGTCACTGCAATTTATTTGTACCTATTAAGTTGCATTGATCTTGTATTGTATTGAATGTATTATTGTATTTGTATTGTAATAAAGTTTATATTAATTAAAAATCAAATACAATAATTTCAATAAAACAATATAGGTACAGATATAAGTATATACGGTGCCGTGGATGGTGCAAGACAGACCGGCGAACTGAGCCGATCTAAACCTAGACCGCCCAACGGTTCCCTGTGTTGCAGTTCCATAAAGCTCTTTTTGAAGATTTTCTTTGATTATAATTTAATTTAGAAGCTTATGGTAAGACTTCGATATTTACTGTTATTTCACGAGTTTATATGTCGTAATCGTATATGGATTTTTTTATTCAAAAAGGATGCACTAGCTATATCAATCGATTATAAATTACACATTTTTTAAGAAGATTTAATAAGGCTTTTTAGTAGTACGAAACTTAAATTATCGCGTACTTTGCGGTTTTATAGGAGTTTTCTCCCACGAACGCTCAAGCTATGGAATGAGCTGCTTGCCGAGGTGCTTTCCTTAGAGACTACAGTATGGGATTCTTCAAAAAAAAAGTATTAAGGTTTCTTCACGTTTGCGTATATGATACCGCTAGTGTTGCAGGCATCCACAAGCTACAGTAGCTGTTTATTATCGGACGGGATATATGCTTGTTTGCCACCTTAATAGTATAAAAATGTAACCTTATCCGCTTTGATAAAGATACGAGAGTATTTTAATTATAAATTATTAGAAACAGGGATTGAAATAGAAGTTTGTTTTATTTTGAGTTCGCTAAAAATATCTTTGATATAAGAATTTTTTTAATATTGTTTGCATAACAATATAACGGTTTTCAGAAATTATTGATCTTCCATTCAACAAAATCTGTTAGGCTCACTTTATCTAATAATACAATACTTATTTTTAAACCTCATCTAATATTGTTTATTAATCGTGTTTCATTTACGAGTACTAAAGTAGGTACTCTCTTTAAATAACAATAATAAATATTTTTTTATTTAAAGAAACTTAATAATAAGTATATTTGAATAGTCATTTTTTTATAAAACTGCCGCCCAATTCGGAATGCAATTTCAGCTGAGAAGAACAGGCAAGAAATACAGCTATTGTTATTTTTTCAAAGAAAGGGTTTAAAAAAAATTATGAATGGATAAAATGATTACCACAAATTTCATATGTATAAAAAGAAAAAATAAAAGCTATCAAGTAACAATTAATCACAGTATTTTAAAGAACCAGACAAGTCAGAAATAAAGTTTTTTTTTTTTTTATTTGCTCATTGAATTCAAGCCGACAAAAGCAAGACGTTGAACTGCTACACTTCAGACATGTTAGACATCTCTGTAGATTTTAAATAGCAATTTCAAGTATAGTTTTCCGTGTTTTCTTTAATAAAAGCTAATGGAAAATTCATACTGGAGGAACTCAATAGAACGAGTTCAGAATTAGAATCACGTGCATCGCCCCGAGCTATTTGAAGTAGATTCTCCACAACGTGAGCTTATATCTTGAACCACTTACAGCATCAAGGTCGTTCTCGCAATCAGCTAATTATAATTAGCTAAGATGTTCTCTCTAATCTATAGACAAAGGTCGTAATTAATCTTTAAATATATTGAAAAATCTCCCACTAGGGGTTTCTAAATGTATCACTAAAGAGTTCTGGAAATTGCTACGAGAACTATAAATACCGAGTAATAAAATTAACATAATACAAAAAAGATTGCATACGGGTGAGTTCATTACATCTATATAATAAAACAGTATATGAATATATAATATATATCATATCTATAGGCGACGGTTACTACTTTCTATCAGGTGGGCCATCAGCTAGATTGCCATTCTAAGTTGCATAAAAAAAATATATAATAATAAAATATTAAAAAAGTATCTGCTGAAATCGGTATCGAAGTAACAAATTATTTATATCGTTATGTATAGTTTCCGTTTATTTAAGTTTTTAAATAATTTGACATTGTAGCTTTTATTAAAAACTGACGTTTTCATAATCATATATATAATATATAATAATATATTTCATATATTATGAAATTCAATTTTTTTCTATTTTTTCCAAATATATCAATTTAGATTTTCTGTCTGTGACGTTATACCTCTTAAATATATATCTGATCCAGACATAACAACTTAAAAAAATAAATGTAAATTCTCATTAAAAATTAACTTATTTCTTTTCTTTTACGTCTGATTAAAAAATGTGTTTAGTCGTTCCCATAGCTGTGTTAATTTCTGTTTTTTTCTTTTCAGCTAAATTCTTCAAAATACAGAAATAAAATACTGAGTTAAAATAATTAACTAGTAAGTTTAATTTTTAAGCGCCTTTCAAAAGATGAAAAGTTCCAATTTGTCTGTAATTTTTAAAATGTCAATTATTTTACAAAAGATTTACTCTCCTGTATGTACTAATAATAATTTTGTAACGATTAAAGTTTTCTGTTTTCAAATAACATTATTATTAAGATGCAAAATGTACTCGAGATTTGTTCTAAATTTAAATATTTGAATCTAATTCATCTATATAACATAAATGTCGTAAGTCATAATTGAATGACAACAAATTATGTCTCAACCGACAACAAGTTTAAGCTTTATTATCGTTTTGTCATATAATAATATAATAAATTCAATTAAGGATTATATCTAGTCTCAGACGAATCGTCCCATTATATACCAATAACAGTCAGAGCGTCTATTTCAGCCTTGCGAAGGTATTTCTACGGTGCATGTACTCCAGTAATTACGAGCTCATTGTTCCTGCATCTGTAGGCTCTAGGTATCCAGAGCAAATTTACCGTCACTTGCGGTCAGATGCCGTAAGGATTTGTAACTATAGAAATGCACATTATGTCATTCCAATTAATGCAATGCTTTTATATATTATATTTGGATATAAATTTGTTATAAGTCTTTCATGTTTAAAATTCTAATTTTAATTATCTATAGTATAATATACATAAAAATAAAAATATACTCTACATTCTCATATCCCATTGGGACTCTCTTTTTAAGAGAAAGACATAACTAGATAGATAGATACTCTTTATTGTTATCTTCAAAAGATTACAGTAATAGCCTTATTATAAATAAATATAAACAATTTAAAAAAAATATGCACATTGAGTACACTGAGATATAGTCTACTATTACTAGGTGACTTAAGATAGAGAGTTTTATCTGAAGTTTTAGTTCAATTTTCTCTCTCTTCTTCGCACTATTTTTCTCTCTCGCTCACTCTTGCACTGGTATTTAAAAGTAACACCTAACAGGAACAACAAAAGCAAGTGTAACTGCACCTTTACTTGAGCAAAACAAGTTATCGATATTACATATACTATACACGTACACACACGCATAAACTGGGGTATAAGCGCATGTGTACGTAATATTCTAGTTTCTTTTTTGATTGGTGTAACTGCACCTTTATTTGAGCAAGACAAGTTATCGATATTACATATACCATATGTACACACACGCATAAAATGAGGTGTAAGCGTATGTGCACGTTCATATATATATATTACATAGTAGGTACAATATTGTTTACAGTATGCAGGATATCGAACAATTTCCTCTAATGTGTGCGCAATTGCTTTATTTTACAAATGTTGGTAGAAGCTATGGGGGGTTAATCATGTGTTCTATTAATATCTTTCTATAGATTAGGTTACATACTGTGGTTTGTGTAATTGTTCTTTAAATTTTTTGTTGTTGTTTGCCATTCAAAGTTGCTTAAAAAATACCTATTAAATGCCAGTTAATATAAATGTAACTTTTATGTCAATAATGTAGGAATTTATTATTTCTTCAAAACTGTTACAAATTACAAATGAATTACATTTCTCACATACTAACTCAACAGTTGTACTTGTTGGTTGATTAGAATTATTTCATTTAATTTCATTTCTGGTAAAAATAAATAGTTAACAGTAGGCTACGAGCAGCAATTTATTAATTTGCCTGAAGATGCCTTATTTAGAGGTGAAACACGCGTGCGTGAACGGAATGGCGGTTGGAAATTGATGACTAATATGGAAGGTTGTAGAACTTCTGTCAATAATAATAATAGTCTTCAAATGTTGGCATTCGCACGAATACTAATTGTAATGGAATTAAAGAAAATATTTTTAATCAACTAACAAATGACATGGACTTCTGCAAAATAACACCTAGTTTAGTAAAATATAAACAGGTATGTGCTGTGTTAGTATGAGAGGTTAAATATTTTTTGTGACGTTTTAAAAATATTTTCTTTCGTTTCTTTGATAAATTACTTCCTCAAAAGGATGCTAACGATTTCGAGAGAGATATATATATATATATATATATATATATATATATATATATATATATATATATATATATATATATATATATATATATATATATATGGAATTAGAGCATCACATAACTTAATCAACATCTACGTAAGTTAGACATCATCTTACCCATAATTCACTAGCAGCATCTTAGAATAAACGATTAATTAGACGCTACGAAATTAAGCTGCAATATCGCTGTTGTCCTTACTAGCAACTAAGTTACCAAACAGTTCCCCGACGATCGTGTCAAGTGAATTTATTGTAACGACGGTTACGCTGCAGTCGTGTCGACCTAATTCTAACTCAGGGTTGTCAATTAATAAACTAAAGTCGAGTTCATATTTATTTTTTACAGGTGAGAATACAGATTAATAATTTATAAAACTGGCACTATCCAAACGGCGCTTTTATGATTTACCAGAGTAGGGTACAGTATCAAATGATTTTATCGTAGAAGAGAGTAAAATAAATACAATTCTTTAGACGATATCGCGGATATTATTTTATTATTATTATTATTTGTAAAGAAAAACCAACAGCTAGAAAATTTCAGACAAGAAAGAAAGACAAAAAGCCAATTATACTCGTAGGTTTTCACAAATAAAAACAAGATTTAATTAATACACATGACATCGCTAATACTTACAATCAACTAAATTAAACTTAGAGTCACAACATTATAGTTATTACATACATTTTAATTATATATACTATGCTATGCTATGCTATGCTATACTATACTATACTATAGAATACTTCAGAAAAATATTTAGTTTCACTAGTTTAATATTTCCTTAAAAATATACTAGTTAATGTTTTAGTAGGTTTTAATATATTAAAATTATGTTCGAAAACTTTTATACTCTTTCATATATTGTTATTATTAACTTTTATGATACTCCTGACGAATTTTATCTTTGTAAAACGTATCGTGTTGATCACACAAACCTCTAATGTAAAACAAATGTCTGTATAAACCTTCGCATTTAAATCTAATAGATTAATAAGATTAAATAGAAAAAGGAACTCTAATTCTAATTTCAAAAATAGATAGCTACCTGTGATGTTAATTGATATTTTAATGAAGTGCATTTTTTTATATTCGACAACCCTACATTAACAGCAATTACAACTTTATTGTATACTCAGCGATGCTCAGTCTTCGTATTAACCTGTTACCTATGTACTGGTAAGTATGCAAGTGACTGTTGCAGTAGGCGTTTCTGTTATAGTAGTTAATTAGTTGTCTTGTATTTACGTATAATCAACATTTTTAACTACAGAAAAGAGGTTCTCAATTCGACTACGTTTTTGTGTTTACTAGTTACTAGTTGCACACGGTTTTGCATGCATGGTGTTGTTACTCTTTTAAATTAAAAAAAAAAAACTAATATTAGTTCTCAGTGGACGGTTATATTATAAAATAAACCAATATTCAATTTCAGCTTTCTAGACTTAGTACTTTAGGCAATACGTCAGACAGTCAGGTTAAACGATTTTACAAGTATAGATTATAAGCAACACGTTCGCCAATTTCTGAATTGTTTATTTATAATTAAGAAATCCTTTTTTTTTTTTCAAAATATATTCAATTTTTGGTAATAAACGGATGTGAATATTTTTACTTTAACCGTTATTTATTACACGATATTTATATCTATATATTAAGTAAAATAAATATATTTTACACTTTTAAATTTCAGTATTGTTATTAGTATATTCGTTTATAGCAGTAACTTATTTCTTACAAAAACACTATTACATGGTAATATAGAAACAAAAATGAAGCTTTATCAGCCCCCTGAGGCTTTCATATAATTTAATATATGCACGGAAGCCTGAGGCTTCCGTACATATAACTTATACCCTTGTACAAGTTATAATTATACAAATTTTACAGTTGATAAAAATTGTTTATATATCTGTCAAACAAATCTGGCAATAAGCATACAGCAAACCCGATTGTTTTTTTTTATTGATTTGGACCTTATCTAACACCAGATCTTCAGAGTCTATGAAATTTTCTTATATCTTTTATACTTAGGTGACACAATCTACAGCAATACCTCTAATCTAATCTATTTTTAAACTGAAATAAAGCCATTTTTGAAGGAGACTACGACGCTGGAGTTTATTGAAGGCAGCTAGATTGAGATTTATAACCTATGCCTTTCAAGTTAATGAAGTTCTATTGGTTCTATCGTATTTCTACCAAGTTAATGTACACAATAAATAACAGTTCCACCTCAATTTTCATTAGTATCACAACTCTGTACTCCTGTACAATTTGATTTTCTCATTAAAACGTAGGTTTAGGCATGTTTAATCAACATAAGATTAGCCTTATCGTGGAGGCGAATTAATTTTAATAGCGTAATGGAAGGATATATACCTAAAGATATCCTGCGGCTTTACTGCGAAAATTGAAATAGAAAATATACTATATATCAGTCAAAATATATTTGGATATATCTATCAAATTTTATTCAAATTCCTTCGGCCGTTTAAGTGTGATGTAGTGGTTATAGACATTGTAATTTTCAATGTGATCTTAAATATTTTCACCTTTTTAATTCAACACTTAGAATTAAAAATACTAGTAACGTTTTTTTTATACGACTTAGAATGGCAAACAAGCTGACGGCCCACCTGATGGAAAGTGGTAACCGTCGCCTATAGACATGAGCCGTACCATGGACATAACAGGGTATACTGTTTCGCCCATGATACTCGTACCCCTCATGCGTTGCCATTCCTGAGGACTCAGGTGTTATTCCTCTGTACCCAGTAAATTCACGCCATATCTCACTCTTCAAACCGAAACACAGCCATGCAAACACAACTGTTTTACGGTTGAAACACAAATGGGACAGAGGTACCCAAGCAATCGACTTTTGTAACAATCCCTCTGGTAAAATATATTTATATTATCATATTTATATTCCTACGCTACAACGATCTACATTGTTATAGATGAACATGAAAAAAAAAATTTTGACGAATTATTGCAGATTTTAATGTGTTAGCTAAAAGCTAAGAAAAACAATGGTTTTCAATTTTTTAAAAAACAAAACGACTTTTGTAAAGAAATATGACGAAATCAATCAAAGAGTAATTTCGTCCATATAGTCCACTGCTGAACATAGGCCTATCAGGAGGGTTTGCCAGTAATGGCCACGCTTCTCAGGCGTGTTGGCAACCACGGTGGCAAGCTTTGTGGATGTTTTACGAGGGATGCTGCTGCCTATCCCTCGACCATTAAGTTTCTTAGTCGCCTTTTACAGCACTCACGAGAAGATGTGGTCTATTTTATGCCGGGGCCATAATAAATGGTTATTGTACTCAAAATATGAGGAGGCTTTTTATGCAACAGAAAATAAAAATAAAACGAGTTAACCGCCAAAATAGGTAAAAAATGTAGTGTGATGTATATGATGTACACCTTGCACAGTAATCCAGAGGGAGACTTTGTACAAAAGTCGAATGCTTGGGTACCTCTGTCCCATTCGTGTTTCAACCGTGAAGCAGTTGTGTTTGCATAGCTGTGTTTCGGTTTGAAGGGTGGGATATGGCGTGAAATTACTGGGTACAGAGGAATAACACCTGAGTCCTCAGAAATGGCAACGCATGGGGGGTATCAGGGGCGAAACAGTATACTCTATTATGTCCATGGTACTGCACATGTCTATAGGCGACGGTTACCACTTTCCATCAGGTGGACCATCAGCTTGTTTGCATTCTAAGTTGTATTAAAAAAAACATTCAAATAAGTTGCATGCTCTTTATATCAAAGTACATTCAAAATGCAAGCACATTTGTTCGGCAGCAGAAACATAAACAGACAGAGTACTTACTTATTATTTCAGCCGTTACTTGTCCACTGCTGAACATAAGCCTTCTCCATAAGAAGAGTTTTCCCAGTAGTTGCCAAGCATGGCAGGCGGGTTGGCAACCTCAGTTAGACTTTTAAAGATGTTGTAAAAGACATGTTGCTGCCGACCCCTCGCTCTCCCTTAGTCGCCTCTTACGACACCCACTAGAAAGGAAAGAGTGGCCAATTCTATGCCGGAGTATACACAGCGTACTTACTTAGTACAAAGTCTCCAGCTACGCAATCATAATCAAGGTCGTATATCATTAATGAAGGTCGTATATAAATATATGTTAATAATTATCTGCTCAGATCAACTTTGCTCATTCAAAACATTGAAACTTTACCATAAGTACAGTAACAGCAAATTCTAAAATAGATCCCGTAGATTGATTATTTAGCTGAAGTAATAAATACGAGTTGATGCTTATCAAAATTGACCGTATAGTTTTGATTGTATACAATTTCATTTACTAAAGGTAAAATCCCGCATCAGATCCGAATCAATGGATAAAGTTTTTGAGACTTATGTACATGGAAATAAAATTTTGAAACTGAGTCAGATTAATTTTTTTTATTTATTTCAATCTCCAATTAGAGCTACACTATAACCTTTTCTTTATTTCACGTAAAGATTCAGGCTAATAACACATTGACCCATTAAAGGTATTTTTTTTTTGATACAACTTAGAATGGCAAACAAGCTGACGGCCCACCTGATGGAAAGTGGTAACCGTCGCTTATAGACATGAGCAGTACCATAGACATAACAGAGTATACTGTTTCGCCCATGATACCACCCATGCGTTGCCATTCCTAAGGACTCAGGTGTTATGTGCTTCTCTGGTTCTATCATGTTATTATATTTTATCTATCAAGTATATGGTATCTTGAGGTTTAAAATAAAAGTCTAAATCTTCTGGTTGCAGATACTCTGTGGTGAAGAGTTATATATGCTTAAAAGTAAGTCATAGTCACAAATCAAATGTTTAATTCGGTAAAAATATATGTAAGTAGTATGAGCAAGCTGATCGGAAATTAATTATTTATTTATATATTTCTTATAGTACGCCTTCTACATTACTAACTTAAGAACTTTAGTTCTAATACCTTAGTGTTATATGTATATTTTTACTTATAAATTAAAACTTAAACAAAACATCGTCAATTATGACAAAAATTATACGGGACTGACATGAGAATAAATCCTATTGGTTACAAAAGGCATTGTTCAAATCAGTTCAGGATCGGCGAAGATATCACATGACATATGTACACACTATTAATTTGAGATTGTTTTCCAAGAAAAAAAAAACAACTTTAATTGTGGACCGAGTTTGTGGCAAAATAAGTTATTTTAAAAACTAAACTTCTGAACTGATTTTGATAAAATTTCTATGGAACTCTGAAAGGATATATTTTCTATGGAATCAGAAAATATATCCTTTCAGATAAAAGAAAAATCCAAATTGGTTTATAACTAACAGAGTATTGAGGTAATTAACATAAGAAAAAAAAATACAAACGAATATAGAATCTTTTTAATTCGCTTAAATAATAATTCGCCTAAAAATATTATTATTTGCTGATTACATTTATAAAATAATAATACTTAAAATTTGTTATTACATAACTTATTAAGTTTATAATAATGTTATTATATTAATTTATATATGTTATTATTAAATAATGCGATAACAAATTTCATATTATAGTAACAGCAAAATTGATTAATTAATTTAAGTGTAACAACCAGTTATCCATCTCTGTTTTAGACATCACATAAAGCAGTTATATTACGTTAGTAGAGCTACCACAAAGCCCTTCACATCACGCCTCATTCGATTTAGCTAATTGATCTTCACTTACTTACGAAACTAGCTAAGTAATCCCGGGGTGATTTCCTATCAAACGGTTAGAAAGTACATCAATTTCTACGTGCAAAATAATACAATATATCGACCATACCTATTATATTTAAGGATATATTTCATTTAGCTATAAATAATCATACTTTTTTTGAGTTTTTAATAAAATATATATTTAATATATTTTACGTTATCGTTTTTTACTATCACAATAAACTATATTAATATGTATATGAGTATAAAGTGAAAAAGTTTGTTTGTTTAAATGCACTAATCTCTGGAACTACAAATCGTATTTAAAAAAAAATTTTACAGTTAACAGTTTATTTCTTTAGAAATATTAGGCTATACAATGTCACGATACGATTACGGACGAAGCCGCGGAATACAACTAGAACAAAAGTATATAGTTGTATGTTTGTTGTTAATTTTGTTATTGTTCTGTATTACAATATATATATGTATTTATCTTTGTATATATTTGTTTATATATAATAGTACACCACCTACCCTTTTTTTTTCTTTCTTCTCTACCCAAAGGATGTCTGGAAAAGATTGCTTATCGCTAAACTAAGACCGCCTTTTATATAATTTCTTATTATAGTTAAATGTATTTACTATTTTATAAATGGTGCAATAAAGTGTAAATAAATAAAATAAATAAACGTTATTTATACTGAGCGATGTTCCTAATTAAAACAATAATAATGATCATAATTGACGTGCAGTTAGTTAGAAAGAAATGTTACTTTTAAATCAAATAAAAACTAAGTTAACATGCAATAAAAGCAATAAAAGGGAAAGATCAATATTCTACCAGATGGGCCATCAGCTCGTTCACCATTTCCCAATAGTATAAAAAAAACTTTTTCGCATAATATTTCACTCTGCTTCCCGAATTCCTCTCAGAGTTTCTTTGGCAATACCGATTTGAGAATCAGTCTCAAGACAAATCAAACAATCCAACGAAAGATAAACAATTACGAACAAGAGCAATCCCAAAATAAATATACTCGGGAAAAATACTTTCGTTCACGGACAATCATAAACTAGAGAGTAAAGATCCTTTAAAAGTTCCCAGTGCACGTAAACTGGATGTTACTTTAACAACGGAGATACAATATATCCTTTTTGTTGGTGACATACAATTAAATTCTTCCATACGAGTTGACGTAAACATTATGGTTTCTCCATACAGAGATGCTATCCTTATAAGATTAAGAGGAACTTTTATAGCGAGTATTTTGTACACTGATGAGAATTCATCTGTTTGTGATTTATGTTTTTCTTGGTAATATAATAACTACGGCTACATACTTTAAATTGATACATATCTATTATAACTTTGTCTATTATAAGTTTTCCTTTGTCTTTTAAGAGTAAAGTTTTAACAATATGTGACAATAACAAGCAGAGGAATTTATTAGACGTAATAATCTATTCCAGAATTCTAATCATGACGATAGAAAAAGTTACAAAATTAAATTAATAGCATCTTATAATACACATCGTCAAAATTATTTTGTAAAACATTCATAATACCAATTTCTATATAAAAACATTGACATACATAAAACAATAATTCTTTTTTTTTAAGTTTTCTTTGATATCTATACTGATTAAAAATTACAACAAAAACGTTGAAAATAAATTACAAGAAATTATAATAAATAAATACATCAAAGAGAGATTTTCGATTTACAAATTAAAATAAAAACTCTAGACATAATAATAATACAAATGCAATTTAGGTACTATCCTAACATGTCTGAAGAACATAAAAAGGGAGAACATGATTATCGATTCTATCAAGTTCTGCTAAAAGATACGTAACCAGCGCTTGATTTGCAAATATTTAAGGATGCCCCGGGGCATTCCTGTAATTGCATTCTCAGCCAATCTCTGCTCCCTTGCTACCGTATCTAGGGATGTAACTTGTAGTTTGTATAATACTTAACCAGAAGCTGTGCTTGTTAGATTTTGTTTTTCTATTGGTAAATATCTGATATAAGATTTTATAACAAGAGTTTTTGCATCTATGCTATTTATACAGGGGTAGAGTAATTAAAAAATTAGAGTTAATATTAATGAATATATAAATCTCTGCTTAGAACTAAAGCCATATATTATTTAAATATTAAAATCTGTATTTTTTTATACCACAAAAGTAGTAATCAAGCATACAGCCCATCTGATGGTAAACAGTCATTGTAGCCTATGGACATCTGCAACATCAAGAACATTACGTGAGCGTTGCCAACTCACAAGGAACCTTAATACACCCTTTTTGAAGAACCTCATACTGAATAAAAATGGATTCTCTGATAGAAAGAAACAAAAAATAACAATTTAACTAAACTGAAACATACAATACGAAAATGGAAAAACGCGAATTCCTGGAATGATTGAACTAATAAATAATAAACAAGTAAATCATAAAATAGTAAGTTATGATTGTTCTCGCAACAATGAACGATGATCAAGCTATTATAGTGCTGTTTTAATAAATTATACAATTACAACAAGAAATATTTAAACATTCCTCTCATAGTGTAGTATCCGAAATATAAGCTTTCAGTTAGGGACTAGTTAATGCTATGTGATTTATCCGGGGTTATATATTATTATCATGTAATAGCAGTAAAAGTGATATAAGGTATAAGAAAATTAAATTTTACGGTTGACCTCATCTTTCAGTAATTTAAAACAGTGTTTGGAAATAATAACATGTAATAAAACTCTTTGGGTATATACCCACATGGAGGGCCCAACAAAAGGGCCCGCGGCTTAATTAAATACAACGCCCGAACATTTTCACCGGCCATTTTAATGTTATTAAATTGTTCGACGAGTACTTAACCCCCTATTTTACGACGTACTCAAATACCAAAGAGATTTAATTTACCTGAACAATCAAATGTGTAAATTTGATATATAGCCTCGTTTTCTGGTTTCAATTTAGGTTTTACCAGAAAATTCTTCATGTCCTATAATATCAGCAGCATTTAAAGTTAACGCCACATCCAACGTATCGCCGGACGCGTAATTTTGATAACCGACGACACGTCTCTTTTTTCTCTTCGTATCCGATACTATCTACTAGTATCTTTTTCGTATTTTTTTCGGAAATCTACTAAATTCTTTTTACAAATAAAATAACAGATTAAATATTCAATATATTTTTTTTAAGTAACAATCATATATAAATATATTTTAATATCGCATCATTCAATGCAACGCATACACCTAACAAGTATCAAACTAGAATCTAGATTCTGATTTAATACTTATTTAAAAATTGTAAATTTTATAAATAAAATTGTTTTTGATGTTAAAAACTTATTACGATTTCACCAATTTCTTTGTTCATTCAATTATTATTCTTCAAAGAGAGTTTTGGTTTATCTAGGTTTTTCAATAACTAATAGCTTTAATAAAGAACTTTGTTGTAGTAATAACAGTGGACTTTAAGTACCTATATTTTATTCTTTGTTATTGTTGAATATTTTCTGTTTAGTTTTCATTTTCGACTAAAAAGTATATAAATTAGAATAAGAATTTAAAAAATATTTTACTTTAAAAAAAATAAAGCCTGAAGAATCTACAGTCTATTAGAAAATATATTTACAATTGGCACCTTCATACACATAAATGAAAAGTATAAGTGATTTCCTACAGATGGAACAATAATATAATAAATGTACAGAATATCTATAATTAGTGTAATTTTAATATTATATGATTGATGTAGTAAAATTGTATATAATAATACACTTATAAACAAACTACTAATTTCAGGCAGGGTTTCACCTATGTTTAAGGTTGTTTGTAACATTTATTTTGAAATAAACTTATTATTATTATTAAACCAATAAAATACTATCTATTATTCTTGTCTTCGTATGTATAATATAGTATATCTTATATATGTGTAATTACATCTATTATTTATTTATTTTTATTTATATATTTTAATTTTAGTATGTATCCATATCAATTATTACTCATTCCGCATTCGAGTATTTTGACACTTCCCTAAGGTTGACTGGGAGAGAATGCTTTCAGCATTAAATCCACCTTGTACACATAATAAATGAATAAATAAATAAACAAGTGTCTCGATGCCTTTTCTTGCAATGTCATAATGAAGTCTATCTTCAGCAATAAACAATACATGGCTGACATATTTATGATATTGGAATCTAATGAAGAAATATTTTTTTTATCAAATACATTGCGATGTCTGATTTAAAAACTAAAATCGTACTAAATCACAAGTCAAGGATTATTAGAAACTTTAAAATAATAACATATTACCTATGTATTATCAAATATGAGGAGCATATATGATATAGATATAACAGTATGGAGTAAAATTTTGGTATAATGAATTTCAAGAAAAGCATCAATGTATTTGAAAATAATTTGTTCATGAAATTATATGAAATACAAAAAAGGAGAAAAAAATCTATTTTGGATTACCTTATACTAACTATCGTACGATAAGTAAGTAAAAATAATACAGGAACAGTTATATACACATTATATTCAAATCTGGGCAATAACACATATTATTCTGTAAACAATATACAAATATATATATATATACAAAATGTGTTTAGAAAGGAAAAGCTTATATATATTATATATATATACACGTTTTTCTTTTCCATATGTACACATAAATGTGTACGTGTGGAAAATACACATGTGGATGTGTGTGTGCGTGGATGCGTGTGCGCGCGCGTGTCGTGCAAGCGTGCGGTCGTTCCTGAAAAAAATTATAATAGTTAAATAATAGATGATCCAGTGAATTGTTTACACCTACAAGTAAATATGAATTCTGTACAAGTAAACGTGATGGTAGAGTGCAGTGATCTCCAGGGGTCCTCCTACGCTTGTGCTCCATAAGAATTTAATGTCGCCTAAGGTAATTGGCGATCCAATTTCTATATTTATAAAATATTCAATAATACTTCTACTGTGTTAATTTTGAAATAGTACTTTCCTTAACATTTTTGGTACCAGAACGAGTCTCTTACAAAATATTTATTCTATCTAATAATTCTGATAAATTTATACCCGTAGGTTTCATACATTTATTAACGTCTACACCCTATATATTTGAAACGTTTATTTCGGTAAATGGTAACTCTGCAACTTTACTAAGGTAAAACATTTACGCAAGGGTCAGATTTTTTTATTACTTCAACGCCTATTTAGAAAACTACGGGACATTTTCTGAATGATCTCTCCCTACATCTGTTCCTGACTATTTTGATCCATAAATAAAAGCATGAAATCTCCTATAGCCCCATTTTTATACCTTTTTACTTAAATATCGACGCTAGAATAAGTTTTCTTTCGGAATCGAAATTTGTAATTGATTTTTCGACGACTTAAGTTTACGAGATGAAATTTTATAGATAGCTGTGTCTTTTGACAATAGACTGTAATTTAATTTGCGAGCTATCCTGACGATAGAGACGGGCGTCGCTGATTCTGAAACGCCATTTCTCTAACCTATCTCCTCCTATTCATGCTAATATTTTAACTTGATTATTTCGCGATATTACTTGTTGAATATCATAAGCTAAAATGATAAAAATATTGATTTACGTCTATTACAAAACTATTTGATATCCTTACAATATAGATTTCTCCGCGATATCAAATTTTAATTTTAGGGTAGATATTATTTTAGTAGGTTTCCTGTAGGTGTCGTAAGAGGCAACTAAAGAATCTAATGGTCGAGGGATGGACAGCAGCGTCCCTTTTAGAACATCTGTAAAAACTTAACCGCTGTTGCCAACCCGCCTGCTAAGCGTGGAAACTATGTTGACTTATGTTCAGCAGTGGATAGCTAAGGGCTAAAATTATGAATGGCGAGATAGGTATAGATATATGGCGCTTCAGAATCAACCCCAATAACAGCAGAACTCTGTAATAGCTGGGGTAATGGAGGTTGTAATTATTTATCTAGTCATTATCGGCACAAATTATTTCGTGTAATAATTTAAGTCTAATTATGTAACTGGTTTAAATTACATACATTCGCGTTACATATGTATCCACTATATGTATGTATACACTCAGGTTGTGACTACAGCATGGGGTTCTTCAAAAGGGGGGTAAAAAGGTTTCTTCAGGGTCGGCAACGCACGCGTAATACCTCTGGTATTGCAAGTGTTCATAGGCTACGGTAACCACTTACCATCAGGTGGGCCGTATTCTTGTTTGCCACTTCAGTGGTATAAAAAATCCAAATTACAAGATTTTTTTTCATATTATAATGGAAGAATACAATACAAAAATACAAATAACTTTGTTTGAAAAGTGGTACTAGTTATAAAGGATGGTACATAATATTTAAATATCGTTCACAATTTTCACCAGAATCTGGCATACAAAATTTAATAAATATAATATATATATATATATATATTAATAAAAATATATGTTCACAAGTTATGTCTAACGTTACTTTATATACAATTAATAATTCCCAACTAATCTTATATTTACAGAAAAATTCTCGTTCTCTGAAGATTCACTCGGTACCGAATTTATATTTTATAAAGTGACAGAGAAATAGCGGTACAGTGTCACAAATGTAATAATAAATGTGTTATAATATAACTGTTGGTACACGAGTACCGTCAAGACAACGTGTTGACTATATTCTTGGAAACTTTCATAGAAATTCGTGACGTATGAAATACGAATGCATGTCATGCAAGTGTTCAATAACACTTGTATATTTTTATAGAAGGTTTCATTTATTCTACTGAACTATAAAAATTATAAAAAAAATATAGAATATAAAAAAATATATATATGAAACTTTATCATGTAGTGCAGCTTACTTCGCGTGCATTTTTTTAACTGACTTCAAAAAGTTCTCAATTTTGTTGTTATTTTTTTATGTTTATTAACTCATATCTCCATCTATTCTAAACCAATTTGGATTTTTTTTATTTGAATTTTTCAGGTTAAGTAACTTAGTGTTTAAATCAAAGTTTCGTCACAATTGATCGTCGATTTTTTGTGGGGCATATAAATCATCATCAATCAAAACATCATAATTCCTGATAAGGTGGTATGTCAATATTAAAAAATATTTAAGAGTTTCACTCCGCACTATATAAATATTTACATTCATAATTGAGATGTCTGTTTGTATTGATTTGGGTATTTTATATGTATTTTTATATTATTTTATACATTTTTTAAGAAATATTTATGAAAAAAAGTATTTAATTTTTTTTTATTTATATTTATAGTACGAACTTACTTTAACGCGCGCGTTACTACCTACATATGTAAAAAATCGCTGTTTCTTGCATAGGAAAATCTCAAATTTTATTTCTATACTTACAAGTTAAATAAACCTCGTCTTATTTTGCACTAAATAATTTCTGTTTCTACCTCACTTTTATCTAAAACCGTGGCTTCAACATCACGTGCTCAGGTGTGTTTGTCACAAAGATTCAATAATTTGACAGCAAGATGACACGAGAGGGGCGTAGCACGGGATACGTGATGCGAATACAAGTTATATTATTTATCAAATTGTACCTTTCAGTCCTTTGTGTGCAACGGGATAAATATTTATATCTCTCTGCTCACCTACCTTTGTAAAATAAAGGATCATAATAGCTTCGAACTTTTACAGAAAGTATTTTAAGATCAAATTACCTCGATATGGAAACACTGATCTTCAGTTGATTTCTACTAGAGAATTCACCATCAGTTTTTTTGGCTTACCATAGGATGTATATACATACAGGTAGGTTTTGCCAGTAGTTGCCACGCTTAGCAGGCAGTTTGACAACCGCAGTTAGACTTTTAGTGATGTTTTAAGAGAAACACTACAGCTCTTCCCTCTACCATTAAGTTCCCTTAGTCGACTCTTACGATACCCATGAAAAAGAAAGGGGTAGCCCATTCTATGGCGGATCCACATGGCAATTTAACACATAAAATATTTTATATACTGAATCAGACGGGCAAATCCGTGGGAAACAGCCAGTACTGTATAACATACTAATCTAAGTTTTAAAGTTCTCCAGTCGGTATTAAATAAAGACTGAGCAAGAAAATCAGTAACACAGTGTTTCTAAAAGTTTTGTTGTTTAAATAAAGCTTTACAAGTTGGTGGACGTGCGACAAGCGTCAAGTCAATAGTATCTCGTTATAAGTTGCTCGAGCAGCAATATGTCCAAAACTTATGAAACTTGTTACAAGAATTAAACGTACCTATGTAATTTGTTGCTCAGAATAGTCGACATAGAAACTAAATGATTTGCAATAAAGAAATAATGAGATTTTTCTTGTAATTAAATGTTATGTATCTACAAGGAAAAGATAAAAGGACCTTTATGAATAAATGTCATGCTAGTTAATTTTAAACTTTTGTATTGTTAACACATATTTTGAATACACTATCTGGACTTAGTGTGATGAAAAATTACAGACAAATAGTACATACATAGTTGATTTTTTAGAGTGGCCCTAGATAATAATAGGGACAGTATGAGGGTACCAGAAGAGACTTTTTTAATGTTTAGTGTGAAGATGGAATAGTAACCTCACATGTGCTATTAGTATTCGCTGGCAGGGTACCACTGAAGAGTGACAGATGAGGATAAAGGTCCAGTTGGCCCATAGTGACCAATTGGACAAGAATTAAAAGAGCATATTCCTTTTTAAAAGGACGGCAGCACACCTGTATTGCCTCTGCTGTTGCGAGTGACCATAGGCGGCGGTAGTCACTTATCATCGAGTAAGCCGTATACTCGTTTGCACCCTGGTTAGTAGCCCGCTTACATTATAAGTCAAGCTGACAATATCCTTTTATCACATAAGCATTGGGAAAGTTCTCGAAATTTCCGTGAAAACACAATATGCGCAGCGTGTTAAGCTGAGGTAATATTAGTACAAAAGTAATTAATAATTTACAATTTAATATTCCATTGTAAATTACGTCAGTTCAACGCACTATTAAAACGAAATTTTTGAAAGGGCAACCTAAACACATAGTTTGGGAATATATCTACAACTTGAGAAATCCTTTAGGCTAGATTTACACTATAATTCACGATTTGATATCGGACTGATAAACTATTATATTATTACGTAAGAAACAATGTGTGTATTTATATTACCTGTACAGTCTGTTTCCGATTCAGTCATGATCAAGCTTGAAGTATTTGTACTTACTAGATCGTGGTCGAATGTGTAAATCTAGCAGTATAGATGGAACGAATACACACATTGTTTCTGAAGTACTTCAGCATTGATTATGATTAGGACTTGACTGTTAGAAATACTACGAATACCAAGTTTCGAGACCGAGATCGGACCGAGAACTCGATCGAACCTACAACGAACCGAGATTAGTTTTATAGTGTGAATCTAGCTTTACGTTCCCAAACTTGTGATTCATTAACAACATGTCCATCTACATTGCAACAAACTAAGGCCCTCTTGTTTAATGGCCTGATGTCATGTCGGAGTTTCCCCATTTCGGTACTGTCGCTCATTTTTCAAGTCAATTCCATTAATACTTGTATGGGAATCGTTCTGTTTGAGACTATTCAAAATCTGATTATGTTTTGATATTCAAAAGTGATTTGTATGTTTGTTAATCATACATAAACGGCTAAACGGATTAAAATGTAATTGTAATTGTTGCGCAGTTAAGTTCAATATATTATACTTTTTCGTGCAAGCAAATCCATCATATATATCCTCATTGACTATGTGAATCTTTTATATTTTAACAAACTTCAAGATAGAGAAAACTTTATTATTATTTTTGTTTGTGATATTATTGCCAAATATACAAGTACATTGATTTCCATAATTTTTCTTTTTATCAGTACGATATAGTTCTGGGTTGGACTAATTTTGTGATTATAGTAGCTATTTATAATATTTTTAATATCTTTCTCTATCTCTCTATATCTTACATATAATTATATTAACATATACATATATTAATATATTTATATGTAAGATATTTTATTATAAGTTATATTATAATTGTGTCTTACAAGATACAATTATTAATAATAAAATAAGTATTATTCTTTCGAGACTTAATGTGAACATCTCCATAATATTAACCGTTCCTACTAGATAACACATCTACTAAACTCCACATATAGTACAAAACTTAATACTAAACTAAACTAAAACGATAGACGCCCCCAAAATTGTAGGTACGTGTTAATAATCTAAGTTGCTACTAAGAAATAGGGTCGGTTGATTTATAACTTCGGGTAGGTACAAAATTTGGTCAGCGATAGTTTATCTTCCAGAATTATTGTCTCTGCCATTGTGGAACAAAACTATTCTCATGATGAATATTGTGTACCAGCTCTTTTCCCTGGTTTTCCTTCCCGTCATCCCTTAATTATATTTTTAACCCACGTCTTAAAAGAAATATATATTATTTTGACTACGATTTCATTTTGGGAGTTAATTCCTAGTAATGAAAGATGAAATATCTTTATCTATCATCACTCATGAATACCCCACCAGCGTATTTCGATAACGTAGATAAGGTTACCATTGCATTTTCTCACCTTTAAAAAATAATTTCTATGCTGACATAGAGCAGTATGAGCATTGTCCTTTCTCCAATTCGGTTTCTCCTTCGGTGTCGATTCGATTCTTCCTTCGAAATGGGCTGTCTCCTTAATTAATATATAAAATACTTTTGATTTAAATCACGCAGGCAAATTCGCGGAATACAATTAGTATTACAAGAATTGTACTAAACAATTGTAGTGTAATTTTATCACTTTATAATCAGATACTTTGTGCCTCTTTAATAGGTAGTAAAAACCAAGATAAAAACGAAGCATCCGCACAACAATAGGAGATAGGTACTATAGAAAGCTAATGATTGTTATCATTTATTACTGAAATTCTAATAAACTGCAAAACCCTCAAGTAACAAACAAGAGGGCTATTAAAGAAAAAAACCTTTTGTGAAATTTGCTAACAAACATAATGAAACATGGTTTTATTGTTTGCTCTTTCTTATTATTGTGCTTCATTTGCGTGAATTTTATATTTTTGTTGCTTTAATGAAGGCCCAGAAATAAATATAATTTTCCGTATAGTTACATAGTCTAAAAACATTGTGTTGCCACTTCTTTTTTTCTCCCAGAATGTCGTAAGTGGCGTCTAAAGAGACGACCACAACCCATCAAACTAAGCGATGAAAAACTCGAAATAAAACAAAGGTTCTTAGTTCGGTTTTTTTTTTTATGTTTATTGCCTCATAACTCCGTCTGTTCTAACCGATGTGCATTTTTTTTATCTAAAAAGATATACTTAAAGATTAGTGCGATCGAAATTTTATTAAAATTGTATCTGTAGTTTAATTTTAAAATCAAAATAAATGATTTTACTACAATCGAAGTTAGATTTTTTATAGAATAAAATCTTACCTTTCTCATGCACTTATACCAAATTATCTGACCAATACAGTAATAGTTGTATAATATCCTTCTGTTATAAAAGCCTCCTATATACTAGTAGGATATTAATTAATTTCTACTGATTGTGGCTACAAATCAGTATAATAACAAAGCAGAAATATAAAAAAAAAAATAGAACAAAATTAATAAAGCTGGTATAATATAAAAAAAAAAATTGCATGCGCAGCAGACTGATACTAGATATATGATAATAGCAAACGATGAATATTTATGTTTTCTTTCTTTATTCTTTATTGTACACAAAAGGTTATTAAAATGTAAAAACAAACATAATAGTGCACAAAGGCCGTGTTTTTCGAATATTTCAGTTCAAATTTTCTATATATCGAACAAAATGTCATAATTCCCCTGTGGAACGTCGCAGTATGTTTGAATACTAGTTCGAGACTTCCAACCAGTTTAGAATATTCATTCGATGGTAACATTAGATTTTCGTCCCCGAGCGTTGCCAGCAATAACTTCCTACATTTCTATAATGTCCCCAGAATGAATGCTGAAGCTCCAGCATTGTTCGAACAGTTTTATTCTATTACCCGAGTGGAAGTTTAAAGAGGGCTCTCTACCGACTGGGACAGCTATAAGCACTAAATCAAAACTTTCCCGTTAGGGTCCGGGGACGGGCCTCTCCACTAGTTCGACTGAATACGTTCGGGATAAGCGGCCCCGCCGAATTGTCCGTTCACCATACAAACGTTTGAGGAACAATGAATCGGAACTACTTATAGCGGAAGTTTGATCTGATGTTAAAGTTTGGACTATTTTCCAAACGTAGCTCGGCGTTCGGTTCTGATGGCTCTCTTTGATTTATTCTATTGACAGTGTTGATTATTGGTAGAATACTGAATTCATTTTCACTCACAGACTTTTAATATTCCACAGTTTTATTTTTATACCAATACTTAAGTATTGGTATAAAAATAAAATTGTCCTCTAATAGTATTCTAAAATTATATTTAGAATAGAATAGAATAAAAATATTTCTATTATTTCGTTTTTGTAATCTTTATTTGGTGCTTTGATCTATTTTTTTCTTACGCTGAATGTATCGTATAGTTATGGGAGTATCATTACTATATGATACTTTGCAAATTTAGTACAATTATTATAATATTTTAGACAAATGTCTAATATTTTGGAACGTGTTATCGTTTCATATTTGTTACTCCAAACCATATTTTATTGTGAAAGCAATGTCTTAATAGGGGACGACATAAATTAATTAAAAATAATTTCATACCATTACTTTCTTATACTTTAATTTGTAATTTATTGTTTGTTTAATTATGAACTTTCTTTTAGTGTATTAGAGTAGAATACGGTATTACAAATTTCGGAAATAATTTGGAAATTATTACAATATTATTAATTTTACTCCTGATTTTAATGACCATAATAAAATTAATGATTTATAATTGAATAAACAATTCACTATAATAATATATCTTTATTCTTATCTTAAGACTTTAATAGTCTTTTCACAGAAATATCCACTATAATATGGTATCCACAGAAATACACGAATTAATTAAATGCTTGTAAAAATACGACACATTCAATGGAGAAACAGGAACACCAACACAAAGAAATCATAAACAATGGAATCCTTGCGTTTGACAGGTCAACATGGCTATCAATAAGCGTCCTACACATTAGAGGTCCCTTTGTCAATTAATAGTTGTGCCCAGTACAGCGTCACCCTTCACCAGTATTCACGCCTCATTAGCACACATTTACCACAAAATTATGGTTTTACTGTACAATAGTTTTAACACAGTAAAAGATTTGGAAATCCTTATTAATATTATTTATTTATCTAAAAACAAATATAAACATTAAATGTAAGAGAAAAGGGTATAAGTAAAGTTACACTTATATATATTTATTTATTTAATTCTTAATTGCAATAATACTTCTAATATATAAAAATATACAATGACAAATACAGAATTTAATTAAATTACAATACGATAAGACAGATCAAAATACAGACATAAAAAATGTAGGTACAAAAGACAGTCTTATCGCTAAGGCAATCACTATTTATGTTAAATATGTGTTTGTTTATTTGTTTATAACGTTTTTGGCGCTATAACAACTTAACTAATCGTCACGAAATTTATTATTAACGTATGTTATTTGGGTTGGAAAAGGATAGAAGCCACTATTTTATGTTCTAGAAATATAATTCTAGACACACAAACGAAGTGAAAAATAAAAGCTAGTATCATGTAAATACAAAAATCATTCTACTTATTCTAAGAATTATTATCCGTTAAAAAAAATATTCAAAGTGGGCGAGAAGCGGCGGCAGCGGTAATGGCAACGATGCCTGCTTCCAATTTTTTTTTTATGAAAACACGATTTTAATACTTAAAGTATGTATTTACGACATTTAGGTAATAAAATAAAATATTTATTTCTGTATATATTTAGGTGTTTCCTCTGTAACATATAATATAGGTAGGTACATTATTAACGATTGTCGTGTTTATGTATTGTATAATATTGGGTGGGAGTGGTATTACTTATTTATTTTAATTTACAATTTTCTAAATGCTTAAAACTAATTACATTGATATTATTACTATGAAAGATTCTAAAGATGTTTAATGTTTGATTATTTGTTACTCAATCACGCTTAATAATTGCACACATTCCATATAACCATAATTACCTCTCTCGCAAAACGGTAAAACGCTTCGTAATACCAAATAAATATATTTAACGAAATTAAGTGAAAATCCATCAAATGAGCCTTTTGACAATAATATAATGAATTGCAGATATATAAAATCCCATTCATCCATTTCCTAATTAGGTACAAATTATATTTTGTATTCATAATTGAAAAATTGTATAAAATTTGCTGTTCGCAATTGACGGAAATTGAAAAAGCGGGTTAAAACAGAAATCACTATAACCCTTTTAATACTCTTGTACTCTAACAGTGAACAATTGTCCAAAAAAAAAAAGAAAAAAATAAAGTATAATTTGGATCCCTCCAAATAGCTGGACGCGCAGCTCGAATTATTTTTTATAATCCTATTAACTTTATATATGTGAATGTTTGTAATAATGGAGGGATCAATGGATGGGCTTTGTTAAAAACCTTGTTAAAACTATTGAACGAATTTAAATGAAATTTGGTATATGGGTAAGTTATGTCCTAAGTTAGTACATAGGATACTACATATATCGATTTATATGAGCAAAGCCATGGGATACAGCTAGTAATAAATAGTATAAAAACTTTCACTTTATAATAATAATAATTTTACCCGTGCCCTCGTCTACATGACCAGAATATATTGATTGGTTACAGGATTAACTTGATTGGTTAATGATTTACCTACTAAAAAGTAACCTATGTTCCTCTGCACCCAAAATAACATATAGATATATACTACATTCTTATATACAACCATTAATTGAGTCTTTAAGATACCAAATGTTAAGAAAGAAATAAACAAAGTTTCTATTACATTTATACTATTAATAAGAATTAGCATGATTCATGTTCTATAAAATATTTTTGACAACTCAATTTAAAACAAATCTATATTAAAATAAAATAAGACATCTTTGAAAACAAACCATTTGCAAAAAGCAAATACACATTTTATGCAACGTGCACCCTACTAGCATAGAATTCAAATCGAGTGGATCCAAATTTACTTACATTCTTCTGGTTTAAACAATTTCTCACGTACGTATTTTCAGTTCTATGTAAAATATCGTTGTCTTGTCTAGAAACTTGAAAATAGATCTTAGTACTCAACAGATATTCACTAAACTTTTGCTCGGATTCTATCCCTTATGTACGTGTTTCTTGTACAATACTCTTGTTTCCTATTATTTTGTTGCTCACATGTTTTAGTTTTATTTTTGTTGTATATAGATACATTACGTAATAATAATTTATTAATAATTTTGAGACTATTTTTTTATACCACAGGGGACAAACGAGTATTAAACTACTGCTGCACATGTGCACCCGCAACACTTAAGGAGTTGCTGGTATGCTTCTGGTTTTTTAAAAAGAATTATACTCTTTTCTTGAACGTGGTTGTGTGTGAAAAAAAGTATCTTGTAAAAAACACGATTGAATACCGCTAACCATTGTTGTGCAATAATTGTGAAAGTATATTTTTATAGCATTTGTATGATTATCCTAACATTCATGCTTTAATCTTATTATACCTTACCTACAATATATATTTAAAGATAACTAAAAAAAAAAACTGTCTTGTATTTAAGTGGAAAGGACAAAATACCATGAGCTCACGCTGATGCTAAGGATAGACATCCTTACATATAATTCTTGCATCATAATTCATCATAACTCATCTCATCTATACACACTAATTCTATCTGGTCATCAGACTATGCAAACCTGTATACCTGCATTCTTTCACTTTTGCGTAGTATATTTATTTTATTTTTCATCCATTCATCTATTCTTTCCCTGTGCCATAAACAACGTATGCTTTATTATTTTATCGATTCGATATTCATACAAATATGTATCGAAATCATATACTAAAATAATAGTTAAATTTAAAATACTGAGTTTTAAGCTTAATAGTGTTCCCAAATTTAGTAGTCACTCATTTTAGCATTATCCGCACAGTTGGCATTTTAATAAATGTCTTATTCTAATAAGTAAAATAAAGAACTCTAATAATTAATACAAAGAAAGCGAGCACAAGCTCACAAAATTACCTTAATGTCAGTATTGAACATTCGTTGAATATCGTAAATGTTAATAATAATTTCAATTTAATAGCTGGTATGAAATTCAATTTCCTAGCTAATAATTGTGTTGCTTTGCGTCTAGAAGCTTTGAAGCCCCTCGAGTCATGGCAATTTCCGTATAATTATCGTTTCTCACTGTTTCCTAATACGGCATCGTTTTAATATAAGAATACTGGAGGAAACCAGAACCGACTGGTATCACATGTTGCTCGGCGATCTGTCTCCACGCTCAAGATATACACAGTCTGCCCGTGATTGATGAACGGTATATTAAATAAACCGCCCCGATATTACATTTCAAACATATCGTTTTCTATTACATTGAAGATTGATCGATGTGCATTTATGAAGAACGACGCTCGCCAAACTTTGATCCGTCGTGTAGGTATCACTTAGTAGATTTAGGCATACGAGTATGACGCCTCATTACAAGATCCTCTTCCGTCATCAATCAACGGTTTTAAAAATCCATTACGCGATTTGAACAACGAACGCACTATAGATATATTGTGTTAACAGAAGTTCACGCGTACCAAACCCCCAACTAATGGAAACTTCTGATTTGTAAGGTCATGTCCTCCCGCAGTGAAGCCAGAAAACAAAGAAATATTTCACTCGTGTAATGGATTGAAGTGAGCTTCAAACTTTTCACATTCAGCAAGTTTTCGAACAAATTTATCTCTAGAGGAGCGAGCGCAAATACATCAAACTTGAAGCAATTTCAGACACTTGTTTCATGTGAACGTTTACAAGTCGCAGAAATTAATCCTATTGTTGTAGTTGATGCGAAGTTGTGACACTTGTATAGAAAATTGTCAAGCCATCTGAAACATTCGGGCGGGTAAGGAATAACTCCAATTTGTATCTGTGTGACGCTTTAAAATACAACGTTGAAATATTTTTGCTAAACGAAATGCATAAATTGCAACAGTGAATAGGGATATTATAATTTGTCAAATTTGTGCAAACTTGTCATCTCTGTAGAATATTACCACGTTTAGCACGAGTATATACTAAAATTTAATTTTAAATTAAAGGCAAAACTTTTTAGAAAATATTTAATACAAAGGATGCTATACTACATGATGTGGGCTAATGTATAGTTAATAAACTATAAAGTTATAACATAAAGCTGTGACTATTATAAATATCAATTATAATAATACTAGTGCAATGCCATTATGGAATAGTAAATTTATTTAGGCGTCTATATTGTTCTTATCGCATTGACTTTTGTGATATAAAATCGCGATAGAGCCCCATAATCGCCACCTTATATAATAGTTTTCATTCAACACCCAAAAAACATGCGGATGCAATACCTTGATAAAACCTGTATAGTATATATGTTATGTGTGTATCACATAGAAATATATAGAATCGGCATTTTGTTGTATTCAAGGATTTTGGTAATCGTTAAAAAAAAAATCCAATCCTGAAACGAGTATGAGGGCACGCACAAGTACAACACTATATGGTTATTTGAATATTTTCTAAGTTTACTTTTATAAAGATAATAAACGTTCAGTAATCTAATCATTTTTACTTTGGCAAAAGTTTTATAAACAAAAACAAAAAAACCTATACACGAGTAGGTATTACTCAAGTACAGTGAGTACTCGAAACCCGTATTCAAATACCGTGTACCTGAATTCTCTATATTAAATACTAGAATACCTATTAACTATTTAAGTCAGCTTTCGAATCAGTTTAACTCGGCACATCACTAGTATCTCACTGAAATACGTGTAAATAAATTCATCACAGATATGATGCGGGATCTATGTAAATGTAAATGGTACAGCAAAATACATATGACAATAACTAACCATTGCAGGATAAAGTGGTCAAGACAATCAATCGCTCGCTGGAATGTATTGAAGCGGCTACATGGAGTAGCTACGTATGCTTTTGCCCCCATACAGTAGTCAATATTGGAACAACAGAACAATGATATAGATCACTTTTGCCAGATGTTGAAAATGCTATAAACGTCTTAACACAATGATGAATGATGAATTCAATTAAATATAAAAACTCTAGAGTAAAAAGTTTTTAAATAGATTTTTTTTTTCACCTATATAAAATCATTATCTACACTTAACCTCATATACTATTACAAAAGACTGGTAAAACAATCATGAGCGAAGTATCAAATAGTATATATCTATAAGAACCTTTGAAACTCTAATTGCAATTATATTTTTGTCTTAAGAGCTATTAGTCTCAATATTTGTTAAAGGTAAGATTAGACTATTGGATTAAATTCTTATTCTTACATTATTGAACAAATTTTTGTTTAATGGAAACGCTATACTTCTATTTATTAAGTAGGGAATATAAAAGAGCAGTTACTAACATTAACTGCTCTTTTATATTCCCAAATGATTTTATACGTTTTTCTTCACTTTTAATCTAAACCGTTCTTATTTTATACTCTTAGTCCGAATTATGCAGGCATAATCACCAGTAAAAACTAGTACTCCACATTTTTATATTTAAATTGAGCTTAAGAAATGGAACATGATGATATCCATGTGCACGTATAAGTCACAGTTTAGTTCCGATCATGTTTCAAAAGTTTCCAAGACAATAAAGTTGTTCGAAGAACTTAACTACTATAGTTGATCCCGACGTGTCGCGGTCCCACGTTCGCTAATGATAAAGTTTTGATTTATCGTCGCACTCCAGGATCACGCGGTCACAATTACTCTAATGCTTTTAATCTAATTAAATATTCGCCTGAACAACTTCAGTAAGATAATGGCGGGATAATATGATTTTACTTTTGTTTCAAGTACTAAATGAGTTTATTTTCAAAGAGCCCAGCAGCAATTTATCTAAGTTGCGTATAGAGCGCGCGCAATATACCGCATAATCAATCTTGGTTACATTTTGCGACGAAGAATCAAATAAAACCACAAACAATTTCTTGTAAGTACTGACACGTGGAATATATAAATGTTTTAGCTTGTCACTTTGATACTTCGTGTAGGCGTCTTGTCACGGTGATAACTTCAAATATGTGCTTAAAATAAAAGAAAAATCTTATTCTTTTTAAAACTTGTGTTTATTTGTCGGAATTAAAAAGTAAAGTAAATAAATTCCTATGGTCCAATTATCTATATACAGGTGAAATCATTTACATACCTTACTGAATTATTATGGGAGACTCAAAATAATATATACCTGATCTTTATAGATAATGTTCCTGACAAATCTATAAAAAGTATCCCAGAAAAAGCAATAGCGAAAATAAAGCTAATATTTCTCAGTAATCTATAATTTCAGTTATTTTATTCATTTATACTTTATTGACCAGATTACAAAAGAATGTTTAGTACAAAAAGTGGACTTTAGTATTAGGTATTCTTTCCCAGTCAACATTTGGAAAAAAGAATGTTTCTAACATTAATGTAATTATTGTTGTTTTAACAAATTTAGGCATGAAAATCAGAAGGTATAGTTTATAATGCCACTGCCCTTCATACGCTTTCTATTTTTACCTAAAGTTTAGCTGGGAGAGAACGTTATATCGCATTGAGCTCGCTACTTGTACAAAGTTTTATTAGGCAATAAAAAATAAGTAAATAAAATAATTTTAACTTGTCAATATTTCGCCTAGTAAAAAGTAAAGTTAACATAACAACAAGCCAAGCAGCATCTAGAACTCTCGACTTGTAATTCTGATTGTTTATACTATTAAGAATGTTAGACAATCTTACGGTTTATTTGTCATCAAGTAGTGACCAGCACCTATGAACAACTGAGTATCTCACAATAAATACTATTATATTGAGGCCTTACCACTCCAGCATTATTAGATTTATGTCTTTTGTACATACCTACCAGATAAAATTGAATTAAACTTTCTTATATCGAAACGAAATGTACATAATAGTAGATAAATAGTAGATATTCACATACTTATTTTAAATATGCTATCAGGACTTGACGCGATGAGAAATTTTATGCAGGTAAAAAGTTCATATCTGCTTCTGAAACATTAGTAATAAAGAAGCAGGTAAAAGTAAAAATAGTAAAAATTTTTTCATCGCGTTAAGTCTCGATAGTGTATTTAAAATATGTGTAAATATTGAGAAACTTTAAATTACTTATCACGTACTTATTGTTAAAATAATTTGCACGCTGTTATGAGATGCAGCATGAAAGGACTAACATTTACAATTGTATGCCATTTATGTAACATTTATAATCAGCAAACAAAGTATTTGATTAATTGATTTGAACATATGTACTTATTATAGTAAATGTCAAACTCCTGGCAGTAGTTTTACAACTGAATTACTAACCGCCGGCTAAATTTGGAAAACTTGTAACTCTTGTTTTAAACTAAAATCGATTTTGTAGTTTATTTCACAATAATAAGTTTAAGGTCGTTTCGTTTAAAATGAAGTTACGAGATTTTGTTGACGTAATATAATTATAAGGTATTCAAATTTCTATTGTAATTTAAATTGAAAAATATGATGTATCACATACGTTGTATTCTTCGCAAGATTTTGAAAGAAGCGAATAAGGGAACAAATCGTAATAAACTAGTGCAAGAGAAGGAAAACATGAAATAAAACTCTACACTAAACTGTCTGGTCAGCATAATAGTACTGTAATATCCTACTCTATCAGAAAAAAAAACTGTATTCAGCAATGATACGGTAATGGGTTGTTATAGTTTAATACATGCGCAATAAATTGGACAACTAATTTAAACTGAATTAATGCTTATATGTAGATATTTATTTATTTCTTTAATAAGGTTCGACTATAACTTTTACATTTTACGACTTTTACATTTTACATGCGTAATATGACGTTTATCCAATCAAAAAATTTGGTTTTTAGTTTTAACACTTAATCAATAACACAAAAATAATTTTACCTAATGTAAAAGTCTTTTACAGGCGAATACCACATACACTATTATAATATTTAATATTGTTAGTTTCTTGCAAAATCTACAAAAACACGCGACTGAGTCGCAAATAATGAATAATATTTATTACACTTTAATAGTAATCCGTATAGAAATAAAAGGGCAATTTAAATTGGAGGGTGCCTACGTAAGACCCGCTAATTGTTCCTTGCAAATACATCACTAATAATACCTAGTTTTGCACCAACTAAGTCCCCCGTTGCACACGCAAATTGCTCTAACACTAAAGTATTTGGACCAGTGTAAGTTGACTTCTGATTTCATATACTAAGCCGCTCCTCTCACCTTTGCTGCTAATGTGCAAGAAAGGAGGGGGAGATCAAACTGTATTAGCTCGTTATTTGCTTATCGACCCAGGAAGTTCACGACGCTTTGGGAAATTTTCCACAATTTCATTTTAGTTGTGTGACGTTGAAATAAAAATTACATTTAAACGAAAACGTTTACCTAAATGTAATATAAGTGTAGGTTGATTTACACTTATAAGAAATTGAGTTACAGAATTTTAAAATACATATATACCAGTATAAAACTCTGATAGAAATTACGTTAATACTTGTAAAACTCAATACCAAACAACATGAATAATTTGTAATATTAAGCTAAATGTCTTTTCATTTTAGACATTTTATTTTATTTTTATTTATTTTTTCTTTATTGTACACAGAAAACTACAAACATATAATTTATATTAAATAAAGATGTACAACAGGCGAGCTTAACTCTGTAAGAGTTCTATTCCAGCAAACCCTGAGTGAAAAGGAGTATTAATTACCAACGAGCAGTGTGCGTACAACAATAGGAGGAAACAGTATAGTTGTTTCTATTAAGAAATATTTTTTATATTTTATTTTAATTTAACTAAATGTAATCAAATGTTGTGATAATTTATTTAGTTTTCCTTTTCAAGGGTAAAAACCATACAGCTAACGATAAACTCAATAATATCTAGTTAAAATAGAAAATATAATACAATAAAAAATGAGACATAGTGGGTATTTCATATTGTCACTAATCCACAATAAATATTTGAATTTGTAAAAGATTGAAACAATAGTAATAAATACAATAATGCAGATTGCAGTAAGCAAAAATCGTAAATTTTTAGTGTCAGCACCACACCTGTGCAAGGCTGATCAAAACTAATTCCAAGTTTAGACAGCAAGCGCCAAGTTCCACCAAGGAACTTCAAACTTCAACTACATATAAAGTTACCTACCCTACAAAGACTCGTGCACGGTCACAGCGAATCAGAGTATTATACGGTCCCGATTTAAACAAAAAAGGACCACCTGAGAGCCATTGCGCAGAACGTGAGGGTTTGTTTATTTAGCCCGTACACCCGTCTCCCTATCAATCACCAGAGTCCCCAGTTTTTCAGGGCTATCGCTCTCGTAGGATAAGGCTCGTGGGTGACGTCCCTTGATAGACAGCTTCATGAAAAATCGTGTTCCGGCCTTTAAATTAGCTTATCGCAGATGAAGAAAAAGGAATTCCTCGTCACTTAATAGATCGATTAAGTAATACATCAAAATCAACTATAATTTATCACCGTCATGAATTATGTGACTAATATTATACCATTGTAGTCCGAAGATTTACGATAAATTGATATGCTCATGAGTTCAGAGCTCACAGACAATGAAAACTTCATATGTTAGTATAAAATTTCATTAACCAACCTTCACGGTCGCTAAATGACGTACAATAGAAAGACACCTATAATTGTATATTAGCATCCGTGGTTACGTTAATAAAATACCATTCATACAGATGCATGAAAAAATTGTATGCCTACATTTTGTAGTTCGTTTATATAATTCCGTATTAGGTCTATCCAGGCCCGGGCTATAACTAACTAAAGTCATGACCTTTTTGCAACCTATCTGTCTTTTATTTTTTTTTAATTTAACCTCCAATAATTCATACCAATTTCAAAAGAAATCTTTACAAGCCACTGCTGCCATCTATAACCATTATAGATACCCCTAACTTAGAAATAAAACCGGATTACACATTCGTAAATACAGTATATACTCAAACGAACTTATTTCGGGCCGACCTCGCCGGAAGCGTTGTGACATTAACAAAACATTACCCTTTTTAGTACATACTACAAAAGTTCATCTCTTTTAAAAGGGCCCGAAATTAATTGCCACCTTTTGGGATGTCCAACCTTTAATTTACTTCAAATTATGTAACAGAATCGGAAGTATTATGGTTTTGTATTACATTATTAGGTTTTCGTAATGGTAAAAGTATGGTTTAGGAAAAATTAACAGGTATTTTATGAGAATGAGCATTAAATGTTATAATAAAATACTGAAGGATATTTTGGACCTGCCTTTTAATAAGTTTGAAATTGTTATTAAAATAATTATTGAACAAACATACTAAACGATTACTTGAATGACAAATGTGCATGGTGTTAGTCGATCATGCATGGGCTTCTAACGACCTTGTTATTTTAGACACAGTAACCAAATACACATAATGTTAACAGAGATTTAAAAAAATAACTGTTGAATTTCTTGCGGACTCTTCTTAACAGATGTCAACTATCCAAACCCTGCATTCGTAAAAAAATTACGATTTAAAAGTGCTCGTAAACAAGACTGTTTGAATAAAGACGATTTAAATTGAAATTTAAATAAATAAAGTGTGATTTATTAACGAAGTACTGTGGGTTGGGGGCACGTTGTACTTCTATTACACCTCCTGAATATTACTAAAACAAATAACGTATGATGAAAAAAATAACGGATTAATCTTTGAAATTAAAATCATTGTTTCATTCAGCAAAAATATACAAAACATTTTTCTACAAGACCAACTAATATAATACCCTTTCGGTAATAAAATATTAACATAATCTAAGACTAACTGACTAATACATCGAGTAATAAAAAATACAATTGAAATAAGAGAACAAAACATTCAAATCCGTACCTCACTGTCGAGGACCCCACCCTAGTAGCGTTGCAGTTTTTTAAAAATTTTATTTTACATTATTAAATCAATTTTATCAAACTCCCCCTGTGACATAATGCACTTGTGCCAAGTTGTCGAATCTGGTTGACTGAATCAGCTTTTTTTATGCCGCCCCCGAAGTACCAATTTAGTTTTTGGGAACAAGAAGAAGTCACACGGGGCCAAAAATAGGGGGGGTGTTTCACCGTAATGGAATTTTTACTCAAAAACTTGTGGGCAGGGGCATTGTCATCACGCCCCTTGTTTAGCTTTATAATACATTTTCCATACTGTCTTATGATACAACATCGAACTCTTTCTCGGCCCTCTCTAATCTTTTTAGCCACTTGTACATCATCCCCATACTGTTCTGAGATCGGCAAAAATTTCACGGCCATTCTTAACACGATGTTACGACGCGCTGCTCTTCAAACACACAGAGGTAACTTCACAGATGGCGTGACAAGCCAGTTCGCACCGCACGGCGGTCAGACCAGAACTGAAGCATTGTTAGGGACATAAGGAAGGGGTCCTGCGCTTACCTGGCCTCCCCACTCCTCTTTCTCGCATTCCAGAACACTTTTATACGAACTTTCCTGACAGACCTCGTATACGCCCGTAAGTTGTCGGATCGGACTGAATCAAGATGTAGGGCACGGCAAAATTGTTTATTTACTTGTCACATCATTGTTTATTATAATACATTTACTTTTATATACAACATCTCATCACTGTATACAAATAATCTAACACAATGTTAGTGTGCTTCAAACACACAATAACACTAGGGAAGTAAAAAAGAGGACTGACGGCCTCATTGCTAGCCTATCAGGTTGACCTTCAAACGGTCCCTGTTAGAAACCACCATGAATTCGTCACAATGGGCCCACTGACCTAATTTCATCCTCACCTGTCATCCATCACTAGTACCTTCCTAGTGTCAACCAACACCTTAGACGAAGTTATCATTCTATTTATATCAATAATAATAATAAAAAAAATAGAATAAAATGTTTAGACTATAGTAATGCATTAAATATCACAAAATGTAATTCAATTAACAGTATTTGGTAATTGATAGTGGGTTAGGCTCGAACTCTCGAACGTGTTATCCAAACCTAAGGCAATACACATTTTATGGTTATAAGATACATAACACGCCCAAAATTCTCGAAGAGACCTAAATGTAAAAAAATAACATATATTTTATTAACAGACAGAAAATTGTATGATATTTATTGATTATGATAATGTTTAAAAACATTTGTAATTTTTAACAGAATTTAATTATTTTTTACATCACCTTACAAGAATAAGCAAATATATTTTTATTTTATACAAATTACAAACAAGCTGACAGCCTATCTAATAGAAATTACTGGCCATCGCCTATAAATATGTATAGTGCACCAATACACGGAGATACACTAATACCATAGTGCTTTCCTAAGGACTAAGGCAGGCAGGTACAGCTACTTGAGGGTCAAAATACAAGTGGAAAATTAGTCCTGATCAACTAAAATTTATTCTTCATCTTCTACAGTTTTCCAGACCAGACGACTTTGGTACATTATAGTCAATACCATGAAATTTAAAACAGTTACTTGTAATTAATTTTTCTAAATAAATAATACTTTATGTTTACTATCTATTATTTAAATTATTAATAGATCAATGAAAATTGTGTCTCGCAAAAAAAAACCGACTTCAATTCTGACAAAACCAGTTATTTTAGTCTAAAATTTAAAGTACAAATTCATTTTTAATAAAATTTCTATAGAACCAATCTGTAACTATATCTTTTCAGATAAAAAATAATTTTTCAAATCGGTTTGTAACTGATGGAATTATGACATAATAAACAAAAAATAACCCCTTCTTTTTGAAGTCGGTTGAGAATAACACATCAACATGTAGGTACGTTCTTAAAGAATTATTGTAATCAAATCGATTACAGGTCAATCCACAGAATATAAAATAATTGTATTTTTTTTTTTGTTCTGAGTAATACTACTATCATAGATCACTATATCAGCTGTATAATTTAATTAAACGCAAACGCTTCATCTTAAAAGGGATGACACTGTATTTCAAACTTAATCGTATCTTTTTAAAGTATTTTTTATAAAAACTTACTCCGGGGTAGGTACAGGTAATCAATTACCAAGCCAAAAGCTAAGCTCTCTCCGTTCAAAAGAACTCCATATCTATTGTAAAGATATTCTCAAGAATCTTTTTATCGCATAAAGGAAATAATTAACACGATTGAACGAAACTCTTCAACTTAACAGACTGACCACAAAGGACCAGGAAGAACTGTTCAAATTATTACATCGATTGAAAAAAAATCATACAATTCCACGAATAACGTTTTCCGTTTGATATTAAGATGGGATATATTTGGTCTGAGACCGACATCTGTTTGTAAAATCTTCTAGATCGTTCTTTCAGCAATCAGAAGAATCCGTATAAAAATCTTTATTATTTTTCATTATTATTTAAACTGCTGGACATAAGCCTTCCCCATAAGGGGAGTTTTGCCAGTAGTTGCCACGCTTGGCAGGCGGGTTGGCAATTACAATTAGGCTTTTACAGATATTTTAAGAGGGACTCGACACTGTCGACTCTTATGACACCCACGGGAAAGGACGGGGTGATCTATTCTATGCCAGGGCCACACGGCGAATTATATTGTAATAATAAAAAGCTTATATTATAATAATAGTCAGTATTATAATAATAAGCCTAACTTACTCGTACATTACCTATGTAGATACAAATGTGGGAGTACATTTACAAAAGTTGATATCCTGTAGGTCCAAGTACCGATATAAATTTGAACACTAAACCGAAATTCTTAAAGAATATTCTATCAAATAAAATTGATAATTTTTCCAAATAAATAATAATTGTTTAAAATAAAATTCTTGAAGGTGTCGAAATAATAATGTTTTTAATACATAACATCTTCTCTGAGTCAAAGCTTTTTTTTAGTATACTTTTTTTTGTTTAAAAGTGTCGAAATAATAACGTTTTTAAAATAAATACATTTTTTTTTAGATATATATTTACACACGTCAATAAATAGTTTATTTATTAAAAAAATATAATATTATAACATTATTATTATTAAAACTTATAAAGATCTTATATTAGACAGATATATAATGTGTGAGTTTGTTTCTTTATGACGCCTTAACGGCTTGACCAATCACTATAAAATTTAGCATATTCGTACTATATGAGATGGAGGAGTATATAGGTTTACTTTCATCCTCATCAGTAAAGATATCCCGATCACACAGACGAAGTCGCGGATAAAAGCTAGTAATATATGGATATGACGTCAGACTACTTGCTTGCATATTAAGTTCTAATAAACCAAAAAACTAATTTATTTAAATAACTTTATTGACCAAAAGAAACAATGGTACAAAACGCGGACTTAATGCTAGTAGCATTCTCTACCAGTCAACCTTTAGTATGAACAGTGAATTACGAACGCGGTACTTCATTATTGGGAAAGGTACAGAAAATAAGAACTAATAATATACACCTATATAAAGTAAATAATATATACATATATAACATAAAATGATGATTATAATATACAAATACAAATATATATATACATATATAACTAGATAGATAATAAAATAATATAATAAAAAAATCTTATAAAAATCTACTAAATGTAGATAAAAGGGGCGGCGTAGTCGGTATCCCAGACGGTTTGACGACTCCGTCTCAGTCTTGCCTGAACCCGACAAAATATCGTCATCAACATTCTCCAGCCCTCTCCTACCCTCCCCATTCCCCTCGCATCCCGTAAGCCCGGGCATGCGCCTTTACACACGGGGGGTAATCAAATTGCGATAATATGCCCCTGCACTCAAATCATCTGCTATTGAAATATTTATTGAGTGTTCTTTAACACTAGTTTAGTTTTTTTTTTTTTTTTTTTGTAACACCAATTAAAACTACAAATTCTTTAATGATAAACGCTGTTCTCTTCAAGTAAGTTAAAAAAGTTGAGAAATACATTAAATATGTTATCTACATTTTTTAGACAGTAAAATATTATTATAATTTTTTAACGTTTCTCTGAACTAGCTTTAATGACTTTATTTAAAAACGTTAATGAGAGTTTCGTAACGTAATAATTCATTTAATATACCCCGTGTGACAAAATATTTTGCCGCCAGCTAACCTCACATACACGCATGCGCCATCTCAAAACGACCCGCAGTAAAACGACTGGTCACGTGACTTGACGCGGCATTCGCTCGTCGCATTTCGGCAGTCATCGGCGACTATGCCCAGTGAGCGGGTGTGTCTGTGCGTGTTGTATTAATACAAGCACATAAATGTCAAATGAAATGATTTCGAAAAAAAATAGTGACATGTGACCCGTTGTAACCTGGACATTTGTGGCAAAGTTACATTTTTAGTGTACCGTAGTGCAATTCCTCAATATTAACAGTTTTTGCTCTCTGATTTTGTAAAGCAAATTTATAGTCCTGGTTTTCGTGATCGTGTTTTTGCTAGCTACTGATAAAACATTCCAGGTGGCTTAGGACATTTCTGCATCAAAGACAATGCTGATTATTAGGAGCAAAAAGATTAATACAGTGTTGTGTTTTTAATAGATGAATTAGAATGCTGTTGTGATTCACGATGGACCGCGTGAGTGGCGTGTGTAGGTTTGGAGGAGTAGTTTCAGCGGTTCGAACGAGAACCGGACGAAGTAGACGACGTCTGGGTGCTCAGAGTCAGATAGCAGAAGATATGCCAGAGCCACCACGTCGTGGACTTGGCGCTGTGCTAATACTCGCCTGCATCATAGTATACCACAACTGCTTATACTGTGGATTCGTTTTTGATGATATCAGTGCTATAAAGGAGAACAGAGACTTACGACCACAAACACCTATATCCAATATCTTCCTCAACGATTTCTGGGGAACTCCCATTCATAAGGTGAAAGCTTGATACGTTAAACTCGTAAATGTTTTGTGTATAACACTATATTACTTTATATTTTACTTTATTTTAAAGCCCAAATAATCTTCTACAGCTAAATTTTAATCGGAATTAAATTATTCAAAACTGCTCAAATTTTCGAAGAATTCAATATACTAATTCAATAATACTACTTACAAAATAGAGACTTACATATTTATTATACCCAAACAAAAATAAAAGTCTCCATCAACATTCACAGAAATAAAATATACGTTTATATTATCAAAGAAAATAAAAATACATTTATTTAAGAGGCACAAATGCTAATAAGCAATGCAAAAAGCTCGAGCTAAAATAAACAAGATTCACATATTTACTAAGATTAAGAGGCTATTACTAAAGTAAAATTATAAAGAAACTAATGAAAATATCGATATAGCATCTGAAATAATCAGGATATTGAATAAAATTATTGAAGATTAAGCAACATATTATCATGAATCTCTTGTGTCTCCAAGAATCGAATGAACAATAAAGTTTAGTTTGTACCAATTTTAACAACAACTTAATCTGCACTGAAATCAACAGCCTAATAAAATTAAAAATTGTCTTTTTATAAATACTTAAAAATATATTCATGTACTTATTTATTATATTAGCTGTTTCTACTATAAACATAATATAAATATGCATAATATAAATTCAATAATCATAGAAAATCCCTATTGTTTTTTAAATCACAAACAAATTTATACCAAACATTTACTTGGATTTCCTTTTCTTCATGTGTATTCTTATTGCAATGTTATTATAAAATTTTCCACAATATGTTAGTTTTTTTTTATATTTTTATCAATGCCTATTTTTGATCTGATAAGTTGTATCAAATAAATCGCAACTATTTGACATAATATAATAATTATCAGCTAATTTAAAAAAAAGAAGAAGATTATCAAATTCGTTTATATTTTATTATCTCCGTTAGTTATAAATCGATCAATTTTATCTAAAAAGATGTACTTTCAGATTGGTGTCATAGAAATATTAACAAAATCGGTCCAGTCGTTTACTTTTTTATACAAAAGTAACTGATTTTGCTACATTTAAAATTTATTTTTGTGAAACCCAATCTTAAATAATTGTATATTACAATCACGTTTGCCACGTGGGGATTGACGATCTCTAAACATACTGTGTTGTTTTCGGTCGATCAGGGATTAATCTACGACTTCAAGCTGTCAAATCTAATTAATATAGATATACAGACTACCATCGTTACTGTAGTGTAAGTAAGGTATATTTTTGAACAGCTTAAACTAAATCAGGCATCTATTTGTTCTCACTGCAATTATTTAATGTGGTATTTCTAAGTCTTACTATTGTGGCGTGTAATATTACTAATAAATCCAATTTTCTATTTTCAGTTTGAATTTTTACAGTTACAGGTGAACTTACCTTGATAAATTACCCACGTCGATCCCGACTACTAAATACTTGTTTCGGGTTTTCAGTCTTCAACTCAATTATTATGATCATTTTTTCGCCATACAGGTAGCAATTTTACATAGAAAATTAATACTGTGCATTATATGATTCACTATAATAGACATCAAACATTCTGTTTATTAATTTATATTTCCTTCAATGTCATCATACAAAAATAATTATCAAACTTTAATCAATTCCAAAACTGTAATAGCTTCTTTATTGCTACATTGGATTCGAACGTGCTCTTCGAAATTGAATTACAATTATATCAACGACAAATATCAAGAATCTCTGTATCTGTTGCATTCGTGACGATATTTTCTCTTGTTCTTTACCTCCCACGCTCTAAACCCTTTTGAAAATACTTTTTTTGTTATTTATCAATTTTCAAATTTATTTAAACGTTTATTTTTAAAATATATGAAAATCTGAATCGATTATCCACAGTTTTATATAAACTTTCAAGATTATTTTGATGCTAAAAATTTATATATTAAGTAAATGTAGTTTCAGTATCTGTTTTGATCATTTGATACCATTTTTGTTTCTGGTATTTATTTTAGTAGTTATATACAATATATATAAATTTCATCAAAAACAAAAATCTTTAGTACGCATCTTTTATCTTGGGCCATGCTTTTTTTAAATGCTTTTTTTAAAAAAATGAATAATATTAAATTTCTTCAAATGGACTTTTTAATCATAGTGCATCTATTCTGTAAAAATTACAAAAATATTTTTTATATCTAAAATTAATAAATGTAAAAATACTCGTATGCCGAAGAAGGGCAATAACCTGTGTTGAATAAATTCCGCACAACTCGATTATAAACGCTTGAGAGGTAGAATGTGTAGATATGTAGTCGCAAAATACTGCGACACATTACCTCTGTGCGGGTGTCATAAATCAACCATTTACGTAGGTAGCTGGGAAATTTATGGATGTAATCATCATGAATGTTTCAACCGTGTGCATTACCTCGATTTACTATTTTATAGAACAACATTTTGACTGCGAAATGTCA
This sequence comes from Galleria mellonella, assembly GCF_026898425.1. Classification (NCBI taxonomy): domain Eukaryota; kingdom Metazoa; phylum Arthropoda; class Insecta; order Lepidoptera; family Pyralidae; genus Galleria; species Galleria mellonella. Next base: position 366,418 of record NW_026442179.1, read on the forward strand.
TTGAATTTATGTGTTTTATTATAAGATTGAAACATGTTTATTATGATTTGTTGTCAACGCCTCTTTGTCTAGTAAAGGTGGGGCTCGAATTTAGTGATATTATCTCTCTTGATCCTTTATCAACTAGGTACTTACGAGTATATTATAACATATAAAATAAAATTTTGGTGTCGCTTACATTGAAATTGGGGTTTTTCTTTCGGATTGGGATAGTAAACTACTAGATCTAAAATATTATATTTTATATTAGCATAAAATATTATATTCAGGTCTCCGAGTTATAGACATTGGATACGTTTCAGGGAAATATCCTAAAAAGGTTATTTGTGTTGGGTATATATAGTATTATCTAGAAATGAATCTTTCTTTATACAATCAAAAGAAAATACAGTACATGAACATTGAGATCATCAGTTCAATAAATATTTATGTCTTAATCCTTCTCAGTATAATATAATACAAAAGTACGATGAGGACGCAATCTGGCGTGTGTATTGTAACAGAAAGAATAATCAACGTAATCGCTGTTTCTTTCTTCATTCAAATGTATTCCATTTGAAGCTTTGAATGGAGCGCGATACTTTTGGTTGGAGCTCGTAAACTCACAAATTACTATTAGCGAGGCTTATCATCAGTATATATATTATTGTCAAATACAAATAAAAATTCTTTTAAAGTTTTACACATTTAAATAAGTTGATTAAAAAAGAATACAATTCGTTATTCATTTTTAAATAATAGCATTTTTTTTATTTATCACACTATATTTTTTTTTCCAATTGTTAATCGATTTTGATCTCTTTACAATCGACAAGTTTCACTTTCTCCTATATCCCATATAAATTTTGTAACAATAAAAACTTGTTTTTTTTTGGATATCAAAATATGTACTTATTTGGCAGATACTTTATAATGATGACTGACATAATTGTATAGATAATTACTAGAATAAGATAGTAATAATGAAAATTCTAGAATCATACCTCCGTAATTATATATATTCTAAATACTTTTCCATTAAAATATATTATACTTAACATTATCTTAGAAAGCAATTCAGTTCGAATATAGGCCAAATAAATGAATCGATTAAATTTTTAATCCTCTTACGTAGATACTGAATCGTTACCAAATAAATTAATTCCAGAGTATCTGATGGCGACGTGATCACGTTCAATGAAAAGAGATTTAAGGTTTGCTTTAGACGAATTCCTTTTATAATACAAACCAATTCTATAGATTCGGACTTCTCAGTCTCCATATGGAAGTTGGACAGTATGTTCTATAATTACGATTGTAAATGTTTTAAATTCAAATAAACTTAAAACAAGTGGATACACGAGCATATAATCTGTTCTTATCTAGACGATGCTCAACTATTTAGTTGTCAATGCTTCTGATAAAGCTATAATGCAAATATTCGGTCAATAGGGAACAGAAATTCACCTACGATTTAAAGTTTTATTTAACAAAATCGCGCGGCTCCCATTTAAGCCAATAATTATTCCACGAGCTTAAAAAGCTCTCTAGAATTTCGTTTTCGGTAAACATTTTATTTTTTTATTATATGTTATTATTTAAAATCTTTGTGTGTGCTTTGTTAACCGGCTTCAAAAAGAAGAAGATTCTCAATTTAGCTTTTTATGTTTGTTACCTCATACTATGAATTGTAAACTACTTAATTTGGATTTTTTTTATCTGAAATATTATAAATTAGTCCCATAGAATTTTTATGAAAATCGATACAAGATTTACTTTTTAAACCAAAATAACTGGTTTTGCAGCAAAATTACCAAAATTTGTACATAATTATTATGGCAATAAACTCGTTCGACTAAAAAACGCATCGTCAAAATTTCTTCTCAATTTACAAAGATATTGCCCAACAAAAAAATAAATCAATAAAATTGAAAACCTTCTGTTTGATGTCGTTTAATAAAAAGCAATAAATAAAAAGTCCATTGTTAAGAATCACAATATCGCGGACAACAGGATACTGTTATGCATTTTTTCATTTTCTTATTTGGATTTCTTTTTGCGTCAAAAATTATTATGGTGCCTAATTAAAAAAATATATGTATATATAAAACATTTTATGCCTCTTACTCACATCAGTTTTTAATCGTACTGTTCAACAATTTGACTCTTGATGGACTAAACTATATATTCATCTATATTCTACTTACTACATATATCCTTTTTGTTGAATTGAAGTGTCGTATGTAGTTGTGCTTATAGTTTCTCATATTAGTAAACACCTAAAACGAGTGATATAAAAACAAAGTCAGAATAAATATGTATCTTTTTAAACACTCCTAAAATGAGACAATTATACCGACTGAAATAGGATTTCAAACGAGAATAATAGGCAAGAAAAGTGGTTTGAAATAATTCACAATTTAAGACATCTTACGTTTGCTTTGAGAGCCAAAGAGTACTCGTAGCATAATTTGCACATAAAATCGTTATTAATAGAGACACAGTAGATACGCTAATTCTGTTAAGACTAGAAAACAATTCTGTCAGTAGATTGGTAAACAATCAAATCTTGAAAATTGGAAGTTCCCCTCGTTTCGTAAACAGACTATTTCAGCAAAGTTTGCCTGTAAGAGTTTGCCGATTGTTTCCCCAATACCCAGCTGCCGTGTGATTATTCAAATAACATCGCCGAAACACAATCCTATAGATTAAGAAGAGCAGACGAGGGTCACTGCGTATTTTGGGGTACTGTTATTAATATTATAGGAGGTGTTCTCACATAAATGTATCGTTAATATAAAGTCCTTATGTGTGAAATTTCTTTAAAACTGGTTAGTTGATTAATTTTGTTTAAATTCGCTACCTATTAGTATGTGTGCGACTGCCAACATTTGAGGATTGATTACTGTTATTAGTAATTTTAGAACTTTCCATATTATTCCTCAACCTTTTCAATGTATTTTTTAAACTCTGGAAAACGGCTATAATAATATATGCTATAATAAACATATTTTTTGTCATCTTTTTTTATATTTTTTCAATTTGTGTCTTTTTTTTGTGTGGTTAATTAAATTATATCTATCTATATCTAATTTAAATATGTACTCATATAAATTATTGTTACTGTATGTTTTAGTGCAATGAAGTGCAAAAAATATATTGTTAAGCACTAAACTTGGAAAACGGCTGAAACAATTCACCAAATTTTTTTGTAGGTTAATTAAAATATTAATACCCGAGAAAGGTTTAAATTGGCCGAAAACGTGAAGACCCAATTTTTCTTTTTTCTATACAAACTGTTCAAAGGCTGTTACACTCCAATAGTTTTTTACAGAACGTAGTCTATCGGGTCAACTAATTTCAAATAAAATGTAAATCAGAGCAACAACTGGTAGGCAGGTAACTAGTGATTCTTCCTACGGTTATGAAACGATCCCTTATGCGAATGTACGTGGATTAATGATAATGTTATTGTGATTACGTTCCGTTTGCATGGCGTTGATATAACGATGAAACTCGTATTCGAAAATAACCGGCAATTTCGATTTTTGCTTGGTTACAGAAACGGCGGGCGATATCAAAGAGAAGTATGCAATTTTCTCAGCAAAAAAAGCTACTTCAAATGTAAACACATACACGCACAATGATGAAAGACGAGATCTTTCGTAGATATCTACAATTCCAAATATTTTTATTTACAATGCGGAGTCGCGTATTTACTTGTCAATTTTACTTCGTAGTAAACAGTCATTATTTCGCAAAGAAAGAATGTTTTAGTTATAACAAAATACAGAAACAACTTTAAATATAAAAACAACCAAAAATTGTAAAAATCTGTTTAGGATTGATAACGTAATCATGTAAAAGTCGTGATTTGGAAATCGCTTAATTTTTTTTTATTTCAATTTAAATGTATAAATATATACTCGTATAATATTTGAATTTAGATTTCTAAGTAGTATGAAAGATCGATCTTTACCATTAAAAGTCGACAATCTCACACGTAAGAACATAATATTAGTATAACATCTTTTTTTATGCAACCTAGAATGACAAACTAGCTGACCGTCTACCTGATAGAAAGTGGTAACAGTCGCCTATAGACATGAGCAGTAACATGGACATAACAGAGTATACTGTTTCGCCCATGATACCCCCTCATACGTTGCTATTCCTGAGGACTTGTACCCTGTAAATTCACTGCCATATCCCACCCTTCAAACCGAAACACAGCCATACAAATACAATTGCTTCACGGTAAAAACACGAATGGAATAGAGATGCCCAAACAAACAACTTTTGTACAAAGTCTCCCTCTCATAAATCGTCATAGTCGTAGAATACTGACGGATCTGACAAATATTAAATATATATATATATCCGTCTGTATTCTACGACTATGACGAAATGTAGTCAAATTATGTGAATGCTTTTATATTTTTAACTAAACTTCAAAAAAGGAGAAGGTTATATGTTGTATATTTTTATAAGTCGTTGAATATATCGCCCATTTTTCCGTTAATAGTGGACCGATTTCAAAAGTTTTTTTTTTATTCAAAACAGTAAATATACTCCAAGGTACCGACTTTAAACACATTTTTTCCTTAAAATTAAATGTCTGATATTAGTTTATTTTTCGCTTTTGCTTTTTATTTAATGTTTTGTTTTGAAATGTTTAATGTTTTTAAAAAAAAATTATTATACTCGTATTGTACCACAACATGACTTTCTCATCACGATATAATAACACAATATGAATATATTTTTGAAACGTGAAACATTAACTGATTGTACAAACAAACATTACTTTAGTAAAATCCGTGCGACGAATTTGGAAAATTTTAATCCATGCCCTCTCACCATATACAGTGGATGGGGTCGACAGGGTTACTAAGTATTTAAGTAAGAGCTTAACGCCATTTCACACGTCAGCTTAACTGAATGCTATATTCGGAGTGCAAACAGGCCAACAGGATATAGCGTTGCGTATTTTTCAACAAATTAAGTAAACATCACATTTTCAACATCTCTCTCTCATATAGTATATATATATATATATATATATATATATATATATATATATATATATATATATATATATATATATATATATATATATATTATAACGAGTTTTTTATTCCCCATATTAGTTATTTATTAGTAAATAAGTAACACTTTTTCTCAGAAAAAGTATCCTATATAGTATATGTTATTTACGTTGTCCATCCAATCATTTTTAATACTGCATGCACGGATAATCTATAATTTTTGTTTTTATATGTTACACGATCGACCCAGTTTTGTTAACTCTTTGTAACCGTTACGGTTTATTTTTTGTTGGACCTATTAATTTTAAAAATGTTGTTACCGAAATCGGTAATCTTTTATATTATCTTACATATTTACATATTGTGTTACATCTTATTATCTTAGATTGTTTATAAATTGTACCAAGCATAGAAGAAGATATACAGATATAAATAAACAAAATATAAATATATTCCAAAATATCTGTGATCGCTATATACTTACTTACGAGAACTTATTTAAATAAGTTCTCGTTCACCGTATTATAATATACCGTATATTAATATTCTAATTCTTCTATAAATTATAATATTAAACAACAAAGAAAAATTACTTAGTGTAAACATTATACGAAACTAAACAACAAAGTTCCATCCATTCCGGCCAGAACAAAATCTTTCAAATTAAAAGCATTCTCAACAGCACTAAAAGCACTGGATATTAATCATTCCATCCAAGCTTAAGCTAAAACATAGGTAGGTATTTAGCCCAGAGTTTGCCTTTGGTTTTGCGAAATTCGCGTTGGCTACAGCACTCGCCCGTTCGCCGTTCGCATCGATCAATGTCAGTAGAATAAGTTTTTCGTTGGGTTCCGTTGAGGCATCGGCCCACTGTTCGTTTGCAAACTTTCGTCCGGTGTCACTTTAAACATTGGCTTTTATAGTTCCCTGGTGGCAGTGGTTTAAAGATTTCCTTAGAAATTGACGGATTGCAAGTTAAGACTGCGCAGACGAAAGACAATAATTTGTTCGCGTAAACAATTTTCCTTTTTATCTGCAAACGGTGTATGACTAGAAAAATACGTGTATGGATAGCATACAATTATAAATGTCTTATATTTTCGCCCAAGATAGTCTTTCTTTCGATCTTAAAGCCTGAGAAGACGAGACAACTTATAACAAACTTATTTTTGAGTAATATATAGATATATTATATATATTACAATTTTTTAACATATTTTATTTTTTGTTATCATCACCTTTTAATCTGTGTACATACTCAATTACACAAAATACATATGTAAATCTGATTAAGATGCCTCTCCATTATAACCGTTGATCCATTGTTTCGATTTCACAAACATAAAGAGAAATTTGGTCACATATAAAATGTCTCTCGTCTGACCAACGTTGTTTTAAAATGTAATTACAAAAACCAACATTTCCTAAAGTAATAGGACAATTAAACAGTCGATACTGCTCAATAATAAACACAGCACATTTTCACCTTTTGAATAGAAAGAGCATAAACATTATTACCGCTCGAAGAAATGGAATAGCGACCAATTATATTTGGAGGGAGCTAATAATTATTGTTAATTTCCTTAAGTCCAAATTACTAGTATGTATTAAAACATGCCAGTAATTTAGTTAAACTGCGAATAATGACTATGTTTAATAAAGAAGGCGATAATTAAAGAAAGACCAAATATATAAATAAAGTGACCATGACATTGATATGAAATATTAATGTGTTTTCAAAAATATTCCGTTTCTAATCTATTCTGCCATTAATTAAAATTTTTAAGTATGATCCTGATAATGATGATGAAATTAAATATATTATAAATAAAATATAATATATAGGCGTACTAACGCTTAAATAATTTTAAAATATATAATTTTTTTCTAGCTCCTGCAATTGATATACTGTATTCTAGCAATTTATATTTGCTAACTGATCAAGTTTTGTTTTTATGACAATCTTAGTGGTGTAGCGGTCTAACACCCTGCCTCACATTCCTATGGTTGCAGGACCTCGCACTTTACAAATATTTGTATGTTTTCTATGTAAGTAGATACTTTATGGTATATTTAAAATACTATAGTTTATTCTAGTATCTAAAGGAATAATATAGATAAACTCTGTTCAAATCCAGGGCTTTATTTCTTTGTCTACTGAGCAATTTCAAAAGAATAGCCTGGAATAGTTGCATCACATGTTTAATTTATTGTGAGATTTGAATCAAGTATGAATACAAGCATGTTAGGGAGTACAAGATTGTTAGTGAAGGTAACTAACAACCCCATTGCTGTAAATATACCCTACCAGATTTATCTCCACGCGGTCCCCTCTAAAAAACAATGTGTGATGAATTCGTCACGTTGGGCCATCTGAACTGACTAAATTCTCACTAATCACGAAACTAACAACGCGAACGAGGGATGATCATTAAATTTTCATCCAATAAAAAAAAATAAAGCATGTTTTCTTGATAATATTTTTCTTTTTGGGCAACGCAAAAAATCATTACTAATATTATAAATGTGAAAGTGAGTTTGTTTATTATCTCATAGCGTCTAAATGCCTTAACCAATTACTATGAAATTTGGTATACACTAAAAATAAGGACATAAACTATTCTTTATTCCGGTCAGTGAACATATCCCAAGCGAACAAGGTTGCGGGTAAAAGCTTGTATGCTATTCGTTATAATTCGATTTAATCGATAAGATAGTAAAACGAGACATACATATAATCGTTTCGTGGAACACCTGACAACTGAATTTAGATCTCGATCCTACAAGAATAAATTATTCACTAGCGTAGAATAATACATTTCATATTGCTTATGCATGAAAAATCAGGGCTCGTCAGAGCGAATCGGTTGATGCGAACGTTTTGTCATTCGATTATTTTATTCGGTTGACGGCGATTTATGAGGGCACGCGTCATGTTACTGTGATCCGCGCGTTTTCGTTATTTCGACGCGTCCGATTTTCATGTCCGTGTCAGTTGTTTATTAATTGCTGACTCCACTGTATTCGAGTATTTTTGAGGTTTCCAGTTGGTGGAGTAATTCTGTCGAAATCATTGCTATGTAATAATTTTTACATACGCCGCTGACAGTTACAGCTGTTCAGTTCATGTCAAGACAAATGAAATGCAACGAGTTGAAAACTGTTGACAAGTTTTTGATTCGAACTTCACTGGCAATCGACGTGCTTAATTGGTTTTCAATAACAGAAGTTTCAACTCATATTTGTACTATCGTATTAATCAATACATATAATAAAATCGTAACTGGTCACACACTGGTCTATACACGGACAATATATAAAAAAAAAAAAACTATTATAGAGGGACTTTATGAATGCAACAGAATCTAAAGCAATGATTTTTTAAATTTTTGTCTGTACATTTGTACACACTAATCTCAAAAACGACTTAACCGATTTCAATGCGGTTTCCAATAATACACAGTGGTTTAATCCACTTAGCATTTAGTGCTTTTTTTTATTTCGATTGGTTCATAAATAAAAAAAGTTATATCAATATATAAAACATATAAAATGCTATAAAATAACCGCTGAGTTGAATTGGCTAAAACTTTTTTATTATATGTATTGATTTTTAGAAAATTCTGTCTACTCGTGCGAAGCTGGATCGAATCGCTAGTTTATATATAAATATGAAATTTTTATACAGATTTTTTTTGGTGAAAATGGTATGATAATGGTAACTCCGCCTGCGCTAATGGGATACGCTGGCGGAGCACCAGTGAAGGGTGATAGATGAGAATGAAAACAAGCCAGTTAGCCCATCATGATAAATTCATCAGGAATTAACCATGATAGTTTCCAGGAGAAACCGCGAGGAGGTCGACCTGGTTGGGTATATTGCTAAAAATGAGATTCTCAGTCTCCATTACTAACAATTCATTTCCCCCCTTATACAGATATTTGTTATTCAATCATGATTAAATGCTTGAACGGATTGAATACTTTAAATTAACATGTATTTATTCAAATTCATGAGAAATATAATAGAAATAAAGGTTGACTTTTAGAACACTGCAATAGGTAATATTATCATAGGTATCTATCCCAACCACAAAGTTAAGTATGGTTAGTTGGTTTTAATATACAAGGATAAGGTATAATATTCCTTATTCTTATATATTTTGGTTTAAAATATTCTGAGATATTTAAAGTCTATCTAATCTCTGATACAAAAAGTTCACACATTATTCTTCAGGGCTGTCAACGTATGAAGAAATTATTTTATTATTCTTATTTTATAGCGGTATACTACAACTGGGATATCAATTTTACTATAATAGTGTTAGTGATAAACCCATTGTGATAACTAAAATTATCAAATATACATATGTAAAAAATTTCATGAAACAGTTTCAAAATGTATTTCAAATTACACTCCTTGCACTGGGCAACTTGTTTAAAAAATATTCTCAAGGGTATAAAAAACAAAACTGTTTTGTAGAAATACATAATAACGATTATACTATTGTTGGACTAATGGTTAACTAATATTATTTGGGTACTCCTATACGTCACTGTACATGTCAACATTGTAACGAACACCGTCAAATAAATAATACAACGAGTAAATATACACAAAGAGTTTGGACATTGCGTGACTGTACACTTATGTGAACTTCTAATTTCTACGGCCTTTTCAAGAATTTCATTTGTACACGGGTTATTTACGAGATCGCGTGAACTTAGTTACATGGTGCGATGAAGCGGTTAAAATGTTTATGTAATAAAATAGCAGTAATGATACAATATATAAATTGTAATGCTTTTTGGGTTCGGTACCTGAAAACGAGTTACTACCTGTCCGAAAATATGTTACGGATCTCTCGTGACAACTAGTAATTTAATTACTACCCTGAAAATTGACATAAAAACAAATATTTAATTTTTAACTAAATTAAATTAATTTTTTTATTAAAATGATTAATTCATACCTTTTTTTATAACACAAGAGTTAAACGATTCACCTGATAGTAGGTGATTTTCGCTGCCGATGAGCACGTGCATCGTTAGATATATTGCTGATGTGCTGCTGTGCTTTGAAAGAAAAAAAAACATTAAAAATAAACTAAAAAAACCTACCCTACTATTTCGGTTGCCAAATTTTAGAGTTCATTGACTGCTCAAATCAATAAGTTAAAAATAATAACACCCATAAATAAATAAATTTATGGGTGTATATTATACATAAATAAATGATACGTACAACGAAGATAGGCCAGCGACCTCCATATGGTAGACCGCCCGCGTTCTCGTACAAATAAGTTTGCCAACTCTTACGTGAACTGCACTATAAAAATATGGAATGGCCTTTCCCGTGACGTGTTTCCTTCATCCTATAACCTCGGGTCCTTCAAACGTAGCGTGAAAAAGCATTTAGTGAGCCGGCATAGTGCGGCCAACCGTAAAGAATAAATAATTATCTTTTCAATTGAGCGTATTCATGGACCATATTGTTTCTGAGTTCGCCCAGAACGGAGTGGTCACATGTCGCGCTATAATAAAAAATAAATGGAGGATCGCTAAAGTTTTACCTTATTTATCCTATAATCAAAAGTAATAAATAAATTAAAAAAAAATATAAAGAAATAATCATGCAATCCTAATGGTGAAGTAGTAATAATACTATAAATCACCTATACTCCTTTTCATCCTCAGAATATCATAAGAGAAGACTAAGAGGACAAGATATTATTCCTACAGCAATTTAAGGGAAGGAAAGTTTAAAGTAAAATTCTTAATGACTCAAAATCGTTAAAGGAATACAAAGAAGCGAAAAACCAAGGTCAGTGAGCCCATTGTGACAAATTTACCAGAAATTAATTACAATGGTTTCCAGCGGGAACTGAGTGGAAGCCGACTTGGCAAAGTGTTCATTAACGAATAGTCTCTGATAGTAAACTCCTAATATTATTTCACTAATGTAATATATAACTAGTCAATGTGTATACATGGGAGATATTAAAGAAAAATGGAATGAAGGATCTTAATATGAACAATGGAAGCTAAAACAATTATTTTTTAAATTTTATCTGTCTGTTTTTTTTTGACATAACGCAAAAATTACTGCACCAAATTAAATGCGAGTAAAAAGCTAAATAAAAATATATAAATAAAAAATATCCTAACTCTATAATTATAACTGTAAATTAGCACTGTAGCTAGAGTAATTCGATTCAAAGACATAAATACAACATTACGCCATGTCATTGAAATGGCTTTATTCTGCCAAAATACGTACAAATTCATTTAGGAAGCGAGTGCACAAAGCGAGATTCTATTGTTTAGGTAATGACGTAATAATTCTTACATTATGTATTTTATCAGTTATATTTTATTCACAATAGCCCATTTACTTACTGACACTAAGCAAATCAACAATTGTACTTATTGATACTACCATAAAATTGTATCTAAGTCTAGAAACGTCTACAAAATTAATAGTGTTTATACTGATTTTGCAAACATTAAGTTCAAAATTGCAATCGAATTAAAATCAATTGTTTTTAAAATTTATGTCTGTCTGTTTTTCTTTCTGTCTGTTTGCACTAAGTTAAAAAAAAAGTTGTTATACTGATTTTGTCTATATTTTGTTTTTTTATGAAATTTAGAATGGCAAACTGACGGCCCACCTGGTGGAATGTGGTAATCGTCGCCTATAAATATGAACAGTACCATGAAAATATATGTCGCCTATGATACTTCTTATGAACAATCTAGTACGTTGTCATTCCTGAGAACTGAGGTGTTATGACTCTGTACCCTGTAATTTCGTTGTCATACGACTCACGAGAAAAACATGAATGGAAAACAGATACCCAAGCAGATGACTTTAACTGTAACTGAGTAGTTAATAATCAAACTTAAAAACTGTGTACATTTTATCGGTATTGGTCTAGAAAATAAATTCATACAGCTATATTATATAAACATCTATGTTACATAGAAATATAATATACCTAAGTAGTAACTAACCTAGTACCTACACATTGCTCTATATCACGCGAACATTTGTTTATGTAGGGTTAATTAACAGGGCGAATTGTAAATTTTATTCTGTTGATGAAATCGAAACAAAACAGTCTATTAAAATGTACTAGTAATAAATAACAAAATGGTTTGTTTTTTTTATTAATTGTTTATCTTGTTGTATTCCATTACATTTTGCAAGTTTTATAGTTAAATATCATACTTAATGTTTGTATTGTACTCATATTGTACCTTTTTTACGTGGGAAATCCGTCATATAGACTCATGGTGGGTGGGCATAAGTATCGCTCAAACGATACATTGATTTCTTCTGGACATTAATGACGGGAAAAAAGACCATCACCCATTTCGATATCACCCATAACAGTTGGATATTCATTTTTAATCCGTCATTTTGTTCATGTGAATCAATACATAAAATATCTTATGTGCGATGTTAGGATATAACCTACCCGTGTACCAAATTTTATTCAAATCCGTTCAATAGTTATTGCATGAAAGCGTAACAGACATTCATCTATACATCCATCCAGGTGTATCACGAAACGATTACATGAGTTTCGTTTTACTATCTTCTCGATTAAATCATTGAATTATACAAGAAACATACTAACTTTTACTCGAGACTTCGTCCGCGCAACCACGATATGTTTACTGGATCGGGATAAAAAGTACTCTATATCCTTCTTTATTTTATATAGTACGTAGCAAATTTCATAGTGATTGGTTACGCCTTCAAGACGCTATAAGGTAACAAACAAACAAACTCACTTTAGCATTTATAATATTACTAAAATTACGATCGGATAATCGATTTAAATCACTTTTAATTCCGGAAAAGACGTGTAGATATAAGTTGATACTCGTACATACGAACTAAAGACTAATGACTTTACTGATTAAAATCTAGTATTGTTCCATCTTTCCGCAATAATGCTCGCCTTATAGTTCTGGAACCACTATTTTATTTTCAACCAATTTCAAAAAAGAGATTCTATTAACATTCATAACACATAACACCGGTAGCAACTGCCCATTTAATTAGGTCTCGACCATAAATTATTATTATTTTTATAACCCTCCTCTTTGGGTGGAGGAGGTCTCTTCACTCTACCTCCATCAGAATATCTACAAAGCCCCCCACTTCTTGGCTCCTTCGTTTAACGGTAAACGCCTCCACAACCACTACCTAGTAACCGTAACCGCTCGGCATTTATTTCTTGCTAAAGCAAACAAAAACAAGTGCAGGCCTGTCAATTCTTAGAACTCAGAAGCTCTGTGCGCCAACTCATGCCTTTCTCTACTCGCACTATAAGATTATAAAAATACAAGTGCCTTTATAGCACGCTACCATTCTAAATATGGCATTCCGCTGTCGTAAAAATAAAATTGATTTCAAATATAGATTATTTTTGATATGTAATGATTATTTATCGTTAAGACTGCAATACAAAATAATATATTGCTCTGTATACTGAAGAAATTAAAAAATACAATAAATGAAAACAAGAAGTAATAGGCAAAATAAAAGTCAAATTGTGACTACCTCTAATTTCACTTTTTATAAATCAATAAAATGCGATACAAAAATTAGGCTTAATTCTATCGGCATCAGACATACTCGACAGCAGCCCCGTCATGGTGCGTATTCAAACTTCGCCCGCTTTGAATTTTTTCAATCAGATAAATTTATTGCAATATGATTTTAATATTTCATTAATACCGTTTTCATATTTTACCTTACCTACTGACTTTATTCCAGGAAACGCGGTATAAATGTAAAGAGTAACAACAATATGTAAATTTAAACAAATTCTTCAGTGTCTTTATTATTCATGCTTTTTATCATCCACATTCATCACACACCTACGTATTTCCATGAAGTAGCTTTAGCCTTCCATTGCCCTGATGAAAATGAATGGCAAATTGTAGAAATATATCAACACCGCCCCAACCCATTTAGTATTTCATCCAGATGGGGCGTCGTTTTTTAACAGTACTTACAGACTGGGGGAGGTCCCCTAGTTTAGACCCCATGTATGCGTAAATAGCAATTTCGTCCAGTAATTTGTAGTCTGCATTAGGCGTTTTATCTCAGACGGTATTCCGGTATGAACCGGGTGGAGCCGGTTGTCTCCTTCCCGGGACAAACAAACGGAGACATAAATCAACGTCAACGCAGCAAGTTATCGCGTCTGGGAGCCGACTCCGGACACGGGCGCGAGATCCTCTAATGTGTTTGTTCCGCAGAAAAAGTATAACTTCCACTTTTAAATTTAGCTCCAATGACGCAAACTATGATCACAGTAAATCAAATTGTCACAATGTTGTGCTAGATACATAGGACTTTGTGACAACATTTTCTACTACGTAAATTTTGAATCAATTTCAAATTGATTCAATTAATAATCGGTTTACGATATTAAGCTGCCAAAATGTGCATTTTAATTATTAAAATTAATTAAAAGAAAAAAACAATAAATCATAGAAAGAGAAAAAAAGTAGAGAATACAACAAAGGAATATAAGAAAGGTGATTAAGTTATCATAATGGTTTCTTAAATATAAGAACATTTACAAAGAATGTATATGAATATTTGAAAAGATTTGAATCTATTTTCACGAAGATCCAGGACGCACCCTGATTTTTTTATTACGAATCGCTACCCAAATCCCAAATAACGAATTACTGACTTCTTTCGTCGACATTTCTATGAATTCTGTGTAACACAATGTAACATTAATTTGTCTTTTTACGTAGAATTTTATTAAAGGACTTTTCTTTCATAAAAATATAAAAATGCAAATGTGTGGGTTTTCATATTTAATAATAATCAATAACGGTCTACAAATAATGCTACCTATGTATATAAATGGAAGGTTTTAGAGTTTTTTCATTCAATATACAAAACAGAATATACTTTTATAAGAAAATGAAAAATCGGAATAGAATCCTTTACAAGTCAACCTTTACTAGCATGATAATACTGGGTTATTTATTCTCTCTTTGATCTCTGCCCATGCTCTCACTAGGTAGTCATAAAACCTTCTGCATTTGGAATTTTGATGTACAAAAGTGGTTTAAATACTTTTAAATCTTATATTTTGTAGTCATAGTATCAAAAAGTGCAAAGGATTTGTGCAAAAGTCGTTTACTGTTATTGTTGGCAAGCAGCTACATTTGCGAACTTCTGCAAGCAGAAAAAAGTCCTCGACTTTAAGACATAAGGAATTCTAGTGTGAGGTCTTGAGAATAAAATGTATAATTGTTGCAAGTCTTTTGAATACATTATTATGAATTGGTTGTATTTGAAGGATAGGTTATGACAGTGAAATGACATGGTACAGATATTTTTAGCAGATTAACTTCAGTAATCATAGTAGATATGGTATATTCAGTCATTCATGACTATTACCATTATTCATCAGATAAGTCATCAGCTTGATTTCTATTCGAAATTTCATTACATAAAAGCAATAGCACGAAAATTACACTAAAAAGCAAACATATTTTTCGTTAGTGAAAATTCTAAACTGTTACCAATTATTTACATATGGTAGAGCAACTAATTGAATCGTCTATTCTTCTGGCGGAAATATTAAAATAAAATATCTTACTTTAATGACCTGGTCAAATTAAATTCCGTTTTCGAGCACGTTCTAGAAACATCTTGTGAAAACAAATTAAGCTCCAATTATTTGTTCCTAAACGAATTTTAGCTCTGCAGTGAAAGTACAGGTTATTTAAAACAATGACGTTAAAAGCTCTAGGCCTCTTGAAATTATAATTAAATATGGCGCTGTAATACTATTATTTTACCTTTCCAGTGTAATTTACGAATATAGGTTCATAAAAATATTCAAAAATATATCATAATTTTATAAAAATATAATTGAAATACAATATACAAAGAAGAGAAAAATTGTAAACTTACAGCTACGCTGCTAATATTAAATGTTCATAACTATTATCTCTTTAATATCTAGGTTTATATATATATGAATGTACTTATATTACTAGCTAAAGTAATATGACTATAATATATCATAACTACATAATGCCATCTTCTTATGCGATCTCAATATGACGAAATGTTTATGAAGTGTGTGAATGTGTTACTTCTGAATATTATTTATACTCTATAACATCTATTATTACTCTATATTATTAATGTCAAGCTTGCCATTTATATGGGCTATAAACTTCGATCGTCAATACTACCAGATGTCCGATCAAAGACGGGAGTACGTTATACTACGTCTATGCTATTGGTCGAAGCGGCACAACGACCCCGTGGATAATAATCGCTTTCTTGCAGAGTGAGTTCTTATTTTGAATTGGTTTTTCTTTATTTCGACGCAAACAAAATTTTATTTTTGCATTTGTAAATAAGCTTTAAAATCGTCGTCATCATATTTATCTCCATTACCTGTCCACTGTTAAACATAATTCCCCATAGACTGTCATAAGAAACGGCCCTGAGCCACCTGCATCCATTGACTCCCTGCAATACATTTGAGGTCGTCAATCTATCTAGTAGGGGTCATCCAACACTGCATTTGCCCGTACGGGGTCGCCATCGAAGAACCTTTCTTCCTCATCTGTTGTCGATTATTTCAGCTGTCTGACCAACCCATTGCCCTTCAGCTTATTATTATTTCGAGTTATGTCGATTACTTTGTTTTTTTTTTTAAAGAATCCTCATTTTGGATTCTGTCACGCAAAGAAACTCCGAGACCAGTCCTCTCCATAGCTCGCTGAGTAATTTGAATCTTTTCCACAGGGGTAACCATGTAAGACCATATTTCTATTTCTTATGTCCCTGGCAATACACACTGATTAAAGGTCCTCGTCTTTAAACTTTATAGTATTTTGAATGAGAAGCGTTTTAAATTACACTGAAAAAATTAAAGATTCCAGTCTTTTTTTTTTTATTTCATTACTAAATCTATTATTAAGATGTTATCTAGTTGACACAACAACTACTACATACAACAACATACTAACAGCATGTTTGTTATTTCTATTATTAATATACTAATAAAACAAAATAAAAGCCTCTACTTTCAGTGAACATGAACGATTCATAGCATGTATATTTTCCAATAACATATTTGAACAATGTTCAATCACATCGTATTGTTTGTTCACTCCCATAGTGTTTATTGTTTAACTCCCGTCGATTCCGCGAAATTTTGTTTATAGCGACCCATTTATTTACAATTTACTGTAGGTACATGAAGCAAATATTGTTAAAATGTAAAACGGAATGTAATTATGATGAATTCATGTTTTTTCGTTAATATAAATGTGTCGAATTGAAGATAAATGAACCTTCATTGTTTTTATTCGAAAACATGAAAGAAATGACAAAAATATTAAAATCACTTGTACGATGTAGCTTAGTTATGTTTACCATAATATCACACCATAGCAACCTGTTAACGTCTTATTACGGATCTCTCTATTATAGTTTTTTTTTTTTTTTGATGGATGAAAATTGTATGGTAACCCCGCCTGCGCTGACAGGATACGCTGGCGGAGGACCAGTGAAGGGTGATAGATGAGAATGAAAACAGGCCAGTTAGCCCATCATGATGAATTCATCAGGAATTAACCATGATAGTTTCCAGGGGAAACCGCGAGGAAGTCGACCTGGTTGGGTATATTGCTAGCAATGAGATTCTCAGTCTCCATTACTAACAATCCCTTTTCCCCTTCTCTATTAGAGACATCGAAGCCTAACTTAAGAACCCGACAATAGGGACGCCGTTGCTTCTTGTTCTACTATCGACACGCGGTATTTCGATTGCCAATAATAACCCTTTGATAATAGTGTGGTGGAAAAAACTCGGAATAACACCCTGTATTATAAGGTTCTATCCCAGTTTTTATAGTTCACAATTCTTTATTTACTGATTCACCTCATTCCTTTCAACACCCTATGAAAAAAAAAATAAATGGTGACATACTGTATTTTTATTTCGACGAATTTTTATAATAATAATTTACCCATTACTAATCTCTGACAAGGCTGTCAGAGGTATCCATTAAATACGAGTACTGCTATTGTGGTGATGGATATAGCAGCAATTTTTTATATGTCGATGCATAATTAATATATACATACATTTGTATTAATTAAAGACCAGATGTACTTCTACCATACCAAAAATCAATCTTATTGCCTACATAATAAGGCGAATTATCTTAGAACGTATAAACATTAGATGTTACAAAAAAATACTTTTCACCAAAGATTAATATAAGAAAAGACAAGGAATCGAATCCATGATATAATTCACCTAAAGCAACGTGCCTCCATAATGCTCAAAATGACAACGCACTGACAAAAGACTTATTTTCAAAGCCATCTGCATCGTTGGATCTTTCGATATCGTCCTGTTAACTTTAATATTAAGTCATAACTTTACAAAACTGCCGTAACTTACGAGATAACTGTACCGTACTGGTGTGAACGATGTGAATTTTTCATCAATAAATCTTGGTTAACTTACTTCTTTTAAAAGACTTTTAACTGTTACGTACTCTTCTGGACTTCATCTTAATTCCAAAAAGTCTAGTGTTATTAAGTTTAAAGTTTACGTATAAATGAATTTGTGTATGTCTTATAGCATCATAGACACCAAAGACTTAATAGTAATGATTCGTAGTGTTGAATTGTTTAGATGATTGTTATTAAATCTTCTCTAGACTTCAAATAAATTTAAAACAAGTGTTATGCAAAAAGCAGCCACATTGTCGGGAATACGCATAAGTTCTGTTTTCTACGTAAGTAGGTATATTGAATATACAAGTATAATAATATTCAAAATTTATAAACATATTTGTATTTGTACTTTTATTGTAATTCATGCTGGATTTTTTTCGTAAATATAAATATACCAATTATCTCGATCATTTCTGCTAAAACATTCTTTAGATTTTGTAAGATGGGTTATTACTTGCTCGATTATCAAATTTCGTTCTCATTATTATCTAACAAATAAACAGACGCATTGTTTATTCCAAAATATCAAATGGAGTTAGATTTCATATGCTTTTTTCTAGTCTCTCTAATTTACCTCCTTTTTTATTTTACGTTAATAAACTCAATATATAATATAAAAGACTATTTGATCTTTATAATTTTACTAAAATATTACATTATATATATATATATATATATATATATTATAACGTATATTGATTTTAGAAACAAACACCAAAGAAAAGATAAGTGACCTCTCTAAAAAAAATCCAAATTTATCAGCATCACGATCCGGTCGTTAAGCACAAAAACATTGCCCGTCCAACGCTCTAGCTATTAATAAACAGGGTACGCCATTAAAGCACAGACGGGGTAAATCTCCTAGCTGTTGGCGCCGAATCACAATAATATAGGCTGAACCGGGGCGCATTGCCAAGCAAGTTTTACCCCACCACTCTCCCTAATATGCAAGAAACTCGGCACTGATGCTCTATTACTTTCGAAATTTGAATAAAACGTTGAAAGATTAATAACACTTGTAACATGGTTTGATTATAGACGAAATTTACATTTATAAATCGCAGCATTTTATGTTACAATAATACTCTTAAATGGAAATACAATTTTAGTATTCCTCGAAGACGTTTGTGAACAAATTAATAACCACCCACAATGTAAATGTACAGTTGTAGGTATATAAATTTATATAATCAACACTGTATCAAATTATAAAATATATTGTTTAATAGAGTAGTTCATAATTAATATTATGTATATGAATATAAAATGTTATAATACGCATACTACCTAAACAAGCAAGTACTACCATGTTTATATTTTCTCATCAGGATAAAAACTATCTTTTCTCACAAGTTTTATTAAAAAATACATATTAAAATCGGTAGAGTATTTTCAGAGATTAGCAAACATCATTATACAGTATTTTTATTTATTTATTTATTTTATTGCACAATAAAATTTGTACACATGGCAAGCTTAATGCCATATGGCATTCTTTACCAGCTGACCATTAGGTAATATTTAACAGTATGTTTATATATTAAGATACTTATTTATATATTTTTTTATTACAGGTAATAGTTATTTGCGAAACACCTACTACTTATTACACATTGTAATGTAAGTGATCGAGCATTTATTGGCACAAAAAGTGTAAGAATAGCAATTTTTCACATACGGTCGTCTGGTCCGTCTTCAAATATTATATTTGAAAAGTTTCTATGAAAATATTCTCTACTATGTAGAAGTTAAAGTGGGTCGAGCATCGCATTGTGTCACTGTCTCAAAATTGAGTTACAATACTGTGAAAGGGGAAACTTTCGTCCTTTCTAGGGGCACGTTTGAAAATTGCACATTTGGCGTGGACTGAGCAGATCGACCTCTCGCGGAATCAGTCATTGTCAACAAACTTTATCGCCGGGAGAGTACGGAGCGTGGAATCGGCCAAATGTGTTTATTGTGGTTGCAGAACTCGGTGCGTTTCCTCCCGAACATAAATCACATTTCGTATTTTCAAGTTATGCACTCCTTGTTACATGCCAGTTCTCAGTCTGCAATGTTACCTGATATTTCACGTTTGTTAGTTGGGGCCAATTTTTTGTGTAAGAATTAATTTGAAATAAAAAAAAATCATATTGGTCGATTATTAAAAATGAAGACTATATGTGACAGGGATTTTTATATCCAACTTTAAATGACAACAGTTTGACATCCCACTTAGTGCTAACCATAGCACATATGCATCAACAATACCACGGAATTCACTAAATATTTAGTAACACCCGAGGTAGCTAACTTCGACGTTGCTATTCTTGAAGGTTATGGTATTATGCCTGCCTACATTATAATTTCTCTATGATTGATTATGACAAAAGGTAGGTATGTTAGATATCCAACCTAACAGAAATGTGACAAATCTACTAGCCAATATGCGCTAGAACATCCAAATTGAAGTCATACGAAATGTTCATGTCCTAAATTGAATTTAGTGTGAATGACAGAAACAGCATTTTGAACTTCACAGACATTATGATAATAGCGGCGCAAGTTTTCTCCCCAAGGAATAGAATGATGCCTTTTGTATCGGTAGCTATCGTGAAACAACAAAGGGTGTGTCGAAGTTTTGGATTGAAGGATAAGAAAGTAGAATCATTGATATGAAACCTATACTCACTACATGGGAATGACAACTCATACGGAGATAATCATTATAATTCTCGATGTTCATGACCCTCTATATACTATCTATTTACAGATAGCATATCTATACTAGTTTATTCGTCACATGATTTAAATTAGTATAGCTTAAAGTACGAATGTGATCAGCTTTGGTTTTTAGGCATTAAATGTTTGTTAATGCACATTAAAATGTGAGACCAGCTGTTCTCGCGATAGATCTGAAATCTTTTTAAGAGTTTTTGAAGTAACCAGTGTGTGATGTAAATAAATATAAGTTCATTAAACCGTAATCGCGATCGCGCTGTAATGGCCAACGAAAAGAATTAATAAATATGACAAAAAGCTTAGATAAGAATAAATATTTTGCTACTGCTTTACAAATGCTAATGTTTGGACAAATGCAAAAGATTAAGAGCCTTTACATGACTTTTAAAATATTATAACTTGTTTGTAGATGAATCTAAAAGCCTAATTTATCACAATGACTCGAAACTCACTTTAAATTCAAGATAATTTACTCGTAATATAACAAAAACCTAGATTAATGCGTTGTCTAGTGAGCGATTACGCTAAAGATCGCCATCTAAATCTAAACGCTGCCGCAAGAATCCGTGTCACGTTCTAATCCCAAAGACAGAGTGGCGGCGAACTGGGTTACTAGCTACAGCCACCTTTATTGATAGCAGACGCAGGGATGGATTCCAAGCTTTGACATTTACGGGGCCCTATAAATAAAAACGAAAATAAATGACGACTAGTGATAATGATGATATAGAAATATTACTATATAAAAATCTGCGTCTTAATGCTGTAAGATCCAAATATCGAAACTTGAGTTGTATTGACATATAGAAATAATCTTCAACTTAACCAATCCTGCTCTATCAAGAGTAACAGTGGATCATTTTGTATTTTATAGATTATTAATTAATTCGATGTCAGTCTAAATGTGATTATAAGAATTCATTATTCATCAGAATTTTATTAATTTATTATAGTCGTATTAGACAGATTGATATCTCGACTGGTATTAAATAGATAAATGGATTGCTATTAATGCTTATAATTTGATTTAAACGTATCTATAAAATATTCTAGAACGTTAATGTTTATAATTATTTACCTGCTCTCATGCAATGTTCCACAGTTTTACATATTGTATAAGTATAGCGAAGCGTGATTATATAAATAGTTCAATCACGACTTAGAAATAAGATTAAACAAGTCTTAAGACTTGACTTATATTAATTATTGACTATAAACACACAAATATAGGCAAATTGTGAATTTCATCTTTTTAAACTGGAAAAAAGCTGTTTTAGCGTAAGAAATCGAATTATTTATACTATTTCTGTAAGTCTCTATATAGCGTTGGCATTCCATTCCCCAATTCATTCCAGTCAAGAGGACTTGACGTAAAGCAGATCAAGTTATTAATTAATAGTTTTTTGCCTGCTACTTCGTATGCGTGGATTTCAAAATTAGCAAAACCAACGAAATAGCTCACTTCTAAATGGCGTATCAAAATTTAAGTTAGACTTGTAGTTATACCATAGTAAAAATCATATTGCTCTTATTAAGACCCCTTAGTTTTCTTATGTTAGTTTTCTTAAATATCCTCCATGTACAGACATCGTCTCGTTATCATTTTATTATATAATATCAATAATAAAAGTAAGAAATTTTTTATTCAAATAAATTAAATAATGCGTAAATAATGATTGCGACTAGTTACATTAAAAGTTTCAGTACACATTATATTTTAATGCAATGTACCGGTTTAACTTACGTGTAATTAGGTTGAAATATCTCGATTACTTTCGGGACCATTTGGAGCCTTTAATCGTAAGCGACTATGATGCGCGCCTGATGGTTTACCGACATAGTCGGTGCCAATAACATTACAGGTGAAGAAGAAGACTACGGAAAACAGCCGTTCGTAGCCGAAGATTCCCGATCGCCATCTTAGCTGTGATGGTGCCGTGTTCACCTACAGCTCGCGTTCAGCGAGTTGTGGCACGCAGTCAGGCTCGCGCTCGCGTCACAGCTGCTTAAGAGTCCCGAATGGTATCGAAACTAGTCGAGCATTCTTGACATAATTACACGTAATTTAAATCGGTAGATATTATGTTAAATGTATTTTATTACAAAAGATATTAGTCAACAATTCTGATCTATTTGAATACTACTATTTAGTGTGGTATTTTTGATAATAATCATTAATCGATTTAAAGGACAATTAATTTAGATAGAATAGTTCTTTATTAAATGATCATTAGTTATCCAATTTAATATTTTATTTTATCTAATAGTAAATTCATTAGTATAGTTTTCATTTATGAGTAAATTCATAATGAAAGATATTGTATGAATTACACTGACTGTTATTATTATTGTAATTTACTTATATATCTTATGTCATACAAAAATATACCAAAAAATCTGATTCCAGCCTTCATAAGTTTGTGTGAGACTTGAGAAAAGCTGGCATTTTTGGTTGCATAATTTCATATCAAATGAATGTTTTCAGTGACAAATTAATTGAAAAAGCATAAATTTTAAATACGTAGCTATTTTGTATTAGAAATAATATCATATTTTTCTAAGTACAAGTAAAAATGGTTTAGTTATTTATTAATATATGTCCTGACATCTCTCTGTATTAATCCGTCCTCGTTATTCACGGAAACAAGTGACTAGTCTGAAATTGACTTAGGATCGACAAACTTATAATATATATCCTAAGTCAATATTTAGTATTAATATGTAATGTGCTTCAAAGGATCTTTTCAAAGGATATTAAATTCAATGAATTCTTTCTCTCCGCCTTTATATATAAACGTCTATACAAGAATAATCTTGCAGTTAAACTATTTAATTCAAGAGTGGCAGATCCAGTTCTCAATTAGTCTTTCTATATTTACTTTATTCGATATAGTTCAAGCTTATTTCACTATAATTACACAATACAATATTAATGACTAGTGAAATACAATGACAGTGTAATGAAGTTAAATTGGCTTAATTTTGTTGGAAACATCAATTAGTGAGAGGGCGGGTAAATGGTAATTTACGTCAAGCCCGAACCGGGGTTGCGTGCGAGCCGCTTAGATTAACGGTCAATAGTATGAATTCTCAATGAGTATGCAGATGTATCGCGAAATAGCTAATGAACTCGGCGAATTTTAAAGTGTGATCAAAAGACGCCAAATGAAAAAGCAGTCTAAGCAACTTATGCAAAATAACATGACTATAACTTGGTTGTTTGGTTCGTGATATCGCATCGTATTTTATTTGTATTCTTTTTTTATAGAATCTGGCAGCTACCAGATGAAGTCCTTCAATAGTAGTTTTTATAGTATACTTAGTTTGATAACACCAAAATTAGTCACACAATTTATAATATAATATTAACATAATATATTGTATATTAAAAATCACGCCATAAGATAAAAATCCAGTGAAACTTTGAAAAAAAAAAACATTATTGTTTCTAAATCTGTCTAAAATACTGGTTGCACTAATTTTAAAGTACGTATTATTTTTTTATTATTATAAG
Source organism: Galleria mellonella (assembly GCF_026898425.1). Lineage (NCBI taxonomy): Eukaryota > Metazoa > Arthropoda > Insecta > Lepidoptera > Pyralidae > Galleria > Galleria mellonella. Next base: position 391,223 of record NW_026442179.1, read on the forward strand.
TAAAATATATTATTTATCGTCTTTATACTATGTGTATGATTTATAAATTAATATTGTGTTTATGAATTATTATCTAATCTTCATCTGAGATAAATTATACATATATAAGTACAGTATACATATTTCTTTTTTTAATTACTCTTTAAAACCCCCAGTAGCAAAATTTATATGGAAAAATTGTACTCAAATTCAACATTCGGCCGAATGCAGCCTGAATTTAGCTTTGTCCGCTTACCCCGTTATGGTAATTGACAAAATTGTCATAACAAATTTATATTATACAGTAATACCACATAAAAACATCATTTTTTACGTTTATTACTATAACAATTAAAATATCAACAAAGTCTAACTGCGGTTGTCAATCCCACCAAGCATGGCAACTACTGGCAAAACCTCCCAATAGGGAGAGGCCTATATTCAGCAGTGGACAGTTAAAAGCTGGTATTATGATTATGATAATGATGTCTATAACTATTCAATAGATAGCGCTGAGCAACATTTACAATGTGGTATGGTTTTCTTTGTCAAACTAATATTATTACAAAAGAATATCACTTAAAATTTTCTTAAAATCCTTCCAGTAGTCTTGGTGTGAGATTATACGAACGAAACTTCCTTAATAGATGGCGCTTGCTGACAGAGAGAGAACACAATTCGCCAATGTTAAGTTTCAGTATCAATTTATATTTTTATTTTATACTTGATATAGATTGACTAATTGATTTGTATCGTGTATCATTGTTTAGTTCTACGTTAATAATATTTTAATCGCATTGTGTTTTATTTTCTTTCTTCTTTTTTCTTCGAGCAGTTGTCTTTTATTATTTTCAGACTCGCTATCTTATATCTAATTCTACTTTTTCACTTTTATTTTACTCTGTATTAATTTCTTTTTTTTTTTAATGTTATTGTCGATATAGATTAAACGAGCGAAGCAGCAAGTAAACGCTACTAATATTATACATATGAAAATAAATTCGTTTGTTACTTATTAGCGCCTTAACGTCTTAACTAATTACTATAAAATTTGGTATAGACGTACTATATGAGACGGAGAAGAATATACGCTACTTTGTATCCCGGTAACACGGACAAAGTCGTGGATAAGAGCTAGTTTAACTATAAATACGTAATCATATGATAAACTATAATAACCAATTAAAGTCAATTAACTCCAATGAGCCACCAGCAATACATATTATTAATCAACCTTTACATCGAAATCTGAATTTTTGCATAAATCAATATACAGATGACATGTCAATATATGTATTTGTAACATTGAAAGCCTACAAAACTCAATTATGTTCGCTTAATAACGAAGCAAGTTAATGCTCCCGCAACATGCAAATAACGAAGCAAGTTAATGCTCCCGCAACATGCAAATAGTATTAAAATATAGGTGGGATGCCAATTAAAGTCGTGAACTTTAATTGATATTCATGGGCTCATAATGGAAAATGTAGCTTAAATGCTTGAAAACTTCCACTGAGTGACGGAGTGTCCAATTTTATTCGAATTGAGTACATTAATTGGTTTGAAGGGCACTCGAATCTCGTTACCCTTACATCTGACGATTACTTAGTCTCCGTTTAACGTTCTCTTAACGAAGTGGTCCACTGGAAGGTCCAGAGTTCAATATTTGAAAAGAGGAGCGTCTAAATTCGTCTGAATTTTGATGTTACGTCATAAATTTTGAACCAATTTGAATTTTAATAACTTTTATATTTACGCATTTCATGGTTTATTGTTTAGATGAGAATTAATACGATCATTAAATCCTATCTCTTGTAAACTTTACATATTTTTTTTATTATAGAAGGATATGTGACCCATGCTGCGAACAGATGGACAACACGACCCATGCTGCGATCAACCAAAAAGAAAATGTTTCTATTCTTATATTGGCTGATTGAGTGCTTTTTACGCTACATTTGGAGGATCTGAGATTTTAATAATTATCTTTGCAGTTAATAGGTTTTACTCTCGTATTGGTTTCATATTGATTCTGTGGCGGTAGATGATGTTTTTCTTTGCTGGTCAAAATCCGCTTGCTGCAATGCAAAACCTTATGCAAACACAGGACACGGTCCGTGTCCTAATTTCATAGCCTTTCGGTCTTAGACTTAATAAAATATTTCGTTCATCGTATTAAATTCAAGATAAAATTAAAAAATCACTAATTTTTTACGAATGCAAAATGTTCTTGCCTAATTAAGTAATTAACATCTTAATACATAAACATGAATAATATTAGACAATTGTTAGTAGTTCACGGGTAAACACCGCACAATTTGATTTGATTCCACTGGCAAATATATATAGGTATTGATTAAAATAATTGTTAATTTTTCATTGTCGTGTGTAGATATAGAAGTTTATGCTAAGAATTTGACGATTCAGATATCCTCATAAACTTTTACATATTAGGTAGCGTAAGGAAAAAAACCTAATCTTGTCACTGATCATTCTAATCCATTAAACATGTAAATCTAAATTATTTCCTTATTGCATCGACTTAAACAATTATCTACATAAGAAAAAAACAAAGAAACTGATTAACTTTCTCCCTTTATTACGAAAGAAAACATAAATCACAGTTTAATTTATTATAATTACTCTTTAAAAGCACCCTAAACAAATAAAGGAAATGACTGGGCAATTGTGTTCCAAAGAAATCAATAAATGCGTGTAAGAAAAATATATGATACTTATTTGTTTCACGAATATCCACGACTTTGTTAGAAATTAGTATATCAGTGTATATTAATATTATCTATTATATCATATATTATACAGGACAAACAATATAATATACCACGGAGTAGATTTTGTTACAAGAATAACAACATACTGTTTTGATAAAATGTAAGATTGACATTTTAAAAAGATCCTTAGGTGTAATTTTCTCGAATGTTTATTAGAATATATCTACATTATACCAAGCATTCGAGCAAATAAGATCCAAGAATAATCTTTTTGAGTACGCAGAGTATAAATTAAGTAGGTAACTTCAAGCAAATCAAGTAGTAACGCCTGCAGACGTTCCAACAAATCGAAGGTTTCGATAGCATGGGCTCCAATTATTGTAACCTCACCCTTCAGTTGTTGACCTACATACAGTTTGTTTCCTCAGCCCAGTACACTGAGATCAGGAAACTCATCACGCTAAAACTCCAATCGTAACCTAATCAATACTGTAATACGGTCGTAATTCCATCAAAAAGGAAATGTAATATTCGAGTTTTTTTTACAGCACGTACCCATCAATTTGCTTAATAAGTAAACTGGAGAAAATCAACACTGTTACGAAATGTTTATGAATTCTTAATTTAAGGTAAATATTTTGTAATAGAAATGAAAATGAAGTAGATATCGGTGGCGAATTGTATATATGTCTCATATACATCCTTAAACTACACCGAGAGGTTTGGCATCCGGTAGTATTGTATATTCATATCGATTTATCAATTTAATCGATAGTATCCAAACTAGTGTAAATATCGATTGGTCTAACGACAATATCGATACTGTTGATCAAATCGGCAGCAACAATATGAATGTTTATGTACCTAATTTAGTCAATTGTAGTAGTAGTTACATAAATTATTAAATCGACTTGAATCAAATCGAAGATTTACTTCCTTCTTCCGATATAAATGTTGTGACGATTGACATATTGTTACACAATTCTTTGTATTTACAGCAAAATCTCGAATTACATAAAAAATCTATGGCGGCAATTGTGGCATTTGTCATATCGCTCATACTTATTTAATATTGAATTGAGAGAAGACAGACCGAAATTCGTTTAGCTTGTTACATATAATTACAACTTTACATACATTTTACATGCATTTTATGTACTATATAATTTAATGAAAAGTTTCAACCCCTAACAATCATCGTATTTGGTGGCAATAACTGCAGTATACCGTCATAAAACATGAAATGCTGTTTATTATAACCATACTAATTTCGAAAGCACGTTTAACGACCTCACGTACTATTATTTCATTGATAAAGTAAGAATTATGTTAAAAAATATAACAGCCAATGGTCGACGCGTGCCGATCGCAAATAAAAACTTTTTTTTACACAAAAAGCGTTAAGTGCTTTGAACTAGTGTTTTTATTTCTTTTAGCTCAATTTGATGGGGTTCTTTGTGCTTACACGAAAATGTAATATGTGCCTTTTAATGCAAAGAATATAAATTCAAAGATGGTTTACCAAAAGAGCCCTTAAAGTATATTTAAAATTCTTATTGTATAAATTTTATTATAATAATAAATTGTAAAATATGATCATAGGAATATTATTAATTATATAAATAAATAAAAATTTATTTACCATACCATACTATTTACAGATTAGCTTTATGTGATACTGGCGATCCCTCACGGACTCTCACGTTTTTTGCAAAAACAATGTATAGCCTATATTTATCGCAACAGCCGTTAACTGTCCACTGCTGAATATAGGTCACTGCTATAAGAAAGGTTTTGCCAGTAGTTGCAACGCTTGATAGGTGGGTTGTCAACCACAGTTAGACTTCAGTGATGTTTTAGGAAGGACAATGATGCCCATGTGTCAACCATTAAATTCCCTTAATCGCTTACGACAACCACAGGAAACAAACAAGTAGCCCATTCTACGCCGGGACTACACGGCAAAAAAAATATTAATTCAAGTTAAAAATTATTATAACATAAAATGACAAAATAAGTTTTGAAGGCTCCATAACAGATTTAGATTAGCGACGGACATTGTGACGAGAGATATTTGTAGCCTGTGTGTATGATTATCTTATTGTGCACAATAAAATTTCATTCATTTCCCTTCTACATACTGTACAAAGGTTCGTGTAACATGAAAGCTGATGTATATAGTATAGTATTACATTACATTATCTGTAACTAAAGCGGGCCGTGTACAAAGTACTTTGAACAAGTTCACATACAGCGTCATCGTCACTGCACGGCGCGACATGACAAGCGTATCGCTCTGACGGCTTTGATGCAACAAACAGGCGTATTATTTCGTAAAAATGATGGAACATAACAATGTACTCATGTTTATATCGACATTGTTCAACATTATGGTATTTACAACTTATGTAGACAAGTGATGGGTATGTTAATTTGTGTAAATTATGGCTGTTTCTAGTTTAACTCTCGGCAGGTAAAATTTGGGAAACCGACTTTTCCGAATTGGATCCTGTCTGCGTATCCTGGTTTATAATACTATATTTTAGGTTCTAAATTTACAGTACAAATTGTTTTAATGACTAAATAACTTGGTGTCATTGTTAATACTATTCATTTAAATTTATCGACAGAATGAGTTACGGCCACCACGAGAGTATCAATTGGTAACGGTGTAAGTTATAGACGGACATATATCGACCAAATAGGCGACGTGGTGAAGAAGGCCTAAATTGAAAGTTTCCGTAACCGGCGAGCGTGTATGAAAAGATTGATGAATGTGGAAGAAGCGAAAGAAGTTTGTTTGAATCGAATCATTTAGCGTTCCATTGTTTCTGCCTACCCTAATGGGGGACAGGCGTGACAGATATGTATGTATGTATGTAAGTTATACTCATACATCATCAACATAAAAAAGACTGGAAGTAAAAATGAAGGCACGGGAGTCCCTTTAGGATTCCTAACATTAGCATGATATAAATAAGTTAAAAAGCTTCCTTTCACTTTAAAAACTAGCCCTTTGTTTTCTATTGATGCCATGTAAAGATGGTGTTATTTTCTTTTATTGCTAGAATATAAATAAATAATTGTTTGTAAAATTATAAAATAATTTAGTAAGAAACCATTTTCGTAAGTATATTATTATATGCGACGCATATAATAATATATTATCTACATTCTGTAAGATGCGTACGAGATGAATCGCATGCGAAAAACATATATCTATATTTCCTAATCGATAACTTATTACAATAAGAAAGCCAACACCCTTCATATTTTTACTGTCTTCTCTAAATATATTACATGCAAACGTAATCCCTATAAAATGGATAATGAGTAGGTACAAAAATGTTCCATTAAAGATTATTAAAGTTGACATACCACCTCAGTCCGCTTCTTAAAACTAATTTGAAAATATTTTTTGTCCCCGTCAGGGGGCAGGTGGGGCGAAATGGAATCACCATTAGAGGTCGGTGAAGGCACTTCAGCGTTTTATCGGAAATAGACTTAACGGTGACTTTTCGAGCCTCAAATTGACATGAATATTTATGAGTCGCCCCACTTTTTCCACCTCACAGACAATACTGACTTTGCTATGACGAAGTTTTTGATGGCGGCGCCTCTCATCAAATTAATCGTTTTCACCCAATAATCAAGTAATTTAAGTCGTTTTGTGTTCTATTAAACAAGTCAAATTGGTGTTAAATCTGCTTTGCACTGAAATAGGAACGTAACTGGAATTGTTAGAATTTCCCCGAGTGAAGCGATAAAAATTATCGCTGTTTCTGCTCCCTGCCAATTGTACCCGAAACACTGGATTTTCTTTCATATTTTTAATCGACGTCAAATAGAAGGTGGCATGCAGTATGAGAGTAAAGATCATTATATCAGCCTTTAACTGTCTACTATTAAACATGGACATCAGGCATGCCTATTGAGTATATGAGTATGAAGATAGAAAAAACGTGTATGATAAAAGTAAGTATAATACAGTAGAATGTGTTATTTTAGCTGTTTTTCATCTCAATCATTGTATAAAGAATAGTAAGACAAGTCATCAAGTCGAGAAATAAAGGTTCTAGAACGGTGGCATAATACAGGTAAACGTAGTGTAAGACGACCCGCCAACAGATGGAATGATGACCTCAAATGCATTCTAGGGAGTCAGTAGCTGCAGCTAGCTTAAGACCGTTTCTTATAGAAGGCCTGTGTTCAGCAGTGGACTGACAACGGCTCAAATGATGATGATGACAAGTTATAGTGTAGGTATCAGTGCAATGAAAATTTCGAATGGAAACTCAAATAGAAACTGAATATCTGCCCCTTAATGGAAAATTATCTTTTTCCATGGAATGGTTTTATTGTGATTGGTTTTTATGCTATTAATAAGAATGTTTTGAAATAAGTATATTGGCCCACATTTGTATTTTGGCCACAACAGAATATTAGTGTTTCGCTTTTTTTAAGGCAAAGCAATAAACTGAGTTTTGTCACGATCATTTGTACTACTGTAGCATATTCATAAAGTGAAAAATTATTTTTCTTCTTTTATATATTTTCCTTTTGATTTTTTAAGACGAAAACTTCTTTAACCGCGTTGGGCATTTTTTGAGATAGGAAAAAAGAATTAAACTCGTATATCGTAACCGACACTTCTGTATATAAATATCTACATATATTATGTATGTATGTAAATAGATACACATGCACGTTGGCATTTTTTGACATGAGAAAAAACCATTAAACTCGTGACACTGTTACCGTAACTGACACTTCTAACGATTCAAAAAATACACACGTAATTGTTCAAGTTTTCACTTCTGTCGGCACTCCTGGAGTGCCATTCCTTTTTTCTTGTATATGTATTCTTTTATTTTTATGTATGTATCTATATCTATTGTTATTTGTGTGCTGTAAGTAATACAAATAAATTATATATCTATCTACCTAAGTATATCATTTTATTTAATAAAACTTCAGAAACCGCTAATGCACATTTTCTTATTTGGCGCAACCGTGTGTTCACTCGGGCATTATTTACCATTAAAAGTGTCAGAGCGTGTGTGAGTAATACACACTTCATATAGAATGGCGTACATTAATTTCTGTGAATAATTTAATACTCTCCAAGTTGCTAACGCGAGTCGAGCACGGAACGCAAGGTAACTAATTTTTTTCGGGCGCGAATGTGCTTTTTACGAGCTTTTATAAATAGCTATACCTGGTCGAATGATAATGCAGGCCTAAACGGCAGTGAAAGATTATTATAGAACTTTCTTTATTGTAATAAAGTCGTAATTTGTTTGTAAGATCCTTACGAGAAAATTACTAAATGGATTTCAAAATAATTTTATAATTGAGTAGGTACGAGATTAGCCCAATCATGTTTTTAACTAAACTAGAACTGGTCAAGAGAATTATGAGATACAAATTGGCTTCTTATTTGTATCAAGATGCGAGACAAGAGGTTCAAATCAAGTTTTTAATGGATAAAAAACGCAATGGTAACCTGCCCGCGTTAATGGTATACGCTGAGGGATCACGAGTAAGGAATAATAGATAACAATAATAAAGAAGGTCAGTTAGCCCATCGTGATGAATTAATTTGGAATGATATTTGATGGGAATTTCCAATAAATATAATGTAATAATTATATTAAAAGGTTTTTACAAAACAGTCTTTATTTCAGTGATATGATGATTTATTTCATAAATATATGAGCTAATGGTAAATTTAAATTAAAGTGTCATGAATATGTTTGTGCGGTAATTTCGCTGCGGGTAGACATTTATTCAATAGGTTTTTCAGATTTTCAGTAAGAATCATTTCTCAATTCGTCTGCAATTTTTTGCGCATATATTCCGGAATACTTTCGTCAATAGAACAGATACTAGTATTTATAGAGTTTGTTATTCTCATAAGAGAATAAGGACCAACATATGAATGTTTTTTTTAAAGGGTGATAATGAAATGGTAACCCTGCCTACGCTGTCGGTATACGGTGGCGGGGCACCAGTGGGGAGCGATAGATGAGGATGAAAGCAGGTCCATTAGCCCATTGTGACGAATTCCACGATAGTTTCCAAGGGGAATTGTGTGGAGGTCGACCTGATAAAGTGTATTGCTAGTAATGGGGAAATTAGACCCAATTACTAACAATTCCTTCCCCCCCCCCAAGATATAAATGTTGATCCTACACTAATTAAATTACAATTGAATCCGCTGTTATTTTGTGAAATAAATCTTAAATTCTACTAATATTGTAAATGTGAAATATATAATATATAAACATGGGGGGAAAGGGATTGTTAATGGAGACTGAGAATCCTATTGCTAGCAATATATACCCAATCAGGTTCTCCCTGTTCTCGCGGTTCTCCCTAGAAACTATCATGGTTAATTCCTGATAAATTCATCATGATGGGCGAACTGGCTTGATTTCATTCTCATCTATCACCCTTCACTGGTGCTCCGCCAGCGTATCCCGTTAGCGCAGGCGGGGTTACCATACCATTTTCACCCATAAAAAAATATAAACATGTTATAATATATACAAATCTTCATGGAGCGGCAACACAGTAAGTTCATTAGTTTCCCGTTACATATGTATATAGACGTTGAATATAAAGATGTTGTATACTTGTTACTCATTCATACTCAAACGGATTTCAATTTAGTACAAAGGTAGATTACATATATCCTAACTTAACACATAAGATACTGTAAGCATTGATCCACGCGCGCAAAACCGCGTGAAGTAGCTAGTTACTTTACACTGTACTCTCACCATGTAGCACTTCCATAATTGAGACAAATCTAATGACACCCTCGCGACATCCCATCATTAAAACCCGTCAAGTCGTTTACGCGACACGCTGCGCTAAAGATGCTAACTAACGTACATACCTACTTGTAACATTGGGGTCGATTCTGAGGCGACATTTCTCTAAACTTTCTCTTTAAAATTGAATTTTTAATCTTATATCACAGGAAAATCTTTATCATCTTACTAACTATTTAATCTTACCCTTTATAATTATTTATGTGCCTGTAAATATACATATTTGTTCTAGTATTAGGTATATATTTAATATATATGTATAGATTTATATATGTTAATAATTTAATTTTTTAAATTTAATAACAGGTACTTGGAATTATTTTCCTTACGTTTTACTCTCTTAATTATACAATATTGTTATACCTACTTGTTCAACAATTAGTCCATTATCCTAAGGTTGTTTTGAAAATGCTTGCAGCAATAAGACCGTCTTACTGTACTTATATAACTGTATTGTTACATTTATTGATTGTATTGCTTATTCTCCATATTATATAATATTAATAAAGTATATTCATTCGTTCATTCGTAATTATGTAAAAAAATCTGAAAAAAACACTAAACTCCTTTCTTCGACAATCAGGTAAATGAGATTTTCACATTAATATTAGCATTTATATACGGATCGCGGTATCGTTTCTCACTATATATGTATGAGCAAGGTACAATTCCCTTTATTGTTTACCTCGCACAGTTCTGTTCAGTGTTGCCAGTTGTTACCCTTGTTTATTATGTAAATGTTTTGTCACCGTCTTGCTGTCACCTCACATCATAGCAGTTGAACTGTTTGCAGGGGCTAATTTATTTTCATATTGAATTGACGTCTCGATGTTTTGCTATTTAACTTTATTTAATGTTAGCACAACATTTTGTTACTTCAAAAAGCGATATAATTGCTTGCCGAGCGTCTCTTGTTTGTATATGGGTCAAACAATCACTGTGACTATATCGTTTATTGTAAATTCTTTAACTGTAATGTATGTAATTTAAATTTTTTTGTATATTAATTATATGTAAATTACAATTAAGATTATATTCCACAAAAATACTGACTTCAATTGAAGCAAAACCTTAAAATAAAGTTATTTTGATTTAAAAACTAAATTACCTATATCCTTTCACACAGAGAAAGAATTTTCCAACTGGCAAAGTTATGAGGTTACAAACACAAAAAATACAACTCAATTTAAAACCTCCTTCTTTTGAAGTCAGTTATAAATAGTTTTATAATTATCCCATATACAAAAATATCTGTCTCTATGTTTAACTAGGAAAAAATGCTATTAGTGTTAAGTTATTAAATTAAGCACCTGACGACCAAGAAAGTTATAATAATCTAATCTAAATTATTCTTATCTTATAGATAATTAAAATTAAATTATAGTAATGAATTGAATGTAATATAAACCATGGATATATACCTGAAATAAGAATATTTTATTTTATTTATTTATTATGTGTGATAAATAAATAATTATACAAGAATTCTAACACACAGGGGTGTACTACGGTCATGACAGTGTATTCTGTAATGTTCACTGCGACATTAATTTGTAGGCATATAAATATATTTTTTCTAATTATACTTAAATATGTATATTTAAAATTTTTATATCTACTCATTTTTATTATTATATCCGCCGTTAACTGTCCACTGCTGAGTATAGGCCTTCCTCATAAGGGGGGTTTTGCCAGTAATTGCCACGTTTATTAGGCAATTTGGCAATCACAGGCGTTGGTGATATTTAAATAGTTGCCGATACCTCGACCAATAAATTCCCTTAGTCGCCTCTTACGACATCCACTCTATCTACTCCTATGACTACAACAAAGTCTTTGAAATGAACAAAAAACGTACCTATAACTTGTTATTATCATGAAACCGACTGGTAAAATAAGATATAAATATGTATATACAAATATTTATCTATCTCATTATTGAAACAATATATTAGTTAATTAAGTAGTTGTAATTATAATAATAATTTGACAGGGGTTGATAACACGCGTTAAACAATAAAGGTCCCTGTAAACATGTACGGCGAGAGAGCAAACATCAACGCTGGCAAATACAAATACATTTACAAAAACAAATTAGTTTATATCAAAAGAAATATTATAATCTAGCCATTCTTTACAGCAATATTGGTCTGAAAAATGTATTCAAAATACTGTGTTATTGTAGTATGTAGTATATATGTACTGTGTAGTATGTTATCCATATTTGTTTAGGTTTTATGTAAATCCATTCAACCATTAATATAATTCGTTGATAAACGAGTAAATATTTTCATAAATATCTGTATTTATAATCAAACATAATATGTATTTCAATCTTAAATTGTAAATTTATGGATAAAATTCCTGATGTAATAATGGTTTCAATTTGATTCTGTATAGTGTAAGTTTACATGATAACAAACTCTTAAGACGAACTTATCACCATAAACACTTTATTGTCATCTTTTTAAGAGAATATTCTACATAATACGTAATTATAGGATTCAGTTTGTAACCTCAATTATGACCCACAATAAGAAAATTTCAAATTATAGTATCAATAATAATAAATGAAATAAAGCTCATTTCCTCATCATATATATTTATACATATGTACAGAACACTAGGCGTGTGAGTTCAACTTGTACCTGACCGATTTTTCTTACTCTTATTTTTATTTCTTTAGGAGAAATATTCCATTTTACGTCATCATACAAAATCGCACAAGCTAAATGTTCACTCCAACCATCGGAATGAGTGACGGCCCTCCACCGTGCGTTTCTGTAAACATTTTCTTTCACGAATACTCAAAATATAAAATCAACTCCCAGCTGCAGTATTTCCGAACAAATATGACATTAAAACCTTCAAGTAAAAAGCATATTTCTTCTTAAAAGGCTAGAGACACGCCTGCAATTTCTCGTATGTTGCGTGTGCTTATAGACATTGGTAATTACTTACAATAAGTTGAACCTTACGCTCCTTTGTCCCTGTGTTATAATTAAAAGGAATAATTTTATAGATTAGAAATAAACTTTAATTTCTCTCAGTATACTAAAATTGTAAGCATTCAGGATTACATAGATTAATAAGTAACTACTATTTGTTGAATCAACGTAAAATCATTTTACTCACTAGTGACTTCGTCTTAGATTAATTCAGAATATAATCTATCTATGTGTAGCAAAATGCATTCAATCTGTTGACCTGTTTAAGCGTAATTTTCTTTCGAAAATATTTGTGCACATTCACATTAATTGTCTAATCATAAATTTGACATTTATTTTTAACGAAATCAATTCTGTTGTTATTTGCAATGCAATATACCTCGCACTAATCTTTTTGTGTTTCGTACCTCTTAAATGAAATTTTCGCAATACAGCACATTATCACGACAAAGCATTCTCGGAAAGTTATACTTTTCTCAATGAACAAACTGGAATCGAGATAATAAACGGAACAAAGGAATTCTGCTGCATTTCGCCCCGACCTCTTCCAAGTGGGGTTATTGACATTACGATCTTATAAGCTTATGTAAATACACGCTGTTAACAGCTGAATGAGAGTGCAAATAAAATCATATCATGAGCTGGGAGAGGGTGGACTAGATAATCAGTTGAATTCATGAAAATAAAGTAGCACTATATAAATATACATAGAGGAGGCATGAGGTGGTCAGATGAGGCGCGAGATGTGTTTTGTACAGCAACGATGATTTGTAAAATGGTAATAATGAGCCACAAATTACAGGAGATTGCAAATTCTTACCATGAACGGCCGATTAATGGTAGGATAGAGTAGGGTTGCCGTCCAACAGTGTTTGGAGTCCCTTTAGATATAGTCTCGTCTAGAAAGCGTCTGTAAATAAATACAGGTTTATATTATATTTATATAAAATATTTTTTTATATATATATATATATATATATATATATATATATATATATATATATATATATATATATATATATATATATAAGTAGTTATTGATGTTATTAGACATATACTTTTATCCTTTTATTTTACGTTTGAATAGATTTTTTTTCTAATATTATCAAAATGTATACAAAGTGCCAAATATGACTAATAACAAAGCACGGTAGATTTCATATTTTTCAAAATTATTATCACTTGCTGAAGCTTAATGCTTTGAAGAAACGTACGTACCGAAACACGTAAAGGTGTCGTAAGTAAGTACCCATAACAAAGGCTTAAAAAGGTCTGAATACTCTTAACTTGAGAGTATAAATCAGGATACTCTCACAAATAGTAAATAGTTTTATTTTAGTAATGTAAAAAATATGATCGTCGAAATACTAAATTTGAAGTTTAAATTCAAGGCTTAGCGTCTTTTAATCTAATTTCAAGATGGTAACCCTAAACGTTAGAGATAAGATTAAATTTAACGCTAGTTATCCCGAAACAACGTTCCTTTGATTTGGAACATTGTTGTATAACATGCTTATACATATGTTAGTAAATTACGCCAGTGGATGGCATTCGTGTAGGTTCACGGGTATTAATTTGGAATCTTGTTTCAATACGCCTATTAACTATCTTTGCTAATTTCAATTAGTTACTAAATAACATTATACCTTACAGTATTTAGATTACAATACGACTACTTATATAAATAGATAATGGTTGTTTTCAATGGATTCGCTCATGTATATAATTTTTTATTTCATCCAAGAAATCCGAAAAAATTGCGAGTAATTCTTAGTGCTCCTTACGTTATTCTACATACTATCTATGGTGAATAAAGAAAGAAGATTTACCAGAAAGCGTTACAGGTTACAATAAATATAAAACAATAAAAGTGAATACAGACTAATAATAATATTTATTTATTCAGACAACATAAGGCTCATTTTGTTAGTTATAACTTTACATAACCTATGTTAGTAAATGAGCGGTCATGATGCTCTTGCATTGATAACCTGTCCCACCCAATATTTTAGGTTGGGACAGTCCATTTTACCGGCAATTGTCTTCAGGACACTGTTTGAACTAACACGCACCCTACCCAACAGCGAAACAATTTGTTTGCGCCGTATTGCGTTAAAATCATCCGTGCGCTCTCGTGCAAACATGTGTGACGCACTACAGTGACGGGTAGCCCCAACTAATAAGAAAATAAATTTTTGTACACTGATCATAAAAGTTTATGCCTTAGTTTATGGTAAGTGTGTAAGGAAATTTCATGTTTTCCAATTAACAAATATGGAATCCGTACATTTGACGTCTTCATAAACTATTACAATTTAAATATTTGTAGAATTTTTCAACCAATTGTATTGAAGTGTACAATCTGCCATTACGTCTGACGTTTGTGGACTATGAGAAAGCCTTTGATTTAGACAAAACATGGGCAGTACGACAGTTTCTCCAGCGCATCAGATTAACTATAAGTATATCGAAGAGCTGAAGTATATGTACAATAAATCTACGAAGTCTAAGTACAAAACCAGAGTAAGAAACCTATCCCAATGCAAAAATGTGTGACACAGGGTGATGTCATATCCCCAAAACTCTTCACAGTTGCATTGCAAGATGTTTCCAAACTCTTAGACTGGCAAAGATATAAACATCAATGACAAATACATCACTCACCTTCAATCCCGCCTGTGATATATTAATCATGGTGAAAAAATCCCTGTAGGACTTGAATAATGTGCTCAATGACCTCAATAGTACTTCTCAACATTTAGGTCATAAGATGAATATGGACAAGACTAAAATCATATCTAACGTTCATGTCACACCTTTACCGGTTATGATTGAGAACGCTACGCTCGAAGTTGTCGACGAGTATATGTACCTGGGACACATATTGTCCGACTAGGTAAGTGCAACTTTGACTATGAGGTCAATCGACGAATCCAACTCGGCTGGGTAGCGTTTGTAAAACTATGCCACATCTTTTCATCCAAATTACCTCAAAGACGACGGTTTTTAATCAGTGCGTGTTACCAGTGATGACTTATGGGACTGAAGCATTGTCATAAACGGTTGCCGGTATGCAAAAATTTAAAATTATTCAGCAGGCTATGGAAAAGGCTATGCTCAGAGTTTCTTTGCGTAACAGAATCGAAACGAGAATATTAGCAAAAAAAAAAAAAACAAAGTAACCGGCGTAGCCTGAAGGATAAGCAAGCTGAAGTGGCAATGCGCTGGTTACATAGCTCAAAGAACCGACAACCGATGGGGAGAAAATGTTTATGAGTGGCGATCCCAAACTACAACAACTAGCTAACTCAGTGTAGGACGACCCCCTCCCCCATTAAATGGAATGATAACCTCAAATGCATTGCAGGCAGTGAGTGGATGCAGGTGGCTCAGGACCGTCCCTTATGACAGTCTGTGAGAGAGACCTATGTTCAGCAGTGGACAAATAATGACTGAGATGACGACGATGATGATTAATTATTCAAATAAAATGTTCGAACATCAATCGATCATATTTTCGATTAAATTTTTCAGATTTTTCATTTTCGTATAGACAATTAAATAATGTAATTTTAAGTAATCATATGTACCTAATCTACCCTTTAATCTAAATTGACATATATTTATATATATAATTTCGATATATGCCTACACATGTATACGTAATATTGATTAACAGACGAAAATGCCTTGACCTACTTCCACAGGAGCTATGGCCGCTCTCCGTTCGGGAATCTTTGTGAAGGTTCAGCCGTAACAAAAGTTAATCCAGCCAGCAACTTCAAACCGCTACTTCTGAAGTTGGAAGGGTCACCTTATGTTGAGTACACGATCTTGAACATCCGTTGCTAATTCCATTATTATTATATAATATGTTTATAATAATACCTTATTCTTAAAGTAGGATCTCTTATATTTTGAATATTTTGCTGTCGAATATTCTGTCTGACCGAGAATCAAATCCTTCGTTTACGCAGTTATCTACCTATCTACTTTTAAACTACTATGTCATGAAATTTATCACATAATAATATAAATTGGCATTCTTGTCTAATTTTTAAATATCTTTGACTGTAGTATAAGACACTAGATAACAAAAATCTGGAGCCATAATCCTAAACTTCCAATCCTTTATCTCATAAGATGAGATGTGAGATGAGCTAGTTTTCTGTAGCAATGTATCTTAAAATTTGTTAAAATCGCTTTTATTATTTTATATTACAAATACAACAAATTTAGTATGAACTACCTAAAAAATAGTACAACTACTTAATAAATGGCTTTGAATTTCAAAATTCCGCTCTTCCATTAAAGACATACAAAAAATCTTGTCTAGGTATAAGCATTTGTTAAGATGTAAATTTATTCGAGGAACAAAGAACGGGTAGAGGCAACAAAAACACGGGGTAACCGTAGAGATATGTGTCCCTGTCAGATTAATTTCAACCACCGGAATAATTTCGCAACATTTATCTAACCTTTTTGTATAAAGATGAGACGGGAATATGACAGGCACAACCTCGTCTTACGTCGTAATATAGCTCATATTAACGTCAATGAAAAATTGATCTACGTAGCATTGACGTATAGCTCATTATGCAAGTCACTACAATGTAACCAGAATTAGCAGGAAATCTTTCTTTTTCCGTATCAAAGAATAGCAAATAAACTGACATTCAAACACTTTATTAAGTAGTATCGATTAAAACTGGAAACTAATTGGCTAAAGAGATTATGTTTACCACGGCCGTTTGAGAATATAATGACATAATTATCTACTATCTACATTATAGTACTTTCACATATTACCACGCCTACGTTGAGAAGCTTTTATGTTTATTATATAAAACATAATATTTATATGAGATATTGGAATGATTAACTTTTTTATCGTTAACTTTGTAACAGATTGTATCATAAACTCCATCCAAATAATAGTTATTAAAATATAAAAATGCGATATCTATATATATACTGAAATCCAATATATAGATGCTATTCGATATCGGACATAACCTATATTATTCATGCTTAATAATATCACACATTGCCGTAACACCAGAGCCTTACGTAATAGGATAGCATCTACCCAGATTTGTCACACAAAATTCAGGTCATAAATTTACACAAATACCTAAAGGCTTGGGCAGATGTTCAACATTTCGTCCGCGGACTAAATTTCCCCCGTGTAAGCCTTGTACTTACACAAAATATGTACGTAGTTGCATTCAATTTTATGCATGGAACTTTTATTACGACCGGATTATAATACATACTAATAACTATCTTTCGTGGAATTTAAAATTTTGGGCTGACGAGGGAAACATAAAGGGAAATTTTATTAATCCGCGACAAAATCCCCCTCATCAATTCATTCCTTGAAATAGATAAAAGTCCCTAAATAAACTTACTAATAATATAATTCACTTATTATTTGACCTATTTCGACTTATATTTACAACTACGAGTATAATTAAGATAAATATGAGAGTAAGGTAACCAGTTTTTTAATCTAGTAGGTACTATTTATTACTTAGGTACATATTTAGCATTAGTAATTCCAATTTTGAAACTTTTAATAAATTTCCAAAAATTTGTGATTACTATTACATTACCTTTTGTCCGCAACTTTATCTCTATGAATACAACGTTGAAAATAGTGTTATAACTGTGTCCTAGATGAAGTAGTCAGAAGCAATTTGTTCAATGTTGCTGTTGTGGGAAAAACGAAACTCGATTTGGTTATATTTCGCATACATTTTACATGACTAGAGGGAAGTCTGTCGCCAACTGTCCGTTTAATAAACTTTGTTAATGATTTTCACTGTCACCGGAGATTTGCTATATATGATACCTAGAATAGCAAACAAGCTGACAGCCCACCTGTGGAAAGTGGTAAAAGTTACCTATTGATAAAAACAGTATAAGTACTATGAACATTACAGAATACACTATGATACCATTTGTACACTTTATACAGTTTTATTCCTGAGGACCTTGGTGTAATACTTTCGTCTTCTGTAATTTCATAGATATGTCCCACTTATCTAAATAAAACACAGAGTCATGCAAGCTAAGGTACTTCAAAATAGATTTCAATTGATATATATTTTTTAAGGTTACAGAAGTTACCTGTATTAAGGAAGTAAACTAAGATGCTATCTAGTTATTTTATATCATTATCAACCGAACTCATACACAACTTCACGAAATACATCAACTGTTTTGACGCACCCGCACAAAACTTCTGTACATTTTGTTCAAGGTTCCGCAGTAACTTATGAGCTACCTTCACCTTTGTTAGGAGTTTGGCAAACTTCGGGTAGGTGTGGTCATTAAGCCGTAACATGTCACTTGGAGATGCTACGAGTAAGGCCCCATTGGGAGTACATTCAAGCTAATAACTTTGTGCTTGTTCTGTTACGTCATTAGACTTGTTAAATAATACTAATATTTAACTTCTTAAAGATTTATATTTTTTATGACATTGGGAATAGCAAACAAGCTAACGGTACCGGTATACGGCTCATCTGATAAAAAGTCGTAATCGTTTAGTATCGAACAGGGTTGCAATGCTTCTCATGGCTTACTACTTCACAAGTTTAAGGTTCCATGTTTCCATAAACTATGATTTCGCAATATTCCTTCTAATTGAATCTTAATAATTAATAGCCAAAATATAAGTGAGACAATTGTGTAAACGACTACTATACAAAATTTCCCTCAGGTTTGTATACAAAACAATCCATTTAAATTAGATTAGACAAAACTAATTACAGATTTATGATAACGAAAATAATACACGAATATGCTCAAGACTATGCCTAATGATATAAACAGAGGTATAAGTCTACTGTTACCGTATTTAGTGAATGTAACGCTCGACATTCCACAATTCGCGGAGCATATTGAAATTCGACGTAGTTAAGGGCGTGGCTGCCTACCTATTAAAACAAAAGCAGTTAAAATTCTATAAATAGATTAATAAATCTCGAATGATTAATCATATAACCCGATTAAGCATGCAAGGTATCTAAGAGATACTCGTAGAAAAGGTATTTCATTACAACATTATAATTTAAAACATAATAATTTATCCTTAATTTCCGTTTTACTGTTTCGTAGGTAACGGAAAATTAAATTAGTCGGCTCGGCAATAGAAGTAATTCTTATGAAACAATAATTCAACTAACAATCGTAAGAAATTCCATTGTAGAAGAGAGTTCTTTTCAAGACCAAAAATTTTCATAAGCAACAATAACCGTTTTCTGTCTTTGTGGCATTAAAAAAAAGAGAATTATGCGTATTTTCCTTACTCGAATTGGCAGATTATAGTTGTTCTGTGATTGTGACAAATAAATGTCTTAATAAAATTGTTTCGAAACTAGTCGAGCTTTCTCGACCAAATTACATGTAAGTTATACCGGTAGTTGCTACATTAAAATATAATGTGTACTTACAATATAATAATATGATACTGTTTATAATATTGTAAGAAACAACATCCCTAATTCTTTTTCTTATTAACAGAAATCAATTACAGTAACTTTTTGTTTTTCATTCTTTTTCAAGTCTTGATTCAGTCATTTCACTTATCACTTTCCTATATTTTAAATCGATTTTAAAATAAAACGATGTTATCAATTTGTTTCCATTTTTTTTTTGTAGATGGTATTATTGCTATTATTCTCATAGTCTTCGCTTATAGATATAATTATAATTTAGACTTCATCCTCACATTATTGTATTCATTTTTGCTATATTACATAAAAAATTATGTTAAGTATTCTGTGATATTAGATAAATACGTCAACTACAGAAACGATAAACGCCAACTCTAATATTCCATTTGCTCAGATACCTACAAAAGTAAATAAATATAAATTCACATACATACACGTGTTATTTATATTTACTTCTCACAAATCTCATATTGAAAGAACTTGTAAGTCTTCTTTCGATAGAATATTACGAAATCATTTATTTTAAGACTCATAATGTATAAATAAATAAGACGTATACAACTAAACCAAACAAGGTGACTTACCCGCATCTTTGGGGAGTTCGGAGTTCCATTTACAATGTTTTGCCTTTTGTTTCGTGTGTGAACAACATCCGCATTGTCTAACCCCAGTTCGTACCATACAAATGTTTACCTAGCCGACGCTCTGCTTTGACGTTCCTATATAATTTCCCGACTTTACAACCAAAATGTTTGGGACAAACAAGACTTCAAATTTTAATGATTCTCTTTTTATTTTTCAGGTAAACTAGTGTTTTGGTATCAATGAACTACGTTTTGTAAGTAGAACTACTATTTTATAATAGTACTATAATAGCTGTGTAATATAATAGCAGTACATGATGTCGTCTACCGTAAAAACAATTTGATGATTTGACATTAATAAATACTTGGTCAGCTAAGGTGAGAGACAGTAAAAGTCAGAGTGTAGCTTAGATACGAATGCTGAAGACAAAATTAAGAATGAGTATATTAAAAGAAGTATGAAATTAGTGCCAGTGATAGAAAAGTTAAAGGGTAACTGTCCGTCTTACTTTGGATAGGTAATGCGCAGAGATGTGGAGCACGTTTTAAGAAAGGTATTAAGTATGAATTTGAATAGCTATAAAGGCAGAGGAGATCCTAAAGAGGTATGGATAGACTATATAAAAAAGATATTGCCAGAATAGGAGTGAATGCGGAAATGACTACAAATAGAAAAAAATGGAAGAAAATAACATTTTACGCCGACTCCAAATAAATAATTGAATTAAAGACAGGAAGATGATGATGATGATTTTACATTAATATCTGGTTTAATATTTTTTTTTTTATAAATTTTTTTTTGGATAGTCATCCAGTTAACAAAAATCTATACGTTCTATAATTCAACGATAGAGGTAGATAATATAGAGAGGTCACGCTCTAGGTACTTTATGATGCTCTCCATT
Source organism: Galleria mellonella (assembly GCF_026898425.1). Classification (NCBI taxonomy): domain Eukaryota; kingdom Metazoa; phylum Arthropoda; class Insecta; order Lepidoptera; family Pyralidae; genus Galleria; species Galleria mellonella. The sequence goes on from NW_026442179.1 coordinate 412,673, forward strand.
GATTTTGATAAAATATATTCTAGTTTTTAAATTGAATCTAATAATTACTATGGCTGTGTTTGTATAAACAATTTATAGTTACCAGTCTTACGGTTTTACCATCAACCATCACCATACAATAACCACACGATCTACAGATATATACCCAGTAGGAAACAGTATCTCCTCCTATTTCAATAAAGACACTTTCACTAGAAGATTTCTTCGCCTGTGGACTGACGAATGGGTACTATAGAATTCTTGCACACTAAAAATTACCTAAATACTTCACTGAACAGTATCTACCCCTAGCTCAATTTTATAGATTATCTTAAGATATTTACAACTTCAAATGGCCAATTTTAGAATTAAGCCAGCTAATCGATCTTAGCCTCGAGCTAACTGGTCAATAAAACAAACATTGATATTCATGAGCGTCGCTTCGCCTTAAATAAAAGCGAGGCATAAACACGTCAACTTGATAAATGGTACGTAGATAAATTTCTCATAAATCTTGCTAATAAAGCATCTTGTACGTTATTAGCTGAATGTATCCGCTCAACTTCATTATTATCAAAGCGGAACTAGAAACAGGTTTTCTAGTTTCGTTTTAATAATTTATATATACATTAATTCATTTATTAAAACCTCTTTATAATATAATATAGTCTAATAGTAGGAAGCAGATAGCGAAAAAAAATTATAATAATTTTAAAAAAATTTGGTTCCTAAAAAACCTCTACTTACATATGTTTATAAAAAAAATACTTCTACCTTCTGTTTGCTATCCGTCGTTTATTTCAATGTTATCTCAATTTCCTATTCGAGACAATTCCTCCAATACCCAGAGTCAATTTCTCAGCTATAAGAAATCGAACAAACTAAAATAAATGGCGCATAGTTGGAACCTCTCAGGGAGATGGAATTCCGGGTCGTCGTATACCCTTCGCTCCGATATGATCAAATATCCTAGTTCCTTATAGTGCATACCATGATCAGGGTTGTCATCTGCTTCAAGTTATCTAATAAAGAAACGTTCAATAACATTTTTCTACTATTATTAACTTTCTTACAGTCTAAAAAAAAAATAAACAACTACAATAAATTTATCAACATTGTGTGGTATATCAAAACCTGTCTACGAAAATTTTACTTTCTCCAAGACCTAAATAATATCAAGGAACATTTCAATATTTGACATAGATTTAAATTACAGTTTATACAATAAAAACCAATTTGGAAATGACAACCCTAGCCACGATGACAATTCACAAAGACTTTATCGAAAGATACCAACCTTTGAAAGCTTATTTTTGCGGATAAAATAACAATATAGAATAGATGACCTATTTTAGTGTTTATCCAGGTCGGTCACCTGGCAAAACATCGAAACTCAAAGAGAAGTTCTGTTATTTGTTTCCTCATTTCAATGTAACAATTGGCGGCGTTTGTTGTGAAAAGAGAAATTAGATTTGAGGTTATATAATTGACCGCTGGCTGTATATATACCAAATATTATTTTTCTTTCTAACCAGAATGCATAATATACAAACTAAGTTGGTCTTGATGATGGAATTATATATCTACATCCGTCAGTGAAGGCCCCAGATCAATAAAAACATCTATATAAAATAAATAGTCAAACAGCAAATACAAATAAAAACACGGTTACTCGCACATACATTTAGATTAACCATATTCATACTAATTAGTTGATAACTATTTTTTTTTACACAAGTGTTGCTAGAAATAAATTAAAAAATATGGTATTTCAAAATACTAAGAAACATTATTAATTCGAAATTTTATCTTCTCATTATGAACTCCTCAACATCCATAAATTATATTAACTTTACATTAACCGCCGGTTCGCACCTGTACTGCTTGGTTTGCTCTCACTTATCAGGCTATTTCTCTGCTCAATTCTCTGATTGCTCAGCAGCCAGATATTGATATATTTAATGAGAAAATAGATATATTTTTAAAATGTTGTTTAAATTTTTTAAGTTTATAAAATAAACCTATGGCTCACTATACATACATTTTGGTATACTGTAAGTGTGGTGAGTAATTTATGAATAAATAAATAAATTAACTTTTCAGAATCGTTCCTCTGTTTATCTCATTTGTTTTAGTATAAAAAATGGCAACACTTCCTTACTCATACATTTTCAAAACGTAGGCGGCAATTTGTAATTCGATAATCAACAATATACAAGTACCGTAGTCTAAATTTATAAAATAAGACAAAACAAATCTAAATTTATTTAATTTTACACACATTAGAATATGGCTACAGGGCGGACTTAATACCTGATAGCATTCTCTACCAGTCAATAGTTACGCAAAACAGAGAGAATAAGTGGCGGTTCATTAGTCTAATAAAATCAATTTTTAAAAAATCAATTCGAAAAAAATATTTTTAATGATGTTATCATTAATACATTTTAAGATGAATGAACAAATATACGAATACATATATAATAATATACTTATAAAAATTATATATACATAAATAGTATATAATCTAATACATATATAGATAACTATAAGTAATACACATTAATATAATAAATATATTAGTTATGGCTAATCATATAATAGTGTAGATTGAAGCTCTTCATTGTGGTAATAATTTGAAATAAATATATCATTAACAGAATAGTGTTTATGGGGTAAGTGAGGAGAAGGCAGCCATTACTGTGTATATATCCTGTAGCGGGTATATCGCTGCCGCTATGACAAAGTGAGACGCGGTGAACGTCGTGCCCTATCGACACCAGCCTTCCTTTTTGTATCCCGATGATTGATGCCCCCAGCTTCTGTTGTCGTTCTCAAATGACAGTATTCTTTATCCCCCGCCAGAGCGTTGTCTCATGCAATGTCGGAACAAACAATACTGCAATCATGACTTAGTTTACGAAACGTCTGATGTGTTTGTGATTTCGGAAGTGATGTAGAAACGTCCCTAAAATTATTTGAAATATTAAAGGGATTGGCACTTATAAATAAATAAGCTATTTTACAATAAACTTGCTTTATGTAATACTAGCGATACGGCCCGGCTTCGCATGGATAGATAAAATTTTCGAAAACACTGCATAGCCTTTGCTACTCGCTGATAATATAACTTTTTAAAAGTAAAAAAATTGGTTGAGTAGTTTTTGAGTATATCTGTTATAAAAAAAAAAAACAAACAATCTTCCTATTTATAATATTAGTAAGTATAGATATATAGATTCGATATGAGATTCATTTTGCATAACCCACCGCTAACTGTAGGTATTAGTTCGTTAATATTACATTCTTAGCGCGTGAAGCCCATTAAACTTGGCTAAGTAATAAGAACACCTTTTCTACTTCATATGTGTAGTATGTATATATATATATATATATATATATATATATATATATATATATATATATATATATATATATATATATATATATATATATATATATATATATATATATATATATATATATATATATATATATATATATATATATATAATTATTCTAAAGTAAATGACACGTTATCTATCGTTACTGGAACCAATAATAATAATCTCTAGAAAAAATTGCGAATAGTGGACTGTATATTAGACACTGTATATTGATAAAAGTTCCAAATAATGGCAGCGAGAGTATATTCGATTACAGCACATTACAAGAGAGTAAAAGCGGTCGTGGCACATTGCTGCCACACATGGGAGAAAAACATAAAAATATTGTTTTTAATAAAATTTTGGGGTTGCCAACATTATCTAATTAATTTAAAAAAATATTTGATTTAATTATAACAAAATAATATATGGTGCACTGCTCTCGATTATGTCAAGTAAAAATGTATCGAGCAAAGCTCGCCTTGCTATAATTCAAGGAGTACTGACACCAACACTCATGTATGGAAGCGAATCGTGGGTATGGCAGAAGAAGCATGAAAGTAAGATAAATGCTGTACAGATGAGAGCTTTGAGAAGTATGTGTGGTATTACTTTAAAAGATAGAGTAAGAAACAGTGTGGTTAGAGAGAAGTGTGGACTGAAAGACGATGTAGTGACAAAAATTGAAAAAGGAATGTTGCGTTGGTTTGGTCATTTGGAGAGGATGGATGAAAGAAGAATTACGAAAGAGATTTATCGAGCAAGAATGAATGGAGATGTCGGTAGGGGCCGCCCTAGACGGACGTATGTCGACCAAATAGGCGACGTGCTGAAGAAAAATTAAAAGTACCCGTAACCGACGAGCGTGTATGACAAGATTGATGAATGTGGAAGAAGCGAAAGAGGTTTGTTTGAATCGAAGCATTTGGCGTTCCATTGTTTCTGCCTACCCTAATGGGAGACAGGCGTGACAGATATGTATGTATATGTAATATATGGTGGTCCCATGACCACTGTATAAAAACATTGCTTTTTAATAAAATATTGGGGTTCCCAACGTCATCTAATTTATTTTAGAAAAATTTTGCTTCGATTCTAACAAAATATGGTGGTTCCATATTTTGTTAGAATTGAGGCAACATTTTCGAATAAATCCTATCGATTGGAGATATAATTATTGGCAAAGATATTACATAACACACACACCGTACAAAAATAATTGAATCCTGTTTGATGTTGAAAAAGAAAAAAAGGCTGTATGTTAACACAATTATAATTAAAATTTCTTTCGCCTTATACTTAGAAAATTCTTTTCTACGTATTCAATACCTTTAACATAAACATTATGTAAAACATATAAGATTCAAATGTGTCAGATTTGAAGATACGTTTAAACAGAAATCCCTGCTACCTTATGTGACATGAAAAGAAGACAATAATTATGAACGCGTGTCACGAAATACAATAACTGTCAAAATGTCTTGCCTTCAAAGAGAAAGGCGATACCAGTACTTTGATAATGACGGTCGTAGCCTCTCAATACCAGCTTTTGTTTCAGTTTGATTGATGTCTGTTTAGCTTGGATTTTTTACCCTCGTCGGCGCAGAAGCCTGATCCGACGTCAAGCCAGCACCGCACACATATACTTCATAAAGAAATGATAATATAGGAAAATATTTTTACGTAAAGTATATTGCCTGGTTCATATCGCAATGTAATAATTTCTAAAACCAAAGAAATGTACCTACCTCTACACACAATTACAGTTGTCAGTAGTTTTTCAAATTAAACTACATATTTTTTTTTTTTTTTTGATAAGTACACGCTACACTTTATGGGTGGAAAGTTAAATATAACACAAATTTTTCATTACTTACAAAGGTAAATTATGCAGCGGGATAAAATTGGGCAAAACATGAGGTATAATTTGATTCGTCTAAAATAGACAACCATTTTTTTAATAAAAACAATCAAATCCATAGGCAATAGCCAAATGTTGTAGAATTTATTTTGATTTTTTTTTTTATTCATTTTCTTCTGCTTCCTGCCCTTTTCCCATATCTATTTGGGATCGGCGTAATATGTTTTCTGCTTCCATGCGTTTCTATTTGCAGTCACCTCACTAGTCACTTCCTTAACCATACTATATGATATTCAAATTTGAAAGAAGTCATCTTAAAGATTGTAAAAAAAACATATTTTCTATTGCTATTCTATTGCCAAGTAATTTAATGTAATTATACAAATAATCATTTGGTTATAAAATAAAACTACTTCTATTATAAACGACTGAGGTTAGGTTTTTTAATAAATAGAAACTCTGATACTATGGTGCATCTGGACTGCTTCAAATATCTTAGTGAAAGGATGCATTTCTATCCTGTTAACGTTGTGTTACTCTCCCTCGAGATTCAGTATCTTTAGTCTGGTAAAAGAAACTGTAAAAAGGTGCTTTAAAAGCAACCAATATTCAAAAATACCTCCGTGTGTCTTCCCGTAGGATTTCGTAATGGGATATAGCGCCGTGAGTCTATAAATAAATAAAAAAGGAAAGTGTCAGGTAAGACCGACGTTTACCGCAAGAAATATTGATTTAGAAAAACATATAGTGTGGTGTATTTATTGCAAGTAAATGTATATATATTTTTGTTTACGTTTACAGAAATACTTGCCTTTATCCGTGTCTTCGTCCATATGACCGGGATATGTTCATTGACCAGGATAAAAAGTAATTTATATCATTATCCGTCCTATATACTCGTAGGTAGTACATGTATACAAAAATTCCATAGTGATTGGTTAAGCTGTTAAAGCAACAAATAAAAAGTAACAAACAAACTTTGACGTTTACAATATTAGTAAGTATCATCATCATCATATTAAACGCTATCTGTTCACTGCTGAGCAAGGACCTCAACCATAGACTGCCATAAGGAACGGTTTCTAACCACCTGCATCCACTGACTTCCTGCTATGCAGTTAAAGTTAAGGTCATCAGTCCATCTAGTAGAGGGTCGTCCTACACTGTATTCGCATGTACGGGTTCACCACTCAAGAACCTGTCTTTCCCATCGATTGTTGATTCTTCGAGCTATATCACCAGCTCATTGATACTTCAGCTTGTTTACCTTTCCTTACCATTTTAGTTCTTCTGCAAAAACTCGCATTTCAGATTCTATTAGGCAAAGAAACTCCAAGCATAACTCTCTCCATGGCTCACTGAATTAGAAACTTTTGCATACAGGCGGTCGTGTAGGATCATGCTTCAGTTTTTTTATGGATGATAATAAAATAGTAACTCTACTCGCGCTATTGGTATACACCGGCGGGGCACCAGTAAAGGATGACAGATGAGGATGAAACAGGCCAGTTAGCTCATCGTGACGAATTCAACAAGAATTGTTCACGATGATTTCCAGGGGAAACCACGTGGAGGTCGACCTGATAGGGCACATTGCTAACAATGGGGCATCATGCTTCGGTTATGTAGGTTATCACTAGCAACACGCACTGGTTAAAGACCGTCGTCTTCAAACTTTGAGGTCTTTTGAATGAAAAGATGTGGCGTAGTATTCCAAACGCCGCCCAGCCAAATTGGATTCGTCGCTTGACTTCTCGGTCGAAATTGGACTTACGTGGTCTGACAAATTATCCGAGCTATATATATTCGTTGACAACTTCGAACGTAGTGGTCTCAGTCACAACCAGTATAGGAGTGACATGGACGTTAGACATGATTTTAATTTGTCTATGTTTATCCTACCTGTTGAAAAGCACTATTGAGAATCTTGAGCATAGTATTGAAATCTTCCAGGTATTTCGCCATGATTATTATATCACCAATAAATAGAAGGTGAGTGATGTAATCGCTATTGATGTTTATACCATATCTTTTCTATTTTCGAAAATAAGATGTCACCCTGTCATACACCTTTCCACACTGGTATGAATTTCGTACTCTGATTCTGTATTCGAATAAACATCGTAGCCTTACTGTATATAGACTTCAGCACTTCGATATACCTATAGTCAATCTAATACTGCTGCACTAGAGAGACTAGTATCGCACATGTCTCGACCGAATCAAAAACTTTCTTATAATCTTCGATCTTTTGTATGATCTGCCGTAGCATATGAATGTACTCTATAGTACTAAAGCTCTTTCGGAAATCAGTTTGTTCGAGTGGCTGAAAGTCGTTACCATGTAGTCCCGACATACAATGTGCCACCCCTTTCTTTCCCGTGGGTGTCGTAAGAGGCGACGAAGGGAACCATCCCCCCAATAATAAACACCAGATTAGTAAAGATACTCAAATAAAAAGGTTTTAAGTGTCGACTTCGAGAAGCTATGTCTGTCTGTGTGCACTGCATTTAACAGAGCCAATTGTGTTCAGCATAATTAATAAAATCCTTTTTCAATTTATATTTATTATTTCATATAATACACCTAAATGAATAAATAACAAATAATAGAGGTCTCCTCATCATTATCATTTGTCAAAAAAGTTTAAAGTAGGTAACTTCTACAATTTGAGTTAAGATTTTATTTTACAAAAAAAATCCTTTTTTAAATCGGTTGAAAATAAAGATAAGCAACAAAATTCCTACGTTTTATCTTGAGAAATGAAAAGGTATGATATGCATTACCTACTTCTCTTGTCAGACAACAATAAGTGCATAGTTATTGCTATATAAAGGGAAAATGAGCAATTTCTGACGCAATAAGCATGACACCATAATGCACGGATATGTGAAGTGACGGCGCAGTATATACTATAATGTTTATGGCGTTTTCATCCCTATACACAACAGTTACGGCTTTCCATCAAGTAGGTAAGTCATCTTATCTTAATTCCCAATAGTACAAGAAAGTGCAAGTTCATGTTATAATCTTTCTCTACCTCCATTAACAAAAGCATTCACTTTTAGTTTTTATCCAGGACTTTATATGCGTGGATTTTAAAAATAGACACAGGTATCTTCTAATTGCATATCAATAATAAATATACACCAGATTTTAAAATAAACTTTCAAATACACAACTTCTAAACAGCATCCATGCCTTAATTACACATTAGCAAAAATTGTAACAAAAATATTTGGGTTTCTTTCTCTCCTATTAAGACCAGTCATATAAATTATGCTCAAATATTTATATTTTTATTTATAAATATGCTCAAATATATGTACAGACGTCTGTTATACAGTTATAACTGGATTATATTAGTAATATATACATACCTACCTATTATTTTTATATCTGCACATTAGAATCCAACTGCGATTACGTTCAGAAATGTATCCTGCATAGATATTCTCATGAACAAACTTCTATCGTTTGCGTGATAAGCATTAACTTGTGCAGTAATATAAGTATTATGCACTGAGTTGTCGCAATAAAGGTCGTTAATAGGAAAACTTTTTGCGCATTGGCGAAATGAGAAACTAGTCAATAGTGACATTTTATTTTATTTTGAAATGATTGCTTGTTGCTTTTATCTTTAGATTATATAGATACAGTGCCTTCATACAAATGCTTCGAGAAAAGCGGGTCAACTTTTTCATCATAACTTCAACAAAAGAGCATATTCCATTTTCAAAGGCCGGCAGTATACCTGCAATGCCTCTGATGTTGTGGGTGAACATGGGCGGCGGTAGTCACTTACCATCAGGTGAGCCGCATGCTTGTTTGCTCCCTGTATTATAAAAAAAAAACTTTTTCATACAATTTTGCGTGATAAATATTTACGAATGATTCCTTTATAGCTTCTGTATTTATTTTGTCTTATAATTTCTGCGTATTTTTAATGCGTAACTACTCATTTTATTTATTAAATCAGGATAGATTGTATGTGTAAGTATATAAAACATACATACATACATATCTGTCACGCCTGTCTCCCATTAGGGTAGGCAGAAACAATGAAACGCCAAATGCTTCGATTCAAACAAACGTCTGTACAAGTATATAAAACACTGATATAAAAAAACGAGTCAGCTAATTTGACCATCAGCTGACAAAAAATTTACCCGTTTTTAAGACTCTATCTAATAATCCAAGGCTTATATCATTTTCATCATAATTATTATTCATAATTATATTCCATAGATCACAAAAGTCAATAGTACCAATTTGTTCTATTTTCAAATTATTGCTTATTAATATCATAATTATTAATTAAAATTGCATTCCACCGACCATTAAAATAGTGATAATTATTTATTATATTTTAATTCCAAATGATTACTTATTTGTCATAACATTTTTATATTATGTAAATTGTATTTCATAAACCACTAAATACTTAAGCAAAGTAGTATATGACTATAATGAGAGAACAGTTAAGAATTGGCAAATTAGTATATCTCATAATATAATGTACAAAAAAAAACAGTCGAATAAAACTCTTTTGTGAATCAATTAATTTTTTTTTTTTTAGGTCTTCTATATCAATCGTTCCGCAATTTTTGAGCTAATTTAATATTGACGGGATTAGTAATATATTAGTTTATGCTTACGTTTTATATTCTTATCTAAAATTCCAAATTAATGCGAGTTGAAAACGCCGCTTCCAGCAATACATTTTTTTTTTTATTATTTCAATCCATGCTTTTTTAGAAAAAATAATCAATTTCATTCGTAGAATAGTCCATTAAACGGACGGGTAGCGAACAATTTCACAATCTCTTACATTTATAATATTGGTAGGACTCTTATCATAGATTATATTTATATAATTCTTCCCTTGTAAATTTATTCGGGGATTGGCGCAGTTGTAATTTCTATATTATTGCCTTAAAAGATATTAAATTGTTTCAACAGTTTATTTCTAAATGGGTCGTTTGCAATTTGTCACATGATCGCTTTAATTATTTCGCTTGACGTTTCACAGCAATTTCCAAAACCAAATTATTTTGTATTAAATCTATGCTTATACTTATAACATTGTTTATATTTAGTTTGTAATATAATAGTATTTTTTAGGATTAATGAAAATATAACTAAACATTAGACAATTCATCTGCTAAATTTAATAAAAGATATAATACTTTTTCTATATACATAGGTATATTCATATAATAAATTGTTTTAATGGTGATTTCGTTTATATAGGTTTAAGTTTCAAAATCAGAACAATAAAATAAACGACTTTGAATACTATACATTATTTAATCATTTATAAATCTAAAATGTAATTATTAAATGTAAATATTTTTGTAACCTAAACATTTAAATTAGGTGTAGTATTTATTACGTGAATCTGTTTGAGATTAATAAACTTCAACGTCATTTGACCGATCAAAATGAAAGTTGACACATTTGTGTTCATAATGAGGTGATCTTATTTGAATAATATAATAAAATTGTTTTCTTACAAGACGATATTTTTAAATAGGACATAGTTATGAAACACTTATATAAGGGGTCTTAATAAAAGCAATAGCACCGAAAACAATGATTATTAAAACTTTTGTCTGACTGTAATTTTGTTCTGTTATCACACAAAAATACTGTACCAAACGGAATGCGATTGTATTCCTGAATGTTTCGCTTAAAATCTGCTGTATATTATATCTTGATACGCCATCTAAAAACGGTCTATATCATTAGTTTTCTATTTTTGAATTCCACGCATACGACGCATCAAGCAAAAAGCCAGTAAATATATGTTTTTTTATTACATTTTAGTATATAATTATTTGGTGTACGCAAATTTAATAGAATAATAAATATAACGGTAATTCCTGGATTTATTAAGGTTAATACGAATAGTATTACCGTCCGTCTGTACCGTCACACATTTAGATAACAAAACACATTCAAAACGGATAATGCTACATGTCACATCACACTGAGGTGAATACCTAACTAGAACTAAATAATATTTACAACATGAAACAGCTATTTTGCATACACGAATCGAGATATTTTGTTTTGAATTTGCCCGTTGTATTTCGTGGTGTCGGTTAGTTACCTAGACAGGTCAACGACCACACTAAAGTGTAGTCACTCATCACGAAATGTTGAATATTATAATATTATTAAAGATACTGTAAAAACGTAGATTTATAACGTAAAGTAACGTGTAGAGTTACAGAACTCATATTTGTTTTATTATTCAAACTTTATTGTGCTTCTAAACAAATAGCTACTAATCATCATAAAACATACAGATGAATGAACTGTCCAGACTGTGTCTAATAAAAGACTGGTTTATACATTTCGTTATTCATTACAACGGTCGATAAACTCAGCGAAATATCCAGAAAATAACCTATTCATTACTGGACATACATATTAAAAACGTTCACGCAAAACATTTGGACATATCCTCTTCCCCTCGCATTTCATGAAAGGGAAATTTTTATATATAATAATTTAAATGTTTTATCAACATTGGCTTTCACCGGATCCATCTATTTTTATTGAGGAGACAATTTCCTTTTGTTATATTTTTCCGTTATTTACGTTCTTTAATAATCTCAACCCACGAGTTTTACATAATACATCTAGACGTATTACGTAAAAGTCGTGGGTGGTATATCCTATAAAATCGAGTGAATAAATACGGCTTACGTTTCCTTGCCGTTTATTAGTGTTCCGTAGTCAAAAAGGAAAACGAAATCATAAACTTCTTTGACATTCTCAGATAACATTTTGAGTCATAGATTCTTTTATTTTATTATCTGAAAAACAATATGCTAAATGCACATGGAAATTGTTTGCTTAATAAATAAAATAGCTTTTAATATTACATATTTGCAAGCGAGTCGATTTGTGTTTTATTTCTTAACTAGCTTTAGGTTAAGATTATGTTTACTTACTGACCAGGATACTTTTATTCCGGTCAATTAATATATCCCGGTCACTGCAAATGAAGTCGCGGTAAAAACTGTTATTAATTACATATTCAACAAGAATAGAAAAGCGGCGCCAGCGCATATTACACAATATAGTACCTTCAACTCATAAAGGAAAACGTATCAAAATATCGATCAATTGTAAATATACTTCTTTAATTTTGTTAATTGATATTGATCAATTAACCAATCCTGTTAGTGTTTCTAACTGTATTTTACTTTAATATAATTATTTTAAAGTTTATAAATGAAATACATATTGACAGTCAAAAATTAAATCATTTATTTTTTATTAAATTCAAAATTAAAAAAAAAACTAATAAAAAGTTCATGTGTGTTAACATGTTGCCTTTTTAATTTTTAATGTGTCTGTTAATCGATGTCTTTACAATTTCTGTACCATTTACGATTATTACTTTTCAAATTACAGTTTTATTCTTTTGTAAAACAACATCTAAAAATATATTTAGCATCTATACTCTGTAATATTTACAAGTATTATATTCTAGCTAGAGAATACCAGTCCTATGTTATCGGATACGAACAATAAGATCAAATATTAATCTCACAGACAATATAGTTCGCAAGTTTATTTTTCTGTCTGCAAATTGCAACAAAGCGAGAGCAGCTGCAGCTTGGATTTCTAATTAGATTAGAGATATTCTGTACTATGCACCCCAGACGACAATAAGGTACCGCCCCCATTAAACTTTGCTAACAGGAGCTGCCAGCAAGAAAACACAGACTCTCGTAAGCTTTTTAATTCAATTTTCTTCTCTCCGGCGACTGCTATAAACTTTTGACGATGCGTACCTTCTTACGTTTCAGTGACATACTTACGTATGTAAAAGACGTATAATTAGAGGATGCCCTGGAGGCATCAGTCGAAATTACCTGACTTTTTCTCAGTACCGCCGTCTTTTTACATTGATATATATATATGTAATTATTATACTTTTTTTCCTTATTAAATCTTTAACTTTACCAGAAACGAAATTGTTTTCATCTCTTAAATTATGAATATATATTATATTGTTAAGAAACACTACAATACAATGTAGAAGCTATTATTTTGTGATATGGCAATTACACTGTAGTACATCTTGTTCTATACATATTTTATCACATAAACAACAAAAACATATCAAATATTTGTATTTTTGTTTATTTGTAATTATTCTTTGGAAGGTAGTTTTTACAAATAACTATACGAAAGAATGGGATGGAAGCTTGTTTTGCAAGATTTACTACAGTATTAATTCAATTTGTAGCTAATTACCTATTCATTGATATACTCAAGTATTATTATCTATTGTATTAGTTCATGAATAGAGATCCTATTAAATTTCTGTAAGACTTAAGCCACTTTTATCATCAATGCACGTCACGGCTTTGATATTTTGACAGCTCGTTAGTATGGAAATTAGAAACGACGGTTATTCACCATAGAATTGTGTACTATATATTGTTACATATTACCAGATATTGCTTGCTGGTATAATATTATATTATCTGTGGACGACTTCATGTATCGAACATGCTGAACATAAACAAACGTCTAGTGTATCATTATATTTAGACTAAGAACTATCGTCATCATCATCATATAAGCCTTTAACTATCCACCGCTGAACATAAGCCTCCCTTGGGGAGTTTTGCCAGTAGTAGCCACGCTTGGCATGCGGATTAGCAACCACAGTTAGGCTTTGAAGATATTTTATTAGGGACGCTGCTGTCCATCGCTCGCCCTCCCTTAGTCGACACTTACGACACCCACAGGAAAGAAAGAGGTGGCCTATTCTATGCCGGGATCACACGGCCAAAGAACTAACTATATCATCTAAAATTTATTATATTCCAAAAGCAACCATTTTTATCTTCATCAACGTTCTTTTGCCGCTAAAAGAAAAGATCTAAAAGTGCTCGTCTAGAATATTTTGTTCGTAGAAAGTAAATTCCTTCGCTTCATCTTTTCAGATTTTTAAGTATCACAACAGACAATGCTCGATATAAATTTTCTTGTTCTTCTTTTCAGATTCACATTTTTTGGTACTTTTTCGATTCATGTTTCTTTAATGAAAGTTTTCACTTTCGCTGGTAGAACGCTCCCTTCAAAGGGTACTAACGAGTTTGACTTCACCTTGTGTTTCTCATTTGTGTAATGAGAAACAAGAATATTATATTATTTTTGTAGGTTTTCTTAAGGTTAATAATAAAGTGTTTTCAATTATTCAGTTCCAATAATTATATGGGGGAGTAAATTAGTACATGACTCAGAAAGGTTCATGCCATCATTCATAAATAAATGCCCAGCAGTGGGACATCAGACTATGCATAAATAAATATGCTGACCACTTCACCAAATTATTAAAAATATATATAAGTAATATGTATATAAATAGAAATCATTATGTATAATTCAACTGATAATCACAAAAATCCACATAAAACAACAGTGTAAGAATAATACAATGAACCATAGCATAGCAACAAAATAAAGTAGTGGCAACTTCACCTAAGTTGTGGACAAAGTTAGTTGTAACACATCTAATGGTTTACTAACGTTTTTGTACACCTAATGGTTTCCTAATTTATATATAACTAGTTAGTTGACTTAATTACGTACGTTTGACATAATGTGAAAAAATATCATACTTTATTCTGAAAATTTGTCAATTAAAAAACTTTAAAATAATCACAGTTGATAAAGCTAGAATATAAATACTAGAGGATAATAGAATTGTTTCTAACTAGCATAATTTTTGAGAAATCATCAAAAAACATTCCTTAAACTTACTTACGCGGTCCTGTTTTTAACACGTTTATATATAGATCATATTTATCCCATATCTACATATTATTCAAATATATTTTCATTTAAATAATACAAAAATCTATTTACAAATTATTTCAAATATAGAAATCTCCGGGTATTCAATTTTAATTTGATTAATTTTTTAAGCGTGATTTTACAATATTATTTGTTTTACGATATAGAATACTAAAGTGGTTATAAGAACGCTATATTTTGAATTAATTAGAAAAAATAATAATTAAAACGTACAAAAAAAAAACTGCTACTACTTGGTAGTTTCCAACGAAATTAATCAAGAATGTTAATCATACAGTCACGTGCCTATAATCATTTCTTTACTTACTATAATGAGGTCATAAAGTTTATGGCCACAATACGGTTAATATAAGACCTTTACACAAATACATTTATACTGAAATTGTTATGGCGAAACCCTGTAGCACGTGGTTATTAAATATGTAATTAAATTCTACTTGGGTGTTCATTAAATTAATATAATTTTACTATCACTATTTAAGAGCCGTAAGATTTTTCGGATGAGGTAAGAGGAATATTACTTGCTTGGCATGTTATGCCTGTGACTATATTATCAATGTCGCAAGAAAAACCTGGACATAAATAATCCGAGTCAGACATTTTATACGCATCATAGTTGAATCAGACATTGAGTATAAGTAATAATATGTTCTACATAGCCATAAAAGTCAGGTCAGTAAGTCACTATGGACAAGTTTTTAGGAAAGTTACAAGGAATTAACTACCATAGACCGCATTGAGATAGATCTAACATAGTATGCTGCTAATAACAACTTAATGACATCGCTAAATCTCATTAACAACAATCATATCTTTTTCCGAATGCTGAATTACAGAAACTCAAACTTTTTTCAAAATCCACTTTGAATGAGTTTTCCAAAGTCTTGAAATAACAAAGTCCGTGCAGTCAAAGCCTGCCTATAACCAATTACCAAACTCTTTCGAAGTTGATTCTTAAGGAATAGGTATGTGTATGAGTTTGTTCGTTTTTTTCTTTTTGGTATTTCAGACTTGAACTGTCCGCTACTGAACACAGGTCTCCCTATAGACTGCCCTGGTATTTACCACTGGAAAGAGGGGGGTTAGCCAGTAATTTCTACACTTAACAGACAGGTTGGCAACCGCTTTGGTGATGTTTAAAGAGGGTCACTGCTGCCTAATTTTTCACAGACACGCAGACGAAGCCGCGGGTAGGTATAAAGTAATATCTCATAAACCATAAATATTATTAAAATGAATACTCATAAATGTTTATTTGGACAATAACTTACTGAGACCGTCCAAGAAAAAAAATATAATTGTCTAAAATATCGACTAAAAAGGATGGCCCAAAGTCATAAAGAAGTAATAAAACTTGTCCACCAATTTTATGATCAACGGCCGCCGACCGTCTGTGCAATCTATTTGCCTCGTAGGGATTCAATTCAGCACCGACGATAAAAACAATGTGCCACGGGTTCATCTTGATTTGTGTTATAAATTATTAATTTCATCAACCGACTCGGCAACAGATGAGTTTCTTAATTCATTAATGTATGATACGCTACATAAAAAATTTTTCACTCTATCTGCTATTAACATCTCCACTGCTGAACATAGGCCTCGCTCATAAAGAGAGGTTTTGCCAGTAGTTACCATGCTTGGCAGGCGGGTTGCCAACCGCAGTTAGGTTTTGGTGACGTTTTAAGAGAGACGCTATCGCCCATTCCTCAACCATTAAGCTCCTTTACGACTCTTACGACACCCACAGAAAAGGAAGGGGTACTCCATTCTATGCTGGGACCACACGGCAAACAAAAATGTATATATTTAATATAATTCTAGAAGATACTTTATGATAAATTAATCGATAGAGTCTACCTTTCGTGTTTCATTCCACTTTTGTGATTATTGAAGTAAATTTTTCGTTTTCAATAAAATCTTAAAATACAATCATCTTCATAAACTTGAGGCTGATCTTGCTGATCTTGATAAACTAGGCCATAAACTTGATCATCATTGTATGTTGCATAAAAATAAAAAATCTATAAATTTATAGCAACTTGTTGTCCACGAGCCCGCCATCTTTCTACATGAAATGTAGAACTGTTAAAGACCCCTATTAGATTTTATATCACCATCATCGTCGCCATTTCGTAACTCCTTCGAAAGAGCGTACCTTCATTAAGTTTAGTGTTGTGCTCGTGCCCTTTATTCATTAAACGTCGGGACGCCACATTAGGTAGAAAAATGTTCCGTACTTAAGGTAGCCATTTGTTCTTAATAGACACGAGAGTTTATTAATAATACAAGCCAGGTGCCAATAAAGACAATGACTGGAGAAGGTACTTAACTTAAGTCGACTTCAAAAAGCAAGAATTTGTCAATTTTCTAGTATTTTTTTAGGACAGTTACACAATATTTTAAGAAAGTTACACCATAATAATAGGAGTATTTTCATCGAACCGATTTTATGTATTTCCGTGGTCGTTCACTTTTTTTTACTTTATTTAAAATAATAAACAATTAATTGTAGAGTATATTACTGAAAAATGTTACTTGAATTAATTAATGTTTGTACAATCAACACCATTATCCTCTAATTATTAATTTTCAAAACAAAAACACAGTTGTACAAATAAATGTGGTAGTATTATAAGGATTCTACTCGTACTTTATGCTAGCAGTTCCATTACTTTCTTTTTATAAGAAACTGACAGTGCAAATAAATCTAAATCTAGATTTATATCGCGCCCGTTTCATATATTTTCAATTATTGAAATATAATTTTTATATTTTATTAATATTTCTATCGATGATGATGAATATTTCCATATCAATTTACAGTTAGTAAATTGCCAAGTGTCTAAACAAAATTAATGTCTAGACTGTAAAGAGTATATTTACCTATACTGACCTATAGTCAGGTAGGTCTCTTTGGGAATAAATAAGGTTCTTATTTACCTCTATATAAATTAAATTCCGAGAAATTTATTTTATAAAGTTAAGCATTTATAAAGTGTATTATAAAAAGATTTAATGTCAGAGATTTGCTATCAGTAAGGAAGTTTTAGAAGTGACACGTGTAATTTAATAATTTTGGATATTTTCGTCATCTGTCTCGATTATTGATATATCTCTTAAGTTTTACTTAGGTGCTTCTCTGTTGAAGAAGAGCAGAGTTCTTAGTAAATCAAGATAAAAGTTGGCACAAAAATCGTTAAGACAAAATCTAGGTTGAGTTCGTTGATGGGTCAGATCGGACGCTAGTGATAAAATTATGCTCGTATAAATTAATTATTCTTAAATACTTACTTATACCTTTATTATTTTATCAATAAACATTTTCTAGCCATAACAATGAGGTTTCCTACCATTTCCACTTAACTGAGTTTACTGAAATTTTACTATCACATTTACTCAGTTATAGTTTCACATATGAAACTATATCTAACTTGTAAACTATAGATACTCATAGTTACAAAATCTGTCCACCAAATTTGTAAAATTTATAATTTCAATACACCTGTACTGCTTGATAAACAACAAATTATTTTTTAAATAAATTTAGTACACAAATTAATCTTCTATATTTGTATAGATTTATATAATATAAATTTTTTATGCTATATTTTATGTTTACATTTAAAATTAGTTATTTTTATTTTTATATTACGATGTATTCATATTTACATGTATCTCAGTTGCTGTCTCTGCAGTAAGGGCTTTTTGATTGCATTGTAAACAATTAATTTAATATATTAATTCAATATGTTTTCCACCTATATAGCTGTGGTACCATATGCTTAATTTTCCACAAGCAATTCCAATTGTTTTAAAATTTGATGATACCCCACACGTCCATTTCGTCTTTTATCGCTAAAATGTAGCTTCAATGGCTGAAAACAAGGGGCTCATTCGTCTGTTTAGACAGCGCGCTGCAATCAAACACTCAGCACTAGAACATTTTCCACTAGATTTTTATAGAGAGACCGTAACAAAAACAACTCTGAAGAAAGCGAACAGAAGTGACACTTGTGTCTTCGGAGGAAATTACTTAAACTGAAGTGAGGTGTCGACAAATAACAGCTTTTTGAGAAAGATACGCATTACGGAATCGAAACGTCGATATTGATGTTTGTAAACAGTAACGGTAGTCGCGTAGCTGTTTAGAATTTCATGGTTCTTTAATCCGGTAAGTGGAATTTGTGTAAGACGATTGTGGCGTGAACTTAACGCCCCATACACTTGTGTACAGAACTGAATATTGCATAAGATGCCTTATTTGTCTCTGAATATGTGGCTATATGTATATGAATGTTTTACCCAGATAAGATGCTCAATTAGAACTGCCAAAACCGCAAATAAATCATTTAAATCACTTATACTTAAGTAATATAATTTTAGAGATAGAGAAGACGGAATTTATTCCATGAACTACTTGTATGACTATGAGGTATGATGTAATTAAATCACACTAAATAAAAATCGATAGCAAAATTTTAATATAATGCCATTGCAAAAAAAAATAGCTTTAAATATTTTATATTTTTTCGACCGCTACTAATGTAAAAAAAATATATATTCAATTTTACTACTAGAATACAAGGAAATTAATAAAACTATAAGAATGAAACATCATCATCATTTCAGCCATTATTTGTCCACTGTTGGACATAGGCCTCCCCCCATAGACTGTCATAAGGAACATTCTCAAGCCACTGACTCCCTGCGATGCATTTGACGTCGTCACACCATCTAGCGGGGGATCTTTCTTCACTACGTTTACCCGTATGGGATAGCCGCCACTCAAGAACCTTTCTTTCTCATCAGTTGTCGGTTCTTCGAGCTATGTGACTAGCCCATTGCAGCTTGGTTATCCTTACAATTATTAGAATGAACAAATGTAATTATTTATTTATTATATAATTATAATTATTTATCATTCAGAAAGCTTCCTAAAAATACATCTGCTCATTCATTTGGGCACTTACAATACGAGTAATGTAAGCAATAGCACATATTAATGTAGACAATACAAGTACTTCCTCGTTTTCATTGCACGCACTTAAAACAAAAATATATTACAATAGACATAATTTCATTAAATACCAGAAACACTGGTAATCTCATTTCAAATAGTTTGGTTTCCTCCAACTTTTCATTATAAAGAGAACGAAGAAACGCGACTTTACAAATTGACCGTAACTTCCCCGCAGTAATAATATTAAACTGCTGGACTTTCAGCAGTATGCTCAACAGAAGTTTAACACTAAAATGTTTTAATTTGCACATTCTTTGGTTTGCTTTCTTGGCCAAATAACAAAGAATAGTTCTAGAATAAATTTATCTTTTACTTTCACAAGTCTCCACAAATTATTTCATGATCTTTGTAGACGAAAGAGACTAGTACTATTCGTCGTGTATAGAATTTATTTGTACAACGCCATCTAGTTCCAAAATCATCTTCTTCCTGACCTTATCCCTATTGTTTAGGATTGGCGTAATATGATTTTACATTAGGTTTGGCTTTTGATTTTACAACTGTGGGAGTATATTTGTATTTATTCTGCAGGTGGTGCAGTAAGAACAAAAGGATTGAAAAAAAAGGAAAAAGTTGCTAAAAAAGAATTAAGGATTTATGGCGAAAAGGAAACGTGGAACACTACAGCTGCCCGGGAGGCCGGGGTCGCGTACCCGTGTACCCTTACCCTAGAACTAAATAGATCATTAGAGGCGAACACCCTTGACTAGTTCCAGTTTCAAAATAAAACTATTACTATTAAAATATCCAAACCAATAGAAACAAAACATACTTATAATAGTTAAATATGGAAAATAATACCAATATATTAAATAGCAACACTGCAAAATACATTATAATTATTAATTCTTTTATTTTTATAGAATCACCAATAATTCAGAATAACTAAAGTATAACGTGATTTATTAAACAGTCAAGCTAAATTAAATCTTACAATCTTACACATCCCACATTTTATCTTTGACCATTCAAAGTGGTATAAAAGCGTAGATAGGCAATTTTAATCTCGAGGTGCCAAAGAAATTTAAGCGCAATTCCTCTACGGTATCAGTTAATTTAAAGTTAGCTGCTTCTCAGCTTTAATTGAATTTCTATTACTTCGTTGAAACACGTCCTGTTGGTGACCCGAGTAACGATATCTAATACCTTATAGTTGTTAAAGTTAGAAATTTTTTAATAAATTGGGCTTATATTCACACCAAGCTGCTAGGAAGCAGAGTAGATAGAAAGGATCAAGTGCCAAAGTCTCTGCTTTTACATTCATCTCTTGTTTAATCCACTTCCATATCGAGGATAATACAAGATCAGCAAGATTGAATACGAAACATTTAAATATCCAAATATCTTTATATATTTTCAAGGCTTTAATTATATTGGTATGAAATATATAATTAGGATGAAATAATTTATATAAAACTTTGTGTTGTAGCGTACTATACTCAATGAATAATTACTCAATAATTATAATAATTGTGTAGACATTTCATTATTTTCCATCGTTCATACCATGTAATCGTAATATGTTAGAATTTCATAGATGTAAATATACCTATAGTTAATGTTAATTTACTTAAAGTTAATTAATAACTGAATAATATATTCATTTATCAATCCATCTAATTTGAAATTCTATTCAAAGTATTTTAATGTAGGTACTCGATACAATTATAATGACTACAGTACTCTACATAATTCTTACTAATATTAAAAATGTAAAATTCAGTTTCTTTGTTTGTTACCTCTTAGCATCTTAAAGGATTAACCAACTAGTATGAAATTCGATATACCCGTATTACTGACTACATAAAGACTATTTTATCATTTCAATAAACATACCCTAGTCGCGCAGACAAATTCACAAGTAAAAATTTGTAACACAAAATTTCATTCTATTAGTTATTTTACTAAATGTAATATGAAGTACTGCCTTTACAGATCTATAATTATTTCCAACATAGAACTTGAGCAAATCACAACCTCTATCCTTTGAACATATTCGGTAATGTAAACCAAGACCCTTTGGGAGCAACTCGGGGAACGGAAAACGCTACTCCATGCTATGCGGGCCGAATATGCGTTAATCGCAAACTACCCTCTCTACACCGAACCCTGTTCTCGCGGACGGAATAACAAATCTACAGAATTGAATATTACCTACAGATGTTGAATATTTATTACGGATTCCTGGACACTGTTTATGATAAAATTACTTTTTGACACCATCTTTATTCAGATCACGTCAAATAGACGAATTAGATATTAAGTTATTCTGAAGTCGAGTTCTAAGAACTGGAAGTTACAGTTTCCAATTGAACAGACTCTTAGTATCGCCTTCAATTCGCCAGTTTAGGAGTTCAGTACAAATAAATAGGTCGTTGTCTTTATGAGAGCGTGGTGTACATAATAATAATTACTGATATTATAAGTGTAAAAATGATTTTGTTTAATATCATAACATCTTAACCAATCACTGTGAAATTGCATAGGACGTAGGCAATTTTTTAGCAGTGAATAAATAGTCACAGGTAAAATCACTAGCTTTAAGTTCTATTTAGAAGTGGATAATATATAACAATAACTATATATTATAGGTACAACATCTGTATACTGGTCCAATAAAGAATATGTTAAAAGTCTGTTATCCAAAAAACAATATTCGATAATGGACTTTTAATATATGTGAAAATATATATTCGACCGATATGGACGATATCGAAATGGGTGATGACCTTTTTCTGCCATCAACGTCCAGAGGAAACCAATATATAGATATCGGGTGAGTACTTCTATTAGCTTGCTACGAGTAATAATGAAAATAAAAATTCTACAATTGTCGATTAAGCACCGCTAATAGAGAAAAATGAGCTCTTTTTTTCTTACCGGTCCATGCTTAAAGTTTTGTCTAAATTCAACACATAAATATACTACATATACCTATACAATGTACTAATAAAACTTATCTGTCTTAATTTTTTTTTATACAACTTAGAATGGCAAACAAGCTGACGGCCCACCTGATGGAAAGTGGTAACCGTCGCCTATAGACATGAGCAGTACCATGGACATAACAGAGTATACTGTTTCGCCCATGATACCCCCATGCCTTGCTATTCCTGAGGACTCAGGTGTTATTCCTCCGTACCCAGTAAACTCACGCCATATCCCATCCTTGAAACCGAAACACAGCCTAATTATATTCAATACTAACTTTTTAGCCATGTAGGTTCCTGCATAAAATAGACCACCCATTCCTTCCTCGTGGGTTTCGTAAGAGGCGAATAAGAGAGCTTATGTTGGAGGAATGGGCAGCAGCTTCCCTCTTAAAACAACCCAACTATCCAACCCACTTACCAAGCATGGCAACTACTCGCAGATCTCCAGTTCAGCAGTGGACAGTTAATGGCTGACAAACGACTAGCTTTTAGCCCGCTACTTCGTACGCATAGTTTCAGAAGTATGTAAACTAATGAAGATGGCATATAAATATAAAACACACCACATTTTAAATTAGACCTTCAGGCACACCACTATGGAAACTGCATCCCATTTGATGCAGTAATTTTTGCCTAATGCCGGAACAAACAAACATACGAGCAAAATTTCTAAAAATTATTATTAAGGCTCCTATTAATCTTAAGGTATCTCATGTTTTTATTTTAATATATCCCATGAACAAATAAAATTGTAACTATACAATAGTTACAATTGTATTATATTAATAAACTTCTTTTATATTTATTTTATAAAAAATACTATATAAGCAAAAACGAGTAGTTTGAACGTAATCGCTTGTTGATACCCAGGAGATATTAGATTTGCTTTCGCATAACAACGACTGTTTGCGAACAACTATTCATTTCCCCTCTTATAGTTCCTAATAGCTATACTATTATATTATCTATGTTGATAGTAGCTTTAACTTATCCTTTTAATAAAGCTTGAATTGACTTCCTCTGTATCTATTTTCAACCGACTTCAAAAATGGAGGTTCTCAATTCGATCGTATCTTTTTATGTTTGTTACCTCATAACTGCGTCAGTTACAAACCGATTTGCAAAATACTTTTTTAACTAAAAAGAAATATTTAGACATTAGTTCTGTAGTCATTTTATTAATATCGGTTTAGTGATTTTTTTTGTGGAACACAGTTTTAAATTATTTTAAATATCTGTCTTTATCTGTCTTTCTTTAAATGTGAAGAAACTAAAAAAAAAATCTAAATGTTTATCTCCACACCAGGACTTCTCCACTTCCTCAGAGGCATAATCTATTTTAGTAGAAAGTTGAAATATGAAATTATCATAGGAACAGTTTTTAAATGAAATTCGTAACAAATCGAAACATTGAATCGATTAATCAGTTTTTTATTTCTACTACTATTGGGCATCAGCGAACTTATGATCGAGTCAATTATTCGTTTGTTTATATTTTCATTAAGTTCTATTGAAACTGATTATATATATATATAGTTTTTTAACTACAACATCGCGATTTTTTTTTATACTACCAAACAAGCTAACGTTCCACATAAAGAAAAGTAGGAATCGTCGTCTGTACACATGAACAACATCATTGACATAACAGAATACACTACTATGTCCATACTACTATGTACTCCTCACCGTGTAGGTCCCGAAATAGAATAGGCCACCCCTTCTTTGTCCGTGGGTGTGGTAAGAGGCGACTAAAGGAACTTAATTGTCAAGGGATGAGCAGTAGCTTAAAATATCATAAAAAGTCAAATTGAAGTTGCCAACCCCAGACGGGTTGGGGCCAAGCGTGAAAACTACTGGCAAAACCCCCCTTATGGGGGAGGCTATGTTTAACAGTGGACAGTTAATGGCTGATACAATAAGAACTCCTCATATGTTTCTATCCCTGATGACTACGATTTTATGCCACTATACCTTGTAATTTTGCTGCCATATCTTGCCCTTCAAAATGAATCAGACATTCGCAGCTTCACGACATTAACACGAGTGGGATAGAGGCTGATGCGGATGATTTTTGTACAAAGTCCTCCTCCGGTATCTAGACAGTATAATTTCGAATATCATTCAATATGAATATTATTATTGGGACTTGTACATCGCTTCCGTATAAACCATAGCCCGTTCGAAGCTTGGCGTGTCGGTTAATTGAGCCGGGCAATGTTTGCGTTGGCGCGGTGCCTGTTGTGTGTTTGCGAACTGCTGGCCGTCTCTCTCACATTACCTACCCATATGCTAAGGACATTACCGCACCCTTACATACTAAGATAGTTTCAAATTTATTTAGAGACATTTCTTATGTAAAAACATAAATATAAAATGGAAAGTATGATTTACATTATGCATTAAGATGTAAGTATATACTTATAAAATTTTAATTAATAAATATATATATATATATATATATATATATATATATATATATATATATATATACGTACTACATATGTTCTTACATAATAAAAATGTGTGTATCATTTGTATTAAGTAATAATAAAAGTGAAAAAAGAGTTTTTTTGATGACATGATTTCTTTATAAAAAAAATATTTAACAATATATAAGCATAGTTGATAATATTTTTTACTATATTATTAATTACATAAATACCAACTACTTTCTGTAATAAAAATAATTAACTTCAAGTAATAAAATAGATAAAATTAAAAGTTACTAACAAAAAATAACAATTATATTGAATCAGTTGTATTTTATTTTATTATTAACAAACCTTGTCTCACTGGCAGGTAAAGGTCTTCTTCATTTCCGTCCAATAGTTTTGTCCAATTATTTAAAATACTTTATTCTAATGAATTATAAAAAAGTTTTTGTTTATTTATACACGCAAACAGTTTTTTAAAATTGTTTTTGAAACCTATTAAAAAATAATATAATTTCATATTTACGTTGTAGCGTTCTTATTAAAATTACTTAAAATTTCAGAAATAACACATATTCAGTACAGTCTACTGATAAACGAAAGGCGATGTAGATACTCGAATACAAAACAACTAAGATTAGAATACATAATCAAATTAGCTGCTCTCCCGTACACAATAAGACCCAAATGTTTCCATTACCAAATAAACCCCAAAGTAAATATATGTAATAATTCAACAACCTAAACAGGTAAAAAGGAAATTTCCACAAAGACGCTAATGCGAGTTACACCACGAGGTGTTAGAAAATGTAGATAAAACATTAATATGTATGAGGCCCTAAGGCTTGCGTTTAGATTTTAGACGGCTCTCAATGAATAAAGAACGCTAGGTGCCCTAGTTAGGCATTGCGTGACTTAAATTCGATGCTATCAGTTCGACGACCAGCCCCTTCGACTCGTTATCAGTAGCCTGGCTTTAAGGCAGGAAATAAAGCATTCGTGGTGGCTATAATTACTGAATGTGCTTGAAGATAGACGAGGCGTTGAAGTCGTAACGACAAAAAAGGATCCGATTACCTGCGAAGTATTCGTATATACTAGAAGGAGAATTTTGTATAAGAATTGTCTACTTGGGTACCTCTAAACCACTCCTTTTTTTTCATGCTCTTTATGATAATACAGTGAATTTGCAGAGTATGGAAGGATAACACCTTAGTCCTCAAGAATGACTACGTATGAAGGATAGATTAGGCATCATGGTGCATTGCGTATATGGTAATGTTGCTGCTGTATATGTGAATTGTCGACGGTTATTACTTTTCATCGTATGAGCCGTCAAGTTATTTTTTTTTTTACTTATAAAAAAAATCCCTGAAACAATTTTATGTAAAGCAACTATTAAATTGTGCACATACATCATTTACCATGACATATTCTTCTAATAAATCAAATACAAATTCAAATACATGTTAAACATATATTTATTCTTTAGTAGACATCTTAATCATATTAGGTATAATGCAAATAATTATATTTATACCAGAGCCTTTCACAATCAATATCAATACAACAAAGAATTCAAATACTAGTTTATTCAAGCACTTAATTGATTTGCAGAATATCGAGTTCATCGTAACATAGGTATATATAGAATAAACGACACGGAAATGGACCTGAATGCAGTGAAATGTCGTTTTCAACTCGTGAAAACAAGCAAACAGCTTAAGCATGTCCAGCGCGAGCATCCGTCGTACTGGGAATAGGACTAAATGAGCCCTAACGTCCATTTTGACGGTAAATTGAATCCGAATAGCAGAGAATCTCGTTTAAAGCCCCGGTAAATAGCGACTTGTAAATAGGTAGGGACGTGGAAAACATTTACGGACTCAATCCACCCTTTTGCCTTTTCTGCAAATTAAATGAGAGTGTACCTACTTAGCTTGCGACACGGGTTGCGCTCGGTTTGTGCGCACTCAGCGCTCCCGAAAGTAGTCTCAAAACTGCTAAATAATTACTGAAGCCGTTGAAGAAATTAAAAATAACCATTGCTACCTCATCACGACGAGACTGATTATATTAAAGACAGAAATATATTTCTATTCCAAAATCTAATGAACCGGACACACAAAGATCAATTGTTACTAAAATTCAAAAAGTTCTATGTATTAACGACTATATTATATAAGATAATCCAATTATATGTTTCATTAATCTACATTTCAAATTACCATAGCAAATAAAGCAATTCACAGTTAATGCATGCAAGTTAACACACGCGCAAAACGACAACCTAATATGATATAGCACCTAACATTACTCCTTTGGGAAAGTTTGGGGCTCTGTCGTGATTTACATAGTCAGACATTATAGGCTTAATTTCAAATGCAAATCGTTATTGCATAAACGGTTTAATAACAAATCATTTAAATATTTCGGTCATTTTTAATGACATTTTCGCTGAAATGAGCCTTTCATATATCATATATTTAAAAACCAATTTCAAATAGCCATGGTATGAGAACAGAATTTGAATCCTATTATGTTGAGCTGTCAGGAGGTTACATTTATCATTGTAATTTATTAAAAGATCCAAGTGTAATAATTGAAGAAGAATTATTAGTAATTACGTAATTATGTGTATTAACTTGCATCAAATAATTAAATTGTAGACTATATTATACAAGTTTTTTGTTAGCATTTTACTGCACATAAACAATTGTATGTACATTTTGTTACATGTTACATGTAAATTTTTAAAACTTTACTTATGGTTTATCGATCTTTGTGGGATTTATGGAATGCCTAGCCAAATGTGACTACGGAAATATATTGATTTTTCTTTAAGCTTATGTATAGTATTGTAGAAAAAACAAATACCATCGTTCTTGATTCATTTAAACTTTTATAAGAAAAATAAACAGCTTGATTGACATATTTACATAGTAACTATACGAAGCACAATGGACTAACTTTATGCTACGGTTTCTACGGATATATTAAATACTAGCTTTATGGATAGGGAAATGTTTACTAACCTGGATAAAAAGTGGTGGTTTAATAGTAGAACGTGTATACCAAATTTTATAGTGATTGGTTAAGCCATTAAGACGCTATAACGTAACAAACAAACTCACTTTCATATTTTTACGATTGGTAAGGTTGTACCTGGTCCATTGAATTTGTACTAAATAATCTAAGATATTTTCTTAATAATTTCCCTACAAATACATCTTAAATAAACGCAAAATAGACTTACAGTATTAGAAACATTTAAAGTCGACATTCCATTATTCAAAGTTTAAACAGTTTTTGGTTTTCCACGGTAAAACACTAAAATTCACCTCCCAACTCTCTGTAACTGTTGCCACCGATGCAATAAATTTTATGCATCCAATCCCGTGTCAACTTAAACTCGATTCGCTGCATTTGGGAGTAGGACTTTAAACTCGGCTGCCTCTGAATGGATAAATAGAATTATTTCCAAAGGAAATAACAAGGAGGGCTTATCTTTGATGCATGGTTGATATAGCATTAGGTTCATTACATTTTGCTTGAAATACGCTCTTTATAGTTCAGTGACTGAGACGAGCTTAGTTCTCCTTACTGTATACAATATGCTTATCTTATAATAAACCCAAAATTATAGCGACTATAACACACCTAAATCACGAAGTACAATTTCTGTTACTAACTTGCTGGACGTGACTTATTAATTTTCTAGATGTAACAAGGGAATCCAATTTGTCTCATGAAATAATATATTAAAAGATCTATAGAAAAGTGAGCGTAAGCAATAATTTTGATATAAGAATAAAAAATGTATGCAGAAATGCAGCGTAAAAATGATTTTTTTTTTTATATACAACTTAGAATGGCAAACAAGCTGACGGCCCACCTGATGGAAAGTGGAAACCGTCGCCTATAGATATGAGCAGTACCATGGACATAACAGAGTATACTGTTTCGCCCATGATACCCCCCATGCGTTTGCCATTCCTGAGGATTCAGGTGTTATTCCTCTGTACCCAGTAAATGGATCTTATTTTATTCCTGTTATGAACAAACTTATCTAAACTTTATCCGGAAGTCTTTTTCGGGGGGAGTATTTTTAATGGATGAAAATGGAATAGTATCAGTACCTGCGCTAACGGTATATACTGGCGGGACACTAATAGTAGATGATAGGTGAGAATGATGGTAGGTCAGTCCGCCTATCGTGAATAATTGAACAAGAATTAACGTCGATGATGCTAACAATCGATCTTTTAGAACCCATTACACATTACATAACAATCCTCCCCCCCCCCCCCCCTTCAGCGGAAGTACGGCGCTTTGCGTCACAGCATTTCATCTCCCACTACGACCTGCAGCTTGCAGAGCCAACGAGGACATTCATGCAGACAAGGGTAGATGCGGAAATAGCGGAATCTGTCTTCGTAGAATTTAGAAATATATCTGGCTAAATAGCAACAATTAATTTGATAAATAAATCAGTACAATCTTATAATATTTGATACAGTAAGAAACAAATACATCTGGATTTGAACACATTGTATTAACAGCATAACGTTATATCAGTTGATATTAGAGCACGATGTTACATGTATGACTATTAACATATTTTTAATATTCTTTTTATTTATGCAATATTACAATTTAATTTAACTAAAACCATTTGTCAATAAGACATTTCAATTTACCATCAGGGGCTATTTAATTATTCGAGTGCTATTGTTGGTAAAAGCTTTTTGAGAATTTCGCCCACTGAAGATAAGCAGAAACCCAAATTTGCTGTCGAGTGGCCATGTCAATGTCAACCATCCGTCCCTCGAATATCCATGGATTCTGTGTTGATTGCAAATTAGGTTAAAATGTGCTAATCAAACCCGGCCGCTTTGTAAAATGCTAATTAACCTAATGTTGAATGAATAGATACATGGACGTCAAAAATATTTATTGCGGTAATAATATTTTTTGGAGCAGATATTTATTCATTATTTGCGTTTATTCATTTGTTCTACTCTTGTAAATTTATAATTGTTACTGCACAATGTAAACTTTAGAAATCATAATTATTATTAGTATATTGAGAAAATTACTAAGATCATTATTACTTGCAGAATAAGATACATAATCAAAAGTACGAAAAATCTCTAATACTTTTTAGCAATGAGGAAACTGATATGTGTATAACTACTGTCTCGTAAAATACAATTCATAAACAGAAAAGCTAAACTCTAAAGTAAATTGTTTCAACCATTTTAGAATACAATCCTCAAGCGTTCCAGGAAACGCTTGTGTTTGTTTATTTTGGAAAATTCAACTCAATGGATAAACAAAATGAAGTGTGGACTCGCTTTTATTAAATACAAAATAACCCACATTGATATAAATTGATACAATACAACATTTATGAAATTGAACAGAGTATTGCAAAGTTTTGAACATAATATTCTCTTTATATTTCGCTAGAGCTAAGACACTGCAGATGTGCAAGTCATTCCGTACAAATGCTGAACAATATCGTGACTCTATTGACGGGAATTCAACCTGAAGCACATAAAGGGCATCGACGACAAAAGATTCTGTATTCGACGAAGAAACGAACTCAAAACCAGAGAAATTAAATTTTGTATCCGGGAAGTTTTCCACTGGCAATTCAGGTGCTCCCATATTGTCGTGCCAAACAATACCGTCCCATAGATAGCCTTCGCTTATATTTCATCCGGATAACAATGACCAGCAATATACTTTATTTTGAATCAAATACTTGCTGAAAATCTTATTATATGAATTGAAACTTTAATAATTTATAGTCTCAAACTCAATGCTTTCCTTATTGTATTCTTGTGATATCTACACGACCTTATATCACACATAAGTATGTAGGTACAGTAGTCAATTATATTCTTTATTATTTCCTGTTATAGTGGTTATATTATTTTGTTATTATTAGTAATTATTATTGTGACAAAACTAAGTGTTCACTTATTGCTCATGAGCGTACTACCTCAACAGTAGCGCACAAGACACTACATACTGCAAGAGTAATAGATCAATCTTACTCATCTATATCTATTATTAGGCTGTAATAAGTACTAAATATTTTACAACATAAAAATCTTATATCAGTCCAATATGTTTAAGGAAAATCCATCCTCATACATCTAAGCATTTGAAAGAATTCAATATTCAATGCTTTCTACAATGACAGACATGGAATTGGATAAAGTAATTGTGATAGCTAATGTTGTGTATTAATATTATATTTACAATATTTTAATACCGACGGATTCCGCATACATCGAAATTGTGGAATGTCACAGCCCTCCGACAAATATTTATTATGACCCAAATTAAACGACACGAGAAACCTTTCTGTGCTCTCATTAATAACCTCTAATTTACGATGTTTAAACAAAGAAGCGACGTAGGCCCAGAGTGAGGCCCAAACGTCGTTATCCGTTCGTCACTTGAAACAAAGGATCTCTCATCAGATTGCAAATTAAATTAGAACATCCTCCCAAACCTGTTTACACTGGCTCTTAAATGTGCAAGTTTTAAAGGGATGCTTAATTCATGAATCTTTGGCAAGTTTGACCATTCAATTTACATTTTACAAAGTGTGGCTGGACAGTGCACCTATTTGCATTTTTGGCTCGCATGTCACATTTACACATAAAAGCGAAGAAATTATGCAGAGCTTTTAAAATTATATTGTACCGTCTATCCTTTGCTTTTACCTTATAATTGCAATAGTGTCTTTTAGCGAGAATATAAAAAAAAAAACTAATTGATATAAAATAGCTTTAACTAGTACTGGACTCTTCAAATGTAGTAAATAATCTAAATAAATAATAATTTACGTAAATTACGTTGCCTTTTGGTTTTTGAAATATTTTAAATAATATAATATTTAGATTAAAAATTAGTTTTTCGAAATTTCTATTATAAAAACGAGACTCAATATAATGAACCTTTTTAAAAGTCGTGGAACGATGTATATAAGCGTAAACGTTGTGTAAAAAAAAACAATAAATAAAATACTGATAATGTTGAACATATCATTAAATAAACAAAATTTATTCATATTCCTAATAGGCACTGAGTAAAAAGTACTCTCAACCGACGAACTTGTATGAAAACAGAACAAGTAATTACTACATTGATAAATGTAGGGACAGCAAAAGATAATTGTGGAAATTGGTGTTCTATTCGTATTGTTTTACGCCTGTGAGAGACAATTGTCACGTTACAAAATGTATATTTTACAGTACAGTATAATCATATAAATTAGAAAACATACAGATTAATGCTTTGATTTCTAAAACGACTTAAAAAAAAGAGGTGAGGGTTGATGCGGCGTTTTTTTATATTTATTACCTCATAACTCCGTTATTTATAAACCGATTTAAAAGGTTATTTTTTTATTTAAAAGTATATACTTTTTTATTATTTCCATAGAATTTTTATCAATAACTGTTTAGTGGTTTTTTATTCAAATCAATAGAACTGATGTGACCACGATTGAAATCATTGATTTTATGAAACAAAAACTTAAATTGTTGGACACTACATATTAGTGATTTTGAAACGATGACCATATTCTACAAAAACTATAAAGAAAATTCTTTCTAAATTTGAGTAAATCAAACCGAACTTAGAGCATTCTATATAATGTATGTAATTGTGTATTTTCGAACCACTTAAATATTTAGAAAACAGAACCTTTTGAACAAATAATATATTTTAAAATAATAGAGCCGTAAGAGGAGAAACGATAAAAATAACGTTATTTATGTATCTGAACTCGAACCATTGGTGTTTACCAAGCGCATCCTAGACCCCTCGTAAATCGTTTAAAGGTTGGGCGTTCTCCATCCTCAAGATGGATGCCCTTGTCAGACTGATATATTTACTGTCCGCCACATCTCCCTGCCCACTCTTTAACATGTATCTGCAGTTGCTTTAACAAATAGGCTTCATGAATAATAAAGTGTATGCGGCAAAGAATCCGCAAGCCCAATGAAACATTAAGGTTCCAAAGGCCAAGAATGAAAGTGGAGTATGGCAGGTAGATACTATAACTGAAAGAAAGACGCATGACAAATGATATAGTTATCATAAAGGAAATTTCTCAATTTATTACCATATTCATCTGTTACTCGCATCATATAAAGTAATAGGAACATAAATTCAACAGTTTGTCTAAGATATTAATATCAAATTGTATAAGTATTAATAAAAGTAAATAATAACGATCAATGCATTTTAAATACACTATCGGGACGTAACGCGATGAAAAATTTTGCAGGTAAATAGTACCTATATACCAGCTTCTTTATTGCGGACGTTTCAATGTGGATTGCACCACATCGTGTTCACGACAGGACTAAGAAAGGTCAGTAATAAAGAAGCTGGTATGTACTGTACTATTTACCTGCAAAATTTTTCATCGCGTTAAGTCCCAATAGTGTATTTTAAATATGTATTTTAAATGCACATGTAAACAACGCGAAAGTTTAAAATTAACTAACAATCAATGCATTTTAGGAGACAAATATATTTCCTATATTATAAATGTGAATATTTGTAACGTTGGTTTCCAGGTGGCGGTCGACCTGATAGGATGGTATAGGTATTCCCCCCACACGAATAGGTTATATCGTAACTTTATACACAGGATATTTTATTAATTTATTTATTTAGAAATTACTCATTTATATACTCATACTGATTCATGGTTGTTTCTCGTAATTTTGCCCACACTCTTTATTACAATCTTGTAATAAACTAAAAGACATCATGTCAATAACGATATAATTATTAAATACCTAATAGATGACGGATATAAAATAAGTAACATATTTTCAAACTTAAAGCAAGAAAGAAGAAATAAATATATTTATTTTCCTCAATCTGCATGTATTAATAAAATAAACTATATCAAAATATTATGAAGATTAATTAAATTTAATATATCACACTGCTACCTTACTTATACAGTATACGGATATAATAAAATGTTTGCTTCGATTCAACGCAATCCACATTTTAACCATTCAATGCAACAATATTTTGATCCATATTATATCTATCTATACGCCATTTCCAAAGAAATTCTGTTTTGCAAAATATCGTTAGCTAAAATATATGAAAGGAAATATCCCCAGTGATTTATCCACGCCCGACCGTAGCCGCTGAACCTTGAAACCTGGAATTTTCGGGTGTGTTCTTAGATATGAGGACGTAATAAGAAAATAATGTATATGTTATATTTCAATTTACGAAAAATATATTTTTAGAAATAAGCATTTGAAGACAATGTGCGGCAGTTGTGAAGTTGTTACTTACATGTGGACATTTTTGGGTGTAGAATCCTAGATTACTTATATTTATGTAGAGATAAAGGAACGGTACCTACTAACATTTTGTTTTCTATTTTCTTTGATTTAGGTATTCTAGGTGGTTTTGTAGTTCTCTCTAAATTAGGTACCGTCGTCTTACCTATCTCTGTGATAAACAATAATACGTGCTTTATTGTGTTTCGATGTAACGCAATCTACCTCAGATAGTGCTTTATTTATTTGTCATACTCTCAAACATTATATGTACAAGTAAATCTGAAAGTTATATAGATACGAAAGAAATTAAAAGTGATCTCAATATTCTCGTATGAAAGGCATCAATTTCTATTATACTGTTCAAGTTATAAATTTGATGCAAATCTTGTTTATTATATCTTTAGTATATGGCATATATGACTGGTAAATGATCTGGTTTTCATTCGTATTAATTTTATTAACTCACGTGGGTGTAAGAATAAAATAAAAAATAATAATTAATTAAATGGTTATATGTGTATACATATCTAAACAAAAGGAATGGAAAATTTAAATTAAAAAACGACGAGATTATAACTTGAAACATGAGGCAAATCTGTTACAGCAGCGAATATAAAAATGGATAAAAACGGTAAGTGATAGTAAATATGTGTTGAGGAAACCCGCGTACATATAACATACGTAAAAAGCGGTAAGGCATATTACCCCATTTTTCATCTAAATCGTGTGACTTTTACCCGTTCAGGCGTGTAATGTAGCGCAGTTTATCGTCAGTAATCCTAACATAACAGCCTCTCTTCGCTATTTGGTAAGCGCTTCGGAAGAATTTCCCCACTAGTAGTAGTACTAGTATCAGTTTACTGGAATATTCTCCTTATATATGAATCCTAAAAAGAACGTACTCTCACCAGATAACATCAATACTTGTACAACTTTATTTTGACAAAAATTTAGTCTACTCCATTTTTAATTTTACAATATTAATGTTCAGTAACTTGTAATTAATAACAAATTTTGGTTTAAAAACCATTTTTCCCTGTTTACCATTAAGTACTACATAATATATTATTTTTGTATTGTACTCGTATTCTATCACCCGTTAACTGTCCACTGCTGAACACAGCTTTTTTTTTTATACAACTTAGAATGGCAAACAAGCTGACGGCCCACCTGATGGAAAGTGGTAACCGTCACCTATAGACATGAGCAGTACCATGGACATAACAGAGTATACTGTTGCTTCCTCCAAGACAGGGAATTTGCCAGTAGCTGCCACGCTTGACAGGCAGGTTGGCAACCGCAGGTTGGCTTTTAGTCATGTTTTAAGAAGGACTCTGCTGCTCATCACTCCATCATGAGCTTCTTTAGTCTCATTTTACGACACTCACTATATATTATACAACGATTTAACTCCAATAACTCTTGGAAATTGCCAGTTAAAACGCAGAAGCAGAAAACATAAATCAATGTTCTCGTTTATTGTTAACTTCCATAATATATCTCAATTTCCCGAATAGATGACACAGAAATTGTAGTGCAAAGTTTAGGCGTGTTTGAAGTTTGAAGCTGATACTATTGAAGTTTAGTTATGACATCCGGGAATCACGTACGACATTGGGGAATTTGCCCTGACACCTCGAAACCGCACTATTCGTGACTTTAGGCTGCAGATGTGGTTTCATAAGAGCTCCCTTCTTCGAATGCGCAGGGTGTATCCCTCAGAGAGTCAATTTTATAATCCTTACTATATTATAAATATAAAAGTGATTTCATTTATTACTTTATAATATCTAACTAATTACTATGAAATTTAGTATACATGTGCTATATATTCCTTTTTAAAAGGCCGACAGCACTGCTATGTCTCTTTTGTTGCGGGTGATCATGGGCGACAGTAATCATTTACCATCAGATAAGCCGCAAGCTCGTTTGCACCCTGTGTTATATAAAAAAAAAGATATGTAACGGAGAAAAAAATAGGCTATCAGTGAACATTTACGTGAACGAAGTAGCGTTTAACTAGTTTAATCAAACATGTCACTGTTTGATGACTCAACTCTATTATAAAACTTCTTATTAAAATTTCAAACATTATATTACAGATTTATTCTTTCTGCACTTTTCCCATATCTATTTGGGATCGACGTGATATGTTTTATTCTTCCATTCATCTCTATTCGCAGCCATCTCACTAGTCACCGCTTTTCTGGCCATGTCATCTTTCACACAGTCCATCCATCTCTTTTTGAGTCATCCTCTGAACTTATAACTATCCACATTCAATACGTAATACCTTCCTTACTACATTATATTTAAACTATGTATTAATAAATGTTACCATATCTAAAATTGTATCTTTCTATTCTGTCAATAAATTTACAACATTCATTAACGTTTACTCAGTGAGTAAAGTCTATTACTTAAAAACCGATTACTTGAAAAACTTTACTTAATAGTATTACTTTAATATCTCCATTATTTCAATAAATTCAACGTGTTAAACATATAACTCCAAATTAATTAATAATATACCTAACTAATTATAACACAATAATTCAAAAGAGTAAAAGTCTAATTTATTGTTAATCATTCTCAAAAGATTATTTGCTGATGTGGACTGTTTACTGAACACTAGACAAAACTCAAGTGGCTAAAATATTAACGTTAGTGAAAAATTAAAACTTAAAATAGACCAAAAGATCTACTACTGTGTACACTATAAAAAACAAACGATATCGAATATTATTCTTTAATAAATAAGGCATATTATTAATATTTTAGTAGATCAAAGACCAAGCACCCGTAACTAGTTTTGTGTCCATTTTCTCAATAACTGACTCAGAAAATTACTCAGTAGTTACCCCTACATTGTTTTCATGTAAAAACGCAATAAAACCAAACGCGACTGTAAACTGGGCTTTAAATTCGAACCACTTCATTTACTCATTGCAGCAGACTGTTATGGTTTGCTCGTAAAATCTAATAAGTTACAATCCACCCCGTCATGGACATGGTAAATCTGATGTTACCTTACAATTTAAAAGCATTTTTAAACGATCTACAAAAACAGGAGGCTCTCTATTTATCTGTATTTTATTTTTTTATGTATAGTACTATACTCGACATGTTCGGAAAATCTTAATTGATTTGGATGTTCTTTCGATCAATACTTATCTTTGAAGAGTAAAATTTTGCTAATTTTCGAGCAAAATCCATTCCACTATTACTAACTATAAATTTCGCGTTCTAAATTTTGTTATTTAATCTTTTGAGATTTAATTTAGTATGAATTTATAATATTCTCATAAAATAAGAATTAATAAACGTTTAGAACATAAGTGAGTAAATTGAAAAACCTAATAACATAATTTAAGATAAATATAACTACCTACTTATATAAACCATTAAACTGGAACAACCTTACATTAGTCTTCCAAAACTAAATGTCAATTGAACTTTTTATTAGTTTCAAGCCTAATGGATTCCTTTGCCTTTTTATTATTCGATAAACACGACAAGCTCACGGTTCATTTGAGGAATCCCTTTGAAGTGGCAACCGTGCACAGATCGTCTTGATGCCTTTGCCACGAAGAAATGACAACAGCGGTCTGAAAGGCCTGTTGAATTCGGTGGAATAAGCTCCTTCTGAACTTTTGTTATTTTCTTTTACGTTTCCTCAAGAAAAGCCTTCTTTTCTTAGCCACACTTTAAAGAATGTATTATACTTCTATATATATAATGCTAGCTTTTATCCGTGATTTCCTTTGCGTGACCGGGATGTAATTACTGTTAAGTCTATGTCCCTCTCCATCTCATTTAGAGGGTTTAAACC
Organism: Galleria mellonella; assembly: GCF_026898425.1. Lineage (NCBI taxonomy): Eukaryota > Metazoa > Arthropoda > Insecta > Lepidoptera > Pyralidae > Galleria > Galleria mellonella. The sequence continues at coordinate 451,318 of NW_026442179.1, forward strand.
AAATTTCATAGGTTAAACTGTTGGCGCTAAGAGACAACAAACAAACAAACTCATTTTTATATTTATAATATTAGTAATGATGTTCTGTTTTAATTACATAACTTAATTTATTTAATTTAATGTTTCCTGGAAAGCTTCATTTAGTTAAATTATTTTCTTTATTATTAAAGACATAAAGAATCATACATGGAATTTATATTGTATACTTATGTCAACATATCATACAATAACTCTTTCTTTCTTTCAAAATGGTGAATACCAATCATTCAAATTTATTAAATATTTGTGTAGAATAGAGAACGTACAATTTTATCAAAAACGATCAATTGTGAAAATGAGACTAAACAAGTCTCATTCATAAGTTAGTAGCTATAAAATATTTTGCTGTGTAGTGCCAACTTAGAATGTACTCTTCTTTCCCGTGGGTGTCGTAAGAAATGACTAAGGGAACTTAATAATCGAAGGATAGGTAGTAGTGTCCCTCTTAAAACGTCACCATAGCCTAACAGCGGTTGCCAACCCACCTGCCAAGCATGGCAACTACTACTATTAAAACTCCTCCTTATTGGGGAGTCCTATTATGTTCAGCAGTGAATAGTTAACGACTGATGTGATGATGATGAATATTATAACGGTACCTTGTCAACAAGATTTGTAAAAATTTATATTTTATTTTCTTTACTCAGCTACTCCTTTTCTTTTAAGTATTTGTTTTGTCACTGAGTAGGTTCTTGTATCTGTAACGACTATTTGTGGCACAGGAAATTCTTTCTATATTTACTAATATTATAAAGGTGGATGTTTATTTATTTGTCAAAATATCAAGAGGCAGCTCTTGACATTTTTACGGTTCAACCAATCATCACGACCTTTGACATACACGTAGATATTAGGATTTAGTTAGAAGTACAGGCTACTTTTTGTCTCAGACAACGAACATAATTCCAGTCAAGCAGACGAAGCCGCTGAAAAAATATGCCATTCATCACATTTGAACATATTGACTGTACTTAGATATTATCATGCGACTTCAAAAAGAAAAATTTTATTACCGATTTAGAAAATTATTTTTATCTGAACCTTACAAAATGGTCGTATAATTTTTTTTTTATAAAATCGATGCAGTAGTTTAGTTTTAAAATTAAAATAACTGGTTTTGCCAGATTTTTTTTTTTTTGTTTTTGAGCACAATCTTTTGTTATTTTATATCTAGTAGCATTCTACTAGATATAAAATAATGTTGTTAATATTTGAACTATCTAAATATTATTAGAAAATAAACTTATTAAAATGAATACGAAATCTCTGATGGAGATGCACTTAGCTTCATTTTGTGTTCCTGTCTGCTTTAAATAACATTATGCCGCCAGCAAGTACAGCTTGATAAATGTCTTTAAAAAATGTCTTCTGTCTCCTTTCAGTCAACAATGTTTTTACATTTTGTTTTGATATTCTGTTGCTGATGTTTGTTGAAGGTATAATAATAATTGGTAGGAATGAACAATAGTTTATTCCTACCAATTTATGATCCTACTAAAATGGTATAGTCCTCTCAAATAAAGTCCTCTAAAAAAAAGTAAAATTATGTGATAATTTATGGATTTAGTTTATCTCTAAACTAAATACCATTCAAATCCATTTAGCTATGTAATCGTAATTGGATAACATTTTTAATAATTTCCATTGATATTTGAAATTTGCTACAGAGATAGGTTACTTTTTATTTTGAATAACGCTGCAAAATCTCATCTGTTCGTTCGCATCCCTAACAATAAAAAACACTCTAAAGAAAAGAGCATATATTTAGACAATTAATAAGAAAAATGATGATAATGAAACGCCATGAAACATGACGATCCAATATTATTTGCAAAACACAGATCAACTCAAATTGCAATATGATAAATGCTCATATACTGATCCTATTGGAAAACTCATGAAATAGATTACTTACAGACGGCGTATTAAGATAAAATAAATATCAGATCTCCAGGAAAAAAGTTGTGAAATCCTCTAATTTGGAGCAGTAGTTTCTGCGCGATGATGAAACTAACATAGATACAAACAAACAATCAAAATTTCGAAAAAAAAAATATTTTAGTTTTTTCATATAAATTTTTCTTAAATATCTCCCATGTACAGACATTGTCTAGTTACATTTTTATTATATTATATTAGTAAGATGACTCAACAAAAAGTGATCAAATCGAGTACAGTGTTCACCGCAATTTCAACAGTCGACTAAATACCCATTTGGGATTATGCCGGGCTTATTCATTCATGTTTTTATTTCGAACCTTTCTACCGTTGAATATGTAAATATAACAGACCAAATATCAATTTTTCGTTCGTATTTATTTAGTCCAAACGTGCTTTCGTATCGAACGCAAAGGAAAATTATAATTCGAAAACTCTTTACTTTTATGGAAAAGAAACATCAAATACTCGGCAAATAATATTTACGTTTTTAATCCTCTTTGAACTTTAATATTTACATAACGTAAGATAAGCTGCTGTAGAAAATGTCTGTATATTTCATAACCGTTTTTAAAATAATGGTTGAATCTACATTAAAATATGGTATTTTTTTTATTCAACTTAGAATTACAAACAAGCTAACGGCCCACCTGATGGAAAGTGATAACCGTCGTCTATAGACATGAGCTGTACCATGGACATAACAGAGTATACTGTTTCGCCCATGATACCCCCCATGCGTTGCCATTCCTGAGGACTCAGGTGTTATTCCTCTGTACCCTGTAAATTCACGCCATATCGCACCCTTCAAACTTAAACACAGCCATGCAAACACAACTGCTTTACGGTTGAAACACTAATGGGACAGACGTACCCAAGCTAACGACTTTATTTATAATAGATAAGAGAAAAAACTAATTAACTGATCAATGTTAAGATGAAAATACTGCTATGGTTCCTTATAAGTCAACACTAACATAAGATTTTTTTTTAATTTTTACGAGAACATGATATATGGGTTCGCACGGGCGAGGTCACAGATAACAGGTACTCACTATAGGAAGGATATTACAAATTTTAAAAAAGGATGCTCGTTGACCCTTGTTTACATAATATATACATTTAACATGAAAAACAAAATACTTCGTTTGATGATTCCTTTTGAGACAAAATTCTATATGCATAGAAATATTAATGCTCATACGGACCTTCATTTTATTTTAATACTAGCTGTTAACCGTGTCTTCGCCTGCGCGAACCCTTTATCCTTTGCTTCTGTATTTCTGGAATTCCTTTCTAAATAAATGCCTATGGCATAATCATAACATCGCATTTACATCTGGAAAAGGATTACTTGAACTCTAAATAGGGATTAGCTTCAGTGTTAGCAATATATCCTGTCAGATCGACTTCTACGCAGTACCCCCTGAAATTATTAGTAGATAATTCTTAAATCATCGCGATACGATTAACTGGTCTTCATTCGTTCCCACCTGTCGTCTCTCACTAATACCCTGCCAATGTATGTCGATAGCACAGCCGGGCCATGGTTACCATTTCATTATCATAAATAAAAAATACACTATTAGTAAAACACTACTGAGCACGAGTCTTCCCAAAAGATCAGATATGTCTACTGCCACTATACTAGCCAGACGTTTAGAAAAAGGATTTTATTTAGAATTTTCCATCCCTTATTTCGTTCCCTTAGTCGGTTTTTATGACATCCTAGGGATGAAAAGAAACGATAATACAAATTCTTACTGTATCAAGACGCAAATCACATTTATCACATGGTTCACGTAATATAAAACTGATGTAGTCGAATGGTATGAGTAATTCGTACTACGAGAAAAGCATATGAAATCATTCTAATAGTTTCGCGTGCGTTTAATCTATGAATAAAGAAAATGCCTATTAATTATATTTTTATTTATTTTTAGTTTTTACCGGCGACTTTGAACAGGAGGAGCACGTGTGAAATTAATTAATATGGTATTTTCTTAATTCTCTTATAAGTTAATTATGGTTCTTAAACATTAAATATACTTACATATTATACCATCATCATAATCATTGCCTTGTCCTTTACCATTTTAAGTCTTTGTAGTATTATGCGTTTCTCTTCTACAAATCCCTATCAGCCGTTATATTTGGGTTCACGCCTTTTTTATGCATATTATCTTTTACAGTCAATCCACCTTCTCTTTAATCGTCCCCCTCTATTACATCCATCCACTATTCATATTTAACACTTTCTTTAAAATATCTCTTTTATCCCTCTAACACTGCGATATGTGGCAATCAATAGGTAAAAAACCACTATGTCAAGTCAAAAATCCATATTAAAAGTCATAATGTGTAATAGATAAAAATAAGTACACAACTGCTCTTGTCCTAACTCGACCCTTGTCACATATCCATCCAACTTAATTTCAACACCGAGGACGGGGCGTCCGTGGGGCGAAGGAAACTGACTCATTTTATTCGCTCATGGAAAATCCCCTCACAATCCCTTTTCACGGTGCACTATCACGTTATGTAACGGTCTGGACGTGAAAAGCGATTAGAGGACACTTCGAATTAATACTGTACTAAATCTTTTTTCTTTGTTAAACACATGTCAATTACTGAAGATTATGTTTTAAAACAAATAAAAGAGACATGGGTTAAGAGACGATAAATTTTGAAGATCCCATACAAACTTGACAGGTAGACGTGCCATCTTATATATTATCGTTCTTCGACCCATCATCATATCATCTGTTTTCTATCTTGTTGAAGCTCTTGACAGACGGATTGACAACCGCAGTTAAGTTTTGGTAATGTTTTAAGAGGAACGCTGTTGCCCATCCCACGACCTTTATTCTTCTTTCTTCTTTGACCCATATTTCTTTGCAAAAATCATCCAAGGAATCCAAGGAAGAACACGCTCGTAAAAGAATTCAAATAATTTTGATTTCACCCTATATATATATATATATATATATATATATATATACATACATATGTATATTAACGACCTTAATGGCGTAACGATCACTGGTTCACCATTCCTTATCATTAAACATAAGTCCTGTAATAAATTTTTTTTTTTTAAATTTGTTATCAATAATAATCAACTCGTTCGCAGAAATTCAAATCTATTGTAAATTTAACATGACACTGTCGAATTTGCTTAATAATCACAAGAAATTGTAACATCAATTTTTATCATGGAATCTAATAACGAGCGTCTTTTCTGAATGTTCCCCCCTCCCCCCAGGTCGTATTACTGGCAATAGATTTAATAACTGTCATCTTTATGATCTTATAGGCACTCGATTTTTAGTGTTCCGCTCCGAAATGGTGAATCGATTTTAGCTCCTGTCTGATACAGGCATTATGGACCATAGATCTACATAGAGGTTGACGATGTGAAGCAAGTAGGTAAAATTATCTAAAACTCCATGTTAATTATATGTATAAGTATAATAAACAAAAAATACTCTAGATTCCTGATATCTATGTCATTATCTCAACTTCTCATAAGTTAAAAATTACTACGAGTATTATACAATTTTCCAGTTGCAAAACTAACTGCATGTTACTTTTAAAATGAATCTGAACAAGATGTAAAGTTAACAATGATGAATACCTTATAGTTTGTTCAACAGATGATAGTTAACTCTGAGTACGAAAGTTTAAAACAATGACACAATAAGATACACTATAACAAACTCCCCTAACCCCAAACACCAACAAAAAAATCCCCTGAGACATGATTATCTTCGAAGACCAACTAGTATACAATAAATTGAGGTTAGTAGCGGAGATGATGACATATTAATACTATGGAACCCTCACCTAAGATCTTCACTCCATACTCCCACTTTTTATATCAAGTAACATCTGCCAACCCTCATTTCCTTTAGCCTACAACATTGTGGGAGGAATTTAGTCGAATGACGGTGTAATAAATTCGCCCGTTCATATGATCCATAAAGCTGGCCTGACGCACAGGACCCTTGGGACGCCAAATATAACGTAATAAAAACATTATGATGAGAATTAACTGGCTATTTGCATAGTATATTAGATAATCTTTGCCCCAAATATCGTTGAACTACAACTCTCGTTTAAGGAAAGATGCTTACATATTCATAAGTGTGAACAGGTGCTACCTATTATATACGATTCTTGTTTCTCAGTTCTAATATACTTGGTAGATTGAACTCCTTAGAAGCCTCCGCATTAATTATTAATTCAAGTAATGGAACTACTTACGTTTTCGTCTTGATCTTCTTATTTTAAGTTCTTTATACTAGTAGTGGGAAAGGGCACGTTTCTTGGTTCAGACATGTTTTGAAGACCAATAATGGAAAACATGATCTTATTGAAAATGGTTACCATTAAAAAACTATGCTCACTGTGACCTCTTGGCACATTCCGAACGTGACAATTCGGGTCGCATTATTCTATATTTATTTACTCGTAATTGGATTGTACAGAGTATACAATTACTGTTATTTACAAACAGTCATATACTAATTGACCCCTAACCATATTATTAATGCACGTAATTTTCGCAAACTATTAATAAAAATCGCTAGTAATTGAAATGCCTGCAAATTTGAAGGTGTAAAAGAATTTAAATAGGACTTTGATACTCAGTACTCTTTATCTACATCATACTTGGACCTGGTATGAAGACAAATAGATACAGTTGTAACTCGCTAGGGTACATACTGGATGGACTTAGCTGTTTCTGCAATATAACAGAATTGAGTGCAATACTATGTTCCTGTCTAAAGGATAAGATAGTAGTACCAAATGTACTCGTAAACAAGTACGTCTTAGGTTATATGCTGTAAATATTACTTATTAATATAAAGGCCCAGAATCATATTTCCATACAAAATATGCACTTAAATAAAATTTTAACGTTCAATAAATTATTATCCGTGGAATGTCAATTTTATAACGTTATATTTTTAAGTGTCTTTCAACAAACACTAATCGTTTTTGTTATTATGTACTCACATACATTGTTACTCGATACTTACATAAAATTTAAACGGATTTTAATAATTCCTTTTACAATCATTATAGAAAAAAAATATTGTTATCATATTCTTTTTGTGACGACTAATTTTTTTTTAAACCAACACTATACCCGTGTTTTATTTTTGTTAAGAATAACTGTTTTTTTTTTTAGAATATGCCTATTCGTATAAGATTTTTAAGAATATTTCAATACGTTTTACTATAAATGATTTTCACTGGCTACCTAATAATGAGTAGATAATTTGATTAAATCTATTTCTATATTTAGTCCTGCATTTTAGTAGATTTATTTATACAGATTACAATATTAATTATTTCATACTTTTCCATCTACAGTGTGTATGTAATAATCGATTGGAATAAAAGAGACAACGATATTATACTGACCCTAAATACCAAAATGGCATCATTTAGAATAATATCTATTTATTATGTGCATTTTAGAGATACAAAGCGAAAATTATCAAATTAGCATACTCAATTTACAAAACATTATAGAATAATCAAACTATTTAATATATATCTCGCATGTAAAATGTTTATATCGAAATAATTACACATATAAAACAATTTGCATCGGTCGAACAATTTCAATTGCATATTACATTCAGAGGCAAACAATACACGAGTAGGTGCTTTAAATTGAATTAGACCACTAACAAATAAATATGAATACGTGAATAATGAGATTAATCTCTGATACCTTTTATTTTAATTGACTTTCAATTATAATATTTACTAGCTATTGCTCACAGCTTTGCACACGTAGTATCGTGTTTCCCCTTTAAGTTCATATTATCAAAAATTCTTTTTTAACGGATTAAGCATTCGTTTTAAAATAAAACTAGGTTCCAAATTTCAACTTTTTAGAATAACCTCGTTATTTTTAAAAACTAAAACCTCCTACAAACCTATTTTAGCGAATGAAGTGTTTTGTCGTACATACATATATTACATTTGTCACACCTGTCTCCCATTAGGGTAGGCAGAAACAATGGAACGCCAAATACTTCGATTAAAACAAAACAATGCCATAACCTACAGTGTTATGGCATTGTTTTTCAAATAAAGAAATTAGTGCAAAAGAAAAAGACAAAACATTTCAATAGCTAAAATACCTTTATGAGGGGTTTGACGTTTTTATGAATAAGCGGGTTAATAGTTTTGGCCGTGCATTAATAAGAAATCAGGACAAAAGATTTTATAAATATAGATTTTCGAAATCCTGGAACTAACATCATCATATCTGCCTTTCACTGTCCACTGTTGAACATAAGCTTCTCCTTTGGGGCGTTTTGTCAGAAGTTGCCACGCTTGACACGCGGATTGGCAACCGCAGTTAAACTTTGAGATTTTTTAAGAAGGATGCTGCTGCCCATTCCTGGCTCTCCCTTAATCGCCTCTTACGATACCCACGGGAAAGGAAGGGGTGGCCTATTCCATACCGGAATTAAACGGCAATGAAGTCTGGATCTATACAATGTAAGAACATAACGCTATTAAATCCTGTTAATATAATAAAGTTAAGGCAATGAAGTCTGGATCTATACAATGTAAGAACATAACGCTATTAAATCCTGTTAATATAATCCATTTATTTATTTATTTAACAATTTATTATACACACTAATTATAGATAAAAATATGGCTGAGGTAATCAAATGTACCAAGGCGAATTTAACTCAAAAAAATGTTATCTTCCAACAAACCCAAATACAAATGCGAAAATATGTAATGATGGATTGAACATAAACTCTTTCACGCAATAACTACTGAATGGATTTAAATAAAATTTAGTAGACGGTTAAGTTATATCCTAACTTTGTAGATAAAATACTTTACTAATTCACGCGGATGAAGCCGCGAGTTACAGCTAGTAAATGAAATAGTTAATACCATAGTATAGAAAAAGAGAAATTGAACGGACATAAACATAGCAGTAGGAGAAAGGCTACTGCTGCATTAAATGACTAAAAAAGTTACTCTGTCGGCCAGCCCATGTTATTGCGAGACTGTAATTGCTTTCCATCAGGTGGCGTTTGTTTTCCTCATATTACATAAAGCTCGGAAAACGTTTCCTCTATCTATTGGACTCCAGCATTCCTATAAATTTTGTGTATTAAGGTTCAATCGAAAAGTTTTGTTTTTGAAAGTTTCTCTGTCAGGAATAGATAATAGTAATAGTTGGTAGTTGGTTTGATATCAACTGCACATTCTTATTAATACATACCTATAATAAAATCGTAACTGGTTACTGTTTATATATGGAAGATATATAAAAAAAAACTATTATGTGCTTTATGAATGCAACAGAACCCCAAAACAATGAATTTTAGAATTTTTGTCTGTTTATCTGTATGTTTGTGCACACTAATCTTAGAAACAGCTTAACCAATTTGAACACGGTTTTCACTAATGCGTTACGGTTTACATCACTTAACATTTATTGGTTGTTTTATTACAATCGCATCGAATAAAAAAATTATATCAATCTAAAGAATCATATATAAAATAACCGATCAGTAGAATTGGCGGAAACTTTATGGAGGCATTAGGTACGTAATTATCATTAAGTATATAACACAATATAAGACCGGATTCATGAAGACTTCCAATGGGAACTACATAGAAGCGGACTACATAAAACATCCTGGAAAACTTGAAACCAAAATTTAAATATGTACCACATTAAAAGTTATTCATACTGCATAAAAATCTATAACAAACTCCCTTATATAGTTACTCTTCTCTATTTAAAATGGTTTAAAAGCAAATTATTCGAATAGCTGACTAATAAATGTTTTTATTTCATTAAAGATTACTTTAAATTTAATCAAATGACATTATTTAATGAAATTATCGACTTATTAATTTATTAATGTACCTTTTGCAATAAATAAGGAAAGGATATAATAATAGCAAGGAATTATATGAATTATGTGGGAATATTTTGAATTATGTATAAAAATGTTGCATGCCAAACTGGCTGAATGTGCAAGCCACTTATTATCATTAATTCCATCCCGTTATATACCACATTCACAGCGTATAAATATATTTTCATTTCATTTCATAATAAGGAATAAATACCACTGTACATATTACATACAGTCATTTCATTTTAAATTAAACAGAGCTTGTACTTATATTACATACATAAACATACGTTAAAAAAGTGTTTCTACGTACGTACATATACATACACACATTGTATGTATTTACAATACAATTAAATATAGTCATAAACAAACACGTTTGTGCCGAGACAGAAACTCCAACTATTGGATGGCGATGCAATATCTATATCACCGCCATGGTCTGCCAAAAGATCAAAATCCACTATCGATTCTTAATCTTTGACGACAAATTGGTAACTAAAAGCTTTTACTAGTTCTGCAATTTCGAGATTCTCAATAACAAATTGTAGGGGTTTGTTTCTGGTGGTTTCGGGGTAGGGGGTAGCGGCCGGCAATTTATTTTTCGGTCGCGATCCAATTATTTTTGGCCACGTTAGTGAGGCATAAATCTATGGACGGAGCTTGCACGCACCTACCAGTAATAGTTTGAACTTGACTAATTCGATAGAGGAGATTTATTGTTACAATTAAGCCGCTGTCTTTCATAGAAAATATTGCCACGATATTTTTTTTTCTTTTCATTATTTTCTTTGGAATTTACATTTTGTTTTTATAGTGTAGTAGTTCGTAAAAAGGTGTTATATGATCCTTTTTATGAAAAGAGATTAAGAGATTATATCATTCTATCTTTAAATCTTAATGTTCACGAAAATGTTCAAGATATAGATTTTCTTAAATTAGATATCGGATTCTATTACAGTAGACAGTTTGATATTCTGTTATGAACTCTATTTTTGCATGTTATTTATATCTATAAAGATATATTTGGAAATTTAAACAAAGTCGCTTTACGGTATCTAAAATATCTAGTCTGGGCGAATATTGTTGCTAAATCACAGTTTTTGTAAATATTATTAATACAAGAAATAAAATTCGAATAAATTTTTGGATGATTTAAAAATTAATTATTAAAATTGCTAAATTTAATCAAGTGAATATTATTTTCATATTTTAATGGTATTTCTGTCACAATTTACAATATTACAAAGTATCCAAATCCTATCTATATTATAAATACAAAAGTTTGTAATGATGGATAAATGTATTATATATTTGTCACTTTTTACTACTATTGAACGGATTGGAATCTCATTTGGTGCACGGATAAATTATATTCTAAATACTCTACTGATTCACACGGGTGAAGCCGCAATATACAGCTAGTATAAAAAATAGCTATATTTATTTTGTTTCATAAATTTAAAATGAAAGTTTATAGAAATCACTAAAGGATTAATAAATATACAAAGGACACACTCTCCAAATATAAAACTTATTTTAAAATGACTATACTCTCCTTTATGAAACTCCGTGCAAAAATACATTAAAGCTAATTAAATCTTTAATGGAGGTCCACTAAATGAGATTACCCTAGAAATTACCCTTAAAATTAGTCGTTTGATGTCATAATTTTAATATTTATGAGTATTATTATTTTTATGGGGCCATCATATTACACCACGTTCTATAGTTTTTACAAACAATAAATATTTGAAGTTGAAGTTAAAGGCTGGAAAAAGAGATGGAGAAGTTTTTATCAATCTGACAAATTACTTTTAGCACATTATCGTGACTAATGTCTATAACACATATTGGTTGAAAAATTCTTTCACACGCACATGCATATGCACACGCACACACACGCACACACGCACATACACGCATATATACTCTCTCTCTCACACACACACACACACACACGCGCGCGCGCGCGCGCACGCACGCACGCACACACAAGATTCATTTCACTCCACTTACTCAGTATTGGGTTCGATATGAAGATAAATATATCTTTATTTAAACAGAGAGATGCAAATACATCATTCATTAATTTTGTCATATCTACCTTTGATCGTTGAACGTTTCCTATTCCATTTAGTAAAATTCTCCTTATTAACTAGTATGTATTTTTGTTACAGGTAACCAACGTTCAGAAACACTACTCAACAGTGCAATAGTATAGGTATTTCCTTATTAGTTTTCTATATAAAATACATAAGTATGTACAATATAAAATATATATTCTATGTAAATGAAGATTTTTTACTATATATATATATATAATATAGTAAAAAATTCTTCATTTACATTCCATATCATTAAAAATATATTAAAAATTTACAATTATCGAAGACAGGGTTTCCGTACCGTTGTATTTTTTTAAATATAAAAATATAGATAATTTATACCATGCGACGAATATGTAAAAGAATTAGAGTGAAAATAGATAAAATATTTTCCAATATTATGTGTATTATTATTATTATATTAAATCACCATTAACCGCTAGATTTGGTAGAACGACGCATGTAACAAAGGTCAAACGTCAACACTTCCATGATAAAAGGTTCCGGTGGAAAAATTAATTATTTGCCCCAACGCTTAGGTAAATTTTATCCATTTAACTTAATTACGGAGTAGGTAATGGAGTTTATAGCTCCATTATTAATCTCGCGACGTGCCCGCTTCTTGGCTCTCGCCTGGAATGGATGCTTTAAGCCTTCGATAGACCGATTATGAGCCTACATTTTAAAACTGTTCTGGAAAAAGCCTCTTGTAATTACATAGTCTAGACAGTAGACCAATTAATAAATACTCTCTAAATATCTAGCGATTATGTTATTTAAAGTACGTAATTGATATTGTATTTAGGATTTTGTTCCACGAAAGAAACAAATTTAATGTAAAAAAAAATAGTATAAGACGAATACTGGAATGAACTGTCTGCTTACAAAATTAGTTTAAAATTAGTAAAGATTTGGTAGTACATATAAACACAAAAAAAGTTGCAGACCCCAAAAATATATAATACTAGCTGATACCCGTGATGATGACTTTGTTCGCATGGTATTTGTTATTTTTGTTTAGTATGTATCGATTTTGTGCCTACCTATTTATTATGTCTGGAAATACTGGACTAAAAGTAATAAATGACGCGTCATTCTCAGTCTTTGCTGTAGGTCAAAATGACTTTACTTAAGTAGGTTGTGTACTAAGCTGTATAAAGTACTATAGTCACAGATAATATAATACTATTGCTATAGTTTTTAACTATTCCACGGGAACTCTTTAATTTTCCGTGATTTAAAGTATCTAAAGTTTTGACCGGGGATATAAGGTACAAAATTGCAAAATTTCATTTAAATCGGTCCAACAGTTACGGAGATTAGCGCGTACAAACAGAGAAACAAAAAATTTTAAAAAATCTGAATGTGTTCTATTTCACTTCTAACATCCCGCTAACACGGTTTTTAGCATTTTATTCTATATACAGACATTCGAACTCTACAGTTTTATTATATGTACAGATATAGATAAATAACTATAGAAATATCATTAACAGCTACGAATATTAAACAACTTATCTTACTGCGTAATGAGTTATTAATGAACTCATTCGTATACTGAGAATAAAATAATACCTATAGCTAATTAAGTACATTATTAGGCGGCAATGTGTGTTTAATTGTGCGTAAATGCCACAGGGAGTTTTATCGATGAGTTACCATTTCACAATTCGACTCGTCTCGCATATAAAATGGCATTTTAGCCATCATTTTATTAGTAATGTTATACTTAAAATTATTATTTTCTTAAATTTCGTCTTAAAATGATTTAAAGGACCCCTTAAGATGTAATTTCATCAGTCCTCTTATCTGTCACAGTGCAGCTATCTATTTTGAATTTGGAACAATTTTAAAAGTTTTAAATATTGTCAACCCTGAATGGGTTATTGTATTGTAGAGAAAATTATTGAAAAGTATTTTTCTTTCTTATACAATAAATCTAAAATTTGTTCAATTAAGTAATTAATTTAATGAAACTTCAATTAAGAAAGAACTGTGTTATAATTTAAACCAATATTTATTGACATAAATACATACCTACACCACGGGAATTTTACAAACTTTGTACATTTATATAGACACATTTAAAAAAATTAACATAAGTTTTAAAAAGAACAATATTTGTCTTACCTTGATGTAATGGTTCAATACACCGCCTCGTCTTACAATGATCAAAGATTCGAGCAACGCACAATACAAATATTTATATTTACAAATTCTAACAGTTTTGAATATAAATTATATTTAAAACCGTTTCTATTGATCTAGGTATTTTCTACGTATGGTATGTATGCATTAAAAAATATTGAAAATATTTCTTATATGAATTGTCATTATTATATATATAATCATAGCTTAAACTTCGTTTAGTTCAGGACAAGATAACGCTTATTAGTACATGTATAAAATGTCCATAGTATTTATTTGTTTTATACCAACCATTATGTATGTTTCTCGATCAATTATCTAATACAGATAAATAATATCTATGTAGTTTCAGTGGCAGTAGCCTGTCAAGATCTAATAGAACCCCCAATAAATATAATTAGGGTGTAACGAGGCTGAACGTTATAAATCTGTGGCAGAATCGAGTGGGCGATAGAGGCCCGTTGATAACTCCGAGGGGCGGTCAATAAACGTCAGTAATCCTACTTGCCGTGTTATAATGTCTGTCATTGTTTAATTAGTTACATTGGGCAAAAATTTCACAGTAATTTTGCTGTCAAGAGGTTGTGATTGCATGACTGTGTTATGGGTTGAGGAATAAGAAAGATATGGCAATGAAATTATAGGAAAATATCCAAAATGTGATCACCTTTTGTGATGTCAACAGTAATATTCACGTCAATTAGCGACAGTTACTACTTTCCTTCTGGTGGACCGTCAAGTTGTTCACGAATAGAATCTCAAACAATATAAGTAAATATGAAGCTGATGTAAAATATTGTACCCACATATAATTTAGGAATCTTTACATATTAATCTACGTATTTCATCCTTAAATTAGGGCAACTTATCTATCAACTTTAAAAAAAGAAATTTTATTTTTAGTATACAACAAGATATATTTGTCAATTTTGATCCCATTTAGAAGATTTTTTTTTTTTATTTAAATGCTTTACTCCCATATTAATCCGATCAGTTTAATTTTTAATATAAAATACAATTATAATAATAACAATGAGTACCATACAATCCTACCGATCACCTGGTCCTTAAACTTGCATACTTAAATGAGGGAATCAGACAATGAATATCTGATGGGAACTAAGAACACCCAAACACTAGTCAATTTCGAAAAGTTCATTGTCTAATCTGACCCTACCGGGAATCGAACCAGGGACCCAATTTACGTATAACAACATATCCGTCACTACGGCGATACAAACGCCTTAATATACGACTAGTATACATTTTTTAACATAATTTATAACATAAGACTGTGTTTCGGTTTGAAGGGTGGCATATGGCAGTGAATTCACAAGGTACAGAGGAATAACACCTGACTTCTCAGGAATGGCAACGCATAGGGGTATCATGGGCGAAACAGTATACTCTGTTATGTCCATGATACTGCTCATGTCTATAGGCGACGGTTACTACTTTCCATCAGGTGGGCCGTCAGCTTGTTTGCCATTCTAAGTTGCATAAAATTATTATAATTAACCAATTCTATCGGGCAGAATTTGTCAGTTCTTGAATACGCACAATCAAATTTAAACAAAAACTGATACACTGCCGCTCGACGTCAAAGCGAATATTTCTGTTGGTATGCGAGTGATTTTTTTTCATCCCGTCGACATATCGAAACGTGCAAAATGCCGGCTGGCCAGAAATGCGATTTCGTCGCCTGCTGTGGTACGTTTTGCAAAAGGAAAAAGTACGCTGGAAAAAAAGAATGAAGGGTGCACAGCGGCCTCATAAATGTTGCAGCATCCCCCACCTCAACTGTCGCGGGACATGCCGAAAAAGCTCTAACCTCGGCCGAAATCCAACTCTCCCGGTTATATTTTCACTTAACTTATTATTTACGTTCAGTAAGACATTACTCCTGATTTATTATTACTTATTAATTTACTTAGACCTTTTGGAAGTTTTATAGGGATTTTGTTATTGAATTTTGTTTTATTACATAATATGGTACAATATATATTTAAATTAAATATTTCACTTAAGTCTCGGTCAGTCTAATTTGACTAACGAAATAGGATCAATTCTGTCTAGAATCCAGAAAAATAAAAACACATTTTTAAATCAAAATTCTTTTCTTTTTTCTGGAACACAATTATTGACACACCCCATTGCTGTACTCTCTAGTAAAAACCTCGGCAAGGAGCTCATTCTACAGCCTAGGCATTTGCGGATGGAAACTCCTTTGAAACTGCACTGAACACATCCATTTAGTTTTTTGTGTATTAGAATGAATTCACTGTCAATGGCGAATTGATTTTAAATCGAAATTTATCGACGTAATAAACATCAAATTAATATTACCATAATCGACGCCCATTCTGTTTGATTTCGAGTCGTAAAATGGTAGTGCCCATTTGAATTTATTCGATATGATTTCAGTTTAGAACGCTGAAGGTTTACGAAACTAATAAATATAATTAGATAACTATTATACGAACTACGATATTATTGACATTGTATTTTACTATCATGTAATATGTAAACGATTAAAATATTATATATAATAAAACCATAAATCATTACTAACAATTCGGTTAATTTATTTAATTATATTATTTATCATAAGTAGGTACATAAAAAAAGCTATTTTAATCAAGGCAAGATAGTAATCTTCTCTTATATTGAATTAATATGGTTACTCTTTCCCTCTTTTGTTAATTAGTAACCATATTAATTGTATAAAGAATCATTGAAATCGGCGAACAGACTTGACAATGATATGCACACAAAATAAAATAATTTATGAACCAATGTCTTATTTATTGTTACTTAAACATAATAAGACAATAATATACAATTTTAATGAGATATATTAGAAGTTATTTTTAAGATATTTTTTAGATGTTCTTTTTTTTTAATTAACATACTATTACTTTATAAAAAATTCGTCCTCGTAAAATAAGAATAAGTCGAATTAATTAATTCTTCTTAATCGCGTTTGTAATTTACGCCGTCGCAGAATGCGAGTGTCGTATTCGAGCGATAACATTATCTCGAGTCGACGCGACATCACAAATTGAACTGTATAATAATGTCGACTTTGAAACGCAAACGTAGTGCGTTACGGTTATTGTTACGGTTACGACTTAGCTACATAAAATTTTACTATTAAAATCTACCAAAACCTACCAAATGTTTTATGTAACGGCCAGTATCAAAGCATTTAGGAAGCTAATGACTATTAGCTTGCTTTAACGTGTCAGATAATGAAGGGTGTTTTATAGCTTGTCTGTAAATAAAGTACTTGATCCTTACGATCCTATTTACTACGGAACAGAAGTAAATTATATTTAAAATATATACATACAATATACTCTGCCTGCAAATTTCTATGTATACTTAACAGTATCTATAGAACCACAAGGAACTACAATAAAGTGTATCAGTTTAAAGAAAATTATTGGTGGTATTTTTGAGAGGCCACGAAACTGTGGTTGCAGTCTTTATATAAATTTTGAGTAAGTAAAATAAATGATATTAATATTATATAGTGCCGTCTGGCCCCGACATAAAATGGGCCACTCCTTCCTCGCTTGACAGGCGGGTTGGCAACCGACAGTAAGCTTCTGGTGATGTTTTAAGAAGAACGCTGTTGCCCATCCTTCGTTTATTAAGTTCCCTTAGTCGTCTCTTAAGACACCCACGGGAAAGAAAGATGTGGCCCATTTCCTCCCGGGACCACACGGTTAATTTGTTGTAGTATAATAATTTTCATGAAATTTACATTTTCTTTTAGATTTATAAGAGCGAAAGATAAAAATGGAACTCTAAATTCAAAGTCGGTCCGTCGGTATTATAACTTCTACAGCTGAGTTGGATCATTATGAAAGTTTTCAGAAATATATAGAACACTACACAAATAGATACAGAGAAACAGTTTATTTATATAAAAATTACCTATATACGTAACAAATATACTGTCATTTCTTTGAAAATGAAATGTTACAGTGGAAAAAGTAAATATTTTTGGTTTGGATTAAAGTGTTGTTAAGCAGTCCTTGTCGCAGAAGCGGATGTATTTATTATTAGCATAGAATTCTACTTTTTACTTATATACTTTTTGTATTTATATACTGTTTTATTAAAATTATAGGTCTAGTACAAGTGAATGCGAACAAAGATATATGAACTAATTTAATTTTTTTTTTAACATATTTTTCTAAGTCTTGTTATATAACGATATGGACTGTGATCTACCGTGAAGCAGTTGTGTTTGCATGGCTGTGTTTCGGTTTGAAGGGTGGGATATGGCGTGAATTTACTGGGTACGGAGGAATAACATCTGAGTCCTCAGGAATGGCAACGCATGGGGGGTATCATGGGCGAAACAGTATACTCTGTTATGTCCATGGTACTGCTCATGTCTATAGGCAACGGTTACCACTTTCCATCAGGTGGGCCGTCAGCTTGTTTGCCATTCTAAGTTGTATAAAAAAAAAAAGATCTGAAATAAATATCAATTTAATTCACATGAAAAAGTTTGCTCAAAGAAATCTCTTATTAGGGTAAGCTCGCCTTTGTACATTACGTTTAAAATTAATTGTTCTTAACGTTATGTTTGTGTACAATTAAGAATATAGAAAGTAAATATTATTAATATTTAAAAAAACTGTCACAAAGTAAACACTACAAATTTTTATAATCATCATCATATCAGCCTTTAACTGTCCACTGCTGAACATAAGGCTCCCCCTTGGAGGGGTATTGCCAGTAGTTGTCACGCTTGGCAGGCGGATTGGCAACCGCAGTCAGGCTTTAGAAATGTTTTAAGAAGGCTGTATAGTAGCGATACATCCCTCACCCTCCCTTAGTCGGCTCTTACGACACCCACGGGAAAGGAAGGGGTGGCCTATTCTATTCCGAGGTCACACGACCAATTTAAATTTATTTCAAAATTTCATAACAATAATAATAATCATATTCAAATTTGAATAAAATATTCAAAGTTTTTTAACATAATTCATAATTTTGATTTAAACAACATAAAACAATCGAAACACTCAAAATAATTTCAAAAAGAATTCCTCCCATGAGGTCCATAAAGACAATCAATTTCTTTATATTCCGACACATGCTTTTTCCGTTGGAAAGGTATTGAAATTTCGAATTTTGTTTTTTTTTTTTTATTTTCGGCCGTGATTTTACTCTGGCTATATATGTATAACCAATTTCTGCTTTTTGTTTTTTCTTCTTAGCGCTGCTTGATCTATTACTAAATAGAGAAAAACAAGGCATATTAGTATATATTAGTACTGCTCAAATTATAAAGTAATTAAAATTCATGTTTAAAATAATACATTTGTTTTGCCATATAGTTACGTCTATATCATGTCTATCTTATATAAAACCCTAACAAAATAATACAATTCAAAAAAGATTTTGTGTCTGTAACGTTTCCATCTCCAGGGCTTGTAACGACCTCGGTGGCGTTACTTCTAAAAATAATCCTGAAGAAATGCGAATAAATAGGTAATTAGTTGCGTAATAGGATGGCGACCAGGATTAATGGCGCCCCTTGACCGCAGAAAAGTATGGGCGAGTCGGAACGAGGTCAAACTTTATGGGTCTCGCCCACTGAAATAGTTGTCCGTAACACGAAATACCTACCAATAGGGGAATGAGAATAAATCGTCAGTATTTATTTACTTAATAAGAAAGATTAATGAACGTACGGTAATGCCTTTTTAGATAACATATCGTTACATTGAAAGCTCTATCTATTTTAACATTTAAACATTTTCTTCTAAAAAATTGTAAGAATAAACTAACTATAATAGGAGAAAAATTAATCTTAAATGAATGTAACGTACCGACAGACGATCAGATGATTCATAGAAACATAAATAAATATATAACGTAGAATCTTATATTAAAGAATAGTTTAGCATGCAAAAAACACAATTTTCTGCAATGCGAACAGCATCTCTCCAAAAACAAACAACTGCTAAATTATTAATTTGGGACCAAAACGAGATTTATTGTAAAAAGAACTATAAAAATCGACTTATACACTACTTCTGATAAAAATATCCCGACACAAAAAAAAAAAAATTCGAAACCTCCTCTTTTAAAACCCAATCATATAATTTATATTAATATTATAAATACCAAAATTTATAAGGAATTTTAAACTTTTGCAAATAGATAGTGTATTACTCGCTCACGCAAAAACTACTTATCAAATTTGAATGAAATTAGGTGTACATATAGGTGATATGTTTACTTAGCACACAGATTACTTTATGTAATTACTGTTTCACGCAAGCAAAGCCGCGGAATACAGCTAGTTTACAATATTTGTTTTCCCAAATCTCATTTGATATATACACTGATCGTTAAGACATAATTCGAGTCTTTTATAAGTGGCCAACGTTTCTTCCAAGGACCGTGGTTGTCTCAAGTAATCTAATACACCCCAACAAAATATCTTCTCAACAAAGCACACACAAAACATAATGTCAATTATCAAGTATGATTCATTTACCTGTAAATTTGTTGAATAATACTTCTTTCTTTTTCAATTTACGAATAAAATTACACAGAAGAAAGTACAGAAATAGGATATCTGTTTAATTATTCAATCCGTTAACAGGCGGCCGACGTTCAAATTGAAAATTCTATTTAAAAAGGTTGTACAAATTGAAAAGCTTAGTTGAAAAGTTGGAGAATCAGCTATAAAAATTAGAGCTTCCTTATTTCTATTTCATGAAATAGGAGAAAGGTTTAAACTTTCTCGTTTAAATATAAAAATTTTGTGCTTTATCACTGTATGTTGGTAATTTTGTATAGTTTTGTTAAAATATTTTAGCATCGTTACATTTCTATTAACTTTTTAAAACAGTTTTCCTAAAAAATTTTAAGAGATAAAAGTTTTAAAAATACCACCTACGGAGCATCTCCTAATTTTTATAATAAAAAATTACAGTTAGTCAACATTAAGTCGCGCGTATGTAACATAATGTAGTGCATAGTGTAACTGTGTTTATTGTAAAAAAAAATTAATTATTCAACAGATTAAACCCACAAAGCGTGAACCAGCTGCTTTCTAGATTTAATTCAGCGCTTCGCAACGGGGAATTTAACATAAGTGTCTGAACATAACTACATATATAAACATCGTTGTATCTACGCACTAAGCATTATCCCAAATGACTTACGAGAGCTTCAACATAAAAACATGTCGTTGTATATTGTTACATTATAAATTAATTTAGTTACTAATTAAGATACTGTATATAGTACTTAGATGTAATGTATTATGTATATATTGCAGTATATTTGAATGTATTTAGTTTCACTATTGAATTAAATTAGTTTATTACCTATAAAAATAGTGATAAACGTGGATATCATCATATCAGCCATTAACTGTCCACTGCTGATCATAGGCCTCCTCTTATTGGGGTTTGCCAGTAGTTACCACACTTGGCAGGCGATTTGATAAACGCAATTAAGCTTTAGTGATGTTTACAGAGAGATACTGCAGTCCATCCCTCAACTTCAAAGTTTTCTTAGTCGCCTCTTATGACACCCACGGGAAAGAAAGGGGTGGCCTATTCTATGCTAGTACCACACGGTGCAGTGTGGATATACAATAAATAAATAAATTTTAAATCCCAAATTAATACTTCGGTTTGAAGGGTGGGATTTCATGGCGTGAATTTACAGGGTACAGAGGAATAACACCTGAGTCCTCAGGAATGGCAACGCATGGAGGGTATCATGGGCGAAACAGTATACTCTGTGATGTCTCATGTCTCTATAGGCGACGGTTACCACTTTCCATCAGGTGGGTCGTCAGCGTGTTTGCCATTCTAAGCTGTATAAAAAAAAATACTACATAGTTCCGGTTTTTATTCGATGTCAGTATTAATTTATAATAAACTACCATCATATATAAAAAATTAAAATAAGTTTGGTAAATTTGTTAGGTTATTAAAAAAGCTTTTACAATATAAGGCCTATTATAATGTAAAAGAGTTTTTAGTGATTAAAACCTCTAGCCCTATCCTAATAGGGTGTCTATTTCTTTCCCCTTATTACAATGTTTAAAAGGTATGTATTATGAATCCATAAACAATAATGTAATAAATTTATAACTAAAAATATTTTAAACACTCAACATTCACAGGTTGATCAAATTTAAGAAGGTTTTGATTTTAAATGTGGCATTTCATTGTTTCTTTTATAAACATATAAACATGTTATTAATATAATAGTAACGTTTTTCTTTAGTAGTTACGTATGTGAATTTCGACAATGTTATCAGAACAACCCATTAACGTCGTATCGGGTTTCATTTCGAGTTTTTCCTTCTCTTGCATTAGTGTACTATGCTTTGTTCCCCTATTTATAGATCCCTCGTTGAAAATATGATGAATGCGTTACGTAGCTCAGCGTGAGTTACAACGTTTCAAATAAATACTAGAGATGCTTCATAATTGAATTCGTTAAGATAACACGGTTCGTTATGTAAGTAATTTTATACAGACTTAGAGAACTCGAGATACTGAGTAAATTGGTAGTGAATTACTAAGAACCGTATCTCTCTGAATTGCAGGATTTATTTACTAAAATGCTACGACGCTACGTGAAAATCTAGATTAGATTCTAAAATCTAATAAATAACATCCAAAGTCAGGTTTTATTCAGTTAATGTTTTTTTTTCATTATTAATTTTTTTCTATATCCATATGTGATTGATTACTTGACCATAACTGATAAATATTTAATTTAAAATAATGGCTCATGGTAAATTTTACTAAAATCATTATTATACTTAAATTTGCAAAATTCATGGTAACATAAAACTCATAATCGGATTTATATTTAGTATTTTTTTTTATAATCCAATTAAAAGTCAATTTTTTTTATTTTGTATTTTTCCATAAAATATAACAACCTTTTTTAATGTTCCACAGCTGGGATAGAATATTATATAAGCGCCTTATTATAAGGTTTTATTTCGAGCTGTCCTTTCCTTTCGCTTTTATATTGTGCTTTTTTCGCTTAGTTGCCTCTTACGACACCCTGGGGATAAAAAAGAGTGATGACACATTGTGTTTTTACTCTGTCACCATATGGGAATTATTATAATTTTTTTTTTAAATGGTTAAATTAAAATAATAATTACTGTTTACATACTACATGATTCGTATAAAATGTCATTCTAGTTTTAACAGTCAGTAGAAAGGAGAAAGTTTTCACGTTGACCATATTTTATGTTTTATTTAAAAAATACGGTCCCCAAAAAGCTTTCATAATCATATAAGCACTCGTTATATACGAGTTTGAAGTAAAAAAAAGCAAACAAATAAATAATTTTTACTGTCCCATTTATATTTTATTTAGAAACAAAATTATCAAATATCAGTCCAAAAAAGGCCTATAATGCTGGATTATAGGCCCTTTTCGGAGCTGAGGATCAATAACTCAGAACTACTACATTTCCTACTACATTTATTTATTCTTCGTTCTGATTAATTTTGTCGTGAGATTTATAAGACAGCCTTCGTTTTCCTCTGGGAATGACTGCACAAGGTTCATGTCTCGTTTTATTAATGCGGCATGCTATTGTGGATCCTGGCTTACAAACGTCACACTCGAGTGTGTGTGGTGGGTTTGGATTGGTCAATTCGTGCCATATTTATTATTTATATATACTAACAATGATGGTATTGACTACCCACTTCATGAGAAATGGCAACTGTTACCTATCAATACCGATATCGCCTTAAATACCATGAAATATATCTACTACCACCCAGACACCCTTTATTGTGTTATCAAGTAAACAAACAATCACTGTATTTACTACTATAGTCAAGGGGTTTATCATAAAATATTTAAATACACTTCTAACAACTAAGGTGTTATTGTGTCAAATATCTATATTGTAGTTATGATCTACCAAAGTGGCTATGTTTTGTTTTTCGAAAAACGTCAGTGCCTTTATTTTCTTTCTTTTTTTTATCTATAGTTACTTAGAACTATATAACTATAGAGTATAATAACGACTCATAATAAGAACTTAATTTTGTGTTGATTTTTTTTTTATTGTATGACGTTATAATATTTAATTGCTTATACTTGCTAGTGTACTTGTTTCGCATGTAAAGTTACACAAAACTATACAACCAATATATTAAAATATATTTGGCATTATTTCTTGTTATACACAAAAATTTGAAACTTGATGTACCGAAGCAGAGTACTGCTGCACTATTTCATAAAAATATGCGCTAACGAAGATTTATTCTTCGCGTATTTTTTAACTTATTATTATTTAATAAATTCTTGACAAACTTAAAGAAATAAAGATAGACGTAAAATATTACAGAGTTGTAGGGAAGGTTGTAGGAGTTGTAGCAGTGAATTTACAGGGTACGGAGATATAAAACTTCAGTCTTTGAGAATAACAACGCATTTGGGGTATCATGCACAACACATTCAATTCTGTCTCCATAGTTTTGTTCATATTATAAGCGAGGGTCACTGCCCATCAGGTGTCCCGTCAGCTGTTTGCTGTTCTAGTTTTTAGTTGCATAAATAATATTTTCTCACACACATACAAAAGTCCCTTATTTACATAGATTTAAATCAATTAAAAGTTATGTTTACACTCTACTTTTTAATTAGTGAGTAAAACAACGCCGGTATATACGTATCTATACAAGTGTTTTGTAACGAATATGTAGATTTAACGTTACCGAACAACACCAGCATACTTGTTATGCATTCTGTGATTGCTTGTTTCCCTGGTGTTTACCCACTCCGCTTCTGTCACTCCTTAGAATGTAGATCAAAATATTTACGGAGTGGGGATATTCGCATTATGATAAGATTCACGAGTGTATCACGGCGCCTGCCTCCCTTTCGGGAGGCTGTATACATTTTTTCTTTGATGTCAGTATGGTTCTTTGTAGACTTAACTGAAAATCCTTATTCTGAGCATCCTTTGTCAAACCCAGAAGCATTATAGGTAAGTAATTGTGTACGGTGAATGACAAAAAACAAAGTCCTTAAGCTCTGGAAAGGTTATGAAATTTTAATAAGTACGCGTATGACAATAGTATATACCTGTTTGTAAATTAATAATACAAGTTTTTTTTTATTAAATATTTAATTATGGTCTTTTTTATTGCCCCATTTACGATATTTTTGATCTCTAAAAAAATTTAATTCATTATAAAAGGAATCTCTTATTCCATATGCGAGTATGTGCCCTCTCTTTAGAAATATTTTATTATTCTAACCACCAAGTATCTCGTTAACTCTAAATAATTGAAGATTGTATTCCACAAAAAAAATTTAATTGTAGCAAAACCAGTCATTTTGATTCAAAACTACGAAATCGATTTTAATTAAATTTCTATAAAACGAATCAGTAAATACGAGAATGCATTTCAAATAAAAAAAGGATTTTCCAAATCGGTTTATAAGTGGTGAAATTATGAGGTAACAAACAAATAAAAAGTACAACCGCATTGACGACTTCCTTTTTGAAATTCGATGAAAATAGAATTATTCGTCGCTTACAATATAATAAGTGATTACCAAAACAATTTTTAGCTAAATATATTCACTTTATTTATATTACAATTACCAAGAGATTGTATTTCGGTATATTATCAACAAATATACTCACATCGAGGCTTCTTTATCCCTAAACAAAACGCCAGCAACTTCCGCAAAAGCAAAAAAATATCAGAAACAGCGCGAGCAGATTCAAATCTAAACAATAACAGACGGATCTTTTGTTAACTTCATTATGTATGCCACCATTTCCACCTGTTCCAATTTAACGCACAATAAAAGTGTTGGATTCCGTTGTTTTCAAATATGAGAGATGCGGAATGGCATTGTGCATTGGGTAGGGCATTGTGAGTGCTGCGACGACCACGCCACGCTTTCATCCGAACACAATGGATATCTTATCTCCACCAAGTTTTATGCCACTACGTTGATTTAATCGGGCTTGAAATTAATTCTATAAATTCTTTTCAGTAAATTTTTATAGCTCCTCTTTCTTCTGTTAACCGATGATGTAGCACAGAATAACTTAAAAAGGAGTTAAAATTATCAAGAATAAAATAGACGATGCGTGAAAATACATAGTTAATCTTCATACCTTAATAGATAAAATTATAGACGACTTATACATATAAGTTTTAAGTAATCATTCTGTATAGTAGTAATAATAAAGCCGTATAGGTCCCGGAATAGAATAGGCCACCCCTTGCTTTCCTGTGGGAGTTGTAAGAGGTGACTAAGATAGCTTATGGTGGAGAGCAGCAGCGTCTCTCTTAAAACATCACCGGAAGCCAACCTACGATTGCCAAGATTGACAGTTAACGGCTGATATGATGATAAACATTTTCTATGTACTTCAGCAACATCATGAGCATCAACGAATATACTGTGGCACCTTTATGTGCTATAACGGTCTCACATGTTCTCATTTTCGAGACCTTATGGTCCATAATACCTTTCATTCTAAAACTTAGTACTTTATATCATGTAATTTTTTATACAACTTAGAATGGCAAACAAGCTAACGACCCACCTGATGGAAACTGGTAACCGTCGCCTATACACATGAGCAGTACCATGGACATAACAGAGTATACTGTTTCGCCAATGATACCCCCCATGCGTTGCCATTACTGAGGACTCAGGTGTTATTCCTCTGAACCGTGTAAATTCACGCCATATCCCATTCTTCAAACCGAAAAACAGCCATGTAAACACAACTGCTTCAAGGTAGAAACACGAATGGTACAGAGGTACCCAAGCAATCGTCTTTTGTACAAAGTCTCCCTCTGGTAAAAAATAAAATAAAAATCAAAATAATCCAATCCACAACGATACAAGCTCTCAAAAATAAATTATATCCTAACATTAAAATTACGAGTAGTTAATTAAGAGCGAAACACGGATGGTTAAGCTAAGCCGCAGACGCTTTTTTGTCTTCCTTTTTTTACACCGCAACTCGAGCCTTCATTGAATTTCAGACATATTTTTAGAATATTTGTTATTCTTTTTTAACACTACTTCTTAAAGGTCTTTTGATCTTTCATAAAATATTTTACGCAGTAAATTCTGTTATTTATATCAAACAATCTTATTTATTAAAATTAATTTATTACGCTCTGTTTTGCCGTTTGCTGAAAAGAAAATTATCTATATTTATTTATGGAGTGCTTCCCGGAACACCAATTTATTTCCTACAGTATTAATTAGACGCTTTGTATATTCTACTAATTGCATATTAATCAACGTCGTTATGAATTAACACAAATTCACACAAAAACAATTCTATGAAACCTTATAATAAAATAATAAGAATTTATAATTAACATATGTGGAACATATTACAAATTCAATTTTGCCAATTTCAGTTGAAAACGTCTAATATAACATATGATAGGAATCAAAAGTACCAGTATGATTTGTTAATTCCATATTATTTTGTGTTCGTTGTAGCTGTCTTCATTACCATACAATTTTCATCAAAATTTACTTTAATGGTATTTGAAATAATACCTATATAAAAAAATCTATAATTTTCCTTGAGGTGAAGAAGTTTTCTTTTGCATTATTAATTCGCTTTATATTCGTAGATTTTTTATACATCTTAAAGCCATATCCCAGAATATGCTATTGCTATATGCACGTCAATCTTTCATTTTCATTCCTAACCACTAAAGTGTTTTGCCTCTGTATACTATAATTTACTATTATATTCCACCCTTTATAGCCATGCAAGCACAACCACTTTACCCAATGGCATAAAAATAAGTGGAACAGGAAAACCCATGCTTTTGTAATCTCCCTCTTATTATTTATAATAGTATAAAGATAATATTAATAAAATTGAAATTACATAAAAATATGAATACTACTTATAATGAATTATGATATTGAAATATGAAAATCATCAATCAAAGAACTTGAAAGGCCAATGCCTTACCTTGTCTTACCAGTTGAACTACCGCCTCACTAAACCCTTGTTTAATTATTAAATTATTGCTGCATCTTCGTTATATAGGTATATTTACTCATATATATTACTTATCAAAACTTTGCACTAACACTGTGACTTCCGCAATTGTCAAATCCACAACTAATTAAGTAAAGCGGAGATGGGATGGCAGCTGTTTCTTACAACTCCCCCAAACTCTCACTTACCATTCGCAGTTCACAAATGACTTCTGACGACCTCGAGAAATTGACATTATGATAGGGGTGTCGCCGGTTTGCACCAACAATGAGGGCACCGAACTTTAGATCGGTGAAGTTCATTGCACTGTTATTTTTTCCTTAACAATGGCTGTGTCTTCGTTTACAAGATTTATGTCGAATATTTAAGCCTTAACAAGCATGTTGAATATTGGAAAATCCGTAAAGATTCCAGGAGAGTAGATGGTGCTGATAATTTACTTATAATAAATTATTATAATTTACCTACATATACGAGTATAATATACTTTTATCGCAGAATTTTAAAATATCAGCCAATTATATAATAGCGTGGTGCATGTTCAAAATATTTTGTCATATAAGTGCCAAATCTATACTTTTGAATTTTATTGTATTGTATTACTCAGAAAGATTTTATGTAAATATCTTTATGACTGTGTTCGAAGATGAGGTAACCAAAAGTATTTAATAAACTATTACCGTTATAGTAAATGTATAATGATGTACCCAGATTCCACCAAGCCTCATCGGATCTAATAGCCGTATTTTATCTAAAGGAGAAGTCAACAGTCTCCAGAACTGGCATGCATGCATGAGTTGAATTTTATGCGTGTGAATGGATGAGCTAATGATGGAAGCCTTTGGCACACAGTTCTCTTTGCCAAATCCGTGGGATACTAGACGTGAAGATCAATATACAGATTTCGGAATTAAATATGCACAAATTGTAGAGATCAATAAATCTCACTTCTTTTTCCGCTTTTAATATATCTAAACCTCAATTAAATCCCTTTTTTTCGACACGCAAATGAAAATATTTTCAAACACATTTCATTTTTACTCTACCCTCTCGAAGCCTTAAGCAGGATTAAGAAACTCAACGCAAACGAAAAACGAAGCAATTACCGATTCGTGCCGAGAGCAAACTTTGTTTTACTTGAAAGGAATTAATATTCATTAAAAAATCTTTCCCGGCATCATTCTGTTGAAAGTTCGTAATCAGCCCATGTCAGGGTGGCTGGGCCGGCACGTGGCGGACAGGACCCACAGAAGTCGATATGCAGGGTTGCCTACTAACATCTAATGTTATAAGTATCTCAACTATTTTAGTTTTTTCCCTGTCTTTAAATGTGGATCTCCATTATGTACTAAAGTATGTGTGTACATATTTTAACATGTTTATTTACACCAAGATAGCATTTTTCATGAATATTATCATGTAATGAAATTTTAATATAAAAAATGTAAGCGGTAATATATGTGTATCATATTCTGGCTTCACTGTTTTTTTTTTCTTTATTTTACGGTGCTAATTTTTACTCCTAAAAGTTTTTAAAATGTTGAGTTAAATTTGCTACTTAATGAAAGATGAATACAGGCCCTACTTGTTTGTTTCCCTACTCACACATATATAATAAATTGAATTAAAAAAATAAATTAGTTTTTTTTTAATAAATACAAATAAGAATTTATTTCGTTTTTAGTGTTATGATATTATAATTATTTCAATGAATAAATAAATATTAAATTGTACATATTAATCAATATTTACATAAAGATTATTTTTTTCCTTTTAATATCACGTCACTAATATGTTTATTTGTCATTTTTCATGACAACCCTAGCTATGCAAGAGCGTCGCGTCAGCGAATTTGAGACTTTACTGACTGAAAATGGATTTTTCCTGCTGTTCTAATTCGAACAATCCGCGAGCAACTTACACATTTTCGTCCCCTAACTCCTTCTGTGATCGTCAATCTCTCTTATTATATTTAAATATTTCATGAGTTTAATGTAAAAAGGAAATTACCACCATAAAATTTTGCACAGTGAGGCTTCGTACAAAATCTTCTATATGAATTTTTACCACAGTCCCATCTATTACTGCTGACAAGCAGTTATTCTTGCACAATTTTAATTTTAAGGACGAGTCAGCCATGGCAAGTAAATTACATAGTACGTTTTTAATGGATGATAATGGAATTCTAAGCCCGCGCTAACAGTATATGCTAACGGTGAAAATGTAAAAGCAAGTCAGTTAGCAAATCGTGATGAATATACCTGGAATTCAACTCAATGGTTGCTACAAGAGCCACTGGGAGGTCTATCTGACATTGCTGGCAATGGGACTGATAGTCCTCATTACTAACAATCCCTTCCCCCAATTCCGTAGTACTCAATTCAAAACTTCATATCACAAAGATCAAGAAAAAATTATCTATATATATAATAATCTTTCATATGAATGGCTAATTTTATAGGCATTCATATGAAAGATATTTTTTCTTCTAAATAAAGTACGTCAACATTGGCAAATATCATCATCTGTGTCTCATCATATGTGGTATTCCCATAGAGTCCCCAAATTCTATTCTGCCTTAGTTTCTCCAACAAAAATGCGGTTTAATTATATCAGCAATTCACGAAATAAATTCAGGGAATAATTTCATTTAATATTTCAACTAACTAAAGGCAAATGTTGAGGGTCCGTAATTTGAAACTTTTGGTACGGGCACGGTCATTTGTCGGAAAATTCCAGAACATATCCCCAGACCCCATGTTCTGTCCGGATTATTTCTCTCCGTCGCCCAATCCCGACGTGGATTACGAGCGTACAGCTACGGAGATTTTAAAAAACCCTTTTAAAATATCGCGAATGTAATGTATAATGAGACTGAAATGAAATTGTATAATGACACTGCTGTTTAAATTGATTTTTTCCTGTTTTTAAGCAGTTTCAAAAAGGTGTGAATTCTCTATTCGTATGTATCGCATTCTGACGTATGCAATATTTTTTTTTTCAGTTTGAACTAATACAAAGTGTATCGTTTATTTTTATTATTTCAGCCGTTAACTGTCCACTGCTGCGCATAGCCCTTCCACATAAAGGGAGTTTTACCAGTAGTTGCCACGCTTGGCAGGTGGGTTGGTAACCGCAGTTAGACGTTTAGAGACGTTTTAAAAGGGCCGCTGCTACCTATTCCTCGCCCTTTATCTATCATTTATTTTACTCTATTATCGCAAGAGCAAAATCCTACTTATTGCAGAATACAAAATCTTTTGTTGACGCACCATTTAACTGTTCAAGCATAAATATTTTAAATCTAATGTGTCCATGAAACATTTCATCGCACTTGGGTTTTATTTATTTTTTTTATAATAAGAATAACGAAATTACTTGTAATAGTACATATTAAGACTGTCACCGTTGATAAAGTATTTCCTTTTTTGGAACTTGATATATTTCTTCATATAAGCTTTTATTTGATTCTATTATTAAAAGAAGCCATACAAACAGGCCACCTAATGGAAAATCGCAACCATCATATCGCAAGAATATCATGGATATCACAAAATATACTGTATGGCCCATGCCACTGGGGACCGAAAGCGTTATGCTTCTTATA
The DNA here is from genome assembly GCF_026898425.1 of Galleria mellonella. Lineage (NCBI taxonomy): Eukaryota > Metazoa > Arthropoda > Insecta > Lepidoptera > Pyralidae > Galleria > Galleria mellonella. Next base: position 483,127 of record NW_026442179.1, read on the forward strand.
TCAGAGATTGCATTTCCTTACACACGTATAACTTCGTGACTGGAAATAATGATTCCATTTCTATATTAGATGTATATAGGATTATGTATATACGTATAGAGAGATTAGTTCTGACTGATTGGTCTACGCCTTAATTGCTTGAGTTCGAAATTAGAGACATTGAATATCAGTCGTAGTAAATAACAATCAATGTAATGTCCTTTTATGATGTTTAATTTACTAGTAAATAAAGAAATAACAGCTGAGTTCTCAGGAATGGCAACGCATATACCGCTTAAGTCTATAGGCGACGGTTACCACTTTCCATTCGGTAGGCCGTCAACTTGTTTGCCATTCTAAGTTGCATAAAAAAAACTAAGAAATAAAATAAAATTTTATTCAGTCCCTAAATTCCCACGAGAATTAAACTGAATTTCGTTTACCGACGATTGCATGACGAAGGCGATTTTCAAATCACCTATAGGTATTTTTTGTAACTATGTTAAGTGAAATTTGGCGCAATTTGTCAAAATGTATTTTGTATTTTTTTTTTTGAAACCGCTATGATTTTATACCAGTATTTATATTTTATTATATATTCTTATTTTACATACTCGTCCTATATAATTTTAGTAAGAAAAAATCGCTTTTTTCTCAATATCTTTCAGTATTGTCATTATAGTATTTACTATTTGTAATTTTTTACTTCCTTTAAAATATTTTATATTTTTTTTAAGTAAGTAAATCCTGATCTTTCAAATCTATATTATAAATAAATTTATTTATAGATAATATACATTAGCCCATATATAAATATCATTTATACCAACAAACAATCTATTCATATCTATAAAAAAATAAATTCATACACAGTATCTTTAAATATTAAATATATTCTTCCCTACTTCTGTCTGTTCTCTTTTAGTCAAAGGTTTTTGTAAAAGATGCTTATAGTCATAGCAATAAGACCGCCTTTTGTACCTTCATGTATATATTTTAATCTGTATCTTATCCTACTGTATTTTACTTGAATTTTCTAATTGTCATTATATATTTTTGTTTTTGGTGAAATAAACAATTATAACAATTAACATCACAACATTTGTATTATAGATACAAAAATTTTATAGGCTTATGTAATATAGCAATACCATATTCCGAATTATAAATGACACTAACGGACGTTTAATATGTACCTACCAACGCCACACTAATATGGATCTTCCGCAATTTTTTGCTGAGCATGAAAAATTGTCGGGTCGGAACCCAAAATAACTTTTTATATTATAGCTACGGCAAGGGTTGAAACATCGACGGTCGGATTCGCAAACAGTACATAAAGATCCGGCAATCTCACGGTTTTTCTGAATTAAGCCGTGAAGGGACACTGGGACCCTTCCCTCGTGAATTTACCTACTTCCGTGACGGGACGGCCTACGGTCGCAACACCCGCCGCATTATTAAGTGATTCTGCTGAAACAAATCCACCCGAATTACTTTAAAAATTCTCCCGGCGAAATTCACGAATATTTGAATATTCGTTGTAAACGCTTTTAAAGTGACAGCTTCTAGGGACGCTTTGTATTCTAAACCATATTAGGGACTGACCTTTTCTGGTCACTAGAAATTATTTATTTTGTTACTTTATTCAAATTGTATACTAAAGGCTTGGTAGCCTGTATTCACACAATTTTATAATTTGTAAATCTCAACTTTTTGAAAAACGCAACGATCGAGTTGCTCATCCGTTCTTCTCAACTTAAATTCCATTCATAATTATGTAGTAGAATTTTTAAAGATTATAATTATAAAGATTTTTTTTTTATTTTTACGTAGCAATTTAAAAAAGTATGTTAATCTGAAACCACAGAATTGTTTAATATTTGAAAAAAATCTTTTTTGCCTTGAATGCTTTGTTATATTAAAGGGTAAGATAAATCATCCTTTGTTTCAAGAATACTATATCAGAACGTGGCTTTTACTTAAAATTCCCTCAAAGGTCTATCGCCACAAGAAATTAATTAACAGCGGTTAATTCCAAAACCAAGTAACAATCTGTCAATACGTAGAACTGGTTGTAAATTACTCTCGTTTATTCGAAGAATCAATATTAAATATAGAATAAACTAATGATAATAATTTGAAAAATAAATATAAATTTTGCTTTATGAAATTGGTGATTTTGTTTAAAATGGCAGGTAACATAATACCTCTGTATTTTTTAGAAGTTTAGATTATGACATTACCGAAAAGGGGTCTGCGCGAACTTTTTTAATTCTTATTCCCAAAGCAATTCATTAAATTTCCACTGCTGGGACTCGGATCTCTCCCCGTAAGAGAAGGATATCAGTTTACATATAGCCATGCTGCCCAAATGGATCAATGGAAAAAAAAATAAAAAACATTTTCATTATTTTCGAAAATTAATAATTAATGCAGACGAGGGTAGAATAAAGTATCATACCCTGATGTTACCTTTTCTCTTTAACATTAAATTTCAATTTCAGTTTTATAACTAAAAAAATAACTCCATTGTCTCACTTTAGTACAAACAGCTTAAAACGAGCATAAACTAAAATAATTACATCAATTTCAGTATTATATTAAAGCACGACCACGTATAATACTGGCTGCTCATAAAGCATGCATGCCAAGTTACGCAAAGTAAGATTGGAAGCTCTCCAACTGGTCGGAGCTATTGTCAGACTGAGAGTTGCCACGAAAAAACCACACAATACTTGTACCGTAAACTGTGCACAAAATTGCGTATGAATACATATATGTACTCTCTTATTAATAGACCCCTTATTACATTTACCTCTTTGCTCCTTTTCTATAAACAAATTATTAATTTTACTAATATCGCACAAAAATTATACATGGCTGAATATATTCATTTCACATATACACGACTCGTGTCATAAGTCCTATTATTATTACGAATATTATTATAAACGCAAAAGGTTGTCAAGATGGATATTTTTTTCTCTAATCACAAAAAGTATTAAACAGATTTGAATTAATTATGGTGCTATATCCTAATTTAAAACATAAAATACTTTGTATACATTAAATACTTTATAAAACTAGTCATTTTGATTAAAAAACAGAAATTTTATCGATAAAATTTCTATGGGGTCAATCTGTAAGCATATCCTTTCAGTAAAAAAAGAATTTTCCAAATCGGTTTAAAACTGACACCGTTATGAAGTAACAAACATAAAAAAAATTACAACCGAGTTGAGAACCTTCTTTTTGAAGTCGGTAAAAAATACTATAAAAATAATCATAACTTTAGCTTTCAATAAAACGCATTTGGTATATATCAAGCTATATATAACTATAGATAAGCAGTAGAACAAACACTCTGCACATTGTACAATTGGAAACAATCCAACGAGGCTCGACTGTGTTAGATTAAGTCGAGCAATGGAAAAACATTGTAACAAATCGGAAAATCCTACTAAGAATTATTATGTCGCTGTATTTTATGTTGATATAAACTTCCATGTCTTATATAATATATATAGTTTTATAAGTTAGTATACACGTTAGGCACTTATCTATACAAAATTTCTAAAACTCCATTAAAAGACACGAAGCATCCATGGTTACATGTCGTAAGATACTCATATACATCCCCATAGAATATTATAAATATTACATAATACAAATAAACATCGAGAAAATAGTGAGCTGGAAACGAAAGTGACTTAATTTATTATCCAAAAAGGGAGCAAAATATTCGGCCTTAAATCTACCAACAATCCCGGACTCCGGAAAAAGTTTTTGTTCAGGATAAACGGAAAATTCCTACGTAACGTTATTTTAAAACGCCACTGATAGTAGCTATGAAACGAGTATTAAAAGAACACAACTCTGAATTGCCAAGCCGTTGCCTCCAGGCACTTGTTCAAGAAACTTACTGGAAGGGCCTGTATCAGTCTCTTTGCCTTGAGGCGATATGCTCCGTTTAGACAATAGTATCAAGAGAAGGCAAGTGAATAGTTTTCTCTAGTTTACTTAATGAGTATAACTTTTTACTATTAGATACATTAAAATATAAATCGTAGATTAGCATGAAAAAATCCCACACCCAAATGAGTAATAAAATATTATTAAAAACCCATAATATTTGTTGTATATTTAAACTCTTAAATACACACACTTTTAACGAAATTTAAGATCCTCCAGCCTCCTCCTGATTCGATAAATTGGTGTATTATATTGATGAATTTCTATAAAGCGAAAAATATTCATTAGTTTCAAATATTAATTTCAACATAAAAATTCTTAGTACGACCAGGCCTTTGTAGGGTATTCTTGAAGAAAATAACATTAAATATAAAACACTGTAGTCTCTGATACCTACCCTAAATTTAGTTTTCAGAAAATAATATTTTGTACAAGTTACTCGCCCGTCAAATCGTTTAGTTACTTGACTCGCTATTAATATATTTCGAACAATGCCCGAGCATCGTTTCTTGCTTTCAAATGCGTATCCCCGATAAAGTTGTCCACGGATGCTCGTGTCGCCTCGAGGGAGACATTACTCCAGTTAAGTACCCCGACACTCACGACAACATAGTTAGTCGTAGCGAATGTCAAATCGCGCATACCATTATGAGCTATCTCGCATTTGCTAAAGGACGAATATTCCATGTAACCATGCTACAAAACTTATCTCCGCCGATGATGTATGCACCCTTGTGTTACATTTGCTTCACAAATCTCTGTAATGTATTGACTAAGTTTGTTCTGTTTTTTGGTAAAAACTAAAATTAGACGCCCATTAATAATAAAATTTTGGGAAAACAGCCGTTGAAGCTCTAAGTTTATCATCGCATTCTCTCATATTAGAATGTTCTTGCACTTGAATAGTTTAAAAACAATAATAATCTTAAAAAAAAGAAACTTCATATAAAGTCTTATGTCCCTCCTACTTGTGTTTTTACTGCCTAGCAAATATCCTTACATGGCTATATTTGATTTTAAGTATTTAGATATGGCAAGAAAATGATTGAGTAGAAAGGCATAACACAATCTTTTGGGATAGCAAACATACGAGGAATACCATAGATGTCACAGTGTATTTTATTTTTATCTCTATTTGATCTCTCAGCAATTGTTACATTGATACCATTCAATATTAAGATTACTATCGAAGTGTACAATCATTTTAAGGAAACCACAGCATGCTAGTTAATAAATAAACAATAATGTACACTTGACGTATTTATGTGTATTTGGTTATTGTTTTCCATCAGTTAAATTTACTGGGTACAGAGGAATAACACCTGAATCCTCAGGAATGGCAACGCATGGGGGGTAACATGGGCGAAACAGTATACTCTGTTATGTCCATGGTACTGCTCATGTCTATAGGCGACGGTTACCACTTTCCATCCGGTGGGCCGTCAGCTTGTTTGCCATTCTAAGTTGTATAAAAAAAAAAAGTTAAACGATCGGTTTACTTACCCTTTCAAGTTGTATAGAAAAATACTATGTAGAGTCATCTAATACATTTTCAAGACATTCTATAAAGACCTGAGGAAATAATATACTTTTTATTCCTGGACAACAAAAGCTCCTCTTTGTCTCAGCTAGAGACTTGTTCATTGCCTATACAATGTAAACTATATGTGTTCTGTTTTGACAGCTAAACTGCGCTTTGTCAAACAAACCTTATAGTACCTCCAATTTTGTTTAATAGTATGAAGACAGAATGGTAACCATACCATACTTTCGGTTTACGTTAGCGGGGCACCAGCGGGATGACAAATAAGAATAAAAGTAACCTATCGTCAGGAACACATCAAATCTCCAAGGTAAACTGCATAGAGTTCGACTTGGTAGGGTCTACGAATAAAAGTGTTTGACCCATTACTTATAATCCCTTCCCTCCAAGTATATTCATCTTTGGTTTATATTAAATTGAAATATTAACTTCACCAACACAGGGAAATACTGACATGAGATCATTAAAACGTGCAACTTAAACTGTTCACACTGATGCCACTAACTATTATTTTACTTGACTTCATCCTTTACTTCATCAGTAAACCACCTTGCTTAACTTCTATAATCGATTTGACCGATACTATAGATAATATAACAACAGATCGATGCTCTTGAATGCAATTAAGGCAAACTGTATATTATACAGCAATATTACTGAGTACTCTGAATAATTTGATTTCTTTATTGTATTGACCATTTTCGGAAAATTACAAATTCAAATTTACAAGTTTTGGTATCCGCCAAATCATGATGGTCTTGCAGTTTTATAAGACGTAATAACTCAGGGTATATAATATCTGAATTGTTAGTATTTATTGTTAGTAAGTATTGTATACCTGTTTCAATTCAAGAGGTACCTGTATTAAAATTGATCGATATTAAATACATATGATATTCAAATCTGGCATAGTGTAATGAAGCCATAACAAAAATATGACAATAAATTGCTTCGAAAATGTGATTTAACAGCGTAGACTTTGATAAATGAGGTTTTGCCAACCAAACAACGCTTCCCATCTCTTTGCCAAATGCTTAATGGCTTTGTCGGAGACGGTATATCGGAAATACATAATCCTCTTGAATCACAACAAATATATACAACGCTTTCGCAGTTCTTAATCTAAAATCGACATGTAAATATTAAGTTCTTTGATATTACTTGTAAGAACCTGCAACACGATGGACGTTTTATTTAAAAATAATATTTCTCTTAATATTGTTTTTCAACCGACTTCAAAAAGAAGGAAGTTCTCAATTCAGTTATATTTTTGTTTATATTTGTTACCTCATAACTCTGTCAATTATAAACCAATTTGAAAGATTAAATAAAATTATCCAAAAAGATATACGTAAATTTTATTAAAAATTAGTTGAATAGTTTAATTTTAAATCATAATAACTGGTTTTGGCACAATTGAAGTCGGTTTTTTTTTTGTGGAATACCTACAATTTTAAATTATTATCAAGTACTGTAGTACTTGAAATGGCAGCTGACAGCCCACCTCATAGAACGTGGTAATTGCCATTTATCATGAATGTTACATAATACACTTTCTCATGTATAAACTCCTGAAAAATATGGCGTTAAGAGTGCGTACCCTGAAGTTTGTGTAAGCCCTATAAATGCACAACAACTGTAACGTTCTAGCATCAAATTTTTAGAGGTTTTATTATGACTTAAACTAAAATTCAAGAGATACTATTAAATTAAAAGGTGTTACAAATGACAATAGACTACAGTAACCCCGTTTACCATCAGACAAGGTATGGTATGTTGGTAGCAATGGAGAGTAAAATTCCCATTAGTAACATATTATGGGATGGGCTTACGTATTTCATAGTAGTAGACTAAAATAATGGTGATCAGTAAAATATATTTACTAATAACATTACTAATAACTTTTACTCCTTATATAAAGGTATTTCGTATCATATATGAATTAAGGTTATCAACTAACCTTGTTTACCATCAGATGCTTGTTTGCCACCAAAATTGTATAAATAAATGAATGCTAAAAATTGTCTTTCGTCAAACTGAGAAGCTTGGAAAAACGGGATAAACCTGAAGGAATTTTTCACACAGACAAAATGTCTCTTCCCCTCACGTGCCATAAATTGAGATGTTTTGACGTGTTTTGTATTACTGGTATATACGAGGTCTGTCCGGAAAGTTCGTATAAAAGTGTTCTGGAATGCGACGAGTGGGGATCGTATATATGACCGCCGTGCGTATGCGAACTGGCTTGTTTATATAATGGAGCCCGCTTTTGAAGAGCATAATCTCTCGAAACTCGGCAAGAATAATTTTTGCCGATCTCAGAACAGTTTATGGGGATGTTGTGAAGGAACCAACCGTCCACAAGTGGCTAAAAAGATTCAGAGAGGGCCGAGAAAGCATCAAGTTCGTCCCTCCAGGCCAGACAGTTGATCATCGTCGATGTGCTAACATCAAAGCTCGTGAATCGTCCAGAATTAGAGGGCGTTGGATTCTTACCACGACAATGCCCCTGCCCACACCTCTCTTGTTGTCCGTGAGTTTTTAAAAAATCCATTCGGTGACCGAAAATTCGCCGGATTTAAATGACTTCTTGTTCCCAGAAAACCAAATTGGTACTTCGGGGGCGGCATTTGGGGGACATAAATGAGAAAAAAGCTACGACGGGGCATGAGAATTCTACAACCAGAATAATAAGTTTCACATTAAACGTTGGCACAAGTGTATGTCACAGGGGGAGTACTTTGAAGGGGATAAAATTGATTTACCTGAATAATTGTAAAATAAAATTTTTAAAAAACTTTTATACGTACTTTCCGGACAAACCTCGTATTCAATCCTTACTATTACGTATCGTATATATCCTCTGGGTATATTTATATAATATTTATGAAATAATCTCGCAACATGTAAACGTAGACAGATTGTTGTCTGTCCATGACATGTTCAATTACTCGCTGTTTTCCAGTCATCCTGTTAACATCACCGAATATAAGTAATAAAGGAAACAGATAAAAAATCTATCGCAAAAAAGCTAAATGACATTGCCAGAGAATCAACGTCCCTTGCAGTAGAAACCATAAATAATTCTCGAAAGAATAATAAGTTTAATTAATCACTAACTGTATCAGGAAATTGATTTGTCCTTGCATTGTTTATTTATTTATTTAATACCTTATTGCACCAACATAACATGATTTGTTAAAACAATTTTCAATACGTATAGTGTAGTACAAAAGGCGGTCTTATTGCTAAGCAATCTCTTTCAGACAACCTTTAGGTAGAAGGAATTAAAGCATAAATAGGTAGGTGGCGCATTAAAAAAGATAGATTTGTAAAAAATAATATCTGTGACAGCATAGTCATATACATATTTATACATAAATAAACACATACATCCAAACATATACATATATATACCATATTAATACACATATATATAACACACATAAAACTGGAAATACGTAGGAATAAGTGATTATAAGGATAGGTAGTGGGATTTAATTAAGTTTTTAAAAATGGGCAACGATTGAGCGCACCGTATAGAGGTAATTTATTTATTTAACACACTAAAAGGATTTGGAGTAGAAAGAGGAAGAATGGGTAGGAATTATGAGTTGGAGGTTGTCAGTACTACGTAAAGAATAAGAATTAGAATTGCTCTCTCCAAGAAACATAAAACGTTCTTTTAAATAATGGGGTGTAACTGGATTAAAGAGAATTGAGTAAAGAAGGGAAAGGATGTGCCAGTTACGATGAAGACGGATAGACAGCCACTTGAGCCGTGTACGATATTGGGATACATGGTCATATTCGCGAAGTCCAAATATGAACCGTATACATAAATTTTGAAGACGCTCAAGTTTATTTAACTGCTCTTCAGTGACATTTGAATAACAGGAATAGGTTTAATTATAGTCATATAATAAACTTGAATACTAACGCCATCTATGAGATTTTTTCATTAATATGAATATCAAATTAATAATAATCTCTATGTTCCACACGATTTGAAAGTATGGACATTTTAGACAAGGGTCATTCACTCGGCCGAATTTAATAATGTTATATATATATATATATATATATATATATATATATATATATATATATATATATATATATATATATATATATTTTTTTATGCTGAATCGATAAATATATAATAAAATATAATATTTCGTTGAAAATCTTTTAGCATGACAAATATTCTAAAATTGGCTGATTCAATTCCAAGTCTTATTTTTAGCTTCTAGCGAATTTCCACGAAAAATCAATCTACCTACATTTTCGACTACCATGATTTTATTATAATACTTATAGTGAATAACCGACGAGTGCTTAATTCGACTTTATTACATTAGTCTAAAATTCACTAACGAACATCCCTTTCCTTTTGTATTGTGATCACGTATGCCATTAACTTTATTTATTCATTTCAGAAAATGCCAAGTTCTATCGATTCTGAATTCCATTAAACTTCTAACACTTTTGGGTCGTTACCGCTGAGAGTACTGACCGGTACTTTTGACGTGGCAATAAAGACATTATTGGAATGACATCAAGCTCTTCGTGAAATCAATGTTAATCCGTCCAGATGTTATATCTAATATATTAAAATCCAATCAGTCAGTTTAATGTAATTAAATAACAAACATGCAAGAATCTTGTAAACTTTCACGTCTATATACGAATAAATAAAAATTTAAATGTATTCATTAATAAATATATTACATAAAAACAACTGAACTGGGCTATTTTTTTTTTTATTATTCATAATAGACTAATTAAGGTTTATGGTAAAAAATGAAATTTGAGCAAGATAACGTCTGTGGTTCATACACTTATGTGATACAAAGTGATACAATTTGCCCAGTATCAACCTTTGTGGCAGATTATGGAGTTAACTTTCTCTTATGGGTTCATTTTATGGATGCAGATGCGGCCTAACTATGCTAATAGTGTACAATGGATCCCATGGAGGATGAAACGATGAGGACGAAAGCAAGTCAGTTAGCCCGTCGTGGCAAATTCACTACAAACTAACCACGATGATTTCCAAAAGGGATATGGAGGTCGACCTGACAGCTAACAATGGAGTAATATTCCCGTTACTAACAGATTATGGGTTTTTTTAATGGATGATAATGGTAACCCCACCCGCACTATCGGTATACACCGGCGGGGCACCAGTGAAGGATGATAGATGAGGATGAAGTAGATCAGTTAGCACATCGTGGTGAATTCAACAAGTATTGTTCACGATGGTTTCCAGGGGGAACTACGTGGAGGTCGACCTAATAAGGCATATTGCTAGCAATGGGACTGTCAAACTCCATTGCTAACAATCCCTTTCCCCCAGATTATGGGGTAGGCGTATGTATTTCATAGTAGAAGACTAAAATGATGGTGAAGATCATGATGAACATCAGTAAATCAATAATATTAATAGGATTACTAATATCATTCACTCGTTATCAACAATAATAATCGTATTTCGTAACATAATTCAATTAAGATTATCAATTTACAGCCAAACGATAACAATGCTGGCATCAATATCGCATATTCTAAACTTAATCCAATAAAACGTGAACGCGCATTACTCGCTTAGAGCAATAAAACAATAATAATAATATAGGAGAGTTGGCAAACTCTAATTCCGATAGCGTATCGCCTCAAGCTCTTCCTATGTTATCTCCTATTTTATCCTACTAATTATAAATATGAACGTGTGTAGAGATATTTCTACTATTTAGTACTCAATCATGCTAAAACTGCTGAACAGGTTTAACTTACATTATATTTTTTTATTTTGAGTTTTTAAAATCACGTTTGTACAATAATACCAATAGTATAAATTATTCCTATGCAAATAAACCCTCCAAACATGAATGTAAATGGCGTACATTTTAAATCACTCTGAAAATGAGTAACTTATAACATCACGCATTTATCAAAACTTCGACAGTGTCTAAGATATCATACCTCTTTTGTAAACACATTTCCATCTGAGGACAAAGTTAAATACAAATGCTGGAAAATTTACTGAAAATTTTAATTAACTCTGATGACTTATGTAAGTATGTGAAATTAATAACAATACGTTTTCCTTGAATCTTTGTTGGAACTTTATAATTTTTGATGAAAATGAATTCGACCGTTCATATAAAAAAAAACGGTCGAATGCGATATATTTTATTATCTTTAGTAGTTACTGTAAGTAAATGTGAATATAATAAACTAGTTTTTTTTTAACTTTTTTTACATATTATATAGATTTTTTATTTCATAATTTAAATTTAAAGCATCAGTGTAAAAATTTGTACCAAACTTCATTCACGCATGTAGCTAGCGAATAGTATATATTTAGATGTATACACTTAGAAGGTATATACACTTTAAAAACTTTATAATGTTATTTATTATATTAGTCCTTAACTGTCCACTGTTGAACATGGTCCTTCCTATAAGGGCAGTTTTATCAGTAATTGCCACACTTGGCAGGCAGGTTGACAATGGCATTTAGGCTTTGGTGACGTTTTAAGAGGGACACTGCTATCCATTCCTGAATTGTTAAATTTCTTTCATCACCTCTTACGACAACCAAGGGAAAGGAAGAGGTGGCCTTCAGATATGCAGAAGCACAGCAATAACTACATATATATATATATATATATATATATATATATATATATATATATATATATACAAGTTTAATCAAGATAATAAATTTTAAGTCTCCCATACTAACTCAGTATCTGAACACGCGCGTTAATGAGGAGGACCAAATGTTCTTTGTCTTATTCGAATCATGCTTATTTAATAGAAATTTTCGTTTTCGATGAACCCTTTATGGGTTGGCATGATTTCGATTTCACCCTGTCCATATACTATTAGTATATTACACTAATGATACATAAATGTCAGTTTAAATGTAAAAGGTCGACACTGAAGGGAATTCATGATATGATCGACTTCTCACACGTACGTCTTTATCGATTGTAATCATAATAACATTTAGAGGGGTGATATTTCGATAGGACCAATAATCGGAAATTCAAGTCCCGTATTCGACGCACTATCGCCATTGTTAATGGTTTTACGAGCCCATTCTTACTTTATCGTTAAATAGCTGGCTTGAGTGAAAGCGAATCGCCTCATTTTGTATCCAAACAAATTATTTATTACTACAGCTCTAACCTTCGACCTGTGTGGAATCGAGATTTTGGAAATGTAGGGAGAGCAGAGTGCAATATCAAATGCTCGATATTTCCTACAAAGTTTCTTTGTTGCTTACCACTTTTTCGACTCGAGATAACAGTCTTATGATATACTAATAGGGAATAAAATATTATTTCTTATTTATAACTAATAAGTTAAGTATAAAATTACAATAAAGAAATTTATTGACAATCAATCGTTTTAGTTGCGTTCTGCATGGTCCGACATATTTTTTTATACCACTGATGTGACAAACAAGCATACTGCCCATCAGATAGTAAGCGATTACTGCAGCCTATAAACTCCTGCAAAACTAGAGGCATTAAGTGCGCCTTGCTGACTCTTTACTAATATTTATTAAAATTATATTTAACACATTTGGCAATTATTATATATAAAAATATTTCTTGTATTAATTTATTTAATTAAATATTACAACTGACCAGTTGTTCAATATTCTTTACTGCATAATAAAACTTGTACAAATGGCGAGCTTAACGCCATACGGTATTTTCTACTAGCTAACTATTAGAAATAGAAAGCACTTGAGAGACAATGGTGGCAATAAAGCTATAATATATATATATATATATATATATATATATATATATAAATTCATATACTAATAATTCAATGCTATTCACAATATGTATCTTAATTTAGCAGATTACTCGTATGCTGAAAAAAACATTATTGTCTTAATAGTTTTTCTTTATATAAAAATATGTATTCTAAATGTATAAATTACTTAATCAATGTGAAAATTACCCCATAATTTCATTAAAAATTAAGAAATGTCATTACTAAGTTTCGTTTTGCGTATTATTTTTAATAGTCACATAATGACCTTTATTGTATAAACAAATAAAGCTATTATTCGCATGTATACTGGTTAATACTAACTGCCTATATTTATAACTATGCTCACTATCTTAAAAACTTAATCGCGGCCGAGGACTCGACCGGTTGTCGTTAGCCAAGGAAAATGGCCAAGCATTTAATTTATATGCTAATAATGTAAAAAAAGACCGCTTAACAAGAGAATGCCAGTTTGGTTATAAAGTAGTTGAATGTATTACAGAAAAGATTGCGAACGTTAACAGCAATAAAGAAGGTAAGCAATTAAGGGCGCATTCATACAAAGAGCAGTGAAGCTTGTGTACGCTGTCAAAATTAAGAAGTCAAATTAATTATGTATACATAATATTGTATGTGTTTCTGAATGTACATTTACATATCCTATTAATATAATAAATGCAAAAGTTTGTAACGATGGATGGATGGATGTTTGTGTCTCTTTCACCCAAAAACTACTAGACAGATTTGAATGAAATTTGTTATACAGTTAGACTATATCCTAATTTAGCACATAGGACACTTATACAACTAATATAAAAAATTTAAGAGTAAAAAATAATACAGTAAAGAGTATTTAATAATAAATAAATGTTATCATCCCGACATAGGATGAGCCACCCCTTCCTTCCCCGTAGGTGTCGTAATGAATTAGTCGACTAAGAAAACTAAATGGTCGAGGGATGGGCATCAGCGTCCCTATTGAAACATCACCAAAACCTAACTACAGTTGCCAACCCGCCTGCCAAGCGTTGCAAATACTGGTAATATCCCCCCAATGGTAAACTACCATAAGGGACGGAACCGTTCCTTATGGTACTCTATACGGAAGGCAGGTTCAGCAGTGGACAGATAACGGCTGATATGACGATAATTATAAAATATTTTTACTATCTATCTATTATATCTATTAACTATCTATTTCTAAATTGAATATCCGTATAATAATAACATATTTAGTTAATATTTTACATAATCAAAATAATATTGTTTAGAGAGGAACAATAATATTCAGTTACGTCACAAGTTTACTTATTTTACTCCCATTCGCCCGATCAACTTGAAATTTCTCGAATATTTCCCATCGCATTCCTTGATTACACAACCTGGATTGCTGGATTCCAAGTGGCGGTGCGCGAATCCGAATGATTTTGTTATTCGTTTAATTAGTAATTACTAATTTTATTATTCGACTGCTAAATTAGTAATATACTAATTTTCGTATTCCAATAATAATAATACTAATTAATAAACCACTAATAATGATAATAACCTATATCCATTACCTTAACAATAGGTTATAGTGATATAATAGATGACCAAAAAAAAGTAATAACAATTGTACTTATTTTTTGCAATAATTTTGTAGCAAAAAAATTCATCATTTAGCGATCGACTAAGCTAGTTTAAAATATCAATAGTAATTAATTAATATTCCATCGCAAATTGCAAATTTTTTAATAAATGTACTATATTTGCAACAGTATTGACCATTAACAATAAAAGGCATTCAGCAATCCGGTCGACTCGGGTACGCTCGTACCGACTCGCAAATGAACAACTAATTAATGATTAACTACTAATGAATGAAAAAAGCGTATAGCGAATGAAATTAGTAGTTGAACAAATAAAATTTGTAGTCGAATGATTTGAAAATTATTCAAATAAATCGAATGAATTGCTCGATTGAATAATAAGTAGTCGTATTAGTAAATTCGCACATCACTAATTCCAAGTATTCTAATTTATTACTTTATATAATACTAGCAAAACGCAGAACTATTTCATGACGCGATCATCTTAGTATGTAACTGCGGCCGCGATTCCTAACTATGCAGGTGATACTAAATTTCGAACCATTTTTCAGTTGTTCATTTTCAAGAACACTCACAATAAATGAATGTTAAAGATATAAGTACCCTCTTATTCATAAAAACTAAACTCACTTTCTTTAAATTGGAAATTTAACACAAAAGAAAAAGACAGTTCAATTTGCTAAAATAGGTTTATGAGATGTTTAACGTTTTTATGAATAAGGAGAGACTAGGATCTTTATAAAATACTAACTTATGCCCGCGACTTCGTCCGCGTGACCTAGATAATAGGTACTTATTATCCAGAATAAAAAGTAGCCTAGTAGTTTACTACTACTATTTCTTCTTTTCATTTAAGAGTTTCCTCTTATCGGTGCAACTAATTCATGCATCTTCCAGCCAGCTCTATCCCAGGCCATATCCTTTATCTCCCTATATGACATGACGCCTAGTGTTTCCTTTATCTGTCCCATGTAGTTATTCCTCGGTCTTCCTCTTCCTCTTTTGCCCTCTATCTTTCCTTCTACTATGCTCTTAAAAAAATCATCATATCGTATAAGGTGGCCTAGCATTTTGTCTCTTCTATTCTTTGTTATTTCTAGTACTATTATAGAGGTTTAATTGGTTTTCACCTTCTCAACTTATGTCGGCTTAAAAACATACCCCGTCCTGTAACCCACAGGAAAAAAGGCTAGTACTATTATATTATATTATATATTATACTTCTATTATATACTATTATATTATACTAAATTTTTACTACTATTACTAGTAGTATAAATATAGTAAATTTCATAGCTATTAATTAAGCTATCAATGCGCCAAAAGGTAACAAAACAACCCACTTTCACATTTATAATGTTAATAAACATTTACCTAAATCATACACAACAAAATATATAATACAATGTGAGTACGTCATTACTTACAGTATTTACAAATGAGCAAAAACATTACATGGGTACAATGGTAACAGATTGCACTTAGTAGAAAAACTAGCCTGACATATTCTCCTGAGAGTTCCTTTTGTACCATAATGTGTTGTCGTAATAGTAAGTACCTAAATAAACAATGTTGACTAAAACAAACAGGCCTTTTCTAATAAATTTTGTTCTTGTTATTAACTGCGCAGTTACCTAAATGAATTAGCTCGAGTCCGAAGCGAATAGATCGTGTCGTTGAGTTGTTGCTGAACTAAAGAATGTTTAAAAATATATTTTTAATTTTTTTTTTCAATTTACTTATCAACTCCAGATGTTTAACATAAAGCATCTTAGGGTGTTTAATATATTGATATCCTGAAATACTGTATGTTAAATTTCCGGTCATGATGAACACCGTATACCTACAAATTTAAATGATTCCAAAGACAGCTGTAAATAATATATAAAAATAAGAAATATCTGTGAAATGTCTACACAAATCGAATATTAATTAAGTTAGCGTATGAACTCAGGTAAATTACTATATGTACATATATATGTAATTATACTATACATACATATAGCAAAATGTCTACGTATTTGTGACAATTATGACACTTACCTAAACGTCACGCACTCAGATTGCAACGTGACAAAATATAAATATACCATAAGTGTATTCATTTCGATATAGCAAAACAATACTCATGGAAAACTTTTGATTCCGTGACAATTTCGTCACTCTCATTAATTCCATATTATGTATTATAATGGTTTATCATGCCATACGCCCACATATAAAATATGAGTATATTCGTGAACTTGGTAAAGTGCAAGCCACAATGAAAGCTAAGCTGAGAGAAGCTAATTTCTTTCAGCTTAACGTATATCCAACGATATGAACTGAACAAAGCTATGTAAACTGAATTGTATGAGAAAAAGGAATTGATATAATAGTAATGGCATTCAACAACTTCTTTGCTAGCAATATACTCTATCAGGCCGACCTCCACGCGATTTCTCCTGGAAACCATCGTAGTTAATTCTTACAAAACTCTTCATGAGAACTAACTAAACTTCTTCACCTATCATCCGTTACCAGTACCGCGCTAGCATATACCGATAGCGCAAAGTGGAGTTGCCATTATATTTTCACTCATAAAAAAACTGAACTATCTTGGTTTATACTGAAAATTAAATAAACGAAATATATAGTAACAAGAGTGTCACATACTGGAACCTCTATTATCGTTGAAACGACGGTGAGCATAGCCGGCATTATTGGATTACCTGTTTCATGTAGTTCAGTTAGGTCGCTTAGCTTTACTCTGTAGTTCGCAATATGAACTGAATATGAGTATGAAAGAAATAGCAGCTACGTGCACTATGATGCGAATAGTTTGACTTAGCTTAGCTCACTGTGTGACTTGCCCTTTTGAGTGCCAAATTATTACAGAGATAATCAATTATGTTATCCATGCGCATTACCATAGAGAGTTGATAATAGTGACGAAACTGTGACAATATTTGTCACTACAATTTATCACTATTAACACTCGTCCGCTTACTCTATTGAAAAATACATTTTAACAAATAACAATAGATAGCTTATATATGTATATAATATATATGTATACGTATATTCATATATGTATGTATGTATATATACAATTAAATATGATATAATTAGTTAAGTAAAAACTTAAGTTTGTCTAGTTCTTCTTGTTTGAAAATTGTCATAATATTATACACCGCTCTGCCTGCTGACATTGATGCTCCTTTCCACTTTGGATTTACTGGAAGAGAACTCTTTTAGAATTAAGCTTGACTTTGTATGTTAAATATGCTCACCTCTAACATATTTGTTATACATTACTAGTGTGTACAATATAGTATAAATAAATAGCTAAACCTTAGATTAGAAGCTAAACTTTCTCATTACGACTATACATAGGCGGGTATGTTAATTTGATTAAAGTACAACAAAGCACAAACTAATGAATGACTGCAAAAAATACATAGGTAACATTACATTAGACGAAAATGATAAAAAAAGATAGGCACTACTTTTTAATTACATATTTTCAAAGGGCTCTTCGCCTATAGATCTGCTAAATTTAACACCTCTCAACGTTTTTCCTCCCTCAGAGCCACTTCGAACCCAGCCACTGTGGAAAAGCGTTGACATAATGTCAAACAACTAAAAATTGTTGATTCGTTACTTCTTATGAAGCAGTACCTATTTTTGCTGTTTTTAATATATATTTTATTTTATTACTAAATTATATTTTTACTTGTATAGAAAAATAATTAAATTTGGTGAAGCGATCATCGTAAAACATTTGCAAGGCAGCTCTTATTATCACTTCTTTTTTAAATTGAAAAAGCGACAATAATAAGCAATAATCTGATATACAATGAAATAAAGAATCACGATAACGATATTCAAAATTGTTAAATAGTTTTCTTATTTATTTTTAGCAAGTACCTATTTTTCTATGATATAAAATCTTCAATAGTAGGAACCCTCAGTTCTCTTTACTGTACTTCGTAAAGACCGTACATAAATTATGTACGGTCTTTACGAAGTACAGAAGTACATACTCTCTGTAAATAGCATATTTTTTATTACAAGAGAGTTGCACTTTAATTGCGTCACAATGGTTATTTTTGATAGGATATAAATCTGCAATATGTTACCGTTTCCATCTCTTTCATTAATTAAACTAGAAACTTCCAGAAATTACGATGACGAAGCTGATTAATAGATATTATATTACCATTACTATACAACTGTTCATATTATGTAATCTGATTATAAACAGTCACAACTAATTTACTAGCTTCATTACCTTCATTACTATAATGTTTCTAATTCCCCATTTTGTCAACCTAACATGTTAATATACATTAAGATGCACTTTACTTAATAAACCCTTTCAACAATTTACTTTTGATAAGTAGATTTTTCATTTATTTCATAAATACATTTACAATAATATCTTCAATCATTACATAGTCATTTATACTTCGTCCTTAACAAAGAGCAAGTCACTAACCGTGAAGCAGTTGTGTTTGCATGGCTGTATTACGGTTTGAAGGGTGCGATATGGCAGTGAATTTACAGGGTACAGAGGAATAACACCTGAGTCATCAGGAAAGATAACGCACGGGGGTAACATGGGCGAAACAGTACACTTTGGTTATGTCCATGGTACTGCTCATGTCTGTAGGTGACGGTTACCAGTTTCCATCAGGTGGGCCGTCAGCTTGTTTGTCATTCTAAGTTGTATAAAAAAAGCTATAAAATCTCTTTGGATTTTACTAGTTAGAAATTATTGTTTAATATAAGTTTTTACTAGTAAATTATTGATTTCAAATATTCTATGAAAAATTTCACCATAATAATATATCTAATTGATATATTTAAGCTACAATAAGTGTTCTTATAACCTGAAAATATGAAAAGTATACTATGTTCGGCGTATGGTACCGGCACAGAATAGGCCACCACTTCCTTTCCCGTGGACGTCGCAAGAGGCGACTCAAGGAGGGCGAGGTATGGGCAGCAGTATCCCTCTTAAAACATCTCCAAAGCCTAACCGCGGTTGCCTATTCGCCTGCCAAGCAAAGCAACTACTAGCAGTACCAACAATACAAAATGGAGACGTATGTTTAGCAGTGGACAGTTAAATGTGACGCTATGTTCGGATATATTAAATGAATATCATTTAAATAGATTGATACATTAAGTGCTATTAATATCCCACTTCATTGAAATATTTATTCATTATTTACACGTTTGTAACTACGGCAAATCGACTAGTGATGATATTTTTTTTATATTAAAGTTTCACGCGATTGATCACGATCTCACCTGATGACTGGAAAACGATGATGTAGACTGAGATGGAACTCGCAGGCTAACGAATAGTCCATTCACATATGCCAAGAATAATAATTATTATAATATACTATTTTCTTCACTCTGACCTTTAAACACCTATAGAAAAAGACTCCCACGTGCGTATACGTAGACAAATTAGACTCCAGTATCTCTAAACGTTGACATGGCTTTGTTAGCGCTCAAACGAGCCAACCGACCCGAATCTCGACACTTCAACCGTAGAGAGACATTTGTTCCGGGTCCTCATTTTTAATTCACCCCACGAATTCGAATGACACTGCGGACTTCTCGACTTCAATATTCTCTTGTTCGTAATTATACTTATCATATTTTTATTGTTTTTATGAATTCCGCTGTCTGTTTTTGTAATAAAACTCTATGGGGTTCTTACATTCAAAACTTTGCCACTAAATTAAGTTCGGCAGCGTAAGCTGTACACAAAGTTAAACAGTACTCATATCCTAATGTTAGACTGCCAAATTAATTTATTTTAATTAGTTTCATTGGCATTTCGTTGAATCGCCATTAAATGTTATAATAAGATAATGAAGGATATTTTTGATCTACCTTTTAATAAATTTCAACAAAACAAACAATTATTGCTCAAAGCCATTACATACTAAACGATTACTTGAATGACAAACGTGCTTAGTATTAAACGATGATGCGCGGGCTTTTTGATGACCATGTAATTTTAGACATAGTACATTTAAATTTAAACACATAATGTTAACAGAGATTTAAAAGAATAATTGATGAGTTAGTTGCGGATTCATCTCAGCAGGTAATATTCCACACCCTTTAGTAGATTCATATAAAATGACAATTTGGAAGTGTAATCCTCACCAAGCCACCTATATTCTTATACGCGAACTACTATAATAATCATAGCGACTCTGTCCTAGAAACCATTTCTAGAGTTTAATCCTTTAATATCATCGGTTTTAAAATCGTTCAATCGAAATAGATCTTAATATAATAATATTTTTCTTAGTAATACCCATATTCTATAAAATTTCAATCGAACTACTTCACCTCTGCAGTGATATCTGAACATGGTAAAATTATTAGAATAAACTTATTATTTAAAACAAATTTAACATAACAGTGAAATTGTGAAATATATTATACAAAGTCTTAGAAATAACTCAAAAAAACTATTAACTATATGTATTAATTATTAATTATTTTATTTTATACATCATTGTAGGTATTAAATAAGTCATTCTATTTTAGATTTTATTTGTACACTTATTTTTATTTCTATATAATTGTGTAGTATAATGTATAAAAAAAAATATATATATAAGAAAACAGAAGTACAGATTGTGTTAAATTGTGTATTGAAGAAACTGTGTTACAAACAGCCTCCAATTCGATACCGAAGTCCACAAACATCCTTTTCCTGAACTGTTACTTTGGTTATTTGTTACTCAAACACATCTCCGACGCTTTGATTGCAAGAGAAAAATACCGCGAAACTAAGTATGTATTGACCTAGTTAACTTGATACTTGCAGAGTACTTCGTATATATTCACTGTTATTATAGCTATAATTTATTAAAGAACTATTTTTTACCCGCGACTTCATCCGCATGACCGGAATATATTCACTGACCGGGATAAAAAGTAACCTATTTCCTTCTCCATATACACATATTCATATATACTAAATTTTATTACTACTGATTATGACCTTAAGGTCTCAAGAGGAAACAAACTTATACATTTATAACACTAGTTGTATCCCGTAACATTGCCCGTGAAAATCAGTATATAACGTGACCTAAATCCTAAGTTAGGATATAATCTATCCATGTATCAAATTTCATTCAAATCCGATCAGCCGTTTAAAAAAGGATTAAGTACAAATATCTAACAATCTTTACAAACTTTCACATGTTTTTTTTTTTTTTTTTTTTTTTACAACACAGGGGGCAAACGAGCATGCGGCTCACCTGATGGTAAGTGACTACCGCCGCCCATGGTCACCCACAACACCTACGGCATTGCAGGTGTGCTGCCGGCCTTTTAAAAAGGAATATGCTCTTTTCTTGAAGGTTATGTTGTCGTATCGGTTCGGAAATACTGCTGCTGGAAGTTGATTCCAAAGAGTGGTTGTGCGAGGAAGAAAGTGCCTTGAAAAACGCACGGTGGAGGACCGCCACTCGTCCAGATGGTTGGGATGAAATTTTAGTTTATGGCGGGTTGTACGATGGTGAAAATCTGCAGCAGGTATCAATCCGAACAATTCTTCAGAGCACTCCCCATGATAAATTCGGTAGAAGATGCACAGAGATGCAACATCTCTACGCAGTTTCAGTGGGTCGAGCCGGACAGTAAGACGCCGATCGTCAACAATTCGAGCTGCCCGACTTTTAATGCGGTCTAACGGAAGGAGTTGGTACTGTGGCGCTCCTGCCCACAGGTGAGAACAGTATTCCATGTGTGGCCTCACTTGAGCTTTATACAGTTTCAGGCGGTTTTCTGGCGTGAAATACCGTCTCACCCTATTGAGCACCCCCAACTTTTTGGAAGCTATCTTAGCTTTTTCCTCCAGATGACCGCAAAACTGGACGTCGCTAGATATATCGACGCCAAGAATCCCCAGACTCGACTTATTATCAAGGGAAGTGCCCTGAAAGTGAGGTGATACGACAAACGGTGTCTTTTTTGCGGTGAACGCGCAGACTTGTGTCTTCTTAGGGTTAAAGTGAACAAGATTGCGTTCACCCCAGATCGAAACTTTATCGAGTGAAGTTTCGATTTCAGACACAAGTCTGTTCCGGAGCTCATCGGTATGTGCCCGCGAGATCTTTGCATGACCGGTGTATAATGCATCTCCTGTACTGTCGTCCGCATAACAATGAATATCACTGATCTGTAACATATCATTAATATGCAGAAGAAACAGTGTTGGAGATAGTACACAGCCTTGCGGGACACCAGCATTCACAGGTTTTAAGTCAGAGCATGCTCCGTCGACTACGACCTTAATGCTACGTTCCTTAAGAAAGCTGGCGACCCAACTGCACAATCTCGCAGGCAACCCAAACGAAGGTAGTTTTGAGATTAGTGCCCTATGCCACACCCGATCAAAGGCTTTCGCAATATCCAGACTAACAGCTAAGGCCTCTCCCTTATTCTCGATTGCCACTGCCCATCGGTGTGTTAAATAAACTAAAAGATCACCAGCCGAGCGTCCCCGTCGAAAGCCGTACTGGCGGTCTGAGATCAGCTGGCGATCCTCTAGGTACCGGAGCAGTTGATGGTTAATAACTGATTCCATGACTTTCGAGAATAAGGAAGTGATAGCTATGGGCCTATAGTTAGCTGGATCTGAGCGGTCTCCTTTTTTAGGGATCGGATGCACCAAAGCAGTCTTCCAAAACTTTGGGACTATACCTGATGAGTAACAGAGCCGAAAAAGACGCGTAAGAACCGGAGCCAACTCTGGTGCGCACGTCCTTAGCACAATTGGAGGAATGCCATCGGGCCCGCTCGACTTATGGATTTCAAGGGAGAGAAGTGCTCTACGCACTGATCTTTGCGTGAATTTAACATCCGGCATAGAGCTCCTACAACGCGGGATGGTCGGCGGTAGTTTCTCCCCGTCATCCAATGTCGAGTTTGATGCAAAGAGAGATCCAAGGAGATCGGCCTTCTCTTTGGCGTTCTGAGTCAACGAGTTATCCTCCCTGCGCAACGGTGGAAAAGATGACTGACAGAAATTCCCTTGTGCAGCTTTGGCAAGAGACCAGAAAGCTCGAGATCCCGAAGGTAAACTAGCCAATCTCTTGCCAATTCTACCAATATGCTCTGACTTCGCTGTGGCCAAAACTCTTTTGAAGGACCTAGAGGCAAAGTTATACTTCTTTTTAAGGGCACTGATGTTAGGATCTCGCGATGCCACACCTTTGGCCCAGGCTAGGAAGCACTCCTTTTTCAGGCGAGATGCTATTCTACAAGAGGCTCCATACCAGGGCTGGGATTTCCCACCGACAGGTACCACAGAGTTAGGAATAAATAATTCCATTCCCTGAAGCACCACATCGGCGATGGAATTGGCGATGGCGTTGGGATCCCCCAGTGCGAAGCAAACCTGCCTCCATGGGTAAGATGCGAAAAAAATCCGCATCTCATCCCAATCTGCCGACCTGTAGTGCCAAACACGACGTCTACCCGTAGAACGTGGTGGAATCGGACTTATGAGAGGCACCTCACTCCGCACCAGACAGTGATCCGACGATCCAAGCGGAGCTTCGACGGAAATCACATAGTTGTCTGGGTGGGTGGTCAGCAGAAGGTCCAGCAGTGAAGGTGAATGGTCCAACACATCAGGTATTCGCGTGGGCGAGGAAACAAGCTGCGTCAGACCATAAGCCAAAGCAAAGTCATGAACAGATCTTCCCGCATAGTCGGTTGTACGTGAACCAAGCCATTCGGTATGGTGGGCATTAAAATCGCCAAGAATCACGACTTCAGCGGAAGGAATCTGTTCGAGCAGGGAATCTGTAGCCATTTGGACGTGCTCAATGAGTTGGTCGGTTTCGATGTTACCGCTGTGGGACCTGTATAGGCATGCATAGACGCGAGGATGGTCATTGCAGTCTACACGCAGCCATAAAATAGACAGGTCCGTTCCTTCAAGAGTTCCAAGGCGGCGACAACAGATATCCTCTCTGACATACGCGCATACACCGGCACGCGAAACAAAACAATGTTCAAGTTTATAGCCCGGGTACGTCAGGTATGAAGTTTCGTTTGGAGAGGATATCTGTGTCTCCGTTAGAAAGAGCAATGCCGGCCGCGCCGTTTCTAGGTGATGGTGGACAGCGTTTAAGTTAGAATGTAATCCCCTGATGTTGCAGAAGCTCACATTGAGCGAAGGGGATGCCGTAGAAATCTTGCTCCGTTTGCCCTTGGTTCCAAAGAGCGGAATTTTGCCCCCCCCAGAATACGCAGGGCAGCCCGAGCGTGGTTGCTCGAGGGAGGATTCTCCAGCAACATGGTTACTGGTACCTCCCTGGGGTATGTTATTTTTTTTTAATTCCACTGCCATGGTTGCGTGTTGTAAGATAGGGGGACGGGGTTGGGGAAAGGATTTTAGGAATAGGAAAGGGATGGGTATGGGATGGGTATGGGATGGGCCTCCGGACTCCCTCACTCACCATACGGAATGTGATCGCACTAAAAGTGCAACCACTTAGCGTCGGTATTCTGTGAGGGTGTGGTACTTCCCCGGTCGAGCCGGCCCATTCATGCCGCAATACCATATAGGATTACAGCGTGGCTCTACCACAATAATGTATAAAAACATGTATAATATTAGTAGTATTAATAAAGATTCTATATTATGTGGATAAAATAAAACATCTACCTATAGTAAATATTTGCAACTGTATCTCAACCATATCAACACTCCTGTAATGGGCACGGGTTTGGATCTTATAAGGCAAACATACCACCACACCAAGCACACCACACTTGACAAGCAATTCTATAGGATTTTATTTGAGTTTTCCCCAAGAACTGATGAGTCGATTTTTGTTCCTCTAGTGACCACTTACCATCGTAAGTCTCGATCTACTATTATCCCAGGATATCTCCTGGGAATGGAAATCACTGTTGACAATTTGCCTGAACAGGGTCTACAGTATTTAATTTAAATGGGAACATTAACTCCTTATAGTCATGTAATACTCCTTATTTAAAGTATTATACATATACTCGTACTTATCTATTCGGCGTATAAATGGTTACTCATGCCATACGCAGAAAGTCATGAGTACTGGTTTTAGATAAATTTATCAACATTAAATTGCTAAAGGGATTTAACAGGTAAGGATAGGGAATTATAGGAAAGGGATATAACAGATGACAGATAGATCATATCCTAAATTAAAACAGGATAGGTATATTTATCCTAATTTATGTAAATACAATTAATACTATAGTCATTATATAACTATAAATAAACTAAACACGTTAACCTTTCTCTTGATAACAATTTTTTTTTAATGGATGGCAATGGAATGCTTACCCCGCTTGCGCTGTAAATATACACTGGCAGGGTACCAGTGAAGGATGATAGATGATGATGAAGTAGGACAGTTTCAGTTTCAACAATAAATAAATCACGATGATTTCCAGAGGGAACCACATGTAGGTCGACCTAATATGGTATATTGCTAGCAATGGGCTTTCTAATTTCTGTCCCTTCTCCCTCTAACAAATCATCAAATCAAATGTTGCACTATTTAATATGTCACTCCATATGATACTAAAAGAGAACAAATAAAAGAAATAGAAGTATAAACATATATTTGTATATAATCATACAGCAGATTACATTTTAGAGGTTAATCTAGCTTAAAAATTTAAACGTTTTATAAACCTTTCATTATCACGCTGCTCGTCATATATCAATTCTATAAATATAAAAAAAAAGCATACGCCACCACGGATAAACGTCGAGCGAAAATAACAATGGGAACCTTCAACGCCGAATATAAAAGGAAACAGTCGCTGAAAAATATCACATCTGTCGTAAACTGACAGCGCCTGTCTCTGCCATCCGCACTCATTGTCACCGATGTTTCGACTCTATAAGAATACATACCTGTCTACTAAATATCACCATAGAAACCTCGCACAATAAAAAAAATCATATAATTTTCGTAATCGCGATAAAAGCTTGTTCATTTATTATAAATAACTTGAACGTGAAATGTCTATGGAGTAAACGTAAATTGAATTCATTTGCACCATCCATCAAAGTCTACTTATGAATGCGGATTTTTTTTATATAAAAAAAAACACTCATCGCTTTACAACATATTATAATGTCTTTTCTAATTTCACCAACGCAGACTATGACAAATTGTTGTCTACTTTAAAAAATTACTCTGTTCACAATATGTACGTAGTATATTGTATATATATGTACGTATAATACATAGAATGAATAATCACGATCCGTAGGCGAGTCGCCGTCTTTGCGATTTTTCCTTTTCTCTCGATTCATCTGTCTTCATGTGAATGTATAATAAGCTACACAATAAGACATCATTTGTAAGTTTCATCTCTGATTCTTTGGAAATCCATATAATTTCTATACGTATTTCTTTTACACATAAATTTTATTAACACTGATTCGCGCCTCAAATTTTAGCATTAGCGCCTCTGCTTATCCAAATGTGAATTGGGATATAATAGTATATACATGGTATATACTGTTATATATATCTGACTTTTATACTGTACATTCTAAATTGTAAATGTGTCCAATTCTTACTAATATTAATAATAGTGAATATGCGTTTGTTTGTTTACTACTTTATAGTGCCTTAACGGCTTAACCAATCACTATGAAATTTGGTATACACGTACTATATGGGATGAAGAAGGATGTAAAGTACTTTTTATCCCGGTAAACATATCCCGGTCACGCGAACGAAATCACGCGTAAAAGCTAGTAAAGAATAAATAAATAAATTGTTGCCTACCTGGTCTCCCAGTACAAACCATTTTTATGAAAATAATTTCCAAGTAGCATTAGGTATTGGGGAAAATCATGTCGTATTTTAATATTTATTACAAAACAAGAGGTTATATTCTGTTGTTTTCATTCATATTACTTTCTTTCATCGTATAACAATTGGTTTTAAACATAAATAGCCAATGTTTTAAATTATTTTTTTGTATACTTATGACAATGTTATATTTAGATAAGGGAACTTAATGGTTGAGGGACAGGCAGCAACTATTCGATGATCTTTTCTTAATGGGGTATCGAGGTAAATCGTATTTTATCTTGATACTCCATCGAGAGGTGATCAAAATTATTGGTTTTTATATCTCTGAAATTTACGAGTACGAAATAACAAGCACAGTGATATAGTTTTAAAATGTTCTGTAACTAATGGGTCTAATAGCGACTTCTCAAGTCTAAATTTACTATTCGTGCACGATTGTATAGAACACAAAACATACAAATGTACACATAATCAGTTAGAATGTTTACATAATACTACTGCTATCTGCACAAAATGAAAAAAGTTCCCGTCGTGGCCCATGTTGGGCGCCACATTTCATCAACTGCTCGACTTTGTAGGGTCACATTGAGTTTTATTTACTCTTAGTTCTTGTTTCTATACGTTTCCACTATCTGTGGTTCTATTTGAAGAATAAATATGGGGACAAAGTACGTATATACTTTTATATATCACATTCTCCATTGTGTTTAGTGAGTACAATGTTTCTATTGAATAGTTTTTTGCAACAAAGTTATAAGTAGAAGATGAGTTTACTTATTCTAAACCTATTATAAACATGGATTTTAAATTAAGATTGATCTATACCTGGTACATAAGCGGCAAAAGTTCTCATTTCTTAAGAAGTTTATGTTTCTAATAGAGTATTGTTTTATTACACAGCAGAACCTTGAAAAAGTTTTAATGAGGTTGCGTAAACTGCCCATATAGGAATGTAATGTTTTCAGAGTTCAAATATATATGTTAGAGCTTCTTTATGCCATCAAAACTTCTAAATGCAGGTTTAGATGTAACCAGAGGGAGACTTTGTACAAAAGTCGAAGAAGTCTGTTATGTCCATGGTACTGCTCATGTCTATAGGCGACGGTTACCACTTTCCATCAGGTGGGCTGTCAGTTTGTTCGCAATTCTAAGTAGTATAAAAAAAAATACGTTAAAATCCTTAAGTCTTTTTAAACAAAAAAACAGACAGTGTCCTTAAGTCTTTCCAAAAAGACTTAAGGACACTGTCTGTTTTTCATTAAATATTTTTTTGACAGGATAGTCGTGTTTTTAATTTGTGGATAATAAAATTTTCTTTACTAATATGTAATACTACTCCTACTTATGTATAATAAATGTAATAAAATGATCATCAATACAATTATGAATTGTTCACTTCTTAAACATAAGCCTCGCCAAAGAATGACATACTTGTAAGAAATTGTCCTAAGCTACCTGTATCTGTCGACTCTGCAATACATTTCAGAACGTCTTTTCACCATTAAACACCTTAATATGCCATAAACGTCAAAACTCTT
Organism: Galleria mellonella; assembly: GCF_026898425.1. Classification (NCBI taxonomy): domain Eukaryota; kingdom Metazoa; phylum Arthropoda; class Insecta; order Lepidoptera; family Pyralidae; genus Galleria; species Galleria mellonella. The sequence continues at coordinate 512,420 of NW_026442179.1, forward strand.
CAATGTTACGTACCTATACAATATGTTAAGGATAAAATGTGTCGATGATAGATTAAAATCAATCACTTGTCTAGACCTCCTGGTATTACACAATCGTTGCAAGCAGGCCACGGAATACGGACATCGATGTTGTATGTCTTTGTTGGGTAATTTATGATGCCAGCCCAAAACCTTATCCATACATATTTATTCGATATCACCCGTCCGTCACTCACAGCTGACCTTATTTTTCTGTGTCTCTATATATTAATCCACTTCACATATCTTATTATATTCGGACAAGAATTTTCTTGACAAAATACATCAACCTATTGGAATGAGTCCAATAGTTAAGTAATGGAAAAGTAATGTTGACTTATTTGGAATTTTATTAAATGAATATGTACAGTTTATTTGTTTACATATATATTCACTTCTCATTACATTAAAAAACTGAAATCCAACATATTTATATTCATATGAAGACCAATATTTGTAAATATCTTCACTTTAACGAAGTAAAATGAACTCTGTTATATTACAGCTAAAAAACAAAACAAGTCTGTACGCATAAAGATAATGGACTGACCGTTTTTACGGTTAGGTAGTTGTTTTCTGAACGGTTACAAAAGTATACTTTGTTTGTGAGATGCAATCCATTTAATGTATCAATAATTATACAAAAATATTTAAAACAAAAAAGAAACTCATTTCTAAACTGAGATCAATTTATACGTTTAGTAGCAATTCTAATGGAATTTCTTAAATAGACATACTTTATAGGTGAAAGAGCGTCGTACAAGCCATTGGTATTTCCTCGTGTTATCAATAAAGGAATCCAATTTTCGTGGAGTCAGTTTCGGAGACAGTGGAAGAAAACTGACACAACATTACGTGACCGAACCCAACCACTCTTCAAATTATAATGGTATTATGTTGGAATCGGTATTTCGGGTTAGACCGAGTATTGATCACATTTTATATACTATGTGTCTATAGGGCATTGCTATATAAGCCTTTAACGTCATATATAGACTGTAAGTGAGCATTAATTACGATGAAAGCAATTAATGGTATACCGTATGAACGAAATTAATTCCGACCGAAGTCATAAAGAATCGCTAATTTAATTACTCTGTATTATATTATCTGTGGTGCTGCCATCTAACGGCTAGGAGCAAATATTAAAACCCTCTTCTTCAAGAACACACTTTTATTGTTTATTTAATATGTACTTAAACAGTATAATATCATCTTGTAATCTCTTGACGTATATTAAAAACGATTAACATGACAAAAAGGTAAGAAAATTAAATTCCTCATCCTTGTATGTACACTAAGTAATTGCTACAATATTACTCAAGCTTACCTTAATCTCGGCGTTATATCCACATCTAAATTGCTTTTCTCTCTTGTATAATGGCACAGCAACATCGGCCCACGGATTACTCAAAAGCGACCTTTCGCTCTAGCCATTTTTTCTAACGCCTTTAGGCCTTGAGTTTGTGCTAGACATTTTTTCCCCTTCACGAAGATAAAAGGAAATCAGTAAAGGGTAGGTATTTTGGTCATAATACGCCGGATTTCATCAGAATCTTTTGACGCGTTTTTCTGGATGAGGAAAAAAATTAACAAAATTATTAAATAAAAATGTTAAATTGCCTGGAAGCTTCGGATTTTAACGTCAAAAGTTTTTTTTTTTTTTGTATTTATAATTTTAATCTGTATTAATATTTAACGGTATTATATAATTTTATATTGAAAGCTACTTGCATATCTATAATTTCTTGTAATTATAACCTACCTTTCTATCCCTATACCTATCATCATTTATCATCAATTCAGTTTTTTTTTTAATGGGTGATAATGGAATGGTAACCCCGCCCGTGCTATCGGTATACACCGGCGGGGCACCAGTGAAGGATGATAGGTGAGGATGAAGCAGGTCAGTTAGCCCATTGTGACGAATTCAACAAGAATTGTAGTGTATTGCTAGCAATGGGTTCATTAGACCCCATTACTAACAATCCCTTTCCCCCCTCATCAATTTAGTTTTTATTACCACTATTGAATGTACACCTACCTATCATTTAAAGGGGAGAAAGAGATTGTTAGTAATGGAGACTGAGAATCCTATTGCTAGCAATATACCCAACCAGGTCGACCTACCCTCGCGGTTCCCCCTGGAAACTATCATGGTTAATTCCTGATGAATTCATCATGATGGGCTAACTGGCCTGTTTTCATTCTCATCTATCACCCTTCACTGGTGCTCCGCCAGCGTATCCCGTTAGCGCAGGCGGGGTTACAATACCACTTTCACCTATCAAAAAAAAACCTATCATTTAAATAACTCTATAAAATTATAACTTTTTTATTCCGTTTTATTATATTAGCAGAATAGAACATCACTTTTAGTTCGTTTTGTTCCGAACGACTGAAAATTCCGTTCTATTCTACTAGTAGAACTAAATCGTAGAACAATACGTATATAATTAAAATTAAACGTTATTAAATTTTTACCTTTTATGTGAATAAAATGTCTAATTTAAAATATTCCTGTAAAGAGACTTGTCTCCTTGAAATAGGTATTCTGTTAATATAACATAATAGACTAAAATATTCTCTATATTATACACAGAATTCTTCAATCTTTAATCAAAATTAATTAGAATAACACAAATAAGTACTATTTAAAGTCCTATTAAGCTTTACTTAGAAGTGGATCCTGAAACAGTAAATGATAAAGATCACTTTTCAAATTAAATGTAGTTATTTTATGGCAAAATCTATATATTTAAAATATCGTTATGATATATAACTTGCAATTGCTAGTTTTGATCATAAAAATATTGGAAAATGCCTAGAAAATATCTAAGCGCCGCTCGAAATGGTTCGTGTAATAATTTATAGCGCGCGCGGTAGACAACCCGGGAAATTGGCTGGCGCACTCATAGTAGCGCACTGTATCAAAACAGTATCTAAATCAGTCAACTCAAATAACACGAATATCAATAAGTATTTTTATTACTATCATCATATCAGTCGTTAACTATCCAATGCCGAACATGGGTCTCCTTCATAAGGGGAGTTTTGCCAGTACTGCCCATGCTTGGCAGGCAAATTGACAACCGCAGTAGGCTTTGGTTATGTTTTAAGAGGGACGCTGCTGCGAATCCGTCGACCATTAAGTTCCCTTAGTCATCTTTTACGACACCCACATGTTGATGATGGGGGGAAAGGGATTGTTAGTAATGGAGACTGAGAATCCCATTGCTAGCAATATACCCAACCAGGTCGACCTCCTCGCGGTTCTCCCCGGAAACTATCATGGTTAATTCCTGATGAATTCATCATGATGGGCTAACTGACCTGTTTTCATTCTCATTTATCACCCTTCACTGGTGCTCCGCCAGCATATCCCGTTAGCGCAGGCGGGGTTACCATACCATTGTCACCCATTAAAAAAAATCATGTTGATGATTTCTATTCTTTTTGTTATTTATATTTCCAGTTTAATATTTTGAAAATTGTAAGTCTTTAAAATGTTATTTTCGATTTCAATATTGATTACAACACTTCTATCTTTTTCACTCTCTTTGTGTAATGTTCAAAATATGAAAATCATTTAGAATTTTTCATATTAGATACATTACGTGATCGCACGCTATTTGTTAGACTGTCAAGGATAGATCGCGGTTGTTGAACACATTTTTAATGGATGTTTCTTATGAAACTCGTTCAGTTTCATAAACTTAAAGTTTATGTCACTCCGAAATGTGGTGATCGTTACCTTTCTAACTACTGAGACTAGCTTTTACCTGCGACTTTGTCTGCGTGACCGGGATGTTTACTGACCAAAATAAAAGTTACCTATCTTTCTCCATTCCACATAGTACCAAAAATTTATAGTGATGGTGAAAGAGGAAGGTTGTTAGTAATGCGAACTAGTATCCCCATTGTTAATAATATACTCTGCCAGGTCGACCCATTCGTAGTTCCTCCTGGAAACCATCATAGTTAATCTTAATGAATTCCTCGCGATGTGCCATATAACCTGCTTTCATCTTCGTCTGTCATCTCTCATCGGTGCCTCGCCAACATATGCCGATAGAGTAGACCATTCCATTCTCACCCATTTAAAAAAAAATCACAGTATCTTACTGGTTATAGAATAAGCAACAGTGTCCCTCTTAATATCACCAAAGCCTAACTGCGAATGCCCACTCGCCTGCCAAGCGTGGCAACTACTAGCAAAACACCCATTATAAGGGAAAGGCCTATGTACAGCAGTGGACAGTCACAGCTGATATCACTATCATATCTTTTTTTTGTTTCTGCAGATATTGTTGCGCTTGTTACATACACTACATGAAAAAAGAAAACAATTTATTTATAACCCTTAGACGCATTTAAATTCTTTTTTATTTATTTTTTTAACCACTATTTACCCTGAATATAGTCAAACGTAATACGAATATAAGACTTTACAAATGCTTTTGTTCTAGCAACACGTGTATCACGTTAATCTTTAAGGAGACCAGAACACAGACAATGGTGTTAATACAGCATTTCTATATCTTGCCGGCATCCGATCCCACTCTTCGTGATATTACACGGCGACAGCTCTAGACATTAATCTTCAGAACAAATATAAGAAGCTGTTACCATCTGGCAGGTTGAGTTTGAGACAGCAAATTCCCTAAAATAATCCCGATGCGAGAATGTTTGCATTACACTTAAACCGCCGCTAGCTAATTGACGGAATTCTCTGAACATCAACGGTTCGCCTCCATTCAAATACGACGATTGCAAATCCTTACTAATATTATAAATGTTTGTTTGTTACCACTCGGCACATTAATGGCTTATCCAATCGTTATGAAATTTGGTAACACGTACTATTTGGGACGGTACAGAACAAGCTACTTTTTATCCCGGTCAGTGAAGATATTCCGGTTACGCAGACGAAGTCTCGAGTAAAAGCTAATAGGTTACATTCAAACGTTGATTCTTGATTCAGAATCAACCGACCGGACTGACAGAAGATCGACCGACTTTGCGCAATAGATTAAAAGAAACTAGGGCCAACGACACAGTATTTTTAAACGGACTTTTCTTAAGAAAGAAGGAAAGAAAAAACATTAGCAATGATTGGCAAAGTTACTTTCGACATTCGCAGTGGGAGAAACGCCGTGAATATTGTTTTTCTGTAATTGGTTATTTAATTAATCTATAGTCCCTCATTACCTTCTAAAAATGTCTGTTTTGGGGCACTAGTTTCTGTTAAACGCGTCTAAATCATCACGCCATCGCTTTCTGGATTGAACTCGACGACGCTGTAGATAACGTCATTCAGTTAGTGCTCAAAGATAGATCTCTGAGCACCAACTGGATGAAGAATTTACTCTCTCAAATCCATGTTACTCGCTAATAATGTAGCTTTCTGTAAAGGACAGACTTTTAAAAATCAGTTGAGTATTTTTTGGGTTTATCCACTACAAACGAACCAACAATTAAATCTTTCCTCTTTATAATATTAGTATAGATTTATAGATTGTATAATTAAATTTTGAGACAAAAATAAAAGATGTGACAATATAAACAAATAAATCTAATAGGAACGCATGCAGTACTCCAGATTGACATATGAGCCCGACGGCGAGGCTGACACGATCCTGCTTCCGCGTCGTGCCGCCGTGTCGCCCTCTATTATTTATCATAACCCATCAATTTGTTTCGGTGTGACTGATGAATGCGGCCCACAATGCAGGAGAGGGTTGCGTCACTTTGAATTGTAACAGAATTACACTTTAGTGTCGGGGCACTCCCTTCGTGTTTCGGACATTTATTCAATTACAACTTATTACAGAAATTCTTGGAAATAATAATGGAAAATTGCTTTGTGCATTATTCGATTAAATTCGTTACTGCATCAATATTGAGAGATTTAACCGAAAAATAAAGAAATTAATATTTATTTTACTACCACTATATCCAGGATAAGGTTGCCTCACATTAATTTGTAACACTTAATTACATTTCAATGTTGGTACACTCCCTTCGTGTTTCGAACATTTATTCCATTATAACTCATTAAAGAAATTCCGGGAAATAATCAGGGAAAATTACTCTATTGACTTTGTGTTAAGTATATAAAATCCGTCGCTGAAGTATGTTTATTCAATAATGGTATTATAAATACTTTAATGGCATCATTGGACAGCCAAAACTATCTAAACTATTAGAAAGTTAAAAGTATACACAGAAAAGGTATCTTTATTACCAATGTAAACACTTTTACAACTAGGTCAGACCTGTTAGAATAATAGTTACGCATATATACAATTCAATAACACCAGAGTTCACCTGACATTTTTTAATGGATGATAATAGAATGAGAATCTCGCCTGTGCTATCACTATCTTCTTTATCATCGTAACAGCTGTTAACAGCTAGCATAGCCCTCCTCCATTAGAAAGGATTTGCTACTAATTGTCACGCTTGGCAACCGCAGTTACGCTTTAACGTTTTAAGAAGAACGGACAAATGATATTATACTCAAATTTATTCAGGTGTCCTAAATTGGAATTCACAGAATTACTGGGATTCCTATTCCTTTTTTAAAATAAGACCCTAGCAAGTATTTTAGTAGTGGGTTCTCTTAACTGTCTATTAAAGTTGGACCCGACCAATGACCATGCTACCTTAATTCCATATTACACATTCCTTAGGTACCAATACTACATACTACTAGAGTTTTTGTGTCTCGTTTTAACAAGAATGAAGGGAAATTAAACAGTTTAGACGTGTTATTTCTTTTAACACGTCCATAGTAATTTAACTGAATTCTTCTTTGTATGGTGTAATTTTCATACTTATTCTATATAAAATTATACCAAATTGTACAATAATTTAAATTTTACAACATTCATCATCATCATAACAGCTTTTAACTGTCCATTGCTGAACATAAGCCTCTCCTTAGGGGGGTTTTGCCATAAGTTGCCACGCTTGATAGGCGGATTAGCAACCGTAGTTAAGTTTTGAAGATGTTTTAAAACGGACGTTGCTTCCCATTCCTCGACCATTAACTTCCCTTAGTCATCTTTTACGACGACCACGGGAAAGGAAGGAGTGCTATTCTGATGCCGAGACCACACGGAATTTACAACATTAGTAAATAGCAATTAATAAATATTTAAAAAAAAAACCGATTTATCTAAGATAAATTTTATCATTATCTTTAATTTTTGATTATATAATACAAACTTAAACTGCATTACACCCATAGAAATCAAAATACCATCCATAACTATATTCCGCTCGAAGGCAACAATCTATAGGATTTCTGAAGTTGCGACAAGTGATATTTATTAACACCCTCCTCCCCCCATATTGTTATGTTTGATAAATGTCCTCCCATTACGCCACTAGCAACCTACCTGACATGGAATTTCATTTAAAGAAGCACCCAGCTATATTGCCGTTCCACTTGCTAATTTTACTCGCCTATGAATCATGTTTATGACACACAAACATTTTTGTTCGAAACTCGTGCCTTAAAAGAGCTTTTTAGGTTGGGTACTTTTAGTAATTCGTGGTGTTATTACGTGGGAACTGTCGCAGTTAATCGTAGTAATTAAAAAAAAAATACCATATGGATACATAGTGATTTAAGGAATTACGTTTGTTCAGGGGAGTTCATAAACGTAATTAACGTGGGGAATTTTAGTGAAAATATAATAATGCATATTTGTCAAGAAGTCGTAGGATTTTAAAAGAATATTGTCACTGTAATTACCGAGCAGAGTTGAGACAAATAAAAAACTTAAAAAAAAATCTTTTAAATGCAAGCTTTTTTAATGTAATCCACTATCTTGTAGTTGCGGTCACTAAAGTGACCGCAACTACAAGATAGTGGATTACATTTTAAAAAATAATACCATTATATTTATATTTTAAAAAATAATACCATTTGTATTATTGACATTACCACTTCTTCAATATTTTTCATTTGATATCCATATTAATCTTACCCGTGTCATGATGGCGATCATTTTGAAAATATTACAATATATAATATAATATACTCTTAATATTTTGTCACAGACACTAAAGGTGTATATAAAGTTGCAGCAAAATCGGTTGAGAGATTCTAATTCAGTTTACAAGATCTGACCTAAATCAACTAACCAACATTGCAAATCAAATAAAAGCATTAAATTATTGCAAGTTGGCTTTGTATCTACCTATATATGTATAAGTGCCAAACGTTCACACCAACTGCCTGGTCCTTAAGCTATAGAACCCAGTGTTATGATGAACCAAGTAAGAATTATATTTTAATCTTAATTATTTTGTTTACAGGAGCAGTCCCACAAATCGTATCGGCCACTGACAGTGCTCACCTTCAGGTGGAACTATGCTGTCCACGGCCTGCAGCCGGCGGGCTATCACCTCGTCAACTTGCTGCTTCATGCCCTCGTCTCTCTACTCTACTACAGGTAAATAACAAATATTAATGAGAAAACTTTGTATTATACAACATCATCATTATATTACATAAATACGAAAGTTTGAGTGTTATTTACTCTTCCATACAAAACTACTGAATGAATTTGAATAAAATTTGGTACACGTATAAGTTATATGCTTAGATTATATAGATAGAATGTCTTCATAGAAATGCTTTAAGAAAAACGGTTCAACTTTTTCATACAATTTTGTATGATAAATAGTTATAAGCGATTTCTTTATAAGTTCTATATTTATTTTGTCTTATAATTTCTGCATGTTTTTAAATATGTAAACACTTTATTTTATTTATTAAATAATAGGTCAAGATACATTGTATGCGTAAGTATATAGGACACTTATAAAAAAATCATGTCCTTATTTGCCAATTATTTGACAAAAATCTCGATGCTCTACCTATATAATAATAATAGTTATATTCTAATTTACCACATAAATATTTAATAATTCGTAAAATATGTATATATATACATATTTATATACACATTTTACGACATATTATACATACTAATATTACAAATATCAAAGTAAATTTGTTCATTTGTTCTTGATGTCTTAATGACTCAATCAATCACTATAAAATTAGAAATACACGTACTATTTGGGATGGAAACGGAAGTGTACAATTTGGACTATTATTTGTCCTGATTAATGAACATATCCCGGTCACATTGATGTAATGTCGGATATAAACTAATAGGAAATAAATAAAAAAAATACATTTTTATCATTAAGTACAAGAAGTAATATAAAGAATAAGTAATATTTTTCCGATAGTCCTAGTATTGTATGTACGAGTATGTAATACATATGTAAATATACGATGATTTTAACAAACATATTTGTTAGATAATATATATTTTTATCTAAAATACAAACTTATTAACAAACTATACAAGAATCCTTTGCCACGATAATTTCAAAAAAAAATGTATATATTTAAGTATTTATAAACAAAAAGGAAGGAAAATTATTAAAAAAGTTCTTTGTTCAAATATCGTTTAAAAACAAAACAATAAGTTTTAGATTGCATGTCTGAATCTGACGCGGTAACAATCTCTTTTGTTTCCTCACACCTCGGCACATGCAACGTGAAGCTTAAGAGAAGTAAATGGAGTAAATATAAGGGAATATGGCTGTAACAATAAATTTACAATTATTATATACTTTTCTCGAGAAATAATGAAAAAGATCGTTACTATAATCTCTAATAGCGGGTTCACAGGCATTTGGTATTTGCTCGCCATACCCAGCTTTTGCCGAGCGTAGTAGAACCCGTAATGGCAGATGGCGAATCTACCGCTGTCACTCGGAACAATTTAAATTACACGCAAAGTTTTTGTAACAGTAAAATATTTATTTATTCTAATAATTATAACACCATAACGCACAAACTAGCCCTTCAATAATGGTTAATATCAGGAAATATATTTTTTAACAAAACCCAGTTTACACACGGTACATTTTGTCTGCATAGGACATTTTTTTCTTTGTGTTAACCACGCACTTCCAAAAACACGTGTGCATTGTAACATACAATTTAGTGTTCTACTGTGGCAAAATTATATACCGAAAATTATGGAAACCTTATCTGCACAAATCTTAAAATTATTTTAAAAAAGGTTTAAAAAATTTTTGTATATTTTTTTTTGTGCTACGTACTTTTTTCACTAATTCTGAATCCTAAATTGAAGCCTAATTTTGCAGTTGTTTGATAGATGCCATTTTAAATTGTATTTCTTTATATGTAGACACTCTAGAAGGACAACTTGCAAGTAACTTTATACAAGACTTATTAAAATTACAAGCATAAGTTTAGCAACAGATACCTTTCATATTCGCATAAGTTGAAATTAATTTATATGAAAGTCCAATCAGTAGCGCAGCTGTGTCGTTAAACCTTAATTGTTAATTGAATTCTGAAACTTTTAATTGTTAGGACTCAATAATCCAGTAATTTCAGTCGAAAATGCTGCGCCGTTTAATTATTCAATACAATGTGCCCTGAATCGTTTCTTTTCAACTTCTATCATATTTCCTATTTTTTTAATTACTGTGAGTGTATCGTTATATAACTTTGTTACAATATTTGTTTTTTTTTAATTTAACATCTCATTTTTAACCGACTTCTAAAAGGAGGAAGTTCTACTAATTTTGAAATGATAATTATTTTTGTTATCGACTGAATTTACTCCCAAGTTGATTCCAAGACGATTTGTGACGATTAAAGCCTTCTTTTTTCTAAAGTGAATTTACTTGTATACACATAATTCTAAATTTAATGATCTTCAAAGTTCATTGATCGTTGTGTTTTATTTGTTAAGAATAGTAAAATTGCTAGAATGAAGTTGCTTTCTCAAATGACATCAAAAAGAAGAAAATTTCCAAATCAGTTGTATTCTTTTTTTAAAGAATCATATTGTAGTTACGTTTTTATGTATGTACTTGTGTCTGTGAATGTTATGTCTAAATATTCAGCGCTATGACTCAATAGATTTTCATAAATGGAGTGTCATTAAATTATCCTAATTGTGAAAGCTGAATAACGACTGTATAAAATAATAAATTGTAGTCTAAACTCTAACAAAACCCGACAGTTAATTTAATTAATAGGTATTATTAAGTCCAACACGACAACGTTACGCCATTATGTTTCCAAAATGAAAAGTAAAATTAGTTATCAACAAACGGGTACGAACATTATATACATGGTACATTATACTAGTTGTATCCTGCTGGTTCGCCTGTAATCGTATCGTGATGTTGAATACCCTATAACTTTCCTAAAGAAATGAGCTGCCGAATGTAAAAATATTTTTTCAAATCCAACTAATAGTTCCAGATATTATCGCACTCAAAAAAACAAACTTTCCCATTTTATTATATTATATAGTATAGGTATGTTTTCTGTAGATCTTCTGTCAGCATAACACATCCATTAGTGTGTCATCGCGTCAAAATAGACATCTCCTTTATACTATTGATTTTCTTCACATGCCAGACAATTCAAATATTTATCCTGTATCTGAGTACAGGAAAAATACTCTAAATGCTTCTAGAGGAGACGTTAATCCAAGTGTATTGGTATCTTCATAGATTGACAATGTCGATATATATTTATTTTTATTTATTTATTTATTTTGCTAGTAAAAATCATAATTGAACTTCAAATATTTATATATATTTATATATATATATATATATATATATATATATATATATATATATATATATATATATATATATATATATATATATATACACTAGAGATGGGTAATGATGGATAAGGGTAAAAATAATCAAAATCTATAAACTGTTATTATAATATCTGTATATTAATCTTAGAATGGATATGCTACATATCGGTTATCCAATATATAATATCGATATGAATATAAATATCTGATTGATATGGATGATACCCAATATATAGATATCGGAGCGGTAAAGATATGATCCATACCTATTGTACACGATTTGTTGTACCACCGATCACTCTATTCACTACTAGTTCAAATAAAACAAACATGCTAAACTTTAAGACTATCGCACTGCATGTCTTATGGTTTATAAGAAACGGGCATTAACGTGGTCATTTAGCTTAACTATAACTACTCATGACAGGCGTAACCTGGTCAAAACGCCGAGATAATTCAGATAAATTATCGTAATTTACCTAAATAATAGCATTAATTCTCATTCTTTATAAACCATTAAACGTATGACTCCAAGATAGGTAACTGTGAGTTAGAACATATAAAAAAATCGTCCAATAAAATTTCGATTTTAAAAGTCATCTGTGTCTAAAACATAATTATTATATATATATTTAAAACAACTGATCCTGTAAGATTAAAACAGTCGATTTGGGCAAGTCTTAATTCAAATAATCTCTATTATCCATCCAATTTTAATAGGTATGTCGCGTTAAGCACGTAATACTATCATACATGTATAATTTTATAGGCGAGTTACTCGAAATGAATCTTATTATGAATCGTGTAAAGATTATTTTTTAACCTCACTGATTGGCTTGCCCGCCATTTGTACAGTGTGCAACGGACGCCGGCAAACTGCTCTAGTTAAGCCAGTTTTAATCAGACATCGCCCTCGATCCTCTTAGTTACTGCTAATTACAAATACTTGCTGTGTCCACCGCGAACTTATCCCGGCTTATGCTCAATATCCAATTTACCAGCTTAATCCTGTTATCGATTTTCGACCTCTCATTATCATTGGGGGCGATAGTTACGAAATATAGTTTAGGTAAGCGCTTTGTTAGTGTTTATAAAATGAAATTGTAGTTTCTATACACAAAATTAGTAGTTACAGCATAATTGCTAGCAAACACTATAAAAATAAATATAGCGAAACAACACTCACTGGTGATATAGCTTGAAGAAGCTACAACCGATGAGGAAGAAAGCTTCTTGAGTGGCGAGCACGTACTAACAAACACAGTACAGGACGAACTTCTATTAGATGCAGTGATGATCTTAAATGCATTGCAGGGATGCAGATGGCTCAGGACCGTTCCTTATAGTTGTCTATGGAGGTGGACTATGTTTAGCAGTATCAACATCTCTGTTTGCACGTTTGTTCACTGGTAGAGAACACATTTGGTGATATGTCTGCCATGTGTACCTTTGTTATATATATAAAAATTTAATATTTTTTTTTAAAGTAGCATAGTAACAAAATATTTTGTTTAGCCCGTACCATATCTGTGTCCATACTAACTTGACAGCTGAATATATCGTGTTAGGCGTTTTTAATGGATGAGAATGGAATGGTAACCACGCCCACAGGAGGGGAAGGGATTGTTAGTAATGGGAAATTTAATCCCCATTGCTATCAATATACCCTATCAGGTCAACCTCCACGCGGTTCCCCCTGGAAACTATCATAACCAATTTATCATTGAATTCGTCACAATGGGCTAACTGACCTGCCTTTTCATCCTCACCTATCACCGCTCACTGGTACCCCGCTAGTGTATACCGATAGCGCAGGCTAGGCGGGGTAACCATGCCATTTTCACGCATAAAAAAAACAACGTCCGTACTATCGGTATACGTTGGCGGGACACCAGTCGATAGATGGTAGGTGAGAATGAAGGCAGTACAGTTGGCTTATCGTGAAGAATTTAACAAAAATTTATCACGATGGTTTCCAGGGCGAACCGCGTAGAAGCCACCCTGATAGGATATATTGCTAACAATAAGGCTGTTAGGACCCGTTACTAACAGTCCCATCCCCCCATCCCGTGTTAAGCATTAGCCTCGCGATCCTTATAACGGAGCTAACATCTACATATCTTATAGAGAAATAATAGTCTAAATGTAATTATTAGTTTTGTATGATATCAAAATTATTTTCAAGAATACTTCTATTGCAAACTAAAATGTTAAAATATATATAACATTTTCCAATACATCCACTAATTGTAACATCCCATTGCCTACAAAGTCACGTGATAAAATGCATAAAAAATAATATACCTACTTATCACTAACAAAGAAATTGACTCACTTTTTCAGTATCGTAACTATACAGCCGAAAGAACTAACTCCGGGTAATAATATATAATATGTCGAGCTGTTTCTCACTATTGGACTTTGTCGATTTATTTCCCGAACCATAGTAATTATTTAGCTTATCAAATATTTAATTAGTTAGCCAAGGACTTCTGAATCGAATAATGTAACGAATCGCCTGTTTATTAATTACATGATCCATATAAATAATAATGTATACAATAAAATTTAATTGTTGTCTTAAAAGACATTACTTAAATTTAAATTTCACAGAATACTTAAGAATACGTTTGTTTCTTTTTTGTATTGTCTTATACAAAGAAGAAAGATTTGATTTTTTGTATACTTCTTTGTCTATATTAAAAAAATATATATAAAATTATTTTAAAAATTCTTTCACCTACTCATATAGAAAGCTACATTTTCAGCTTACTCGCTGTTATATATTATTACATAGGTTACATCGTTTTAAAAAAATACCTACAATAATTAAAATAATGTAACCCAAGGTATCGAAAATTTGCCTATAAAATATTATTTTATATCTACTAGTGCGAATCCGGGACAGATTACTAGTCGCTATATAAACTTGAAGTAAAAATCTATACCAAAGCACCTGGTATTATTACTCCTACAGTGAGAGTGAGGCCCTCTAGTACCAAAAGGATTTAGGTCACCAATGTTATATAGCCTTTGACGTGGTTTACCGGATAACTACATAGTCTATAGACAGGTGCATATAAGTAGACTTCGATGACCATTTACCATCAGACTGCTCGTATGCTTGTTTGCCACCTACGTGGTATAAAAAAATAATGACAGGACGAGGCAATTGACAATTTATTTTCTTAACAATCTAAAGATAAAATTTGTGAATTCAGAGGTTCAGACTGGGATTTAATCTTAGGATACCAGAACTGCAGTCAAACGTTATTTAACAGAGCTGTCACGACTCGTGAAAAAGCACGGTAATAGTCGTTTAATTTTCAGAACCATCCTCAACAGTTAATGTAAACGTTAAGGGGATAGGATAATAGGAAGATGGGAAATAATAATTATCACGTATGAAGTACATTTCTTACATATGAAAGCTATGTACAAAATATCAACTTGGTACGCTCAGTAGTTTTAACACTAATAACAGAAACATCCATTAGCCTAGTTTGCAACTCTTTACATAGCTGCCTGATACTTACCCCTATGCAAACTAAATGAATATTGCACTAAAAAACATATATCATAGAACATTCAACTTGTAGATTTCTGGCAAGGCTTCTTCACAGCAGTTAACAACATTACAAACCCAACATTGGAATAAAAAAATAACGTATAAAAAAAAGCAGATTTAAACAAAGTTTATATGTATATATGATTTCTATTATATTATTTTTCATTCTAAAAAACAATGTATCTAAACTAATAAGCAAAGAGTGCTAAGTGTTAACACGGAATAAAAACAATTCTATTCTCTGTCAGATTACTACTTCATGTTATTTTCTTCAAATTGTCATCGAATTAATAATGCCAATAATACTGAAATTACATTGGCGTGTTAATCGCTTTGTCGGGCGAACGAACGCATTTATATTCGCGAGCTATAGATAAAGGATAAAGTAGCCCTCGAGGTTTTATAGAGCATTTTATAGATTTTTACTTCGCGAATACCGTTGAGCATCGAAAGAATGTACGAGTATATAAGCACATTTACACTAAACAGAATTCGCTTGTTTGTTATCACTACATATGGTAAATGCCGTCATCACGGGAACTTTTTCTGTGCATCAATCGATAATTAGTGCAATAATTAATCATATCTATGTTAAAAATTAAGTCCTTTCCTGATTTTTTTTTATTAGGATCATAGAATATTGTTTTTGTAATACTCATGTAACGCGTAAAGACCATACGTAGTCTTATGATACATATATATCTTATATTAAAATTTATTTCATTGTCACGTCCCACCAAACTGAAACACAACCATTCAAAAGCAGCTCTAGCAAGTCAAGCATTTGGCCTAACTGCCAGTGAGATTTAATCGAATTCTTGAAAGTATACGTAAATCTTTATATATGCACACTCTTATATATGTAAATCCTCAATAGAATACATTCACGGTTACTCAACAGCCATAGCTGTATTACCGAAATAACAATTATGCCTCTATTGCGTCCCGTTTAGTGTTCGTTAAAGCATTGACTATAACCAGACCTTTATTATTTCGGTACTTATTTTATATTTCATTATCATTGTCATTATCATTTTATACTTTAATTATCAACAATATAAGCCTCCCCAATAGACTGCCGATCCTAAATGGTCCTGAACTCGAGGTAGTTCATTCAATGATTCTCCGCAATACAGTTGAAATAGATAATCCATCTAAGAGATTGCTACTAAGAATCTCTCTTCATAACTGCTTCTCAGTATTCGAGCTATATGACCAGCCCATTGTCACTTCAGCTTTCTGATCCTTACAGCTATGTCTGTTACTTTCGCTCTTCTACTGACATCCTCATTTCAAATTCTATTATATAATGACTTAATATATAATGGTAATACGATCATAGTGACTTTATTATATAATAAATCCACTTTTATAAATGTGACGTGTTAATTTAATTATTATTCTTACATCAGCCGTTAACTGTCCACTGCTAGACATAAGCCTCCCCTATAAGGGAGGTGTTGCCAATCGTTGCCACGCTCGGCAGGCCGGTTGGCAACCACAGGTTTAGGTGATGTTTTAAAAGAGACGCTGCTGCCCATGTTTCGAACAATAAAATTAAAATAAAATACGAATTACTTAATATTAAAGCAGCAAACACAACATTATAAATAGATTAAAAATAACAATGTAATAAAAAGTAAAAAAAAATCTTGAAAAGAGAAGCAACATTTTATTTTTTAATCAATCATCAACCAATACCATAAACGAACGGTAATGTAACTATGAAAACTGCCAGTATGTTTATACCACTTAAAAGTTCTAATATGCTTAGTGCCGCGCACTCCAATCACATTAGTGTATGAAACGAAAGTTTTAGGCCGCTCGCATTATTTGCAACTCGAAAATTTTCCACCGACTGCGAACTTATAATGGAATTACTTTTAAATTCATGAGTGGCTGCCGCATGCATGCGAAAACTCTTATTTACAAAATAACGTATGACAAAAATGGTGGCTCATTTTTTTTTAGCTGAGACCTAATAAGGATCTTATCGTTTAAGAATCGTTATTCTTTTGGTTATATAAGTAAGCTTGGTCGATTCGAATATGCCCGAAACCACCACACTTATGTATGTAGCTCACGCGCTACTTATCTGCCTACTTATTACAAGCCAAATTTAGCCGCTCGAAGAGCACCCACGTACTTCTCGAGAAGCTTGTACTTGAAAATATAAATTTTTTGCCTGAAGATTTGGTTCAATGTAATATTTTTACTCCATATTATAGTAACTCAATCATAGTTCGATTCCTGGTCACCGATGTCCCCTTATGGAAATATCAGATATCAACATAATAATGATAATACGCTGATATCCCATTATGGAGATCTGAGGCTATTATTACAGTGGCCGAGTGGTTTAGTATAGGATTATCAATATA
Source organism: Galleria mellonella (assembly GCF_026898425.1). NCBI lineage: Eukaryota > Metazoa > Arthropoda > Insecta > Lepidoptera > Pyralidae > Galleria > Galleria mellonella. The sequence continues at coordinate 530,083 of NW_026442179.1, forward strand.
TCGTGTTTTTTTTTTTCTCATACACTTGTATATTATGCATTATTTCCTTAATCGCCTCTTACGATATTCTGGCAACGAAAAAAATAGATTTTTTTGTATCGCTTTATTTATTTATTACAAGTTACAATAACAATTTGCAAATAGAAACAGAACCATACCATATACTATAGATATACATCATAGAACAGAATATAAAATCTATCTATACACAGTTGTTGACTTTAACATCGGAAACATCATTAGCAGTAGCTATTATCTTTTTCTTTCTTTTTTTTTATACCACAAAATTGGCCAACAAACATATAGCCCGTCTGATGATAAACGGTCACTGTAGCCTATAGACGCCTGCAAAATCAGGCGTGTCACGTGCGCGTTACCGACCCTGAAGAAACCTTAATATACCCTTTTTTGAAGAACCCCTTACTGTAGTCATTACTAAAAACAAAAAAAAAAATTAGTAAGTTTTTACATACATTTTTTATGCATCTTAGAATGTCAAAAAAGCTGATAGTCCATCTGATGGAAAGTGGTAATCGTTGCCTATAGACTGGATCATCTTATAATATTTAAAAATAATATAGTATTTTTTTAAGTATTGGTATTTTGATGAAAGATATTAAACTTTTCGCTTATTTTATTCAACGATTGATACATCCGATCCATAGGATTATTTTGTGAACTATTATTATTAGTTAATGGAATACTAAAAGACGAGGATATCTAAAAGAAGATTCATTCAACAACCTATGCGCAATCTTAGAAAACAAGCATGGATAGCTAATTTTTCGTCTCAATTTAAGATTACATCTCTAAGATTTTAAGTTGACGATAAATAGATACTCTTTATTGTTTCCTCCAAAATATTACAATAGTAAATGTATATAATTAATACAATACAAGTGAAGGTTACACTGAAAAAACAATGGGTGGCCTTATCCTGATTTCTTCCAGGCAACTTTTGGATAGAGAGAGGAGTACTTCATACGTTCCTCATAAACACATAAATTTTATTTTAGATTAAATTTACTTGTAATGTAACACTCAAAACAAGCTTGTACTGATTCAATTCTATTTATATCAAATATATATTATATATGGGAGATATAATATATACTGATACGCAATATTCTCCATTAGTCTGAACTAGAGTGGTAATGGTTAGAACAAAACCATATAGTATATTTAAAAAATAGAAAATAGTTTTTTTTTTAATTTTATTATACCGTTCTTGTATGTCTTAAGGTAATGATAGTGATTATAAATTTAAAATGTAAGTAAATATATAAACACTAGTGGAACTATAAAAATGGTATCATTTTGGAGTACGTCATGTAGAAGATTCTATAAGACTGGCAGCTTTTTTAAATAGTTTCGCTGTACTAATTATAAATCCAATCATTTTTAGCCTTATATACAATAGTATTATAATGTAATTTAAATGACGATGTATTATCAAACCGAACAACGATAAAGTTACAAACAAGTATACGGCCCGCCTGATTGTTACATTGTTACACTTTGTTGATGCCGAATAAACCTTTTTACTATATGTCATTTTTCAAGAGAGCTTTTCAAGGTCGGTAGAAAACTCTTTACAAACTGCACTATTTATTTACTACAAAATAAACTTAGTGTATTAAATGAAATTTTCGATTAAAGTAATTTTTTTTTATTTTCTATTTAAAAGTTGTGGTCGGGTCAGTTGCGCTCTTGCCACTCACTACGATTTTCAGCGAGTCTCTTCACCTCTTGATACGACACAACACTAACTTTTTCCTTCATCAGCCTGATGTGACTATGTCTTGATCTTCCATTTCTCCTCTTTCCTTCTTTCTTGCTTTCTATTATAATATTCATAAGTACGTCGTGTTGTATCAAGTGTTCTAACATTTTTTTACCTTCTGATCTCAATAAAAATAAATATACTTATGAAAATGTTATCTAAGCATTATAAACTATGCTTGGTAACTAAACGACAGTGAACTGCAGCGATGCAGAGTAACAATACGCCACGTATTAGCCGTCTGACTGCATCTGGATGTACGCCAAATAGAAATTTAAGCAACAAGGCAACACTGATTCGAAGTGCGGTTTAGAAATTCACGTTACAACAATTACAATTATATTTATTAAACCTTAGCGGCTACATGGAGTGAATATTTGCCTCAGGCAAATATAAACACAATTTAAAGGTTTAAAAACTACGAGATTCATACTTATTACTATATGAATTTTTAGTGGATTAATATATGCAACATTAGGCCACACACTACTACACCATGGCTCTATTTTTTAATAAATTTAAAACTGTTATTAAGAAACATTTATTGAACAAGCTTTATAAACACTAAAAGGTGATTTTAATGACTTAAAAAGTAACTGTTGAGTTTTTCTCAACAGGTAACAACATTCTGATTCCAGCAGTAGAATCTTATTTATTTATACTTTATTATATATGAATAATTTATTTTGAATAAAGATGTACAACAGGCGAGCTTAACTCTGTAAGAGTTCTCTTCCAGCAAATCCTGAGTGGAAGAGAGCATTAATTACCAGAATTATAAAAAATAACGATTTATAAAAGACTTTGTCTTTTATTTTTATATGTATAGTTAGTGTGTACAATAGAGTATAAAATAAATAAATAGTAAAAGAAACGTACTTATTGTTAAGCAATCTCTTATTGATGTAAACAGCAGAATACAGTACTCGAAATCTTTGACTCAAACATATATGTATTTGTAACATAAAATATACATAGACACTGACAGAGAAAAATTTAAAAACAATACATGTTCTAAAAACCTCAGTGTCAACAGCCAGTATTAAAACTCCAACACTTTTAGAAAAACTTTAAGGTTAGCCTTGCTAATATTTAAATGTAATTTTTGATTTGTTTGTTTCTCATTACACCTTAATGAGTCGACTAATCATTATAAAATTAATGTATAAACTTAATACCTTTTTGACATGGAAAAGGCCATCGACATATTTATTCTAATTAACAAAATATTACAGCTTGTAACACAGCTGGCACTTCCTTCTTTTAAAACATCTTCGAAACGGAAGTAGTCGTCTTCGTCACGTCCTTCTAATATTATTTAATTATACACAAATGCCCAAACACTAACACGTGGAGTTACCTATATACTGTTACTTTTATGTATATAAATTAAAACAACGAATTTTAATTTATTCATAATTATCCAGACGTAACGCAATTTCAGGTAAATAGGTAGTATCTACATACCTGATTTTATATACTGTCAACATTTATCGTTAATTCAACGTGAAATGCAGTGTCGTGGTCACGCTATACTACCATAAGATAATGTAAAATGTTCCTTATACAACGCGAAAATTCTAAATTAACAAGTAAGTAATGTTTGCAACAAAATATTCGCATCCCAGACACTGTTATTTGATATACTGTTTTATTTAATATTCTCTCGTCTAATCAAGTACACAGTTTCTTTTGATATTGTTAAATTAGAAAATGTAAGACCAAAACGTCCCTCTTGATCCTTGTACAATGTTGAAATGCCAATTACGTTTTGTGACAAGATTTCATTATCCCAAAATACATTACAAATATCAAGGAATAAGAGATCCTTTAGACCCTGCCCACTTCGTCAAAAAATACAGAATGAAATGGCAATTTCAAACTTAAGAGAGCCCTTTATAAACCTAAATAAAATAATGAAACATCGCGAACTGAGCTCATCGCTCATTCAGAAGTTACGCAGACTGGAAAGCCTGAAAAACAAGTCAGTGCTTTTAAAAGAATAGATTCGGATAACAATTATAATTCTACAATTATTGGAGTGAAAGTTTCCAGAAGCTAAAATTAAATCTCAAGATGGAGATAGAAAACAATTATTACCTAAGACAGGAAAGCTTTATCGCGAATTCATAGCGTAATGAAGCGGCAAGCAAGAGGCAACTTTTTACCACGGAGTTAAATTAGTTTTTCATAGCTCGTACAACACCCAATGTTATAACTCCGTCCTTAATTACAACGGCCCTTTGTCTTATCTTCGCATGTGAGTAATTAATTACATTTGGTAATTAATTTACTCATAATGGTGGAGTATCGTTGTTGCGAAATAATTAAGCCATTTGTTAATTAAAACTCCCAAGTTATGACGTAATAGGCTAGCTCACTAAATTATTGTTGTAAGTTTATTTTCGATGGAATAACTTTATTTTGATTTAAATTGGCTTTCATATTTAGTTGAATTCCGTGGCATAATAGTTTAGAGGGTACTTTGAGTAAATTGAATTCGAAGTTTGATTTCTGATCACGCCATTCATGAAATGAGCTTATCTAAGTTATCTTAGTTTCAAATGTTATTTTAATTTGTTTTGAAATGAAAAAGAAAATCGTTCAACAACCCGGTTACAATAGAGGATTTTTTCTTCTTTCGTAACCAAATATTCAATTTGGTTACTAAAACGGAACAAGTTATTATCGAACAGGATAATCAATAATGTCGATAAGAAGGAACTAACATCGAAGTATCCACACTAAACAATCACTGAGTGCAACAACAAACAAGAGTGCGAAATGTTTCGAACAGTTTACGGTTAGTTGCGCTCAACTTACAACGTAGCTGTGCTGTAGCAGTACTGAACTTTGACAACTTGCATATAACCTTTTAGCACATTTTATCGCAAATAAATCACTTCTGACTATGCACTTATAAACGCTCCGGTATGCCACACTTTAACCGACTTGAGATAAAGGGATCCTCAATTCGATTTTTAGTTATATTCGAAATTTACGGATTTATTTTCCGAAATTTAAGATTTTAATTTTATGTAAATTTAATACGAATATATACTGATTTCTTCGAAAGATGGACTTTTGAAATTTACATTTTTGTATATATTATGAGACCTTTCATTTATTTTTCTGTTTTATAAAAAACGTCTTAAATTACTGACAACGTCAAACAATATCGTCAAACTTGATACGGAACCCGTCTCTTAATAAAGCGTTATCAAATTTACCTTTTAATTATATTGCGTCTTTCCGCGTTCAAATATCCAATTTATTTTACATTGAGCACCCCTTTTCCACGTAAAAACAACGCTCTGAAAGTAGCATTTCACAATTTTGATGAGTCGCAGATAAAATAATGCATTAAAAATAAATAAAAAACCGGGACTACGGTGTGGAGAACGCGCCTTGCGGATTACGCTTATACTTGTAAATATTTATGTTTTTTTTTTTGAGATTTAACCACTTCAGAAAGGTATTCAACTTTATTTTTAATATATTATGTGATGTCTTCACATGTGATGATTCTGATTTTAATGAAAAAGTCACATATTAAGTAGTTCGTTTCAGTTTTTACGCAATGTGAAACGCCAAACAAACCGACGGCCCTAATTATGAAAAATTATAATACACTGTGGACCCATAACACCTCCCATTCATTGCCATTCCTGAGGACTAAGAATGTATCTTGAGCAGGATACACCATAGATACTTGTACCATCTAGATATTTTTTATCTATGTTAATTTCCCCGTCTTTGTACAAATCTATATTAAAATTCAACGTGCTGAAATAGACGAATCTTTAGCCGAATAGGATTTCATAACGGATCCCTTAAAATCAGAACGATGTGTATTGAACATGAACAACCCATTTTAAAAAGTGAAAGAGGATCAGGAAATTTAAATGTACATCCATATAAATACATTTGATTTAAATATTCAAGTCCGTAACGTAGGTAGGTGGGTAAATATATGTAGGTACTCAATTATGGAGAGACAGAAACAAGAGGTGTGACAGAAATGTGTAACACGTTAAGTTATAAACAGAGGGCTTACCATGAAATGTTTTCCGAAATTTCGGGACCAAACGAAACACCAATTTGATGTTAACATTACATGGAACATACCGTTTAAAAATATTAAAAATATCAAATATCATTCCTTTGAACTTTTATGGTTTAATTTATGAAAAACAAACTTTTAAGCTCCATTTACTGGGTCTATTTCACTATGAACAAAAACACGAAATTGAGTTCGAATATTAGGAATTTTATTTCATGGTAGACCCTCAGGTAGCAGTTAAATAATGGAACCTAATCTTTCCCCTCCATGAACTATTGTTAACTAGCTATTTTCAGAGGCTTTTATAAGTATCATATATTTTTGTAAGTATATATATATTCAGCTTTAAGCTAACACACATTGTTTTTCTTTACGTACATATAAATATATTTCCTAGTATCGAAAAGAAACTACTTATGCATTTTTATTTTTAAAATAACATACAATTTACATGAAAAGGTTTTGTTGAAAGAAATCTCTTATTAGAGATAAGCTCGCCTTTGTACATTATGTTTCAAATGAATTGTGGTTAACATTATATTTTGTGTATAATAAAGAATAAAGTATATGCAACTTTACCAGTCACAAAACTTATTTTCATCAATTAACGTTTGGTTCTGTTATAAACCAATTTTAATCATTTTTCACATTTAATCACAAGATTTTACATCTATTAATTTTGTCAAGAATGATAACTAATTTAAGAACAGAATATTAAATTAGTATTGTTAATGTTACCGTAGTCTATGAACGTTAAGATATATTTATTTATTTATTTTACACTTTATTGCATCAAGTAAAAAGAAAAATAACAAATACAGTAAATATTAATGAGGAGTGATACAAAAGGCGGTTTATATAATTAAATATAAACCTTTGAAATATTATAAATAAAATTATATAATAATATTACGAAATAGTATCCCGACTTCCAAGAGAGGCTCGTTAAGTCAGTGAACAAACTACCTAACGTTTTTTCGCTAACTTCTCAAGAGATTTCGCCAATTCCGCAAAAAGTCGCTAACGAGTGCCTTAATTCCGCCAGAAGTTAGCCTTCGTGGCGTCAGTCTCAATTAACTGTTGTTTGAACAGCCATGGACGTACACAACTAGGTGGCGCTACTGGCAAACTACTTCGGCTGTGTTCACTAGCTGATGATGAACATCGTAAATATGATAACCAGTGCATATTACTTGATAATAGTAACGGAGTGCAAAGTTCTCAACAAAAAATACCAGAGGGAGACTTTGTACAAAAATCGTTTGATTGGGCACCTCTGTACCATTCGTGTTTCTACCGAGAAGTAGTTGTGTTTGCATGGCTATTTCGGAATAATACCTGAGTCCTCAGGAATGGCAACGTATGAGGGGTATCATGGGCGAAACAGTATACTCTGTTATGTCCATGGTACTGCTATGATACTACTTTCCATCAGGTGGACCCCCAGCTCGTTTCTCATTGCATAAAATAAATACAGTATCTTAATACTCGTAAACGTAACGTATTCCTTATAACTGGTGTCAATATTCATTAATAAGGTCTTAAAAAGTTTATATCAACGACACTTCATAATAATAATATCTTGTATTGTATAAAGCTGTCGGTACAGATACAGGTTGTCCTTGTTTTCGAGATTTTTTTATAATATTTTTGTAACAAAAAAATATATTCTAGAAAAATATTTTTTTTAAAACCCTGTTAATGAACACCAACGCCACTTTTAAGGAATGAATTACTTTGACGTAATTGATTCCTTAATTAATTAATTAACATACTACCTACATATAACCCATAACCTTTGAAACAGATACCGTTAAAGTACCTACCTTACAGTACAGTTTAAAAGCTAAGGCAACGTTATTATTTAATAAGAAAAAATAGCGTTGAAAATCTTGAAGCTTACTCAATTATTTATGTCATAAATACAACCTCGTATCAGTTTAAGGTGATTGACTTAAGTATTATATTTCCTATTTTATGTGTAAAACACGATTTTACCCTGTCAAAGTTATTAACATAATTTAATGAACATATTCACCACTGAAACATGGGTTAAAAAATCACAACACATTTTAAACAACCCATACTAACACGGAGTATATAACTGTTTAGTTGTATGAGAGAGATTTATTTTGTCATTTTTTAATTTTGGTTTACGAAATTTTTACTCTAATATGTTCTATAGCCTATGTTCAACAGTGGACAGATAACGGCTGATATGAATAAATTAATGGCAAATATTCTATAGCATGAGTACATTCATATTTTTATGTACCATTAATGACTTACGTCAATATCGTATTAGTCAATATATATATAATACATAATAGTCAATATCATATATATTATTAGCTACATGATATTGTTGATACCCATAGCTGACGTTTTCCCCATTCCATCGGGTAATCAACATCTTCACCGTTTCCAATTTGTATACAGAACTAAATATAACTTTACATAATATACGTAATATGTCTATATATGTCTATCCTCGGAAATCTAAAACAATATGAACTATTTCAATTGAAAATCATTTCTATGTGTACAGCATTTCATTGATACGTTTAATAGTAATAGTATTGTATTTGTGATAACTCTAAACACTAAACTATCAAAGTTGTAAGCCCACGCGGCACATAGCCATTTAGTTGAGTGACCCAGTTATTTTGTTGCAGAGTGTGCGCAATGTTTCTGCCGGAGTTCGCAAGTTTTGTCGCCGCCATCTTGTTCGCTGTGCATCCCATACACACAGAAGCGGTAAGTGAATTCACTTATTACAGTTTAATAATAACGCAACCCCTCATTACTGGGATATGACCTTCGAATAAACCAGAAGTTTTGGAATAATTGATTAGGGGAGAAAGGTCCTCTACTGTCGACCCCGTACATTAAAACGCAGTATAAGACAATCCACTACTAAAAGGGACAGCCTCGAATGAGTTGTAGGGTGTCAAAAGTTACACGTTGCTCGGGACTGTTCTTTATTTCAGTGTATGGAGGAGAGAAAGTGTAATACTTTTTTGTGTTGACATAATATTTCCTGAATAAAAAATTAATATGAAATATTTGTTCGTTGAAAATTTTAAATACTTTTTTTTCGTGTGTAATGAATGAATAAATTAAAACTCTTCTCATTTCTCTCAAAAATTATACTTCTAAATAAAAATATGTTTATTATTATTATTATTATTTCAGCCGTTAACTATCCATTGCTGAACATAAGGCTTCCCCATAAGGAGAAGTTTGCTAGTAGTGGCAACGCTTGCGGATTAGAAACCACAGTTAGGCGGTTATTATAGTTTGGTGATGTTTTGAGAGGGGCCTTGCTGCCCATTCCTCGATCATTAAGTTCCCTTAGTCGCCTCTTACGACATCCACGGGAAAGGAAGAGGTGGGGCATTCTATGCCGGGAGCACACGGTAATATGTACTCAAAAATTTTTCGTAATATTGAGAAGCAAGATAACATTTTAAACTTTATCGCCGGTTAGCAATCCCTTTCAAATAACCTCAGAATGGTAAAATTCTAAAAGGAGTAATTAAAGTTACGTCTAGTCAAGGCATAATAAAAGACATAATAACACCAAAAAATGCGCTAAAATTAAATTTTACCCTTTGTATAAATATCTTAATTACTTATATTACAAAGGATTTATAGAAACTTTACTTTAATATATAGAGTCACATGTTATATCTATGGTATATTTACCAACAAGGACCGGCATAAATTGCATTTCATGTGGCATAACTAAACCGCAATGGAATTCGAACACGTTTTAATTTCCTGAACGTATTGAAAAACTTTAAACAATTCTCTGAAATGGCAGCTTTTTGTTAATATCTGTCAGCGAACTTAAATATACAAATAGAAATAACACCGAACGTTTTACGCTGACTGACTTTTTAATCACAGTATTTTTATCTTTCTCTTATTTTAAATTTGCCTACCTTTAATTCATTGGGAATAATCGGGATAGCTAGTTTTTATTTTGTGCCTATTATTGGTTTTCATTATTAAAAGTTTGATGGTAAAATAATTTGCTTATTATAATATTTTTTTGTTTTATTATATCACTGACCATTGTTTCTGATTATACTTACTGTATTGCTGACATTCTTGCAATTAACTGTGGAAATACTTTATTATGTATGTATTTAATAAAAAGGAAATAAGATTTATCACACACGTCCTACTGTACATATATTAAATGCACTGTAAATATGGTATACATATTATACTAAATCATTTTAACTAATATTATAAGGAGAAAATACTATCAATTTGTAGATGGATAAACTCAAAAAAAATACTTAACCAATGTTAAAAAAATTATCATCTATAGAAAGCTATATTTTCAACGAATTGGCTCTATGCTATAGGCTATGTTTTATTTAAAAAAACACGACCTAAGCTAAGGCGATTCGCTAATAAAAAATATATAAACTTAATAAAGCATATACAGACAAACAAATAAGTATAACAAAAACGTAACATTGTTATTTATCATGATCACGCTGCTTACTGCTGACTGCCTTTATGTACAGAATGTTTACTGCACATAGTTACTGCAACTACTTCTATAGCATTTTATATAGGGTCGTATAAATCCAACACTAGAGGCCAGGCCACTCTGTCGTCGTTTAACAGCACAATTCCTTTATACGAAAAGTGCTTCTTCGTCGATGTCTCGAATAGCGACACTAAAATTGGATCAGTTTGTTCACGTCCATTGGTCGGGAATTGAAGCAATTGTTTCCTACTGTGAAGCAAATATTTAACTTTATATTACACGTTAACGTACGTATTAGACGAAACGTCTTCCAAGCTTCGACCCAATATAGAAACGTTCTTAAATGCAGCTGCATTTATGAACGTGATAAAATATACAGAATTCGAAATAGAGAATAAAATATAAACATACTAGCTTTTATCCACGGCTTTATCGACGTGATCGGAATATTTTCACTGAACAGGATAAAAAGTGCCCTATGTCCTTCCCCGCCTCAATGATTGATAAAGCCATGAAGATGCTAAGAGGTAACAAACAAACAAAACACCAACTTTTATATTAAGGATAATAAAATAATGTTTATTTTATACTAGGCCTATCACGCAGCATTGCCCGCGCGACTTATTCACCTGGAATTATTGTTTACTAGGTATTTTCCGCGGTTTGCAACGTGAATCAGCATATAAAGCATCCTGTGTACTAAGTTAGAATGTAACCTACCCGTGTACTAAATTACATTCAAATCCGATTAGTCGTGTTGTGTGAAAGAGTAAGAAACATCTATCAGTCCATCCATCCATGCAAAATGCAAAGTTTGTAACGATGGATAGATATATATCCATCGTTACAAACTTTCGCATCCATTTCCATCATCCATCGTTACAAAATTTCGCATTATGTTAATAGAATATGATGATGATGACACAGCCTTTAAATGTCCACTGCTGAACAAAGGCCTCTCTCTTGGAGTTTTATATCATGTGTATCATAAGAGGCAACTAAGGGAGGGCGAAGTTCTCCAAAGCCTAACCGCGGTTGCCAATGCGCCAATGTGCCAAGTGTCGCAACTACTGTCAAAATCCCCCAAGAGGGAGGTTCATGTTCAGCAGTGGACAGTTAAAAGCTGATATGATGAAATTTATTCGCTTAAGTTATTCGTTAAAATTACAAAGTTGACTAAATATAATTAAAAAAGAAAAAGAATTTGAATTGTATTTGAGTGTTAATTAATTGTAATTTTTATTTATAATTTTTATAATATTGTTATATATTGTCTATCCTATACAATGCATTTTGTGTTTTGGATAAATAAATAAAAAAAAAATATTCTTTTGCTAGCGACACAGAATATTGCGCACGCCTATTCAAAACCCTACATAAAAATTTTAAGTGGATTTATTTATTCGGTACCCACATTTTTTTTATAAATAGGTGGTGTAGGTACATGCTTAGATTATATAGATAGTGTCTCCATGTTTTACCAAAAACAAGTAAACTTTTGTATCCATGCGTGCGTGAATAAGGTTACCATAAAGTACATTTACTGCTCAGTATATGGGGGAAATTGTACTCGTAAGGTTAAATAAAAAACGAAACAATACAAAATTCTACGAATATATTTAAAAAGAAAAACAAGAAATAAAATGCTTAATAATTCGTAATGATGCATATGTATACTAATCGATTCCAAACTAAAATTTAAATAATCGATTTAGTCTGGAGTACTTAATCTAATCACTTGCAATACTGAAAAAATGACGCGTTCTGTTTTAATTAAAAGAAAAACTGTCAGATTGAGTCGGCCAAATATGAATTTCACTAATTTAATATTGACACGTCTTCGACACTCGTTGTTCTATCTATATAATCTAACACACGCTCACATCATAGCCTACAATGAGGTCAATTCTAAGGTGCTATTTTCAAAGCCTATCTCTTAATTGTATATTGTATTATTAAAATTAATAATTTTGCGAAAATACTATTTTACGAACCATCACCGAACATAGAACTAAACTAAATGTATATTAAGTTTATCTTAAACCTATTAGAAGTTTAGTTCATATTGGTCCTTAAAATAAAATTTCGCTATGATATTACAATGCAATTTCAATTTTAGAGATTGATTTTGAATCAACCCCTGTACACAGAACTACAATACAGATTAAACTAACATAAAGATATTTTGTACTTATTTATGTAGTACATATATGAACAATAGGTACATAAAATATACTGATTTATTTTCCCAATAAAATAATACCACCTCAAACGAACAGCTTCATAAAGACATCCACCACAGTAGCCACTCTGTTTTATCGCATTGCACAAGTACCAACGACATAGCAGCTTTATGTTCAGTCAGCTGTAAATTTGATGATCTTTAAAGTTTACCGTTTATGACCGTTTTCCAATTAGAAACAGTCGCTTTAACAACGCTGTATTTTATATGGCACGTTACGTTCCTAACCTCTTCACTTCGGAAAACGATACGCAACAAAATAATGTTCTATTGTACGTGTATATTTGTATATTTGCAATTAAAAGTATCAGACAAAATGGCTTTGTCGTCGACATTTTCTGAAGTTTGAATCCCACTTCGATCTCTTTGCAATCTTCGACAATTTTCCATAAGATTCGACTTTATTCTTATCAACTTTTAAGCTGTAAATACGTTAGAATGATCCCTATTTTACTTGTTTACCTAACTTATTCCGATAATGGCAACAGCGATTCGGAGATATTATTTCGAAAATAATAAGTTTCTTTGAACTAAGCATAGGCTTGCCCCGCTACTTCGTACACGTTTCAGAAGAAAGAAAACTGGTAAAACAGACTATTTTTAAATTTTGTATCAAGATAAAATATACACCAGTTTTTAAGTTCCAACCTCAAGAAAACAACAGTGTAAATTGCATTCAATGTGGTACTATAGTGTTTGCATGATGGACAGACAAAATTTCTAAAAGTGATTGTTTTGGTTTCTATTGCTCCTAATAAAACTCCTTACATTATTTTTTCTTAAATTTCTCTCACGTACAGATATCGTCCAGAAATAAGAAATCAGAGAGTAAACAGGATTTGTAAAAATTTAAATAGTTTTTCTTTCATCTCGCAAAACCTGAAGAGAAACCATTTTGTAATCTGAATACTGAATTAAGGCTAAGTGAATGTATTCCGTGATAATAGTGTTTATGGTAGTTGGGAAGGCGAGGGCATGTTGGTTTTACTATAATAATACCACCACTATATTGTGTTGAGTTTATTGGCTTGTTATGTCGCACGGTCGGCGCCGGTCGCCACAGTTTCTCTACGATTTTACCGCAGTTTCAACTCCATTGGTATTTTCTTGTAACAATTTTCTGTATGGGTTGTGTCCTGTTGATAAATGGATTTTGCGGAGGATTAATAATGTATTGTATGTTAGGAAAGGAACTCGTGACTTTGCCCGTCGGAGCACAGAATTTCCAACACCTATTTCATAATGGATTAAATGAATATATGTACCTATAGATCACGAACTTCGACGTAGTGTTTGTACTTTATAATATTAATAGAGTTATATTAATAAAAACATCCATTGAATATAATTATTCCACTTTTAAATTTAATTATTTTCTAATTAATTAAATATTATTTTATTTTAAATTTTATTATTATCTATCTATTATATATACACACCTTACGTCTAAGTACTATAAATATTGATAGCAAGACCTTAAAATATTACTTAAAGATAAAAAAATTTTTAGAGGTCACTGCCGTCATAGTATGAATTCATTGCTTGGTCACAATTGATATATTTGTTTTTATATATAACAATAAATATCTATTATTAAGTCCATATTTCTTATATATCTAGTCTACTTACAAAATAAGGATAATTAATCTGTCGAAATTTTATTAAAATTTCCATTCAAATTGAGAATCATAAATATAATGAAGTTCAAATTACAGCTCTGTCGGCAACCGCTTATCCTAAAATAAATTTCAAGTTTAACCTTATTAAATTCCTAGTTAGACCCCCGTCATGGTATTCCGACAAACTTCCTAACTATAAAATTCCTAACTTCCGTTCTAGTGGTGGTTTATCGTAAACTAAGGTTCACTGGAAAATATTTATTTGTATCGAGGATTACTAGTAGGTATACCTATTAAAATATGTGTATAAATTAATAATTTAAAAATTGACATTTCAATATTATTATAATAGTGTGTGAGTAAGTGTAATAATAAATTTAATTTAAATGTGAATGTATGTTATTCAATTAATCGGCTTTTTTTTTTACTAAACGGTGTGATGAACACTTTTGATATACGCTGGCGAAGCATCAGTGATGGATGGTAACTAAAGATGAAAGCAGTTTGCTCAAAACCCCAACACGAATTTTACAAGAACTAACGAAAACGGTTTCCAGGGGGACCGCATGGAGGAATGACCATATTTTATCAATATGATCATTTGCCTAAGTTTACCTCAAATATGATCGATAAATATATCCCTTACAAACCGTAAATGTGCAAATGTAAAAATCAATAAGTATGTTAATAATCGTGATTATCAGTAATTGATGAAATGTTGAACACATGTTGTTAAAAGAAAAAAAAATTCTCTCAGCCAATCTTCAGACACTCATCATATATCTCGTCTACCTGATTAAGCATTCGTAACTGACATTCTAAAAAAAAATATTTCTAATTCTTTACTAAATCCAATATATTTAAATAAATATATCTGATTTACATTATTTCTATAATCAAAACCATTTGGAATAAAAAATTATATTCTTTTCTTTTTGTTAACAGGTGACTGGGGTGGTAGGCAGAGCGGAAATGCTGTCTTCACTTTTCTTTTTGGGCGCCCTGCTGTGTTATGCTCGTGCTGCAAATAGAAGACGGTACACAGGTGTGTATAAAACTACAGGAAATGGAATAAATAACTCATGGTAGACTTAGCAGATTAATCACACTGGTCAACCAAATGTTTTATTGTATATATTATAACCAATACGTTATATATAGTATATATAAAAATGAGAGGATTTACCATAAGTACAGCAATTTACATAGATATTTTCTATTAAACTAGATATTACATTGTACAGAATGGTCGTCCATAATTAATAAACTGTAACGTTATTAGGCGAATCAAAATCTATTACTAAACTTACGATTCTGCGTTCTAATTTCAAATACTCATAACTCTGTCATTTATAAACCTTTTTTTTGTTGGTTCCATCGAAATTTTATCAAAATCGGTTTAGTAGTTTATTTTTCAAATAAAAATAACCTTGGTTGAAGTTGGTTTTTTTGTGGAAAGCGATTTTTATGTTATTGAATCTTTATATTTACCTTAAAATAATTCTAATGAACGCAGTGTAAGACGACCACCCACTAGATGAAATGCATTGCAGGGAGTCAGTGGATGCAAGTGGCTCAGGACCGTTCTTTATGGCAGTCTATGGGGGAAACTTATGTCCAGCAGTGGACGGATAATGGCTGAAATGTTGATGATGATAAATTGTAATGAAACGCGAGTAATGTCACAACGAAATTAAATACAAAATTTGTTTCTAGGAAAATAAATCTAGTTCATACTAGCTAAATGGGATATAGATATGAATTTTATGTTGTTACTATGGGAGGAATATTGAAATAAATTTCCAATAAAATTACTTAACTACGAGTAGTAGCGTCAAAGAATTTAATAATGTTTTTATTAAATTCTTATTAAGAGGATAGTATATTACATTATTAATTTTTCTATGTATTTCTTAACCATTATTAAATAAGTACTGGTATGTATTTAAAAAAAATCTAACAATTCGTGCCTCCGGTCTGTTTATAATTACTTTTTTCCATCCAAAAGAAGAAGAAATCGCTCTTAGCGATAAGACCTTCCATTGTTTTCTCAGTGTAATCTTTTCTTGTAATTGTTTGTATTTATAATAAGTTTACTAATGTAATCTTTTGAAGGAAACAATAAAGAGTATCTATGTATCTATCTACTTAATTAGAGTTGGGCATCATGGACATTACAGAATACACTGTCATTTATAGTAATATTCAGAAAATAGGCAACTCTTCCTGAAGACTAAGTTATACCTTCATGCCTTGTTATATCACTATCATACCCAACAATATCTGTTATATTAGATTTCATAGTTGTTAAAAAAATATAGGTATCTATTTAAATAGTGTATTCATGTATTATCCTAACCTTCTTCTAAAGGTTCTTGAGTGGCGACCCCGTACAGGCAAACGCGGTGTAGAACTACTCCCCACTAGATGGAGTGATGACTTCAAATGCATTGCAGACAGTCAATAGATGCAGGTGGCTCGGGACCGTTCCTTATGGCAGTGTATGGAGAAGGCCTATGTCCAGCAGTGGACAGATGATGGCTGAAATAATAATGATTGTTCTAATCTTAGATTATAGTCCTATCATATGTTACAGACTGGCGTTACGTAGCAGCTTGTACGGCATGTGTTGGCATCGCCATGCTATGCAAGGAGCAGGGCATCACCGTCACTGGAGTGTGTGTTGTATACGAACTCTTCGTGGCGCAAAAGGTATGGTTTTTTATTGAGTGAAAATGAAATAGTGACGTACCTGCACTATCGGTATACACTAGTGGAGCACCAGCTAGAGATGATAGGTGAGGATAGAGCAGGTTAAGTGGGCCATCATAATGAGTTCAGCCATTATTAACCACGATGTTTTCCAGGGGAAATCGCGTGGAGGTCGACCTAATAGGGTATATTACTAGCAATGGGTAGTTTTTTTTTTGATGGGTAAAAATGGTATGGTTACCCCGCCTGCGCTAACGGGATACGCTGGCGGAGCACCAGTGAAGGGTGACAGATGAGAATGAAAACAGGCCAGTTAGCCCATCATGATGAATTCATCAGGAATTAACCATGATAGTTTCCAGAGGTCGACCTGATTAGGTATATTGCTAGCAATGGGATTCCCAGTCTCCATTACTAACAATCCCTTTCCCCCCAGCAATGGGTAGTTAGACCCGGGAAAAGGATTGTTAGTAACAATCTCTTTTCTCCCAAAAAAAAAAGTATGTTTTGATACGACATCAAGTTAAAAAACTTTGTAGTGTATACTAATGGTAGCGGGTACTCAATTTAATAATTTTAGTATTCCGACAAAAAATTTTGACGACACAGCCTTCCTCATTTTTGCGCTGTTTACCCGGCTTATCTCCCTCTAGATGAAACTTGCGGTTTGACATTTATATCAACCAATAGATTCAGCCACGAAAAATAATATGTACATTTAATAAACAATTTTTGTTCACTGCGAGTCCCAATCAGCTCACAACAAAAGGTCAGAAAAGAAATAATCCGTATTCCCTATGCGCTCTCGCGTGGTGCTTACGTATTCTTTTTATTCTTTAAGTATTACATTTTACTCGTGCCGGCTTATATCAGCAGATGGGTCGCCAACTAAGAGCAACTTTTTGTATTATGCTGTAACTTTCATTTCAGTTTTATTTACACACGCTAGAGTCGTATCTCGCGCGACTTCCTCAAATAATAGTAACATTATCCATTCGAGAACGGAGTTCAATACTCGACATTCCTGCGACCCAGTTTCAGAGCTTTGTAAATGGAAATTACTTTTTGTGAGGCTGGCTGGCTCTGCATTGCTTTTAGGTTGACTTTCTTCCTCCTCCCAAGTTTTCTGTGTTTTTGTTAAAAGATAATATAAAAATATAATTTCCGTCCCATTCATACTTTATTGCGTTTCAATGGGTCAGCACAAGTTTTCGCTCATCGTAAAAATAAATATAAGTACGTTCTTAGATAGCAAAACAAAATTATATTCACAATTTTATTAACTTCGGTCCGATGATTTCGGTAATGATTTTAAGAAAAGCTACTGTGTTAGCACCATTGACCTCTTTTATAACAGCTGCTAGTAGCCCTCTATTGATTTACAAAACCGATATGTATCCTTGAGCTTAAGTGTTTTTCAACCTAAATTGTATATCCCCAGCGTCGTAATTCGGGTGGTGGCAGCCGATGGTCGTGGCTAGAAGCTTGGGGCAAAGGCTCTGGCTGGGGGTGCGCTTGCGGTGAGGCAGCGCGAAGAGTAGCTACAGTATGCTGTGCGACGCTGGCCCTGCTTGCAGCCAGATTACATGTAATGGGAGCTCAACTGCCCGTCTTCACTAGATTTGACAACCCAGCTGGAGCTGCACCACCACCAGCTAGGTAAGAAACTAAACACGAGTAATATACACATATCACGAATATTATTGTAAACGCTCTTTATAGAATTTCTCATATGTTACCGTCCTTTAATAGGGATGGGTATGGAAAGAACTCCTCAAGTTGTTGTTCCTGTTGTCTAAGAAATTTCACTGATGTTGTAATTACAATTTAAACCACAACACACCAAAACATTTTAGCAATTAATATACACTGTTGCTACACAATAGAACCTATAAGCGTAATCACAAAATTCTTCCGGAATTGTTATAAATGTTTACTCACTTAATTTGCTTGCTATCATCGAACGAAATGGGGAGATGATCTCTGCTTTTATTACTTAGTAAGTAATCGGGGTTGGAGATAATGGCTGGCTTTGACAAGCAGTTTAGTGTATAAAACGGCACAGCAAAGCCTGGGCACATTAATTTTACGAGCATCGTCGCTCGCCGTTCATTGTTTAAGGGTGGATTTTCTTCCCTCAGTAGGTCCATCCTCGGTGTAAGCGAACGCCTAAATTTACGTAAAACCCGACCCAGAGGTTGAAGGTCGAAGGCTCACTTTCTTTGACGACAGAAATTAATTGGCCTGTACCCAGTTTCCTCGAAGCTATTGACAAATAGTGTCTTATCGATCTGTCCATCGTGGTCTTAAGAAATATATTAGTACAAAATATGGAGATATTTTTATATAAATCTGCTTAATTTAAATCATCATACATAAGTATGTTTATTAAGTGAAAACTAATCTAGAAAGTACTATTCAATTTTTTCATTTGAAATTTACCAATTTTTGTAATTAATTAAATAAATGAGTTAATATTTAATTAGTTTTCTAGCTGTTCATAAATGTGAACAACTTTATATGAGATCACTAAAATCTACAAGTGTGATCAATACTTGCAGAAATATAAATAAAATCCTTTATTTTAGATTAGGTAACATATTTTTTATAAGAAATTATTAGTTTTATAGATCTGAATTATTATTATCTACTTAATAAAAACCCACTCAAGCCGCTTTCAGCCTTTTCTCCTCATAAAGCCATAAATCAACTGTGTAGGGACTAAGAACATCTTTTACTAAACCTTTTTATTATATATTTCAGGCACTTAACTTTTGCCTACCTACCAGCCCTAAATGCCTGGTTACTGGCGTTACCTGAAGCTTTATGCTGTGATTGGACAATGGGTACTGTTGCATTGTTACGGTCATGGAGGGATCCCCGCAATCTAGCGACTTTAGCGCTGGCTACAACGTTGATAGCTGCTGCAATACATGCTTTGAGGACTCGTTCTTCTGCTCTTTCTATGGTATGAATTTAAATATATTTCTCATATTGTTATTTGAGCGTTAAAAATAAATATCCTAAAACTTAATGTTAAATATATGAAAGAAGAAATTTAATAAGCAAACGATTCGTACATATTCTTTGCTTTTTAAATAATAAATAATGTGTAAGATTGCCCGGAAAAATCGTTATTTAGCGACACGATCACCCATTATTGCCTTTTTACTTTCTTCTTGTAAACCTGTTTCTTTTTTGTCTACATTTTCTATGTAGCTATACTTTTTACTTTCTTTTTAAGTAAAAATATAAAATTTTCTTTAATTATAATTGAAACCATACAATTTTTAATATATATACTTGAAAGCATCCTAAAGAAACGGAACTAAATAACTGATATAAATATCACTAAAAACGATAACATTTGTTCATATATTTTTATTGAGAAAAAATTAAAGCTAGTATTAGTTATAACGAGCATCGAGTATCAAATTTCATGTTAAAAAAATTATAATTTGCCATTGTAATTAATTTTTCAGGGCTTAGCATTACTAGTTCTACCATTCCTACCGGCCTCAAACTTGTTCTTCCCTGTTGGATTTGTGGTTGCTGAGCGAGTGCTCTACATGCCTTCAATGGGATGGTGTCTATTGGTGGCCCACGGGTGGCGGTTATTAGCTAAACGCCGCGCGAAACTTGCCGCTGCCGCACTTATATTCCTCTTTTTAGCGTTCAGTGCCAAGACTTATGTGAGGAATTGGGATTGGAAGACTGAGTATTCAATTTTTGCATCAGGACTGAAGGTAAATATAATCATACAATTGACAAATTTTAAGAAATGTTAGCATAACTCTACTTGTTACTGTTTTGTATAAGAATCGTTCATGTAGATACACGCGAGGTTCTATGTGTATGTGGCGACATTGCGGTTTTAAAGAGGAATGTAGCAATGAAATTACATACTATGGAGATATAATAACTTTGTCTCCAGGTATAGTAAAGAGAAAGTACCTTCAAGAAAAGAGCATATTCCTTTTTAAAAGGCCGGCAGCACACCTGCTCCGTAGGTGACCATAGTACCATCAAAGAGTTTGCCACCTGTGTTGTAAAAAAAAAAAAAAAAAGTACTCTAAGTGTCATAGTGCATTTTGTACTGCCCAAAGTGCTGTTCATGTCACATAACCTGATATTATGTATAACCTAACCTATGATATAGGGAGGGAAGGGATAATGTTAGTAATGCGGATTACCGAAATGGTAATATTTATTGCTAACAATGTACTCTCACAGGTCGACCTCCCGGTGGTCTCCCCTGGAAACCGTCGTGCTGAATTCCAAGTGTATTCATTACGATAGGCTATCTGACCTGCCTTTTCATTCTCACCTATTATCCCTCCTAGTGCTCCGTCAGCGTATACCGTTGGCACAGGCAGGGTTACCATTCCATTATCATCCATAAAAAACCTATGATATAACCTATATTCATATAAGTTTTTTTACTTTTCATAAGATGGGCCGTGAGCTTATTTGCATTTCAATTTGCATAAGAATAAGAATAATCTAAATATAAATATTTAAGACGTTATTCAATTCCACAGGTAAATCGCAACAATGCAAAATTGTATAATAACGTAGGACACGCTTTAGAAGCTGAAGGGAAATACGCTGAAGCATTAGAATTCTTCAATACAGCTGTGAGCGTGCAACCTGATGACGTAGGAGCTCATATTAATGTTGGAAGAACATACAATCATCTCGGACGTTACCAAGAGGCCGAAGATGCCTACGTAAAAGCGAAATCATTATTACCAAAAGCAAAGCCTGGAGAATCTTATCAGGCAAGGATAGCGCCCAACCATCTTAATGTTTTCCTAAATCTTGCCAATTTAATATCCAAAAATGCTACACGTTTGGAAGAAGCGGATATGTTATATAGACAAGCGATAAGTATGCGTGCAGATTATACGCAAGCATACATAAATAGAGGAGATATTTTAATAAAATTAAATAGGACAAAAGAAGCTCAGGAAGTATACGAGAGAGCCTTGTTATATGATAGTGGGAATCCCGATATTTATTATAACGTAAGTTCAGTGTTATTTTTGTTACTTATGTATTTTTAATAAGAAACTTTCAAGTGTTTTTGTCGTCTGTGTTATTTATGCTTTTGTATCGATTATTTAAATTATCCGTGTTACGGTCCGATTGAAGCTACAGAAATGTATGAAATCAATCTTAAGGACATGCTCATAGTACCATAAACGATAATAAAAAATAAAATTATATGAATAATAGTTTTAATCTTTAAGAATGTCTTTTATGTAACTTTTGTGAAAAATGAGTAAACTGTCTAAAGCTTTATAAAATATTGACCCGCGGAACCTAAATTCATGAAATTTTCATCAAGTATTTATAAAGAGTTTTATTTCTAGTTGGGAGTTGTTCTCCTAGAACAAGGCAAAGCTTCACAAGCGTTAGCTTACTTGGACAAGGCTTTGGAACTAGAACCGGAGCATGAACAAGCATTATTGAACTCTGCGATACTTCTGCAAGAACTCGGTGCCGCCGACTTGAGGCATATCGCCAGACAGCGTCTGCTGAAACTACTTGATAAAGATGGTAAGTAATCGTAACTAGAATAGTAGATAATTGTCTTATTTTGTATTTTTTTTTTTTCTAATTCTCACGAGAAATAATCTGTCTGCTATTGAGAAACGTAATAAATAACCCCGCAGCTGCATAATGAATGGGGCTTAACGTGCCGCTGAATTATTTACGAAGTATTGTCCGTCGTTAACATCGACTAACTAGTAACTGTTCGCAGCTGAGGCTGCGCAACTAACTCAAGAGTTGCATTTATTTCGAAATGCGATTCAGGATACTGATTGTTGTATTTATGGAAGCTTAATCCATCTTGAATATTGAACAATCATATAAGAATAAGATCTATGTATCGAATACGAAAGATGCAATAATACATTTGATGGTGATTAAAAACGAAATCTTAATTCAAAATTAGTTTCTTCTATTATACGTTTAATAAATTTCTAAATGTATTGTAATGAGTTAAGCCCAATCTTTCAGTTATACTTTTTAAAAACTTACGAATTACTTTATACATCGGTGCATCAAAACGTAGGCATAATACTATACTATAATGTGTTTTGTTGTAATACTAATGGAAAACTTGACATAAAGTCGTACATCCTGACTCATCTATTAATTCTACTGTCAATATGTATGTATCTCAAGTGTGAGTTAAACATCGAATCCAGGGCCGTAGCTAGACCCAAATTTAAGTTAGGGCAGAAGCTATAGTTGACTTCGAAAAAGCGAATCTGTCTAATTTTCTTGGGGCCTTTCATTTTAAGGCATTGGACGTTTTAAAGTAGGTGATTGTCTCTCAATATCCCCACCCCCAGCTACGACTATGATCGAATTACTGTATAGAAGCATAACACATTTTTTTTAAATAACAAAGTATAAAGAGTACTTAATATACTTTAACTACCATATTCACAGTATTACTCATTTCTATAGGCGATAAATATCACATTCCACGTATAATGAACTGCGTACATGTTACTTTATATAAATTTCGACATCCGCACGACGAACGCACACGTACACTCCGATCTGGGCATGGTGTGTATGGATCTGGATGAAACGGTGTGCGCATAGCAATAATCCCGTGCGATAGTTCACCAAAAGCTGAACTTCTGTTCAAAATTGTTCAACCTCGACATTTTCTTAGCCAACACTCGCTGTCTCCAAAGGGCGGCCGAAGAGTCGCTCATGTCTATAGGCGACGAATATTACATTCCATAAAGTCAGCATTTTACCAATTGGAGTTTTTTTATATATATCCCAATTTGGCCAACACTCCGTCTTCTGGAGACAGCGTTTTTCTTATGTCTATAGACGATGGTAATCACTTTCTAAAAGGTGAACTGTCAACTAGTTGCCATTCAGAATTGTATATAAAGTTCCATTATCCTCAGCGACGAACGAGCGTGTACATTTCAACCTCGGCATGGTATGCATGGATGAAGGCGAAGCGGAATGCGCGGAACGATGGTTCCGTGCAGCGGTACACCTAAAGCCGGACTTCCGTTCAGCGTTATTCAACCTTGCGCTTCTCTTGGCCGATACGCGTCGCCCTCTAGAAGCCGCGCCTTTCCTGAAGCAGCTTGTTCGACATCATCCCGACCACGTGAAGGCACTCGTTCTTTTAGGAGACATCTACATTAACTCCGTCAAGGATCTTGATGCTGCTGAGAGTGTAAGTATGCATTATTAAGAAACAAGTTCTGAAAATAGGAAAATCACAAATTATTTATGTTATTTATGAACTAATTTACTAATTTACTATACTAATTTTTTTACTTTTAATTTATTTACTTTACTAATTTTGTTCTGAATTTAATTTTTTTTTTGTTGCAATTAAAAGGTATAGAATAAACAGGAAGTGCGATTGGCATACCACGAAAATATAATATAATGACCAAATACATTAACTTTTATTACTTTCTCCATGTTAAAACTGATAATTTAATTGTTTTGTTCGGTATTGCATTTTTCAACATTATTGCGTTGTCCAATTATTGTTCCGATATTAAGTAGATATTTGGTTATTTTAAAATACTTGTTTCATGGAATCTTCAATATTTCATTAAAAATTCTTGCTCGGCTATCTGTATCGAGCGCATGCTTTTTCAATTATTCCGTGAAATAATACTTTAACAACATTGCGCTAGCAAATTTTTAAACTTTTTTTTTTATTTAAGTCATTAACTGCATAGCCATTGTTTACTATTATTTTTGCTTTTCATATCTATTGACGTTGATTATCGCTTTCCATCAGGCAGGCCGTCAGCATATTTACCATTCTAAAAAAATATAATAGAACAATTTTATCTCCTTTGATAAGTGCTAAAATAAATTAAAGCAATATTAATATTTTAAAAGATTTTGTAAAGGAAAGTCAATAATATAGGTAGTTTCTCTCCAATTCACAGATTATATTTGACATTTGATATTGGAATGGTTTATAACCTTTTATTGCACAAATCATAAGAAAGTAAAGATATTTTGATATTTTGTTATGTACATGATACTGTTCACGTCTATAAGCAACTTTCCATCAGGTGGGTCGTCAACTTATTTGACATTTTAAGTTATAATAAAAAAAGTATTATCAATATTTATAAACATATTTTAATTAAAATTAATATGCACAAGGATAGACCATATCTTATATTATTACATACGTAATATAAAATTTCTACAGAACATACAAGTACAGATGTTCAACGTGTATAAGTATACTGATATGCAATCATCTCGGTTGCAGTGTTACCGCCGGATCTTAGAATTGGAGCCGGACAACGTACAAGCACTCCACAACCTCTGCGTTGTGGCGGTGGAACGCGGGAAGCTGGCCGTCGCTGAGGAGTGCCTCATCCGCGCCTCAGCACTAGCTCCTCACGAGCACTACATCCAGAGGCACTTAGCCGTCGTTAAGGCAAGACGAGCGGCAGCCACCTCCACAGTCCCCCCAACGCCAACCGCCACCACAGAGGTTAAAGCTAGGTGGAACTACATTCCCCAGCAGCCGCCTGACCCACACGAAATCGACCCCTCATAGCAGATTACCGAATGAAGCCTGTAAATACTATTATATCCAATGCTTTATTTTACATATAGAGGCCTTGTATACCTATAATGTAGTTTAAAATCACTTCCATGCTTATATCACTCAATGGGTACAACTAGAGAAACGATTTTCCGATTTTAAAGTCATTTGGCGTAACCCTAGTAGCTTACGATTGATTTTCACACAACTGTTATGGGTGTCTTTCCTACTCTAGAATGTTACATTTATTTATTTTCAATCAAACAAAATTTAATGTGACCACTCCATTACAACGGATTTACAAATTTATAATATATAAGCATTCCATTGTGCAACATGTCTCTATTTTCAATATGGAAACACTGAGACTGATTCTGAAGTACTATTATTTTCTCAAAAAAAAATTATATTCATTACACTAAAATAATTATCCTCTGAACAGATATAAATTTAAATTACATAATTATATCTACTAATTTATTTTTTGATAGTCCTAAACAATATTTTTCGTAAACTAACAATTTTAATTTCAAATTTTAGAGATACGTTTAATGAATGCCGCTTCAGAATCGACCTCAGTCCCAATATCATACACGTTATACCATTTTGCCGCCCACATATTCTTTTGATTTAATGAATAAATTCAAAGGTACGCTATAGGAATACGGAATGACTGAATTAATGCTAGTGGAACCCATATAAATTATTAATGAAAAAAAATCTTCAATTTGTAATCGCATTATTACGTAGTGACTTGCTCAGTGACCCGTATCATAATAGGTGAGCATGTAGGTGATTTTCAAGTACACTTTGTAGGTAGATATAATGTGTCTATAGTAAAATATATCGTTGTTAGATTATCTCGTCGAACACCAATATTATTCGGCCAATTCATACTCGGTTTTAAAGACATCATTTGTTAAATCAGGGTACTCTTCTATTTGTTTCCACTCTGACGTAGATTAATCTTGCTGACACTTTCTATTTGTATCTAAGATACAGACAAAGACTTGGAAATGTCAAGTGTTTGTTTTTTATTAAATATATTGAATTATATTTAGTAAAATAATGCGCTTTCTTTTTAAAATTATTTCGGAATTACTTCGACTTCTACTTATATTATTTATAAAGGTAACTAAAATTTCGATTTATGATATTAGCATTTAGTTCGAAATAATTAATTAAAAAACAAAATTTGACGTTTACCTAGTCTATAGCAATGTTTTAAAGCTTTATAGACAAGGCGTTTTATTGATGTGTATAAAATTAAGCTTATATAGAGCTTACATTAAATACAAAATAATTTCCATTCGTTTTCAGTATAGATCGGCAAGGTTAGGCCGTATTAAAAGTCGACGAATAGTAAGCATCGGTTCTTAATTTGAAATAAACTAAATTTACTCTAATATTGTTAGTCTATTGCAGACGATTTACAATAAAAAGTATATTTTTAACTAACTGTAGTATCCTATGTGCTACGTTAGGATTTCATTCAAATTCGTTGAATAGTTTTTACGTGAAATAATTCCAAACATACATCCATCCATTATTGTAATAATGAATGGGTGGATGTTTGTTATTTATTGATTTGATTTCATAAAGAGAAATTTTGTCCGAAAAAAACTAAAACTATCTGTGACTTCTAACCACGACCGATGTTTAATATTCTTAATTTCGATGGAAATAATTCGGACAGCATTACTGGCCTAACTTCTTCGCATCAGAATAACGCCTCGTGTGGAATCAGCTGTTTTCATGATATTTTTATATTCTGAATTAATCTTAAATTGTATATCTGTGCATTGGATAATTAATTGTGCATACCAATATTATTCTTAGTAGCTAACGTCATGGGCGTACCCAACTTGGCAAAGAGTGATTGGATCTAAAAAACCAACTATGGGCATATGAAGAACAATCTAGTGAAAAATGTGAAAATACATCTGTGTGTATATTTATCTGTCTATTTACCTTATTGTCAACTTATTGCATATTTATTTTTAACTTTGCAACAAATACAAACCGATAGAAATATTCAAGATAGGGAAATCACAGACAATAAAAAAAATATTAAAATCTATTGACACTGAAAAGTAGTAATCGAATTTATCATGAGGTAAATTTTTGTTAAACTACATATTGGATGTTGCTGTCTCTTTCTATCTCATGTACACAAAGATTGCCACTTATCTATGGAGGCTGGGTGCGCTCATGACCAAAGTGATCTCTTAGAGAAGCTTATGATTTGCATATGGCGTTACGTGATATTAGTTAATTACACCATAATTATATTTATGTATGCCATATATGTATAATAGGTATTATTACGTAGAATATGTTGAAACGAGCTTTCGTCATTATTAGCCTGGTATACGGTATATGTACGGATTGTATAAGTCTGTAAATGGATATAGTTCCATATAGGAGACGTATTATTTCCTATCATTGTCTAGTCATGATGCAATTGTTTGGTGAAAAATTTAAATTTTTCCTATTATATTTTGTTGGAATAGGTATTGTGGAATAGAAATTAAAGCCGCGTATTCACAATGTGGGCAAGTGTTGTAGAAGAACAAGACGTTAAATCCAAATAATAGTGTAATACATAAAATAAAAATACAATGCTTCAATATACATAAATAGAACAAGTGATATTTCCTTTAAACATCAATAGAACTTTAATAAGGTCTCTGTGTAAAGAAATTTCAAATCTAAAAACAAGAACTTCTGATGTTTTTTTAATAAAAAAAAAAAAAACAATACTTGTTCCGATTTCGAAAAATAGTCAACTTTTAATTTGACGATTCAAACCGACTATTAATAGAATATTTTTAAAAACTATTAACATTCTATTGAAGCATTTGTAAGTTAACAAAATTATTAAAAAACCTGCCTCTTCAATATAGTCAATTTTTTTTCTCGAAATTTAAATATCGAATCCCATAACGCTAGGCCTTCATTAAATTGTAACGATGTTGTACCCCGTGCTTTGATTAGGCGTTGGGAAGTAGCGTTACCGTAGCCGTGCCCGCATAATCACCTCCTTTAATGAACAAACTACATAATAATTAATTAAAAAGATCATCTTTTGATACACATAGCTTCTAGCAACTAGTGTCTCGAACTGTGGTAGGTAGCGCGCAAACGGTATTTTTTCTGAATTATATCCATGTACTTAGGTACTTATGGTTCCGTAGATTAATATCATCTAGATAGGGCGTCTCTCTATAAATGTAACGGGGAAAAAATTTGTTCTTGTGCCACTTATGTCAAACGCCAAAATAAATACTAAAAATAATTAGTCGGATAGCCAACAATTGGTTAATTGGCCAATTGAAGACATTTTTTGACACCGTATACTATCTAGATGATATTGTCTAAGCTATCTATAGTTCTGTTCACTTTTGTGAAACATTAAGCCATATCTACACTGTTGTCATTATGTCTATGAAATTATTATGTGGTAATAATAGTTAAATTATCATCATCTTTTTCAGTGATTTTTGAGATTATTGAGATAACTCACTGTGCATAATTTAATTGTCTATATTCTGTATACCATATTAATTTAAATCGCTAACAAGAAAATTCACAAAGAGAAGGCGGAGTCCAAAAAATAATTAAAACACCTCATGTAAATACACCTTAATATCCACAAGCATTATTGATTGGTATTTGATTGAATTTTTTTTAAATATTTTTATTTATAAGTACCTACCTATTTGTGTATACCCACTATCAACTCTTAAAGTGCACTACACTATGACAATACCTGAAAATATACTTTAACAACCTGTGATTTTAAACTCTCAAGTCTCATATAAATTTTTTTATAAAATTGCGTTTATTTTTCAAGCATGGTACCTACACTAGTGTGAAAGTCAGTGTAATATCATGGAATACAAAATAAATATCTTGTCATAGCATGGGATCACATTTTGATTTATTCAATTTTGTTTTTGTTCATTTATACGGGCAACAAAATTATTCAATCACAAAATGTTAAAATATGAAATAAAATATTTAGAACCGCATTACAGATCAAAAGCGGTTTTTTTTTTGATCCCATATTATTTTAAAATTATAGTTCATTATAATTAAAAAAATTTAAGCTTTCTCTTTTTCATGACGGAATATACATCTATCCACACCTACCCACTAAACATTATTTTTTAATTTCTGATAGAATCGTTTATGCACACAATATACTTGTTTTTTCTTTTTTTTATTTTATTAAGAATTCATAATGTAAAATGATAATATGTTAAAATTATAATTCGTACCTACCTATAACTACGATGTGATGGTAAAGCTCCCAATTTGGAATTAAGTGTGTCCAGCCATAAAGCACGATGTCTCATTAAAAACTGATTAAATAATGATTATTTTCATAAAGGCTAATGTTATATTGTAAAAAGTAAATGAAAGTGATCGACCGTTATTAGATTTAGATGTGAAAAATGTAATGTTGTTAATGTTTTAAGATAAAAAAAAAGTAACTTTTGTAAAAACTGAATTTTTTACAATGTCTTGAAACATTTCCGGTGGTAAACTCTTGATGGAGTTGATGATTCGTAAGGACCCCGAATATTATAAACTATTTGTCGTCAAAACGTTTATTTTTATAAAATAAAATGATGTTTCAAATGATTCTACTATTTATTTCATTGTCTTGGAACCCCAAAATACTGATACATACATGTTCCAATAAAAGTATTTTTTATACTATAATAGTATCCTTAATAGAACGTACTTAGTACTTAAGTACGTTATACTAAATCTATGACATTATCTAACTAGAGATTTCAGATGAGGATGGAGTCTGTTCTCCTAAGCTAAAATAAAGTTAACCTACAGTTACCTACGTAGACAGGTACGTACAAGTAGGTGACCTACGTAATCCTATTACAAGGTCAAACAAAAATAAATACCTAAGTCACAAAACGAGATAATCCAATTTAGGAGTAATAAGTATAAACTTGTCTATAAGTTAGAGACAGAGATATGTAGCTAAGTCAGTTACTTAAGTTTGGTACCTAGATATCATATAAGTCTAGGTAGATACTGTCAGGTCAGGCTCCACATAATCCAGGATGAATCGCGTGAAGATCGGCCTAAAAAGGTATTGCTAGCAACGTGCCCATTACTAACAATCCTTCTTCCCCAGCGCGGGCGGGGATACCAAACCATTTTCACCCATTAAAAAAAATATTTTTTTTATACCACTGAGGTGGCAAACAAGCATACGGCCCACCTGATGGTAAGTGGTTACCGTAGCCTATGAACACCTGCAATACCAGAGGTATTACGCGTACGGCCCTGAAGAAACCTCTTTACTCCCCTTTTGAAGAACCCCATGCTGTAGTCTCTTGGGAAAACCTCGGCAGGGAGCTCATTCCACAACCTGAGTGGATCCTAAATCTATCATAAAAAAGTATTCTCATGACAGAGACACCAGGTATAGTCAAAAGCACTATAGCCAGTTACTGGAGATGAACTTAACATACGTAATGGTGCCATACAATAAAACAAATAAGCATTCAAGACTGTCGAGCATTCACACTGACCGTATAAAGATATTATTACAGTATAAAGAACTTTATTGATGCTTATATTTGGTTTTACAATTAGTGCATGGCCGTAGCTAGGGAGAGAGGGGCTTGAGGGACAATGCCTTACCTTAAAAGGCCCAATGCCCAATCTTAAAATAAAAGGCCCCAACAAATTTTGATAGATTCGCTTTTTCGAAGTCAATTATGGCTTTTGCTCTACCTTAAACTTCGGTTTAGCTACGGCCCTGAATTAGTGTAAATACTTTGTCTTGTATATTAAAATTGGCAAATCAGTTTTAAATAATAAAAATGCAGATCGCAGTCAATAGGAAGGGAATCACAGTGTACTTCATATAAATACATCACGACTAAATTTAGATTACGGATGAACCTTTTTAACAGAGCGGGACTTGATAAAAATCGCCTGCATGCATATCTCTGTCGCACCCGTGTAGCAGTTATGCTTGCATAGCTATTTCAGTCACAATAATTTATGTGAAATAGTTGTACCGTCAACATGCTATGCTCTTCTAAGTAGCATACACTAGCGGTGCGCAATTCCGAATGATTTTTTTATTCGAATAATTAGGAATTACTAATTTTATTTACTACAAAATTAGTATTCAAATAATTTCACTAATAAGTAATTCAATCTAAACCGCAAACAATGAAAACTGAAATCCTTTCCCTGACACTGTACACTCACTAAACAATGAATAAAATTTGTAGTCGAATAAAATTTGTAACCGAACGACAGTAATCGAATGGATAAAATTAGTAGTCGAATGATTTGAAAACCATTCGAATAATCCGAACGAACTGTTCAGTCGAATTAGTAAAGTCGCGCATCGCTAGCATACACAACCGACACCTTATTTATCAACGCCTTACCTTGCGACCTTAATTCCTAGGTTTCCCCTACTTAATGCAACTTCTCAAGAAACACACAATTAAAATAAAACAACAATATTGTGTAAAAGATTCACTATATTGTTTTGTACAGTGAGCGATTCACAGATTCAAGACAATATCGCCCCCATTACACGCCTTAAAAATATTCCTCATTCACTTCCACTAGGTAATCTTTAATACAAATATGGAACTAGTTATTTCAGTGGAATTGCTTAAACAATTATTCAATCACGATAATCATTTCACCCATTTGAGTTACAACAAACTGTAACGGGTAATAAGCTGGGACAGGATAATCTAGCATCACTGAAGACTGATCACTAATACAGTTATAAAATTTAAGTACCATAATTGCTTCCAGTTCGCACAATGTATATTAATAACATTCCTCTCTCAACCGACTAATCGAATCGACTTATCGCGTACACAATATCTTTTTCTTTGATATTTTATAAACAACGTGGTAAAACGTATTAAGTTTTTAACATAAAATCTAATCAAATAAAGGGAATATAATTTAACTATATACAATATCTCGTCACATATAACAAAATCTTACAATCTCGCTCCGCACACGACTTAACGCACTAATTCGAAATACTATCAACTTACTTATATTCGATGGACTTACATTATAATATTGTAACTTGTTCCTGATATTTTACTATTGCTGTCGTAAGTTCAGAAATACAAATATAAGGCCACACCTTTTATTTGACCGAAACTAGTTTTATACAAAGGAATGGAAACATTTAAATTGTATATCAATGTTCAAGGTCATCACAATTGTCACAATTTACAAGTGAAACTGCAAAAATAGCATACATATGCAACAGATGTACTCATTTGAAAAATGTAGACAAACTTGACTTTACCGAAAATAGTAAATTAATAAGGTCACATAAAATATACACAACGAAGACAATGGACGTTTACATAATTATGTATACACAAACTATAGAGTATATAAATCCGAATTGAAATTAAATTTTTTGTTTGATATTTAACAACAGAAAAAATTGGGTCGAACCTGAGGAGCCATTTCCCTAAACCTATCTTTAAAATTTCAATTTCAATTTGATATCACAGCGAAATCTTTATTGTAAGGACCAATACAAACTAATTTTCTAATAAAAGACAAAATTATAATAATTTTAGTTTAGTCCTTAAAACAATAGTTTCGCGAAATTATCAAAATAAAATATTGGACTAAGAAATACGTTTAGAGAACTGACGCCTCAGAATCGACCCAATAGTTTCCAAAACTCAATGGGCATACATTACAATCGTATTGAAACTCATGTTCTGTTGGAAAGTTGTAAACACTATGTGAACATCTTCAAAAGATAATATTTTTGTAAACTTACATATTAATTCTACGATTTTCCAAGTTCCAAGGTACGGAACCTTGCATAAAAATACAGGCAGCTGCCTGTCTATTATCGAATCGTCAAAAATAAAGAAGTAAATGGAAAATTCAAATTTTGCAGTTTCACTTAATTTCGCTAACAGTACTAATTACTAGTGAATCATAA
This sequence comes from Galleria mellonella, assembly GCF_026898425.1. Taxonomy (NCBI): domain Eukaryota; kingdom Metazoa; phylum Arthropoda; class Insecta; order Lepidoptera; family Pyralidae; genus Galleria; species Galleria mellonella. The sequence continues at coordinate 563,589 of NW_026442179.1, forward strand.
TCAGCGTCATTGTTAACACCACGACAAGGTCATTATAGCTATTTAACGACATTGTGGAGTCAGGTGAGGCGATGTTTACAGCTCACACTACTATTTTTTTTTTCCTTAAGGTGGATTCAGACTAAAAGAACAAAAATCACAGACCATGATCTAGAACAGAACTAAAACGGACTAGGTTAAAAAAGTTATATAGTATAATCGTCAATAGATGTCGTATGTGTCGCCGGAGAGGCGCCATAGTTATTATAAATTTCAAAACGGCCGTTTAATGAAGCGATAGGTTCAAAACCCGGCCGCTTCGAATTGTTTTTCAGCCACAAAATTATTGAAACATTATTTTTATTATAATTTAACGATGCCACCTCTTAGTACACTTTCTTTTAAAAACATTGGAGTAGTATTAAGAATTATTCACTCACTTGGTCTAAATCCTCCTCCTAAAAAAAACTAAATACAATTTTGATAGTACAAAACACTTTCACAATATGGCAAACTTATCTACATTCATTGTGATGTTAGTTCATTGTGATGTTAGGATTATTAATATTGGCTAATAACATTGAATAATGAATCCTCTGCCCTCTATAACATATTCTGTCGTGCAAACAATTAATAAAAATACACTATATCGATATAGCATTACAGTGTATTTTTTTAAATACAGAGATTGTTGCATGGTATCGGAGGAAATGGCTATATTTATTCAGTTAATAGTTATAATTTCAAAATTACAACGAAACTGTATTTCTAGGTCATTTCTCGATAATAAGTGTATAGTGTTCGATGCGTGATATACTTTACTGCATTAAAAAGTAAGGTAAAATTTACGATTGTCACGCTTCATTGTACGATAAAATCTTAAAGACATAAATTGATTTACAATTTTATTATTACAATAGGATCACTATTAGGACTTTCTTTAAAGACACTAATCATTTAAATTTCACCTTAATTTGCATAACGTAGTTTAGTAGGATTTTCCGGAACTTTTGCGGGAACGGTACATATGGTATGTACCGTTTAGAGAACATAGCTGCAGGTTCTTGTTACTGAAGCTGTTTATTATTTACACGACAGAACAATCAGTATTAGGGACTTTTACATAGCGTACGCTGCATCTCAACACTGATGGTAAGTTGAAATCTAGAGAAAACAATATTTACCACTTTATTCGCAAAATTGAGGTCCGTTGTGTACTACGATATGGACCAAAAAATTCTAACTTAACATAATTTAGTCAATAACAGAAACAATATAGAAAAAGAAATTAATATCTAACAATACATCTATTAAATCACGCCAGAATGCATTACAATGTTACAAGTTCTCAACAATTCAAATATGGTACACCGTGTTTTGATAACGAAACACGTTATTTTATATATTTATTTTAAAATACACAGATTGTTAGATATTGCACAATTAACGTCCTTTTCTATTATTGTAACCTTTTAACCGCCACAAATTTATTTGACAAATTATTTTCGTGCCCCTATCGCTCTGACGGATTTCCAACTTTTCAAATACACATAAACACATATGGTTATTTTTTCGTTTATTCGTCTGCCTTAATATATTAATTTAAATATAAAAATCTAGGGTTAATTATGTTTGTGGTTAACCTTTTACGAAACAGTTCGACTGATTTTTATAATTTTTATGTATATCTGGTAGGTATGAGAATAGGGTGTATTTCATACTGCTAGGTGGTATCAAGAAAAAAATATTGATATGGCAGAACAGCGTTTGCTGAATCAGCTTGTAAAGTAATAAAATAAAAACAGAATATATAATTAAATGGCAATTTTTTAAAATTACTTGTCTTTGAAATATTTTAAAAACTCTAATATATAAAGCAGATCTCTGAAATTACTAGCTAAATTTAAAAAAAAAATGTTTTTAGATTTAATAGCTCGTTTCAGAAAAGTCATTATAGGCTATTCAACATCACGATATTACCATGGGCGAAGCTGCAGTATATAGCTAGTACAATATGAAGTTGCCGATTTGAATCGCGCGCTAGGGACACGACATTTGCTATAAATCCAAGCGGTCAAAAGATTATTTCATTGCTGCCTTGCAGTTTATTCCATCAATGATTATAAAACACCATAACAAAAGTTCAGATATACACATGTGTTTCAAGTAATTCAACAATTCTTGTTTGCCTCCGAACCGATTAATATTACTACAAAAGTTGGTCTCTTGCATAAGAGTGGAACTGTCAAGTATAGTAACTATATAGAGTATTATCAACATAGATTGCCACATATTTTCTAATTGTATTCTCTTAACTGGTCAAAAGATGTTTAACAGTTAAAAGTAAAACCTAATCTTACTGTTTTGCGCAGTGAAAAGTGCTTTTAACCTGTTAAGTTTTAACAATGACATATATACCTAATGTTTATTTGTATTCAGTCGTTTTTCTCGAGTCCACTGTAATATCAACATTTAATAATATAAAATAAAAATTTAACACGCTTTCAGTTTTAATCTCATAGGTATCAGATAGATTCATTAAAGTTAAGATAATTTTGCTTTAAACATTGTGTGTTGGTAGTAAAACATAGCAAAATATATTTTTTAAACTTTCTACACACAATCTTAACTCTAAACCTAACTAAGATTTTCTTGAAAATTGTTAATATCAAACCCTTTACTATCAAAAATTTTAAAAGTTAATATATTGTTGAATGATTATTAAATTAATATTTTATTTTTATTTATATTATTTTTAAGTGGACGCGACAAAAATATATCTAAGTAATAGAGATGATAAAAAAAAATGTTTTAGCCCAATCGACTTCAGTTTTGTACTTTATAGAAACTTCACTATTTAAGTAGACTGACTAAAAAGTAATTCATTACTGCTCATCATCTTCAATCTACTGTAACTAAAGTAAGTATACTAAGACATAAAAATTAGAAACAGATACATGTGGCAATCCTAGAAATGACTAATCCCTTTATTGACAACTGTATAGAAATTGTTGCTGTATAAAAAATATTCGAGTATAATATAAAAATGTAGGCAAATAGTTGAGGCGGGTACCGATTTGTAGTTTCAAAAACGTAACAAACACACGAAGGAAGATTAAACAAGAGACTAGAAGACATGAAACAGCATAATATGGTATCTAATAGCTAAAACAACTTACCAAATAACATGATTCAGGTAACGCTCCCCCGACACATGTATTTGCGTAGTTTTTATTCCGCAAACTTAATTATTTATACATTTTTGGGTTTGCACAGACGAAGGGACAATCCTTGGGGCACTTTTGTCCGTCAAAATAGGACACAAACTGTGTCGTACTATATACTTTGTGGGAAATACTAAAAAGTATAGCTTCAAAAGTCCTAAAATACGGTCTGTCAGTGAATACTGACAAACCGGACCGCACAAAAGTACGCGAGTGTATCCGAAATTTATAATTGAAGTCTCAGAGCGCATCAACGCACGCGGTGGACTATATTCCGCGTGGAACACTTCTAATATCTTGCCGGCAGACAAATTATTATATATTTTACACGCTTCAAAGACTTGTGTCCTCTATAACCGAGTCCCTCGACAGCGCAAACCCTTATATTGCCTTCCGATATTTATTTTTCTGTACCCATTCATATATTACAAATCGGCACCGGCATATTTTGCTAACAGTGAATCTCGTCCTCCCTCACTGGGGCCTGCGTACAACTCAAATTCTGATGCTAAGAAACAACCTTAGTCTGACCACTGTTTATGATCCCGTGGCAGGCTGACTAAGCTGTGGTCTCTGTCTCGTAGTCCCCCTCGCCCAGATATTCACCTTCTTCGTCTTCAACTTCTTGGGCCTGTTGCTGTTGTGCCAGTAAGTGACCTTTCTTGTACGCTGTCATTTCCTGGAACAATAGAATATACATTACCAACAAAAGCAACCCGCCCGGCTTCGGCTTTTTACCAGTTCTTACATTTTTTTTTTTAATTAAATACAGCTCCTGTTATTCGCTAATAATGTAGCTTTCTATAAGTGAAAGATTTATTAAAATCGGTTAAGCATATTTTGAGTTTATTCATTACAAATAAAAAATAAAATCTTTTTCATAACATTAGTCCGGATGAGAATAAAATGTTGTTCCTTACTCTATCATATCTCGCCTTGTCCTGTTCGGAAAGCGCTTCGTACTTGGACTTAGTCTCTGGATCGGCGGCTGCCCATAACCTGCCTAGCTCCTTAGCGATATCACCCATGGAGAACATCGGATTACTCGCCTTCACCTTAGAACGTTCGTCGTTGCAGAACCAAAAGAATGCGGACCTGAGAATGAATAAATTGTTACGGTGAAATGATAGTAACTTAAATATAATATGGTAGAGGGATTCTTAAAGAGAGGAACTTTTTAATAATGGAATGGAAGCCCTGCCTGCGCTATCGGTATACGCTGATAAAACACCAATGTGAGATGATAAAAAGCAAGAAAGAAATATTTTTATTAAACTTAGATTTAAGCATTTTTTTATACAACTTAGAATGGCAAACAAGCTAACGGCCCACCTGATGAAAACTGGTAACCGTCGCCTATAGACATGAGCAGTACCATGGACATAACAGAGTATACTGTTTCGCCCATACCTCCATGCATTGCCATTCCTGAGGACTCAGGTGTTATTCCTCTGTACCCAGTAAATTCACGCCATATCCCATCCTTCAAACCGAAACACAGCCATGCAAACACAACTGAACAAAATTTCAGCCAAGAAGAACGGGCAAGAAACTCAACTGTTGCTATTTTCAAAAAGTTTAATTATATAATAGATGAGGATGACGTCAAGTCTGCTGACTCATGGTGAACAAATATATCAAGAACTAACCAAATGGTTTCCAAGTAGTACGACACGGGAGTTGACCTCATTACTAACAATCTTTTCCCCCCGTGACAAGAATCAATAGTCCATTACTGGCAATATTCCCAGTCAGGTCGACCTCCACGCGGTCCCAATGGAAACCTTAGTACCCAATATGAACTAACTGACCTCACTTGCATGAACTATAACTGACCCCGCTAGCATGAACCAATGACACGGGCTGTGTTACCATTCTATTTTAACCCATAAAATCTGTGAAGTGATTTTTTGTCGACATCAAATTATGAACAAATCAGACTATGTCAAATATATGGTAATACAATGTCCATTTTATATATATATTTTTTTTTTTATAAAAGTTAAACGTCAATTATGTGCCAAACCAATATTCAATGACCCAAAGATATCTGCAAACTGGCAAAATTGAGTCTACTGCCACTACGCTGGTATTGGTACCTAAGACAAAAAGAGACTATGGCACAATTAATTACATTATAAAAGCTCGTTGTAATTCTAATGTTAGTTTGATCATTTGGAGAGGATGGATGAAAGAAGATTTACGAAAGAGATTTATCGAGCAAGAATGAATGGAGATGTCGGCAGGGGCCGCCCTAGACGGACGTATGTCGACCAAATAGGCGACGTGCTGAAGAAGGGCCAAATTAAAAGTACCCGTAACCGGCGAGCGTGTATGAAAAGATTGATGAATGTGGAAGAAGCGAAAGAGGTTTGTTTGAATCGAAGCATTTGGCGTTCCATTGTTTCTGCCTATCCTAATAGGAGACAGGCGTGACAGATATGTATGTATGTAATTCTAATTCCAATATTCACTAAATAATTATTCAACGCCACTATATTTTATAAGTTAGGCTCTCGGTTACAATTTTATATTATTACATAATAACATGAATCATATTATCTGATCTCATAATTTAATTCTCACGATTCTAAATATAGTTGTGGCAGCTCCTATAAGAAACACCATAATTATTTTTATACGCCATGTTGTGTGATACAAACAAATGAATAAACATGACAGTTCAAAGAATATTTATAAGCGCAGATAAGCTTTTGTAATTTATTACACTCGGCACGGTATATTATAGTCACAGTGTAATAAGTAAAATATACGTTATTGTATGAAGATTCTGCTAATTTTCCGATATGTCAATACCGTAAAATCATAACAGGTTTTACTTCGATATATTTATATAAGCGAATTTATCACATCAGCCTTTTAACTGCCCCCTGATGAACATAAGCCTCCCCCTTGAAGATTTTGTCAGTAGTTGCCACGCTTGGCAGGCAGATTGGCAACCGCAATTAGGCTTTGGAGATACTTTAAGATGGACGCTGGTGCCCATCCCTCGCCCTCTCTTAGTCGCCTCTTACAACACCCATGGGAAAGGAAGGGGTGGCCTATTCTATGCCGGGACCACACGGAATTTATTAATATAATAAAATTGTAACTAAACGATATCTGTAAATAGGAGATATTTAAGAATAAAATATAAGAGGGCTCTTATTAAAACCAGCAGATGCTAAAACAATATTTTTTTCTGTCTTTCTCTGACGGTCTATCTGTATATTTGTTACAGTCATCACGCAAAAATTACTGCATCAAATTGATTGAAATTTTCACAATTATATTCCTAAATATCCAACTTAAAAACTGGTGTATGTTTTATTTTGATAGGCCAATTACGCCATCTATAAGTGGTTTATTTTATTGCTTTTCTCACATCTAAAATCCACGCGTACAAAGTAGGGGCAAAAAGCTAATTTAATAATATGTTATGATGTAGACAAATATCAAAAACAAAAACAGCGCAACTTTTTCACTACAAAAACTTACGAGATTTCATGTAAAACCGAGACAGTTATTTTAGTTAATAACTATGGAACCACCTTAGATTATATAGATAGAGTGTCTCTATAGAAATGCTTTGAGAAAAACGGGTCAACTTTTTCATACAATTTTACGTGATAAATAGTTACGAGTGATTCCTTTATAACTTCTATATTTATTTTGTCTTATAAATTCTGTACCTGTTTAATGCTTTACGCATTTTATTTATTTAATAATACGTCAAAATATATTTCATGCGTAAATATATAAAATACTGATAAAAAAAAAGATGAGTCAGCTAATTTGAAAATAAGCTGACAAAAAATTAACCCACTTTTGAGGCTCGATGTTTTATCTATATAATCTAAGGGAAGCACCTATTCAACAACTTTGTTATAAATTATTATTTAATCAATTTTTTTTTATACAACTTAGATTGGCAATTGTTTGCCATTCTAAGTTGGTTGGTTAGAATGAAAAACAATTCATGACAAACAAACACAGCCATGCAAACACAACTGCTTCACGGTAGAAACACGAATGGGACAGAGGTACCCAAGCAATCGACTTTTTTACAGTCTTACTCCCTCCCTCAGCCGTATATTTTCGATATTAGACATATTTATTTCTATAATAATTATAATGACTTAGCAATTGTACTGCAACATATTCTACTAATAAAATACTTAGTAATCGACATAGTTGATTTTGTATTACATTATAAAATACACTGGGTTGGCTGGAAGAGATCTCTTTCAGAGATAAGTCCTCCCTTGCTAACAAGTTGTTAAACTAATCGTGGCATATATTGTTTAAGTGCAATAAAGAATATATATATAAAAGTAAGTATATATACTAACTATAATACACACATGTCGTTTATAATCTGTAAAAAGCATTTACTACACAAATAAACTACAAAACATGGAGCCAAAGGTCGTGAGTTCGATTCTTTTAACATTAAAAGCTTAGTGTTAATTTAACACTTAAAAGTGTTGTGCCGTTAACGAAACAAATTACTCAGAGAGGCGGCAGTAGACACGCCCCTTGGAACATGGGATTCAAAGCTGGGATTAATGGGGGCATTGCATTTATCACATTCACCGCAACGCGTAACGCATGTTCTTTGATGTCCGTGATAATGGTCGTTGGTTATAATTAAAATATAAGGTTTGTTTTTCTATCTTTACTTAATATTTTGTTTCTATAAATGAATAATAAACATTTCTGGATGAAACAGTAATTGTCACAAGATTTCCTTTATTTCCAAACCATCCTCGCCTATCATCTCTCACTGGTGCTCTGCCAGCGTATACCGTTAGCATAGGCGTGGTTACCATTCCATTATGACTTATTAAAAAAAATGTTTTCGTTTCTTTTACTTTATGTTCTTTATTTATAAATATTAGACCAAGTGTTAATCCATGTCTATGTACCGTTGAGACATAAAAAACATGTAACAGTTTCTAGGTTTCTTTAGAAGCGTCATCAGTTTGTTGATTATTCCAAATAGTAAAAAACAACTAAATGACTCGTCGTACATAAAGGATGTCTTAAACACTTAACGCCTTATTTAGAAAAACGTAAAACCACTCATAAACCTATTTTAGCTATTGAACTGTTTTGTCTTTTTCTTTTATATTAAATTCTCAATTTTAAAGAAAGTAACGAGACAGTGTAATAGGCATATAGAAGTTTTTTGATTCTATGAATAAGGGCATAATAGATCAGACACTTTTTTCCTTTAAGTGTAAGATACTTTTTATCATAAGAATACTTTTCATCCGCAAAAATTACATCTAATATAGTTTTTACACACAACTTCGTTAACGTTAACAAGAGATATTGAGTAACCAAGATCAAAAAGTGGCCTATATGCTTCTCCATCCTATCGAATCAAAGGGTACCTTCATCATCATCATAATCATCATCATCATATCAGCCGTTCACTGTCCACTGCTAAACATAAGCCTCCCCCTTGGAGGAGTTTTGCCAGTAATTGCAACGCTGGACATGCGGATTGGCAACCACAGTTTGGCTTTGGAGATATTTTAAGAAAGACGCTGCTGCCCATCCCTCGCCCTTTATATTATAACTCATGATAATTGGTTAAGTCGTCAAGGCATTCAAGATGCCAAAAAATAACAAACAAACTCACTTTCACATGTATCACATTAAATGAACTTGGCCCACTTAAGTGGCTCAGGACCGTTCCTTAGACTCCACTCCACCGATGGACATAAATGACTAAAATGGCTATAGTGATGATATAACATAATCAGTGACCATCAACTCACAGCGAGCGCTTGGGCGCGTTCGGGTCCTTCACTTGCCGCTTGCGGCCGCGGACTTTCACGTCCTTGGGCGGCACGTAGTTCTGCATCTCGAGGTCATACCGCCGCTTGTCCTGTTCAGCCATCTCGTGGAACCGCTGCTTCTCCTTTTCCGACATTGTCTGTGAAATTTTATATAACATATTTACCACGCCTATTCAGTATTCAATTTGTGCAATGGAAATCAGCAAGAGACAATAGAGTTCGCTTAAAGAACCGACAGAGCTAAAGGCAGGTTCTTGAGTAGCAACCTAATTAACATATTGTAGTACGAGTCTCCACTAGATGGACTAGAAGGACCTCTTTCAACCAGTCAAGCTATTATAATTTTAAGGAAAATATGCAATATACCCATATTTAAATATGTTAGAAAAAGAGGAGAACGAGCTCAGAACAACTCAGTATGACAATCTATGTAGAACATGTTCAGCATTGGTAAATGTTTGATTTCTGATACATACATTACCGTATATTAAATTTTCTTCGAGCCTCGTTATTAGGTGACTCCAAAAATCTATGCACATATTTTTGCTTTCCATGCTAGTCTTGATACAGTAAAAACATAATACTCTATTACAGTTATTTTTTATACACAGGCTTGGCAAACAAGCTAAAAGTGATTACAGTAGATTAAAGGCAAACGACGTCATAGATTGATGTCTATGATCTTTGATCAGATCTGTGATCAGCGGGTCTACCATGAAATGAAATTCCGAAATTTCGGACTCAATTTTATGTTTTTGTTTATACCAAAATCGGACCAATATATGGAGTTTAAGATTTCGTTCGTCATACATCCTATCATAAAAGCCCAAGCCCAATATTTTAACATTTTTAATATTTCCAAACGGCATGTATTATGTAATTTTAACATCAAATTTCTCTATCGTTTGGCTCCGAAATTTCGGAAAACATTTCATGGTAGGCCCTCAGAATACACTATGGCGCTCAAAAAGGAAAAGCAAGATACTTAACAATAGAAATCAAAGATGAGATGCATAGAGAAACGTATTGATATAACAGGAACCAAATACGTACATTCCACCTCTCGGCACACTTCTTAGAGAAGGCCGCGAATATAACATTCTCATCGGGGTGTTTCTTCTTGTGCTCCTCGCGGCAGGTCTGCACGAAAAACGCATACGCGGTCATGCGCCCGCGCGGCTTATTATACGGCCTTGCCCGTGGCATTCTTCCCTTGTTCCCTGCCGCCTGCGCTATTAACGCTTGCTGTTGTTGGAGCTCCTGGCAGTAATTACGGAATACAAATTAAATGGTTGCTAGTAAGAACAGATACAAATATTTAAAAAGAAAGAGTATAATAACTCGTATCTCAATGATAGTAATCCTAAACCTGTCACGGCGATTCGGATATAACTTTTCCCAAGGTAAATGGGTCACGGGTCGAAATTATTACGAGCTACGCGGTTGCGTAATGGTTTTACCCATCCATATCGCTTGGGAAGAGTTGTTCATTATAAAACATGTATTACTGTATTATAAGATTATAGTTATATGGTGTTATTGTATCTATGGTTTTATTACATACTAGCGACCCACTCTGGCTTTGCACGGGTGCAATATTTGTTTGTGTAACTTTTAAACTGTTCAATACATTTTATGAAGTGTGTGAAAGTACTGCACTAATATTCCCTAAGATTTTAAAATGAACGACTAGTAGACTAGTTTGGCTGAGATATTAAACTAAAATAAATGGTGTCGAGGACTTTTTTATAAAGCTGAAAGTAGTAAATACTTATGCTATAGATTTATTTTTTAATTCAAACAGTTCAGGCAGCACACGCCATATTAAACAATTTTTGCCCACTTCAATTACATTTATTGTGATTAATTATTAAAAATATATGTTTACCAAAATAAAAAGTAGTTAATACAAGATTAATATACCTTTCTAACAGTGGAAGAATATTCAAAATCGAATCAGTACTACCGGAGATTAATCCCAAACATCTAAACTCACAAACTTTACCTCATTATAATATTAGTAAGTATAGTATGTATTAGTATAGATTCGTTCGCTGCATTTGTAATTGTTACCTATATATGATTGTTTCCATTACATCTTTTATATGAAAATAATTAATGTTAATAAAATGTATTTGTTCAAGTGTTTTATACATTTGAACAAATACGTTTTCTGTATGTAAAAAATGAAGAAATGAGTCTTTACAGATGCTTCACATCCTGTTTTAATGTAAAAAACTATATAAAAAACAGTATATAAACTAAAAGTTGTTTCAAATACGCAGTGCATTTTATGATAATTATAAAATATGTACCTGGAAAGTAGCTGATTGTCGTTGTAACGCAGCTTGGATTTGTTGTTGTTGAACAGCTTGCATGCGTTCATGCAGGTTCTGTTGTTGTTGCTGCAGTGTCTGAGCAACTTGCTGTTGTAACGCAGCTTGAGCCTGTACAAGCGCTTGGGCCTGAGCCTGGCTCACTTGTAAGGTCTGCTGTAAACTCTGTTGCAAAGGTTGTTGTTGTTGCTGTTGCTGCTGCTGTTGTTGCTGTTGTTGTTGCTGCTGTTGTTGCTGTTGTTGTTGTTGCTGCTGCTGCTGCTGGTGCTGTTGCAGCATCTGCTGCAACGTTTGCTGCTGACCTTGCTGCTGCTGCTGTTGCTGAAGAGATTGCTGCAATGTCTGACTTTGTTGCTGCAATGCTTGTTGTAAGTTCTGTTGTTGCTGCAGTTGCTGTTGCAACTGATTCTGTTGTTGAATCGCTTGATTCTGCTCCTGTTGAGATTGCTGCTGTTGTAAAGTCTGGTGGTTTTGTTGAATTCCGTTTGCCTGTTGATTTCCCTGATCAGGATCAGGGCTCGACTGATTTTGAGGCTGTAACAAAATATAAGATATTATATATTGTCCAAATTTGACTCATAATAAGTGTGCTAAATGTTATAAAGCGAGGTTGTCTAGCAATTGGCATGTTGCTGCTACATCAACCATTTATTTACTGAAATTGTACATATATGATGTCTTAAACTTTAGTAAACTTATAAAAATTATAAGATACTTTGTTTCAAAAATTAATTTAGTTCGATACTCAAGTGCCAAGGGACGGAATGTAAATAATACGCAAAATGATTGCCTCCGTTCTCGATCAATATCTATTCTTATTAACCAAATGGTACTGTTGGCGATTCTCTTTGCCTGAATCATTGAATTTGTTTACACAATCTAATTCGATTCAAAAGCCATTTATAATAATAATGAAGTATCCGTTGTTATTTGTGAGTTATGGGTGTTATTAAATCAGACTACAAGTTTATTTTTTTTTTGTTATGATTTTTTAGTTTTTATATCTTCCTTACATACATATTATACCTATTACCTATCGAGCCCTGAAATTATTTTTCAAATGAATTTTAGCTACCTTGTTAAACTTGAATCATGACTATTACTATGAAACAATTGTTTTTAAAAAATTCAGCTTAAGATAATCACTAATTATAAAAATGCATTAGTACATACTTGGGACAAGAAAGTTACTAGTATTTGATTTCGTCCAGTATTTCCAATGACTTATTTTAAAGAGAGAGGCGCGCCTCCCATCTAAAGGGGAGCGCGCAAGCCAGTTCAGTAGGGCGCATGGACTCAAAATTAACTTCGAAATTGTAAAACGGGACCCTTACATGTTACTTTGGGAAGCTCTTATCTAAATAAATAGAATAATTAAATACTATTAGCCTGATTGAATTCTCTGCTTGCCCCAAGATGGTAAATAATGACTTTACATACAAATAAATACATGTTATATGCGCTATTTTTATTACGTACAACAATGTCCATGAAAATTAAATAAATATTTATATACCTAAAAAAGCAATATTCATATAAATTTCGTCATACTTGTGAACGAATGTTACTTTACAACTTTCCATCAGGTGGACCGTCAGTTTGTCTTCCATTCTAAGTTGCATAAAAATACCTTGTTTTTCTGTTTCGTATGTTTAAATGTATTAATTGGCTATGCTAATGATCTTCTATGCTCAAACACATTTATCTAAAAAGTAAGAGAGACTATGGAATTTCTAGTAAGATCTCAAACTTTGCAAAGAAGTTCCGAACCCAGCACTAGAATAGAAAAAAGATATAATTCAAAAGAAATTTAAATTAATTTATTTCTATTATAAATTTATACTAATGTTATAAAGAACATTTGATTTTTTGATTGTAATAAAAAGTAATTAACCGATTTTAAAGATTTAACTATAAAAAACTACACTCTCAGTTAATACTATAGGCTAATATCCTATTTTCGTAAATTCTATCTACCCTGGCAAAGCCGGGCCGATTCGTTAGAACATAATATGAAGGTAAAGCTTCGAGTTCACTCGACTATTTATATATGGAAACTGTAATGTTTAATTTCGCCACGTCGTCAAATTAGAAAGAACCACTTTGTATGTACCCGGCATAGATTAGGCCACCCTTCCTTTCCTGTTGGTGTCGTAATCGACTAAATGGTAGAGGGATGAGCAGCAGCGTCCGTCTTAAAACATCTCTAAAAGCCTAACTGCAGTTGCCAACCTGCCTGCCAAGCATGGCTACTACTGGTAAACTCCCCTTACGAGCAAGGCTAATGTTCAGCTATGGACAGTTAACCACCCCCTGTCTATCTTCGAAGCTACTAAGCCTAAAATACAGGAGTGTTAATAAATAAAAACCTATGATATTTAAAGTAACATAGGAAATTTATCAATATTTGTGCGCATATATTTAATTTGCTGTTATAATGTTACAACTAATTTGCTACGAATACACTAGGCAATCAACGTACGGAACCATCTCCACGCGAGTTTAACTGGAACTTGCCCAGGTTTCTTTTTAATTAATCGCATCAATGCTCTAAGTATTACTTTACCAGTGTACATTCAAATTTCTATTACATATATTAACATTTAAATGCTATGGTTTTTTAGTTTTAATTCTACAAAATAAACGAAAAATGGAGATGCCACAATGAAAGCTGCATTGAATATCGGAAGATAATGTCCTTCCGCTCCTTTCCGTTCTTTTTCAATGAACGCGCTTTTTCAATTCTTTTAATTCCGGAACTGAATATAAGCAAATTTTCCGGAACCAGGTACTTTTAAGCGTATTTCAAAATTAGAAGCTTTTCGATTTGTTTTATTTTCAACCGACTTTTAAAAGACGCAGGTTCTCAAATCGGTTAATTCTTTTATGTATGTTACTTCATAAACCTATCGGTTCTAAACCGATTTGGAAAATCCTTTTTTTATCTGAGAGGATATACTTGCAGATTGGTCTCATAGAAATTTTATCAAAATAAATAAAAATAAATGATTTTGTCATAACCGAAGTCCGCTTTTTTGGTACGTAATCTTAATTACTTAATTATATCTTAATTAAATTTGCCAATTCTGAACGGACTGACAACTATTTTTATAGAATTTACTGCCCTGGTCCCATAATAATTTTATCACTCATAAAAGCGCTTTTCCAAACTAAAAAGAAATTGGTATATTTGTATATCTATTTATAACGTCACTAAATTAAAGTCTATAAAAGAAGTAATTACATTAGCAATAGGGATGGGTCATATAATCAACCTCGGACAACTTGTCCGAATAGGTAAGTCCTACTTCGACTGAGAGGTGAACCGACGAATCCAACTCGGCTGAGTAGCATTCAAAAAACTACATCATATCTTTTCATCCAAAATACCCCAGTTTGAAGATGAAAATCTTTAATTAATGCATGTTGCCAGTGATGACTTATGGCACCGAAATATGGTCTTACACCATTACCCGTATGCAACAGATAAAAATTACTCAGCGAACTATGGAGAGGGCTATGCTCGAAGACTCTTCATGATAAAATTTGAAATAAGGACATACGCAAAAGAACCAAAATAACCGACATAGCCCGAAGGATAAGCAAGCTGAAGTGGCAATGGACTGGCCACATAGCTCAAAGAATTGACAACCACTGGAAAAATAAAGGTGCTTGAATGAGGAAAGATGCAGTGTAGTAGTAGTAGTGTACCTTCCACTAGATATTGGCTGAGATGATGATGATGATGATAATGGTATATTATTAACAATTGGGTTCGGCTTCACATGTATAAAAAGAATTTACAAATATAATATATTTTACTCACTGATAATGTGTTGGTTCCTATTTTTAATATTAATATAGATATAATTATATGGTAATTTTTCCATAAACAAGAAACACATTGTCCCAAAGTACATTTTAATTATTTGATGATATATTACTATTTTTTTAATCTGTTTTTAAATAATGATAATATGCTGACTACTCTTATCAGGGTCAAACTCCTTCAATAATATAACATTATTGTAATAAATATATATTGTAATAAATTCTTTCTAAATACTCTGGTATGTTATGGTATGTCCTCTAGTACATCTCATTTTCATAATAGCAAGTCTTATGTTAAATAATTTAATACCTTTATTAAAATAGTTGACTTTAAACATATTTATGTAAGCAATACAAGAATACAGATACCATGTTGATAGAATACAGTGATAATTAATAGTAAAGAATATTTTTAATGCATGCATGCATTTTCTAAAAAAATACACTTTTATGATACCTAAGGAAACAGGCATGTGATTCAGGACCTACATTTCCCATTTAAATCTAATGCTCAAACTTGAACTACTGGTGATCTACCTCAACATTGTTAGACTATGATTATTCAACTCAGAGGCTGCAAGTGTGTGTGATGCACAATTATCATCTATGTAGGGTGTATTGTGGTATACATATGAGTTTTTCACACATCGCTATCTACAAATTGATTGTAATGAAATGCTTAAGCACCCCTAATCTAATATATCCTACTAAAACTATACATACTTTTTAAATGTTTGTTATTCAATCACGCTTCAAGGCAGTAAATAAAATTTGTATAAAATTTAACACACAGATGAACCATATTCTTGTTTCACACATAATTTATTTATTTATTTATTGGAAAACCAACAGCATAATGTACTTTATATACTTTTACTTTTGTAAAACCAATATATAGACAATCCATTAATAATGTAATTTTAATATGGCCCTAGTCACAACTGTAAAATTACAAGGTTAACACAAAACTAACCTTATAACTTTACAGCTATTCAATCAAAGGCGAATCATATGTCAACAGCCACTAGATAAGTATGTTGTCTTCCAAACTCACAAATTTAGGAATCCATTTGTATTCTTCTCATCTTCTATCAGAGAATATATCATGCATTTTTTTTAGAACCATGCGTAAGAAATCAAAATTACAGTAAACAAAACCCTTTTATTGTCCATTTTATTACTTACACCTTATATATTTCAATATTAAAAAAGTAGTCTGTTTCTTACAAGGAGCAATTAAAAATTTTAATAAGGCAATTTTTGATCAGTAGATATTTTTTTTATATATATAATAAAATAATAAAAAGTGTGCTCAATTGACATAAAAAAAGATAATACTTGCCAAAAAAAATACAGGAAAATAAACACGGAGACGACGCCAAAATGTAAAATAATTAGACACAATTAGAAACAATTTATCTTAACTAAAAATTTAAGTAGATACCATTCTCCAAACTAAAAGAAAAAACGATAAACTAAAATCCTGAAATGAAGACTAAAAAATACAATTGTATTGAAAGATGTAAATTTTGCATAGACAAAAACAAAAATTTAAAATAAGTAATTAAAAATACAATTTGTCACTAAATACCGAGTAGTATTAATTTATCCACAATGGGAAAGGCAAAGGAACTTAATCATACAGCCTGATCTTCAAAAATTTGTCAATCAATGAGGTCGATTCTGAGATGCCATTTTCTAAACCTATCTCCTTAACTAAAATTTCAATTTGATATCACAAGAATTTTTTTTAATAGGGACCAATAACAACTAATTTTTTAATAGATTTAAGTCAAAATTAATATAACTTTATTTATAATGATCCATAAAGCAGTAATTTCGGAAAATCATCCATTTAAAATATTACCTCAGAATAAGCCCCAATGTCTCAAACAAAAAATAAAAACACATATATATATTATATATGATAGATTTACGACTTTGGTTTTTTAGCCATCTTTGATTTCAATTACTTTATTTGCAGTGATTATTTTTCTTGAAAAATGTTAATTGAATCCATTTTGATGTAATTAGTGTTTTAATAGTATGGAGGATAAATTCATAGACAATTGGTTATGTTTTGAAGAATAGATAGCAGGAGGCGGGGTATCTCTTTAGGTAGAAATAGTGCTGCATACTGAATGAAAATGAATGAGTAACTCATAATAATGCTTTAAAAATTTTCAGTAATTGAATATACTTTTTATATTTGGACGAAGTACTTTACTACTAAATTATTTATTTATTATGTGAGTATTTCACCATTTTTATACATTGATAGGCTTGAAAATTCTTTTAAAAAACTTACGATTATACTCAATATAATGAACTTTTAATATATTATTTTGCTTTTTTCTTTCTCATAACAAATAATGTATATTAGCCGAGTGTATTATATTATAACTACGTTTATTAAGATTACTGAAGTAAGAATACTATTATATAGTACTAGTTATAATTATTAAATTTGGAAAATGTCCGTACCGTAGGAGACGAAGTTTGTTGAGATTCAACTGTTCCTGATGTATACCACCATGGCTGTTGGGCAGATTCTTCCCTGGTATTTGACCCAGGCATTAAACGATAATCATAGCTAGTCGTGGAAGTATCTCCACCATTGTTTGAAAAGCCACCAGTCATTTTATATGTATAAAGTTGATGTGTAGCTGCCGCAGTACTTCTGGCGACTTCTTCATTTAATTGTTGTTGGTGCTGTAGTTCACCTGCGCCACCCGGCCACCACGAGGATTCGTCGCGCGCACCCCAAGCGCCCCCCGTCGCGCCTCTGTCCCCCATATTACAGTCGCCGCTTTCGGACAACCAGTTTCTTTATGCCCTCGGGCTATGTACTTCAAAATATTCTTTGTGTTTTAGCACTTTTAAGAAACATAACTTTCGGTCTAACTTACAGTATACCCACTTATTGTAAAGTAGATAGATATTTTCACCTGTATCACTATCACTCTTTACACAAATCAGTTTTTATAACAAAGACTCAATATGTCTAGGCGTGGTAAAACATCATCAATGTATATTATATCTAAATTAACAATACTGCACAAGGTCTCACTTGTTATTTAATATAAAAGCTGCCGGCTGTAAGTTACTCTCCACGCGCGTAGGTTTTGTCTTCGTTTGTACTTAAAGTCAATAAAGTTGGCAACGTCGCATAACGAGACGCTAAACAAGTGCACACAGGCGCCCTCAACGCGCAGCGGCCGATACGGAAACGATCGAATATATACGAAGAGAGCCCGAATATACACGAAACGGCAACAAGTTCGTCCAGCAACCGGTCAATAAGACGATTAGCGCAGCTAGAGCAATCCGCCGTCGTATTGAAATTCTTTTGTTTCGAAATTAATAATGTTAATGTAATTATAGTTGTATTAAATAAAATATAATTAATAGGAAAATACTAATATACCTCACCTTCTGTCTCATATTCCCAATTAAGATACAGATTATTTAGTAATAAACAAATTATGTAAATATACGTGAAAATAAATAACTATACTACAGCTTACCTATTATATAAATGATATAGATTATCTACCTGCTAATAATAATATTAAATAGCAAAAAAAAAGAGTAATGCATTAGTAAACTAAATTATTTTCAGTCAGCTGTTAATATTTGTTGGTCAATATAGTTTGTAATATAAATAAATTTAATTTGTATGTAAAGCTTGAGATTAAACAATAGATCAAATTTAACTGTAAATTAGAAATTAAACACATTAACAGTGTTTTGTAACGCCAGATATTATTTCATGGGATTTATGAGTACAATTTAAATGTAATTTTATCGTAGTTTCATCTAACCTGTTTTCACAAGAATTCTTAAAAGCTTCTTTCTCTTCTTTCTACTGCTCACATCTAATTTAATTAAATTGCTAAAGATTTGGCTGTATGTTGGCCAATATTTTTTTTTTTCACTTTTTTATACTTACACATTATTAAATATTTAATAAAGTATTATGTAAGCCGTAATTATTACTTTACTCTTACTGCAAACGAACATTGACGTATGATAAATATAATATACGTATATAATATATCAATTCAAATATGCAATTTAGATTTATATATTTTTACAATGACAATAATAATAAATAACAAGCAATAATATTTATTTGAATTTACATGAAAATCGCTTATATTTTTTAAAATACGTAATATTAGTAATAATATTCTCAGAATAAACCTTTTTTTTTTACTTATACCTATATATTATAGTCAATCAAGTAAAAAATACTATCATTTTTTTTTCTATATGTATTAAATATTTATAATATATAGTTAATCAAGAAATACCATCAATACTATTTACCAAAAATTAAAACCAAGTAAATAGAGTAAAATCGGAATCGTTGCATACTTTTAAGGAAATGAGGAGGAAACATGGGCCTAAAACCAGTAGAAAATGTTGAACCCCCTATATTAACACGGTGCATTCCGTTGTTAAGCCGGTTAGGTTACTTCTTAACCTAACCTCAAAATTTTTGTCATATTTGAATGTTTAATTCACAAAACTTCCCTCGTTATTTATTCTTAGCATAGTATGTATATCTATTCTTAGCTACGTACATTACGTATGGCTAATGACTTCAATTTCACCCTGTGTAAAATGTTAATTTTTGCATGACTTTTAAGTTTTATTTAAACAATGTATGTACAATAAAAACATTTTGATTTGATGTATGAAACATCTATATTAAGTAGGTATCTATTTAATATACAATGCTTTGATTTTTTCTTAGCATTACTTAATATTATAAATGTAAAAATGAATTTGTTTGTTTGTTACCTCTTGGCGTATTAATGACACAATCATCGTTAAATCTTATATAAATATACTATTTGATGAAATTAAACCTAAATGTTCCAAATTATGTCTATATTAACTTCAATAAAAAAAAAATTACGTAAATCGATTTAGAATCTAACAAGGTGTTTAATATAGATTAAATTTTCGTGTAATGTCAGCTTTTAGCAAATTTAACAAAATTATAATATTATTAAGCAAAAAAGCGCTATCAACGATACAAAATTAACTCACCGACGACATAGCCCAACAGAAATTTTGATGGACGAACAAATAAAAATTGCGTTACTACTTCGATGACGTCAACGGGAAACACATATTAGAAAGCCTACAACAATACAAAAATAAATGTCAATAAAAAACGTCTAAAACATGTTATATCTTTTGAGATATTAATGAAAAATTTATGGATTTAAATAAGAAATGAATAAAATTATAGAGGAGAAGGAGAATTATAATGCAAGAAATAGCATGCTTTAAATAAAAGTGAAAGTATAAACAAACGCTGACAGTAGAAATAAAATACCAAGAGTATGTTGAAGTAAATTGTAGTTGGACTAATATTATTCTTTAAGTTATTAAAGTTTAAGTAATGGTTTCAACTGTGAGTGCGATAAAAATCAAACTAGGTAAATGGTTATTATTTAACGCGCTTTAATCTTTTCGTTGAAAATTTGCAAACTATTTTGTAATCACTTACTAACATCCAATTAAATTTGGGGCAGTTATATAAATTGGGTGGTAATGCAATGTCATGGGTACCATTGAATTAGTTTGATGATGAAGATGCTATAGATAGCTCTAAACTACACATGATTAATCTGTCCTCCAATTTAAGCTGGTTCGATTTGTTATAATAGGTATTGATGTAGTATTTACTATATAGTTTTTTTTACAATAAACGCTAATTTGTAAAACCATTTCCGCTTTTTTTTTTTAATTATTCAGAAAATTTTGACAAAAAAAAATGGTAATTATAAATAAACAAACAACTGTGACAATGTTTTAAAATGTAATTTGTTATAAATCTTATAATAGCCTTGGAATATCTATCTGTCTGCAACAATTTCCTATACTAATTGTATTAATACATATTCAAAGTCTCCTATTTAATTATTTGAGCTAGTACAGTGTAGTAAAATGGGATAAAAAATTCTGTGACCATGCGTTAGCCAAATTATTGCCTGGAGCATTACATTTTATTTGTATTCGAAAGGTTTCATATACTACGTTCAAATAAGAAATAAAGTCAAATTATTAAGTTCAATACTGATTGCAAAAAAATTAAGGACGAAGGAAGAATACAGAAAAGTCTTTTTACTACTGTATGTAATATTTTATTATTGTTCTAATCAGCATCTATTGGAATTATCCCTGGTGTTATAGGGTACGGTAATATTTTACCATCAGAAAATTTGTATGGTTGTTTGATAGTATCTTGAAAAGAGTGAATGAGAAACGAACTTTAATTAAAACAATAGAGAATAGAAGAAGCAAAATACTGAGCCACCTTATACGACATGACGATTTTTTTAAGAGCATAGCAGAAGGAAAAATAGAAGGCAAAAGAAGAAGGGGAAGACCAAGGAATAACTACATGGGACAGATAAAAGAAACACTAGGTGTCATGTCGTCAAGGTCACGAGGTCAAGGATATGGCCTGGGATAGAACTGACTGGAAGAAGATGTATGAATTATTTGCACCGACAAGAGGAAACTCTTAAATGAAAAGAAGTTTGATATTATAAATAAAATATAATACCATAGTAGTAAAAAAATCAAGATGATTTCAGCCATACTTCTTATATATATATATATATATATATATATATATATATATATATATATATATATATATATATATATATATATATATATATATATATATATATAAAAGTGCGAAATGATATGAATTCTAGAATTAACGCTGTTTTTAAATTGCTTATCGTAGCCACCAATATAACTGAATATGAGTGAGCATTAAATGGTTGTAAAATTCTCCTCAATGAAATGGTTGCCCTAAGTTCCATGTAATACATGGAGTACTATTTATTCTTCCTGATTTAATCACCTTTACATTACTCTTTCCGTTATTGGACTGATTGTACTTCTGCATATGTCAGTCAACGAGGAACAATATGTTTGGTAATAATTGGAACTAACATTCCCTGGACAAAATTTAATAATTGTTCGCCATAGATCTTGCTACCTTCCACCAGCAAATAGGGTAGTACTGTGATCCCTGTGGCTACATTGTTATGATCCGCTTACTTACTTTATATCTGCGTTAACAAAGAAAAATAAAATGTAGAGCAGGTATGGCTTCTGGGTGATATGTGCCTGCATCTAACATCCATCATAATAACTTGAGGTTGACTTAAACCTATATATGAGTTTTATAAGCAAAAAAACAAGTATTTTTTTATAATATAGGGGGCAAACGATCATACGGCTCACTTGATGGTAAGTGACTACAGCCGCCCATAATAGTCTGTACTACCGGCTTTTTAAATAGGAATATGCTCTTTTCTTATCGGTTATGATGTCGTCTCGGTTCTGCTGAAAGTTGATTCCAAAGAATGGTTGTGCGTGGAAGAAAGTGCCTTGAAAAACGAAGTACAGAAAAAAGATGCGATAAGTAAAGGATCATGATGTGATTTTACGAAGTATGCTAAGCTACGGCCCTGCACCATGCAAGAGTCCGAATATACATTCATATCCTTCGGGACGCCATCATAATTATATATAGGTATGTAACTAATATTCTGATATGATAATAATCATTATTTATCTCAAAACTACGACATACTGCTGAAAAATACCACACTATGTAAATTTATAATAGAGGTTCTCCCATAATTGTCATTGATACATCATAAGTCGAAAACAAATAATGCAATTTGCCAGTGATATCTGTACATACCTATTATAGTCTTTTCAGTCCAAGTGCATAAGATAAAACATGATTAACAGTTAAGTGACACAAAACTTATCATTTATTACTCTTGCATGATATAAGACAGCGTTGTAATAATATCATAACTAATTACTTATTGTATTACGTATATATGAAGTAAGTAATTCCTATTATATAAATATAAAATAAAATTTAAATCTTAAGGAATTAATATTAATTATTGACACCAACAGATTAACGTTAAGTTACGTAGAAATACTACATATTAGTTTGAATACAACGTCAATGTACAATATACGTGAAATAGCTAAAAGTTTTGAACTCCTTGTTGGCTAATCTAGCTCATAAATTTGATTCTTTTAAGTTTCAGTTATTACATCTTGTAATAAAAAAGATATACCTAATTATATTTTTACATTGCACAAGGATGTAATATAGCAGTACAATTATAGCGTACGAAGTCATAAGACCTTAGTCATCAGTAATAGCAACGCATGAGGCATATAAGCAGCACTTCATAGACACTATGATAGCGTCTGTGAGGTACTATTTATGTTATTAACTTGTTTGTTTTTCTAAGATTATTCCTTTCATAAAAAAAAAAATACGGAATCATATATAAATTATTAATTACAATTATTCGTATATATTCATATATAGTGGGTCCCCATAATCAATCAGTATTGCTAAACATAGGCCACTTTCGGGCACTCTACTAATCCCAATCTTCAACATTTCGCTTCGGTGATTGGTCCAAGATTTATTAGGTACTGTATCACCTTAAACAACAATCACGAAGTGACATAAATATATCGTCAATAAATTTAAATGTATGGAAGATACATCGTTACGTATGTATATATATGTTTATTTTTTAAAGCAATAATATTTTTTTTATTTTATTTATTCATAAACAAAAATTTGTATTTGAATGTCATAGTATATACAATATAAAATGAATAGGAAAATAATAAAACAATAATTGTTTAATATAAGTAAAATTAGCCACAAGATTTTCATATTTACTAATACAGGCAAAAGAGAAAATGCAAAAATACAGTTGCATTCGCTCCCATCCTCACCCTTGGCATGTTCCATCTGCAAAATTCGACTCAAAAAGACAGGATATATTTCCCAATGGTTCTTAAAAATGTTAATGAAGGACATTCGAGAAATACATCTTTTTTACATACAATAGTACGACTTAATTTTTACTCGGATTTTTCGGCTGTGATTTCCTTCTTTCCATAAATCAAAAATATGATAAAAGGTTATATATTTTCCGGATCATGAGTTCATATTAATTTTTAGAAATACATGAAAAAGATGGCAATCAATGCCCCTAATATTAAAATGATTTGAATTAATGAAAACAGATAAAATATAAAAGAGATTGTTTTTATAACAAGATATCAAGCAGTTATCTTTTTTATTTATATTGAGTAAAACTTTACATCACTTTTCAGTGGTCTCTTTTTTACTTTATCACATTATTGTTATTAGTATAAAATAAAAACCTTCAAAACTTTCCATTTCTTAAAAAAAGGCGCCTTTATACACGGAGCAAGTATAGTCTCGCCTCGTAATCAATCATCAAATATTATACTATAATTTTTTTTTTAATTTTAGTTACCTAATAATTATTTTGTTTTTACTAAGTAAATAAGTTCATCTTATATGTCAGAAAACACATTTTTTGACAATCCTGTATCAAAATATATCATTCTTAAATTTTACAAAACATACTTTCTTATATAGGTAACACCACACACAGCAATATTGAAAATGTTATATATGAACTCCAATAATAACTAGATAGGTACTCACATACACTATATTGTCAGTATGTATAACTATAATGTCACTACTCTAGCCCTCGGCAGCCATTTGCTTACAAAATTAGAATGTGAAACTATAAATATCACTTTTAATCTAACACTCACGCATAAATGTAAAATTCAGTATTACAATACTACACTTATTGGATTTCGTAAAATGTTATAACAATAATCTTATAATAAAACTCACCGCGTACGTGTTTATTACAGTGATCACACGATTTCAGCGCTTATTACGTAGGAAACTTCACGTTCATTATAATGTATAGTCTAGCAAACGATATCGACAACAAAAAACTGTGATTGGTTCAAATTAAATACCCCGCCATTCTGTGACCAATCAGTAAGCAGGCGTCGGCTTTATTTTTTGTTTATAGTACAAACATAGCTACGTTGTCACATTGCTTTTGCACACATTCATACTAGTACTTTCCTAGGAACACACACATAGGCATTATATTCTTTTTCTGGACTTATCGTTTGCTGAACTAAAATATGTGTTATGTGCACTGCATAAGAATATGCCGGCAATATTACATTGAATGAAAGAGCGAATGAATGGATAACGCTACTTGAGGGTACAACACTGCTCATTTCGTCATACAATGCTGAAGTACAAGTTAAACTCTTTCCATTCTTTTATTTTATGTTTGACAGTTCAGTATTTCCCTTGTTTTGTACAATTTAACAATTATATTTACGGTAATAAGATATTTTTAGTTAAACAAATATATAATCTAAAAATTACATTAAGCTCTTTAAATTTGACTTTAATAAAATATACAAAATACATAAGATACAATAGCTGTCAAAAGCAACGTAAAAGAATAAAACGCATAGTTGAACGAATACTTTTGTACACACACACACACACACACACACACACACACACACACACACATACACAAACATACTTGGCATGCTACATACTTATACCTACATATACAGTTACAAATCAAATGGCGATCGTCGCAGTCGGTCGGTGCGAAAGTCTCTTTCCTTGTCCTATTCTTGTTTATTCAGCACTAATGATTCTGTTTTATAAATTATGCTGACGATACAGTTGTCCCAGTTTTGATTATTCTCATTTGAACGTGGCGACCGAAGAAGTCATTGAAAACGGATAATTTCAATATAGCAAGTTTGAGAAATACCCTTTTTGTGATTTCAAAAAATTATTATAATTATAAAACGGGGTAGAAGTGTAATAGTTGAATAGCCGCGTGTTCATATACTTTAACTATCGGAACGATTAGAAATTGTCGAGTGTTATTTAAATATATAACCTCAATCTTGATTCTTTGTGAATACGTCAACTTTCTTCGTTCGCCTTGTGCGAGGTCTACGTTGAAGTCTAATTGATTTGTTATATATGATTCAACGCGAGTATCAAATGAACAACGGGTTTAGTACAGGAGAAGAGGATTCTAGAGGCAATTTGGATCAAATATGTTGCCTTGTGGATGACAACGAACGTTGCAGACAGTCCGCAGGCAATGCCGCATACAGCAAACGAATACAGAAGACTGTCACTCAACGAAGACTCAAACTAAATATTGACCCACAGGTATTATTTTTCACTAAGTACTATAACTACAGATGGGCAAAGCACCGGGTTTAAACCCGGTGCTTTGGTAAAAACCCAATAAACACCCATAAACTCCCATAATCACCCAAAAAAATAGGTTTTTACGTATTTTTTTGAAAATATGTAAGTAATACCAATAAATTATTTTTATAAATTGTATTGATCAATTCTACAATATTAAATAAAACGTTAACTAATAATATTTCAGGAAATTTTAAAAATCTATATATAATAAAATGAAAGTAATTAATTTTCAGTGTTTTCATGTTGCAGTTGATCAACATGTTGGCCTTTTGCTTCCCGTAGATACTTTAAAATTTCTTCATAACACCTCGTTCGCACACATGGCCGTATATATTTAAATTCTTGAGCCACTAACAGTCCGAAATACTCATTTCTTTTATCCTCTTCTCCATAAATTAAGCATTTAGAACAGTTTGTTTCTTCTTTCAGTAAATTTTCTTTTACTTTATCCTCGTTTTTTTTCTTTGTTGCGACGACGCTGGGTAAATCATCTGGACACTGGGTCTCACTATCGCCAAATATATTTGGAGATCGGCTTCGGCTACGGCTTGGCAGACATTTTTTTCTTTCTACAATTTTAAATTAAATTTATTAGAATAAATGCTTCGAACACACGCGATCTAAGTACCTTTTGTGTTTATTATACCTTACCTACCTAGGTATAAAAAGAGTACTTACGTAGATTTTCTTTTATTAACTGTTTTATACGAAGATCTTGATCTCTCAAATTAGCATCCATTTTACTTCCAGTGATTATCAACTAAATTAATAATCCACAAAGTATTAAATAACGTTTTTATGAAATATTTAGCACAAAAACAATACCCTTTAAATATCGATCGTCAGTAACTGTGGCTGACTTACCTATATTCTAGCAAGCAGGACTGCCAGATGTGAAGGGTAAATCCCCAATAAATTGTTGCATGTGACTGATGATGTGAGCATGTTCGTTTCATAATAAAAATGTTGCCAGGTAACCAAAAAGTCGTATGTTTTTGTGCGAATTACGATCATAATCTTTACGATCGTACATTAAAAAATAGACAAATAATAGTATGAGTACGATTTAAATCGTATATCTGTCAACCCTGCTAGCAAGACAGCGACAAAATCACGTTGCATAACAATGTAGCCCAAGCTTATATCTTATGAAATATACGGAAGAGATACGGACTTAGAAAAAACAGAAATGTTGTTCTTTGTGGAAGTCATTGATGAAATTCTATGTATTTTAGCCCGCAAACTTTCTTCAAACAAAAACAGCGCCATCTAGTATCGAGTTCTGTAATTATCTCTTTGTTTATGGATTTGAAGTAAGACCGCCACGCATGCAATACATTATGACTGGGGATTCCCCTATTCGTCGACGCTGAATATGAGGCGACGACAATCACTGTCAAACGTGTTCACTATTACTCTGACTCTGGTAACGTGACTTCCTGGTAACGTGTTAGGTAGGAAAAGCAGTAAAAAAGTGCATATTAAGGGAGCAGATTTGAAATAATATTTATACTTAACAAGAAATAATTAAAGGTAAGTGGATTTTTGAATGATACAATTATATCATGATCACTTAACAATTTTAACTTAAAATTAGATGTATTATTACAAGCTTTTATTTAGCTTGCGTTATGTAAATAAAAGTATGTAGGTATGTTCGTATGTTGATGCAATTATCCTCAATCCTCAACCGACTGGGATAAAATTTTCCATACACGTTTATTTTGGATGATAGTGCATAGTTAGCTGAGAGTCGTCATTGGATAATAATGGTGGATAGCCTAAGATGTGTACTAGATATTTATTTTTAACATAATATGCGTAAGTACCTAATCGAATTAAAGAAGTTGCTGAGAAAAATACAGAACAATACGATAATAAACTAGCGTCTGCGTTTAATCCTCCGAGGAGATGTAATTTTACAAAGGTTTTTTGTATTTATTTTATTATTTTTTTAATAAATTTATTGTAAATAACAAGAAATAATCATTGTAAAAAAATAGGCACTCTATTGTTGAATTTTCGTCAGACCAACTAATCATCGTTCATTTTTTTAGGTTCAATGGGGAGACCTAAAGATTTACGCATATGGGAGCACTACCGTACTTTACCAAACAAGTCTGTTTCTTGCAAGCTTTGTAATAAGGTCTACAAATTCAGTAATGCTGCCAAAATGCTTCAACATCTTATCACTTGTCCAAAATCTCCAGAAACATTAAAAGACTCTATGAAACTTATAAAAGATAGCTCGTCCAAAACCAAAATGTCTGGACTGTCAGAGATAGAGACAAATGATTCTTTTATAAGCCCCTCGTCGTCTGCTAACACTACAATAAATGCTGAGTTTCAAGACACCGATGATCATATAAAAACAGAATTAGCGAGAGCTATATTTGTAACAGGGACGCCATTATCGATGGTGCAACATCCTTTATGGATACAATTTTTCGAAAAATTGCAACCAAAATTTAAAATACCTTCACGTAAAGCTTTAGCGACAAAATACTTAGATAAAATATATAGAGAAATGCGTTTTGAGTTAAATGAGGAACTAAATGCTTGTAGTTACTTACACCTTCAGTGCGATGGCTGGTCTAATTTAAGAAATGAAGGAATAATAAACTTTCTTATATCAAAACCTCAACCTGCATACGTTAAAAGTTTGAATACAGAAAGTAATCCTCACACTAGTGAATACCTTAGCCAAGAAGTTGAAAAAGTAATGAAAGTGTATGGAGCAAATAAGTTTCTTGTACTTATTAGCGATAACGCTAGAAATATACAAAAGGCATTCGAATTAACAAAACTCAAATATCCACATGTTGTTCCTCTCGGTTGCTGTGCACATATCCTTAACTTGTTGTGCCAAGATATTGTAAAGATACAAGAAGTAACTGTGTTTATTATGCAAGCCATAAATATAATAAAAACTGTTAAAAGGAGTCAACGATTAAGTTCCTTGTTGATAAAATCAAGGCAGGGTGAAGATTCTACACAAACACTAAAATTGCCTTGTGCTACAAGATGGGGAAGTCATGTTACTTCGTTAAAAAGTTTGAAAGCAAATAAGATAGCTTTGCAAATATTAACAGTTAGAGAAGATGTGGTAATTTCAAGAGATATTAAAGATTTAATTCTAAGTGATGATTTCTGGACGAAGACAGGGGAATGTATAAGTATTTTGGAACCAGTCACTGAAAGCATATTTTACTTAGAGAGCGACCAGAATCGTTTGCATCGCACATACATTACATTTAGAGATGTACAAGCTAAGATACGTTTTGCATTAAATGAGATTTCGACATTGAGCGAAGAAAGCAAACAGCAGATTCTAACATCAGTATCTTCAAGATGCAATATGGCAATGAGGCCAATACATTTTGCAGCATATATTCTAGACCCCAGGACTCTAGGAGTCGAACTTACTCAAGAGGAAGAACTTAAGGGTATGGAGTTTATCTACAATTTAAGCCAACACTTAAGTTTGTCAAATGTAATGGCAGATTTGGCGTGTTATAAAGCTAAAGAAAACTTTTGGGCCAGAGGATTTGTATGGAGCTCATTAGATAGCATTGAGCCCCTAATATGGTGGAAAGGTATTTGTGGTTCCACTGAGTTAAGCAAAGTAGCGATTCGTATTCTATCAGCTCCCTGTACTTCGGCAGCCACTGAGCGTTCCTTTAGTATCCAAGGCTACATACATAATAACAAAAGAAATCGACTTACAACTGAAAGAACTGAAAAAATTTCATTCATTTGTTATAACTGGAATCTTAAACATAAAGCTGAATGCGAGGACATTCAGTTTAATGAAGAAAATACCTTAGAAGCTTTCATTGAGCAAGTAAATGAACATAACAGTTTAGACGAAATAGAGCCTATCGAACCTATACAATTCATCGCTTGTAATAACTCTGAATCTGACAGTGATTGACTGTAGTTTTACATTTTACTTTCATCTCTTTCTTAATAAACTCAAAATCAAATTAAAAGTTTTTTATTCTGTAGGCTGCATAATAATATTGTCTATGTCCAGTATAGTGGACGTCTTGCGGCTGAGATGACGATGATGAAGTACAAAATCATAAACACCCAAAAATTTGGGTGTTTATGGGGTTTAAACCCAATAAACCCAAAACACCCGGTTTTTACCCACCAGACTTTAAACCCACCCAGGTGGATTGCCCATCTCTAACTATAACAGTTTGAAAATATGTCCTCCATTTTATTGTTTGTTGAGTAGTCAAACAAGATGATGAAATAGGGGGAGGGATTGTTAGTAACGTGGACTATCAGTCCCATTGCTATCAATATACCATATCAGGTCGACCTCCACATGGTCCCTCCTGAAAACCATCATGCTGAATTCCAGTTGTATTCATCACGAAGGGCTAACTGACCAGCTTTTTCATTCTCACCTATCATCCCTCACTGATGCCACGTCAGCATATACCGATAGTGCAGGCAGGGTTACCATTCCATTATCATCCATTAAAAAAAAGAAGATGAAATACTGATATATCATACTTTTGTAGGCAAGGCATACATATATTTGTGATTATCACAAAAATATGATACAGTGTGCCAGAACTAAACAGAGGAGACTCAAAGACTCTGAAGATGATAGTAATGAAGCACTGATGGACTCGCCTGAAGTGGATTGGTGCCAGCTGCAGGTGCCAACACTAAGGCGATATAAAAGACATTATAAGGTTCAGACAAGACCTGGATGGAATAAAGCTCAATTAGCCGAGGTAAGAATTTTTTTTCTTCTGTATGTATATTCTAGAATTTTTAAGTCTAAGCCAGTAATTAATACTTTTTTTTTTTATTTTACAGGCTATTCAAAAACATTTTAAATCAATTCCTGTTGATGAGAAGGAGATCATTACTTATTTTATCTATATGGTGAAAACAAATGGAAATAAGTTGGATCAGAAAAATGGAATGAACTCAGATTCAGTTTAGAGTATACATATGTATATGATGACTGTTATTTATAAAACATTTAGTTTTAATATTAGCTTTAGGACAAGGTCTTCAATTTTCCTTAATATTTTTAATAAGCATTCTATATAACAGAGGCAACATTATGAATTGAGGATCATGAATGTATTATTCTGAAGTATATTACTTCATGCCAAATTGTAAATTGTATAGAATGCACTGAATTTTCTGAGTGTCTTGTATGAATCAGTTCATGTGGTGTGCTGCATAAAAACAATTTGTTAATACCAAGATTACACATTAATATATATTACTTATTTGTAATTGTATTCATTCCTAATAGATATTTAGTTTTACTAATGTATGATGTAACAACATACATATGGCCATACTAATTGGCAGAGTCTATATGAACCAACTTTGTTGGAGCTGGGTAGATAAATATAGGTATCAACTTTCATTTCTATTCATTTTCGATAACTATGAACTTCTAGCAAAATAATCATATAACTTTAACTACAATATGTAACTTTTACTTTACAACAAATCTTTGTTTCACTAACTGTTACTGTGTTGAGGGGAATGCAATTGCTTGTTATATTTAAGAGAGATTTATAATAAAAAAATTAAAAAAGTAATGTGTCATTTTATTCAACAAAAAAATATTGTACATTTTTAAATTCAGTCTTCGTCGGATTCTGAAGAAATCTCAATCCATGTTGATGCACCTTTCTTTGCTATTATTTCTGCAGTTTGTGGCAGTGATGGTACAACTGGAACAAAATAATATTAGTAAAAAAGTGAAATGTACAAATTCAAGTTCTGGGTTATGAAAAGAGGAGAAAAGGTTCAAGTCTAAAGTATTATTGGTTAAAAAATGTAACCAAATGTTATCCAAATCATTAAACAAATTATTAATTTAGATAATTCTTACTATTATATGAAAAACAAGTACTAGATCAGTATCAAATTGAGAAATGTGTACCTTACATCATATTAATAAAGACTTAACTAGACGTCTGTACATGGGACATGTATAAGAAAAAAAATAAAATGAGAGGCTTTAAAAGATCAATAGATAACAAAATGAGATTATTTAGATATTTTATCTGTATGTTTATTCTGGTGTCACAAAAAAATATTGCACCCAATTAGATGTGCCGCTCACAGGTTTCTTAAGTTCTAACTTAAAAATAAGTGTATATTTTAACTTGATATGTCGTCAAGAAGCAGTCTATTTCATTGGTTTTCCTACTTCTAAAATATATGTGTATGAAGTTATAGTTAGTGTAATGCAAGCAAAGACATTTGTGTATTTGATAGCCAAACAACTGTTTCAATACAACATATAATCAAGTACAATATATAATCGAGTTGTAAGAAAAAATAATTTGAGGGTCTTAATATATAGATGCAAAAAACTGCCATGTGCATAATGACATGGACAAAAGATCCGTTTAAGATCTGCCAAAAATGATGGATGTGAATACAGATCTTTTTCTTGGATATTCGTGGATACGGATATGGGTATCTGGCACATCACTATTACTTACAAAAACCACACATATGAAGTGGTAGAGAGAAAAATTTATATAGATGTATATTATAGTTTGTCTTTAAGTTGAAGGTTGTCTATACTACTAATCTACGGCCCTCGTTGTTCCATCTATGAAGCAGAACCTCTTTATCATTATATTTCCTGTTTCCATCAAATGAGATGGTCAAATGGCATTCATCAACCAATTAATAAAATGGATGTACATAGTAAGAGGACACAATTTAAAAACAATACCATCATATTTGCTCGGTTCTGGCTTTTCATCTTCAAATTCTTCTATCATTTCTTCATCGTCGCATTTAGGTAGATCAGCATTATAATTCTTAAGACGAATGTTGAGATCTTTCTTATTAAGGGACAGTACATGATCACTCGTTATTATATCAGAGAAATTTATTCTGACGCGTTTTTGCCTGGAATACACAGAATAATGGATAGGCTGTAAAAATACATGTAACATTATGACAAAAATGTATCATATTCATGTCCTAACTTCTAGAAATTCTGGGCCTCTTGAAAGAGTATACTAACTTCTTGGTGTCTTAAAGAATTATAAAGACAGACCCAATTATCTATATGTATTCTGCTCTTTCTACTTTGTCAAAAGGAGGTGCTAACATGTTATCAAAAGATATGCCAGAACAATAGAATTCTAATTCTTATCCAAGATATGGAGATTGCAAATAACGTGATATTTTGTTTTTTTAGAACTGACTTCAAAGAAGGGAGGTGCCCAATTCAATTGTATTTTTTTTATCTTTGTTATTTTATAACTTTATAATTTATATATTTATTTAGATAATTATTTTTTATCTGAAAGATTATTCTTTTGGATTGGTCCCAATTTTTCAAATTTATTAAAATTAACTGAAATTTATCAAAACTGGTTCAGTAGTTTGGTTGATTGATGAAAACATTCTTGTTTATAAGTATTACACTATTAAATAAAGTGCAATCTCAGCATAATTTGTGAACCTTATTCAGTTTTTCTATAATTATTACTCTTACCTCATTGTGTCATCGTTCATTATAGTTTTCTTTACAGTATCAACAATTTCCTTACACCTGTCTGCTGCACTTTTGATAGCTTTATGTACTATACTAGAGTCATATAAAGCGGCTCCAGATAAATTCAGCAAACACAATTCCCTGTACTGGTTCATTCCAACTACTAGAAGTCCACCGCTACTATTAACTTCTTCAGTACCACTGGCACATACGCATTCTTCTATAAAACTGGGATCTGATAATAGTATACTAAAATAAAAAACAAAACAATGACAAACATAAATTACAATTTAAAAAAATTACTGATAACTCCTTATGTTCAAGTTACACTAGGAGACTGAGGCAAGATTTTAAAATGAAGTGGTTGTTGAATTTATTTTACTTTTAATATAAAAAACATTTTTTTAGTTGAGATATCAAACTTAGAGATATATGGTGTGACAGTTTATTTGTAAAGCTAAAAGTAATGAATATTTTTGCTATAGATTTTATCCCTTTATGTTAAACCATTCAGGCAGCATACACCATGTTATAGATTTATTGCCAATTTTAATTACATTTATTGTGATTATGTATTGAAAAAATATAACTATCAAAATAAAAAATAGCCAATAGCACTCAGGAATAATACCTTTCTAACAGAGAAAGTATTTTCAAAATTGGATCAGTACTGGAGATTACCCCAGAAAAATTTATTTAAGAATTTGATTCAAGGATGTTATTGGTACTGAACTTGGATATGGAATAACACTTACTTATTTTGAAATATTGCAAATGTCAAACACACTGGATAATGGTAAAGTACTGTTGGAATTGGGTCTTTCTCAACTAATGTGTGTATGATGACACTGTCCCCACTTCTTGTTACATCTGGACGCTTGAAATGAGCTAAAGATGTTAGTGCTGCAATACTGGCACATTCCACGAGGTTTCCTGCATGATTCAACACCTTTATGTCCACTCTTAGTGACCATACCTGTAATTCAAAATGTTCACATGTATTATGTTTTTCTATTAATTTTAACCAAAATAACTGTGGGCTCCTGTAAAGTAATGCATCTTAATATATGTATAATTGTAAATATATTTAGATGTTTTTACTAAACTAGGTGTTATCTAACAGAAATCTATATCACTAGTTATTCAATTTGAATTATTTTGTTTAATTTTGCTAACATTAGTATGTGTGTGACAGCCAATGCTCGAAGATTGACCATCATCATTACTACAAGAAGTTCTACTACCTTGGAGTAAATTGTAATTTAGATTGTAAAAATATAAAATAATAAAACAGAATCCTTCTTGAATGTTATAAATCTTTACAGTTCAGCATATAAATTCACAATATGATGTAGGAAGGTGAGACTCACAAATACAGTGGTATAAATAACAACAATTGAAACATTAAAAAATTTTATAAAAAAACTATTATGATGAATTCTATTTTAATTGGTGGCTAATTTGACAATAATGGTAAAATAAAAATGTCTTACCTTCTCTTCAACAACTATACACAAGGACTCTAGGTCTATACATTTAGAATCTTTATAGCACTTCTCAAGTAATCTATTCAAATACACTGTAAGATCAGTTTGTCTATTAGCTTCAAACTGAGGTGCGGCCATTGGACTTATTTCAACATTAATATATAGAATCCCTTCATTAGGGCGAATTTGTTTTGGCTGTGTAACTTCACATGTCACTTGGGCGAGTACTCTGTAAAAGAGTATGTTTATAATTTAATATATTTTAAGATTTTTGTAAAATTCTTGATGTTTGAATATCTTATAAAATGATACTAACTTTGTTTCCCCGAGCGATACTATGCAACTACCATATTCTGAGCCAAATGATATTTGTAAATTTCGGCTTTCGTTATAATTTCTCCCATCTAAACGCTGAAAGAAACAATAAAAAAATATAATATTATGAATAAATGTCGTGTCCAATAATTATTATGAATAATAGTTATCTATTTATACAAATTAAACTTACATGTCCTTCAGATATTATTCTATGTATAAAGTTTTTCTCACAACTTGATAAAAATAGGTATCTCATTTTTAAATTCTCTGTTTATATATTTAAATAAAAAGAAATGTTAGGTTATTTAAAATAAAACAATGCAAGTTTGACGTTAGCATACATGACAAGTAATGTACTTGTTATTGAAAAATTAATCTATGCTACCATTTATAAGTATCAACACAAAGAAACAAAAAATAAATAAATGATATTCAGTGTTATACAAATATATATTATATGATTTGGTCCAAAACATCAAAATCAATAAGTGTTATAAAATATTGGGCTTATACAACAAACATTTTAATTATTACTAACTAACCAATTCATGAAAATTGGTTGCATAGGCATCATGTAAACTCTTTTCTATTAAAAGTGACACTGATCACATAACATGACAATAATTTGACATTGGCAAATTAAAACTAATTTCTTTTTCTTCAAGACACGGGAAATATACATATACAGCCGTGTCTGAGATTTTGACTTCAATCCATTTAACTTTCTTAACTTGTGGAATATTATATGAAAAGTTAAACTAACAATATATCTTGTTCCGGTTGTTAAAAGTAGATAAAAGTGGTAAATATGCGAGCTAAAATATGCATATGATTTATTACCTTCTCCTTTTTGAAGTCGGTTGATGAAACATTTCGTAAATTTAGCTAATCGTGAATTATTACTATAGTATAATGAATAAAGTTCTTTATAGTGTCTTATTACATACACTTAGTATAACGTACTTACGTGTTATTATTATTACTTTCTTTAACAACCACTTTTGGTAACAGATTTATCCTCATAAGCAAAGAAATAGAATAAGTACTATCTGTGCTACTAAGGGGAAAACTTTGTTTAGTAACAAGTATTATATTACAGGTTTCCCATTTGACAAAACTGTACCATGTCAGGTTACTTTCAGATATTTTCTCCTGAAATCAACGTTAATTCTTATAAAATTCGTCCTAATGGGCTATCTAACCTGCTGTCATCCTCATTTATCATCATGCTCCGCTAGAATTATAGGCCAGATGGGATTACCATTCCTTGCACTATACCTATTTTTATTTTCAGAAATTCTTTTATTTAATGGCGTAAATGGAACGGTATCCCTATCGCTTTGCACTATCGGTATACACTGACGGGATCAGTGATTGGTGAGGATGAAGTCAGGTCAGTTGGCCCATCGCGATAAATTTAACAATAATTAATCACGATGGTTTCCAGGGAGAACCGCATGGAGGTCGACCAGACTGAATATACCCTATACCGCTAGAAATGAGGATTAA
This sequence comes from Galleria mellonella, assembly GCF_026898425.1. Classification (NCBI taxonomy): domain Eukaryota; kingdom Metazoa; phylum Arthropoda; class Insecta; order Lepidoptera; family Pyralidae; genus Galleria; species Galleria mellonella. Next base: position 600,790 of record NW_026442179.1, read on the forward strand.
CGCCCCTATTACTAATAATCCTTCTCTTTCTGATTTAAGAAGGTTATGAGGTATAGGTTTTTTTATGGGTAAAAATATAATGTTAACCCCGCCTGGGCTATCGGTATACACTAACGGGACTCCAATGGAGGCGGAGGGGGGGGGGGGGTTGTTAGTAATGCAGACTACCAGTCCTATTGCTGGCAATATATCCCGTCAGGCCACAGATAATACAAAAAAGTGACCAAACAGTACTAGTAAATTACAAGTACTGTTTGGTCACTTTTATGTTTATATTTATGTACTATTACTTTTATGTTTATGTACTATTACTAGTAGTAATAGTACATAAACATAAATATATAAATATACTAAATAGATCTAGGTAAATCACACATTAAGTAAGTAAGTAACTCTAATCAGCACTTTTTGCCATCTAACGCCTAGAGCAGCCGCTTCTCTCGCTATAGCCCAGATTCGGTGCTAGCTGGCGGTATTAGACCACTAAACTAAAATTATTTATCGATATATATATTGATCCTTTGGAATTAGTAAAGATATCTGCATTTCAAGACCGATTTTGATAATCTTTTTGAAATCGACAGTGCAAAGCCTTCCAGTGGCAGGCTTTGTACTAAAATCGTTTGCTTGGCCTCTCTCATTCATGTTTCTCCGTGTGTCTGTGAAGTTGTATTTGCTTGGCTGTTTTTTGGTTTGATATGGCAGTGAAATTACAGAATACAGGGGCATAACACCTAAGTCCTTAGAAATAGCAACGCATGAGCGGTATTATAGGCGACACAGTATACTCTTTTATCTCCATGGTACTGTTCATGTTTATAGCCGAAAGTTACTATTTTCCATCAGGTATGTCATCAGCTTGTTTACCATTCTAAGTTGCATAATAAAAAAGCTGCGCTGTTAATTTTTTCGGAGCGCATAAATAAGGCCTTAGATTCAAAATAATAATAATAATCTTTATTTCACTCTTTGTTACAATATAGTTTGAAGTCCCTAACTCCCGAGGTAGGGGGGGGGAAAGGGATTGTTAGTAATGGAGACTGAGAATCCCATTGCTAGCAATATACCCAACTAGGTCGACCTCCTCGCGGTTCCCCCTGGAAACTATCATGGTTAATTCCTTATGAATTCATTATGATAGGCTAACTGGTCTGTTTTCATTCTCATCTTCATCTTCTTCTTCACTGGTGCCCCGCCAGCGTATCCCGTTAGCGCAGGCGGGGTTACCATATCATTTTCAACCATCAAAAAAACTCCCGATGTAGGTATGAAAAAACCTGTATTTCAGGAGTTAGTGCCCTCTTCCATATGTTGTAGATAAGCATAAAATGGTGTAGGTAGACGTGCGGTAATTAGATATTATTTATGATTACCTCATCGCTTATTCAAATATTTGTTACATATTTTTAAATAATAAGGTAAGTACCGTAAAACGCGAGCTCATCATTTTTAAATCACATCCAAGGTACGAATCAATAAACTTAACCACGTAATTGGATTATAATTATGTTTACTTTATATAATGACACTGACTATTACAACAACGGTTCTGACTTTTGACTTGAGCTTACATATTTATTATTTTATCTAACAACCCCATACCTTCACCCCATTAACGGAATATTGACTATGTATGTATTGATAGTCTACCATCCTATTAACGAAAGAGCAACATGGACGTACCTCACTTATCTGTAAGCCATGAGCCACATTACACCTCTATTAGATATGAACACTATCATGGACAGAATAGAGTATATTGTGTCGTCAATGATAACCCTCATGCAGGGGGGAGAGGTATTGTTAGTAATTCGAACTATCAGTCCTGTTGCTAGCAATATGCCCAATCAGGTCGGCCTACTCATGGTCCCCTCTGGAAACTTTTACCAGAGGGAGATTTTGTACAAAAGTCGATTGCTTGGGTACCTTTGCCCCATTCATGTTTCAACCGTGAAGCAGCTGTGTTTGCATGGCTGTGTTTTGATTTGAAGGGTGGGATATGGCGTGAATTTACTGGGTACAGAGGAATAACATCTGAGTCCTCAGGAATGGCAACGCATGGGGGAAACAGTATGTGTGTGTACTGTTATGTCCATGGTACTGCTCATGTCTATAGGCGACGGTTACCACTTTCCATCAGGTGGACCATCAGCTTGTTTGCCATTCTAAGTTGTATAAAAAAACTATCATGCTGAATTCCAGGTGTATTCATCACGGTGAGCTAACTGGCCTGCCTTTTTATTCTCACCTGTCATTCATCACTGGTGCAATGGTCCATTGTTAGCAATGGGATTGGTAGTAGAACGTATAGCGTTAGCGGAGGCGGGGTTATTATTCCATTATTATCTATTAAAAAAAAACTTCACTGGTGCGCCGTCTGCATATACCGTTAGCGAGGCGAAGTTGTCATTCCATTATCATCCATTAAGAAAAAGATATCTTTCATTCGTAATCGTTATATTCGTATAATCGGCGATATGTCGAGTGTTACATTCTCTACAATGACAGCACTCGACAAATACCTCTGTCTACTTCATCTAGGTTTATAATCGTTAGAATTTTATATCGTTTTTATTTTGTATTTATTTTTGGGTTAAAAAATTAAATGGTAATCCCGCCGGCAGTGAGGAATGCAAGATAAGAATAAAATCGAGTCAGGGTCCATCATGTAAAAAACATCGGAAAATTCAAAATGAGTTGTCGTAAAAATTTTATAACCCCCCCTTAAATTAGAAACTATCGATCGACCATAGTCGATTTCGAATGACCGCATATATTGCTAGGAATGGGACTGTCAGCATGTTAATTCCCATTATTAAAAATCCCATCACATCATTACAAAACTAACGTATAATAGACATGGCGTGAGCGAGCGATAGAGCGGACATGTCATACATGGCTCATCCTCACTGTATCGTGCTATGTTGACGCGACAGCGTGTCATTACGCAACTATGATTATTATTATAATATCAAGTATAAAATTCAAATTTTACTATATTTTTGTCAACGACTATTAACAGCACAATGCGATGGCTACTGGTATAGACCTCATAATCTCGACAGTATGCAACGCCACATTTTGCGAACCGATCTATGACAATCCAATTTTAGGTAAGTTTGATTTTTACGAGTTTCCTTTGCTTAATATTTTGTAAAAAAAAATAAGTTTTTTTTCTCTACAGAAACCACAAAGAAAGAAACCGATTCGCGAAATTTAATTAATTTCATCAACGGAAAGCATCTGAAAGTCGCAACCTACGATGTAAGTTATTTTATTACTTATTAAAGTTAATACGTACTTTGGATTTGATTATGTTTTTGAAGTTAAAATTCCGAACGCAATAAGAAACATTAAGTCTTTTCAATTCGTAATGTCTTATCTAATTTTGAACCGATTTTGTTAATTCTTTTTATAGTAGATAGTTTTTATATTTGTTACATTTCGTTATATTTGTTATAATAATGTTACTTAGGATTGTAAATTCTTTTTTGAAAATTTTATGAATTACCTTATTGATATTGTATTTTGTGAGCTTTTGATCTTGTCTTATTGTTTAGAATGTTCCTCTGAGCTGGACGGAAAATGGACTAAATGGTTCTCTCGTCGGTCGAGGGGTAGCGTTCGTAATCCTCGACATATTGCGCCAAAAGTTTAATTTCACCTATGAGGTAGTAATACCGGAGAGAAACTATGTGTTGGGAGGAGATAAACCTGAAGACTCCTTAATTGGGCTTGCTAACAGTAGTGTAAGTATAGTGGGTAAATTGGTATGATGTTAAGGTCTACATTTTATAAATTAAAACTATAATATGTAGACTTTAACTAAAAAAGTAACTTTAACTAAACTAGCTTTGAAGTACTTTTCACACGAAATAACTCATCCTCGTCTTTATGCATCTGTTTTGTCTCTTATTTACTTAAGATCAGTAATTATTGGTAACGGCGACTAATATCCGTATTTACTAAATTATATATACGTGGTCTTCTCTGGACACCATTGCGAACAATTCATCACGAAAGGCCGTTTAATTTTACTTCAACATTAAAAATCGCTCACCGGTACTCCGCCAGCATACACCTACCAACAAATAGTACAAATGGGCTTAACCAATAATAACAATGGATGGATTGTGTGAAAGACGATATGACCAGAATGGGAGTGAAGAAATCTGCAGAAATAACTGGGAATAGAGAAGAATGGAAGAGGAAAATATATTACGCCGACCCCAAATAATAATTGGGATAAGGGTAGATAGATAATGATGATGGGGTTAACCAATAACATCGGGGAAAGCTTGTTATAATAGACACGTTAATACTCATTACTAGCAACCCTGTTATGTCGACCTCCGGTGTGGTACCCCCTGGAAGCATTCATGGTTAATTTTGATGAAAACATTACAATAGACTAACTGATATACTTACATTATCACCTATCTACCATCATTATCATACTTCATTAGTGCCCGATAGCGTAGGCACCCATTAACGTATCCCTATTAACAACCGTCTAAATCGGGGGGAAGGGATTGTTAATAATGGGGTCTAACAGCCCCATTGCTAGTAACATACCCTATTAGGTCGACCTTCACTCGGTTCCCCTTGGAAACTATTGTGATTAAGTCTTGATGAATTTATCACAACAAGCTCTCTAACGCCCTGCCAGTGTATACCGATAGCACGCTATTGATATACACTGGCGGGGTTGCCATTCCTTTATCATCCATAAAAAAACCGTTTAAAATCATTATAAACTAATAGATAATTCTAAATTTATTACTGAAACTACTTTCAGAGTTCTTCTAATGAATCCATTCTTAATCTTGTCTATTCTTGTCACACCATATTTATCTCAATTATACATTATATTAGATAGGAACTTAAACTACTACTTATAGAGTGACAAGAAATCAACATTAATTGGATTTGTTAAGTTACTGGCAGAAATTTATTTCACAACGATTAATCCAATTCTGTAAAACCAGAAAGTGGACATGGTCGCTGCGTTTTTGCCTAAAATACCACCTTTTCGGAATATGGTGTCGTTCTCATACGATCTCGACGAAGGCATATGGGTGATGATGCTTAAGAGACCAAAGGAATCTGCAGCCGGCTCCGGTCTTCTGGCACCTTTTCACAGCTATGTTTGGTAAGAGAGAGTAATCGACGTTGTAAAAAAAAAAAACAAATAAAAAACTGTAAAAAAAAACAGTAATAAACAAATTTCCGTCATATTCTGCTTTTTCCAGCGTACAAATATTTAAAAGCATATAGATTATTACAATCAGCACGGGCACATCACAATTTTGCAGTCAATTACCAATTACAAATAACTCTAGATTTAGTAAATATTTTAATAAATGTAATGTTTTGTAAAATTAACTAAATTAAGCGTTATCTAGTTAGTTTTACAAAAAAGAACCAAAATTAAACGAAGATATACTTTATGATTGGCCCTTTAGAAAATGTATCTATCCATTTATCTGATTCTGTGACGATGGAAGACTATATTTTTAGTTGAAGTAAATCTACTTTTTATATCTTTACAATCTTTTGTTATTTTTTTATTAATATTTCTTTATCAGGTATTTAATTCTAGTCGCAGTTTTGTCTTATGGCCCATGTATAACCTTATTGACGAAAATACGTTCGAAACTAATGCCGACGGAGGAGAGTCACATAAAACTATCACCGAGCTTCTGGTTTGTATATGGAGCACTCATCAAACAAGGGACCAATTTAGCACCAGAAGCTAGTAAGTACTAATCTAATTGTTATAAGTTATTTATTCGGGCCTAAAGATGAAATAGTTTGCCAGCTATAAAATTCAGGCTCGTGGAATCTTCTTGTTGCAGCATTTTTTTCTTATTTCAATCATAAGTATTTATATCTGCTACTCAATATAAAAACCTGGCATGAAGATAGAGGTAGATTAAACATAGGCAAAGTATAAATGTTTCGATAAATCTTTAATGTTGTAGACTAAAACACAAACAAAAGTATTCAATGATTTTTCAAAAAAAAAATTTATTTCGTTTTTTCTCCTTGTGGAGCATTCGTGGGCCCGGATATTAATTTCCAGGTTGTTAATCTAGAAGTATTGGCAAGGCTATTTATTCTTATTTATGCTTACATTCATCCCTTCTCGCATCCATCATATTTCTTTCTTATTTTTCGTTGTTTTCAAGCGTATTTTCCAGTAGTTATTTGTTTCGATCTTTTTTTTTATCATCTTTACCGTTGTATATCCAATTTCGTTCGTAACGGTATCGCTATTATACGACACCTTCTCCACTGTTCTACTGTGTGTTCGTGTGTTTATAATATTTAAGTTTTGAATAAATCCTTACTATTACAACATACACTCTTCTTTTATTTAGTTTCTTCTTAACTTTTTCATATCCTATATAATTGTTTTGTAAGTATTCAATATTTGTAATGGATATAGATTCAATATAAAATGAAATGGGTCCAATTGTATTGCAGTCAGCTTGTTTGCCATTCTAAGTTGCATAAAAAACCTAGCACACATTAAGTTTCTCAAATGCAGGGTATACATTATAATATTTTAAATAGAATATGGTTGAATACTAATGGTAGTTATGAACATTGTGTAATGTATGTACGGTCAGCATCGAAAATCGATTAATAAATTAGGATCACTAAACTTTTGTATTTTATAGCATACATACATAGTTGTAAATATTTACGAGTTTATATGATATTCATTCAATTCTGGCTATAGCCTTATTCAATTACTTATGATTGTAACGGTGTTTACAGATTTTGTAAATGTGTTAGTACTCATCCACTTTTGATGCTGACTGTACCTTTCGAAGTCAGTCTACATTAGTGAGCGAGGGCGACTGTATCGTCACTATCTAATGGTCTGCTTACATCATATATCACTTTCCAGTCACACTTTCATCGCGTCCTGTACACTGCACAAATTATATTGATAATAAATCATGTACGGGGTTTTTAATGTTGACAGGTGAATGTTACATACTATTTAAGTATGTTTAATGGTGAGGTGATTTGACTAAAAATATTAGAATCAATAATGAAAGTGTAGATAGTCATCGATAAAACACTATCCATTTATTGCACACTTATCTGTTACATCATAAAAGCCCACACAATCTTTTAAAGTAACATTGCTTTTTTATTTATGTTCAAACACACACTTAATATCATTATTGAATATAGGTCAATATTGTTACGGTTGCAATGATTTAGTTCTATTAAGTCTTGGAAGTTTCTTAAAATACATTGAAAAGCACCCCTGAATGGGAGTCTCGTATATTAGGTAAACCTAAATCAGATTTTTTTAAATATCTCTGTAAATTATTCATGCACATTAATGCCTCTTTTCCCCTAGGAAGGCAAAGTAGATTAAATTTTGTCTGAGAAATCAGTTCAGGGTACAATAAGACCTACGAGTAAAGAAGGTTAATGTCCTTAAAGATTTTAATAATAAAAAAAATAGCACGTGGCTAAGACAATGGAAAAATTTCTTTTTCGTCTACACAAAACACAAAAAATTTTACCAGAATATCTAACAGAATTATTTTAGCAAAAAATATTTAAAACTATTATGATGATTCCTAGTTCATAATGGGTACCAAGCCCTTAAGTCTAAAGCAAGACTTTGCCTCCATTTCTGTGTTCTACTGTTTATAAAACGGATTATGTTCTGAGGAGTTGTTTGAAATGATGCCCACAGCTACCTTTTAACATCGCATCCCTCGCCATCGACAGAGAATTCATCCTCACACGCTTGAACTTAAATGGTCACGTACAGTGCGGTTTTAAAGGAATTTTCTCCCGCGAACACTTAGCCTGTGGAATGAGCTCCTTGTCGATGTGTTCCCTAGAAACTACAGTATGGGTCAAAAAAGGTATATTAAGATTTCTTTAGGATTGGCAACGCGTACGTGACATCCCTAGTTTTGCAGGCGTCCATAGGCTACAGAAACCGTTTACCATTAAACGGGCTGTATGATTGTTAGCCATCTCCGTGGTATAAAAAAAGATCAGAAAACAGACAAGACATTATCTCAAACAAAATGTCAACTAAAACTAAGGTATACTTAGAAAAAACATGAAAAGAAATATGGAGGGACACGGGATTAAATTGTATTGATTTAAAAAATTAGTACAAAAATACCGGTCTGAATAGAACAGAAATCTGTGTAAGTTACACAGATTAAAAAATACTCTTCCTTTATAATTTTTATTATAATTCTGCTTGTGATCTAGATTCAAGCCATATAATATAGATCAACATTGCAAATGCAATTCTTAATTCCCCTAGAAATACCAATTCTCTCTTACAGATACAACTAGAGTTCTATTTACGACTTGGTGGCTTTTCATCATATTACTGTCGGCCTTCTACACAGCTAATCTAACCGCTTTTCTTACATTGTCTAAATTCACTTTGGATATAGAATACCCTAAGGATTTATATAAGAAGAATTATCGATGGGTTGCGGCACAAGGAAGCCCAGTGCAGTATATTGTATCGAACGTAAGTTGCGTATGTTTTATTTACAGTTCATTGTGATTACAGTTTAATTGGACAATAAATAAATCGAACTTTAATGCAATAATTTCAAATGTATAATAATTTTCAATAGAGATTTTATAGATAGATACTTACTGAAATGTATCTTCATTGGCTTCATAGCAACACAGTCAGGTATAAACCACTTGTGGTTAGACCAAGAATAGGTACCTACCTACCTGCATGCCTACCTATGCATGTTATCAACTTTGTGAATACAAAGTTAATATAGGCACTTACCTGTATCTGTCTACTACCTATCTTTTTTATGGATGAAAATGTAACCCCGCCCGCACCAACGGCATACGCTATCATGGCACCAGTGAAGGATGATAAGAAAGAATGAAAAGGCAGGTCAATTAGCACATTCTCATGAATTCACCTGGAATTCAGCTTGATGGTTTCCAGGTGGGACCACATGGAGGCTGACTTGACAGGGTGCATTGCTAGCAATGGGTCTGGTAGTCTACATTACTAACAATCCTTTCCCCTCCCCCAAACTACCTATATGTTAGGTAGATACATCACGTAAATACATAAGTAAAAATGTTTGTACCTACCTTAATTGTCATTAAAACTTGTTTTTTTTTTATATTCCAATATAGCCTAACGAAGATTTATATTACCTAAATGCGATGGTGAAAAATGGCCGAGCAGAATTTCGACCATACAGCGACGATCACGCATTTTTACCACTTGTGAAAAATGGAGCAGTTCTGGTCAAAGACCAGCTCGCAGTTGACCATATAATGTACAAGGACTATATTCGGAAAGCAAAGGAAGGCATCGATGAAGTTGACAGATGTACATACGTTGTGGCGCCTAACGCATTTATGACCATGTTGAGAGGTTTCGTTTATCCAAGAGATAGCAAGTTGAAACATCTCTTTGATCGAGTGTAGGTTTTAAATTACTTATATACTTCATCATCAGGTTATATTTAAGAGCCTTCATAGAGAATAGAGCTTGTGGTGTAAGGATGGGCAGAAGCTTCTCTCTTAAAACATCACCAAAAGCCAAACTGCGGTTGCCGATACCCCTGCTAAGCGTGGCAACTACTGGCAAAACCCCCCTTATGGCCCATAAGGGGTTTTGCCAGTAGTTGCCCTCCTATGTTCAGCAGTGGACAGTTAACATAATAATAATAGAGAACAGAAGTTAACCTAAATGTGGCAACGGTATCATTATATATGGTATATCATTTTCAGAAACAATTTTAAATATTTTCGTTTGATTATGTATAAAGTTATCTGATAAGAACTAAAATGTTACGTACCTACGTGAAATATTTATGAAAAACAACCTTATTTATATTTTAAAGTTTTTAGGAATAGCAACACATAGCAAGCACGTAGGTGTCACAATATGGCAACTCCCCTGGTGTCGTCAGTGTACATGGGCTGCGGTGATCACACATCATCAGGTTTTACTTAAAAAAATCTGTGATGTCTATAATGAGGTTCACGTCTTTTGTTGCCTAATTTTTACAATGGTCTCTCAATTGCACTTGTTACTTCCATTTTCATCCCATACTAATTTCATCTGTGTAGTTTTAAAAAGCAATGATAATCTTAAATTTTCTTTCAGCCTCGTCTACTTATCACGGGCAGGTATCGTTAACTTTCTCCAAACACGTGACTTACCGAGTACGAAAATGTGTCCACTGGACTTGCAATCTAAAGACCGCCAACTTCGGAACAGCGACTTGCTAATGACTTATATGATCATGGTCATTGGGCTATCTGCAGCTACAGCCGCTTTTATAGGAGAGGTAAATTTACTGTTTTTAAAACCGTCACATAGAAGTACGGTAACAGTTTCTGATTTCCATATATGGTATTTAGAGCCCGTTGGTTCTCACATTGGGAGAAATGTTTTTGAATAGATAGGTACCCTCATCTCCTGGTGGGACACCAGTGAGGGATAAGTTGTGAGGATAGAGCAGGTCAGTTGGCCTATTGTGATAAATTCAACAATAATTAACCACGATGGTTTGCGTGCGAGCAATGGGAGTGTTATACTCCATTACTGACAATCTTTTTGCCTTTTTGTTAACATAGTTAAATAATGTACTCCACATGTATACTTGGCGCATTGCAGCATGGTGCGAATGACACATTAAAACCATAGAATTTATTTTAATAATACACATTTCATCATGAGAACATAACTAGAATTATTACATTAACTTATGTATACTCCAAAAATTGTATTTAAAAAAGTATTTTTACCGTAAAAAAAATACTGCGAGAATGTCACACATCGTCCGCAAAATGTTACAATGTGTAGAAGCTATAGAGTGAAATAAAAATTATTAGTATCCCTTTAAGGATGTGTTGTATTACGGAAATTGATCATATTGTCAAAAGAAACTTGCATAAAAATTACGCTTTGAAGTTTGTAATTAATTTACATTTTACCCATATGTTTCAGATTGTAGTTAAAAGATATATACGTATAAAAATCAGGAGGCATGGTAAGCAGAAACGGAAGAAGACTAAATTTAACAAAAACCATATGGTTCACATGTATGACGACAGTCGACCGCCGCCCTACGATTCAATCTTCGGCCGTCGCAATCCTAATTACAAAGTGACAGAGGAATTACAGACTAAGATTATAAATGGCCGGGAATATTTGGTGGTAGACACTACCCATGGTGCCTCCAGGCTTATACCAGTCCGGACACCGTCAGCATTCCTCTATAATCTGGAGAAGTGATTTATTGATCATTTTAACACGTGAAAAATACCTTTGTCTATGTATTTACCGTACTGGCCACAGAACAAAATTAATGAGAAAAACGTCACCATACATATCATATTAACAAATAATAGAATCCATAATGTATTATGTACAGAGTAATTAATAAAGACTAGAAGTACAAGATAAAAATAAAAAAGTGAACTAGACTATTAATTTGCTAACTGTAAAATAAATTAATTGAGATTAAAAGAGTTCATGTATTGTTTGAAAGTATATAATAATGAATATATCTGGTAGTCAGACTCATTACTCTCTTACCGGATGGGTAGAGAGAATTTGTTATTGTATAGTATTTTAGAATCTCATATACGTTTATTTTAACAAAATAACATTTAAATACAGTACAAATTAAATTTTACCTGTTCTGTGGCATGTACAATAATAGTAATAACTTTTATATGTATACGATGTCGTGCTAATAGAATTTAATATAAATCCTAAAAATCACAGAAGCACATTGCACAAAGGAGCAGAAATATATTAAAATTAAATGTACAAATAAAAGCGATGCGTTTAAATACATATTTTTATTAACCGTGAAAATACATTTTCACAATTCCTCTAACATTCAAATCTTGATTTGCAATTTCTCTCGTTTCGAAAACAATAAACTTAATATATTTATTTATTATATTTAGAAATCTGCATAATGCAGGCCCGCTTGACAACATTTCATGAAATTATCTAGGTGTTATTATAAATAATAAATGAAATAATTTACGAACTTATACGTCAAAATATATACTGATAAAATGTGGTAAAACAGGCCAATAAAGGTTAAAACGCTGTGCCTGTATATGCATTTACAATTTGTACATACATACAAATTTACATAGGTACACTTCTTACGTTGAGCGGCGACATTCTGCCACAACGAAACCTTAGTCACATAAAATAGTTATACATTTCTGTCTATCGTAACAATCTTTGTCAATTTATCTTTATTGTGAATTTAAATAAAATTATACAACAAACATTTTAATAATGTACAAAATAATATACATTGTGAAATATGAACAATTTAGGGAGAATTTACAATTTAAAAAATAAAATTTAAAAAGAGAAATTACAATTTAAACAAGTAATTCGGAACATTACTAGAATAATCGAAATAAATGTTTATTAACGCTAAAACTAATATAGAAAAAGAATGGTATACTGATCAAGTTTACTTTGCTTGTTCAAATACTTAAGTACTTCAATTATTAACAATATTTAAATTGATTGATGTAGACATTTTTTACATTTAATAGATTAACAAAAAAAACTTTCTTGAACTTATATCATTCAGTATGTGACGAAGGCGACTCCAATTTTGAGACTTGAGATTTAGATCGTCAGATTGTGAAATATATTTTTAATAATATTGAACAATGTTGACGTAAGGATCTATTGATACTAAAGGTGGAATTAGACTGTAGGAACAAACAGCCTAAAACGAGCTACAGAACTCTGAAAAAAATAGATACCAAAAATTTGAAAATTAGGGCTGAAATTTCATACGTGCCATAAGATAGATTCATACTGATTTATGGAGTGATGTTTCGCTCTTCATCTTCGCTCTTAACCCTATCATGAAACGACCAAAGGAAATTGTATTATTTTGATAGAATATATTTCGTGACTTTAACGTCAACATCATACATATATCGTTCGGTTCCGAAATTTCTGATAAATTGTCCGGGTAAGTAAACAGACAAGTTTAGACGAAAAGAACAGTATTAGAAAATTATTAACGAAGCATTATAACAACGAAAAAATGCAGTAAGAATGTTTTCAGAAGTTTAAATTGAACAGGAGAACAGAGTATCCGCTCGTTTCATCTAACTACATTATAAAACTCACCTAAAAGGAGCCAGATTAAGAGCTATATTACATTATCAAATATGTAGGATGAATATCTTACAATTCACAAACATAATAGAAATTAAAGTGAACTTACTATGTTATTCCAAAAGTGTTATAATTTAAATTTACATATTTCATGTAAGGAAAGTAAACAAATCGATATACCATATATTTTCCCATTTGTTTCTCTTAATTTTATGTACTGAGATGTACAGTGATGTATAATTTTTATAACTTAAAGCATTTAAGCTACATATAGAAATGCTATACATTCTACGTCATATATTGGGGTGGAACAGTTAACGTTACCTACATCAGTTTAAATAAAGCTTATTATATCGCTAATAAGCCACTGTTATATCTTCATATTTTAAAATCTACAATATATTTTAGGAAAAGTCGACAATTTTTTGGAAAAAGTCCGACATATTTGTTAGAGGTTATTTTCATATAAATTTCATGTGTACCTTTGAGATGCGAATATAATCATTAATAATAATTAAAAAAAAATTAAAATAATAAAAGATAACAACAAAATTATTTAGTGACATTAGTGTCAAGCTTATTTAATTGATAAAATTATGAAAATGAAATTATTCGATTGATAAAAATGTTTCAGCGAGATAATATTATTATGACTACCTACACAGGACCGGATTAATCCATATAGAGGTCTAAGGGCCCTTTCTAATAAACAGGTAGGTATCATTTGGATTTTATATGAATATAAACACATGTCTACTTTGCCTATATGAATAATCCGGAACTGTACCTACAGAGTTCACTGAAAGGCGTCTAACGTTCAGATGATAGGCATCAGGCGCGTTAATGTAGGCTCAATAGACGCTTATACTATACATGAATTTGTTTTGTATTGTTATATGGTGATGCATGGTTACTTCACAGAAACAAATTCATCATCTAAACGCAGGACGTCCATCGTGAATGTGAATAGTATATCACTACAAGATTGCCTATCTAAACATATTGCATAGTTACCCGCACAATTCACTATAAAATGCCACCTTTCTTGGCCTTTCTCTACTTACACTACAGAATACGATCACAATTTTAAGTATAAGAAACAGTTCATAATATTTTATATTTAGTAAAAGTAAATTTTATATCCTCAACCGTTTCTAAAAAATGCACATGTTTTTGGATTATTTTATTTATTGCTATTTTATGTAGAGGTATTATTATTGTATTTTAATTACATGAACACATTTCGTGGATGCGCTAATATTAAAAATATTAAATCGTAATAATTTATCGCAACCCTATAAGATCACAAACTCGTTACTATCCTTAAGACGTTATGATGGAAGATTTATCATCAAAACACATACCGCTTTTAGAATATTAAATGTAAATAAAGGTCGAAATCAAAATTATTAGCATTCTTTAGTATTATTGTCCTACCAGAAATAGAATATTGTTATTGAAAAATATGGGACATACATTCGAATGATAAATAATGAATCACATCATCAAGAGAACGAATTCCAAAACATTTTATTTAATAAACTATTATTTTGACAGAAGAAAAGTACTTTAAACAAATTAGTATGAAACCACGATGAAAGTAAATTCTTTTAATTATTATTTATTACAATTAAAATTGCAATCAAATTAAAATCAGCTGATAATCAATTGGATCACAATGAACATTAGGATCCGACGATGATGATGACGGAGCTCAATTGGATTATGTTATGCAGTATAAAATGTCCATAATGTCCATTATTTCATGCAATAACTAGTTCCAATTAATTTCAACAACATACAAATAGACACAGTGACAAAAAGTAGAGATGACATTAAAATTGCTTTGAAAATTTCTCGATTCACATTTTCATGAAAAAAAAAATCGCCAGACATTGCTATCAACGTGATATGTGTAATAAAAAAAAAATGTCATACGAGTAAAATCAGTCATCGTCAACTGAATTGCAAATACAATGTATTATATTTTTTAACAAATCTATTTAATAACCGGGTTATAAATAGTCAATATATTCTCTTGATAAGTTAATGATAACTCAATACAATCACATTAAATGCGTTCATACACTTGTCTTAAGGACTTAGTCCTTAGCATCATTATTATCAAAAGTTGTTCAGATAAGATTATTCAAGATATACCTACTTAGGTATAGTATGATATAGCGTCATCCACGTGGCAAATTATACGGTCAATGACCCCGATTTCGATTACTCCGTACGTTAAGTTAGTATTTCAAGTATTCATATTTTATTTTAATCACAATGTTGCAAACATATTAATTATGACAAATCGTCATAGTCGTAGAATACTGTCGGATCTTTATATGTAATCTTTGTCAGATTCGTCAGTATTCTACGACTATGACGAAATATGTTACCGAATAATATTGTACTTTAAAGTAATATATATATACAATTATATCATGAAAGATATCTATAAAATTATAGATAAAAATAATATGTATATTATTGGCAAAAGAGCGGTCAAAATAATCTACTAAGCTTTGTTTTGTGAATAAATAAAATTCATTTATCTAGCGTTCTCTATAATCTATATACCGTTGATTATTAAAACATATCAAACCTAAAATCTAGTGTGCAATTTGAGAAATCTGGAAGCAATTTAAGACGACTACGAAACCAGTCTTATGCACATACGTACATAAGCACATACACGAATTATTACCATGAAAATACTGTAGGTATAACATTCTGAGCACAACTGAGAATTGGGTGATGAGTGGCAGCAGTATCAGACAATGGTATTCAGATCGCTCCTTAAATAAAATAAAATTTTGTTTTACGGCCTATTAAAACAGTAGTTGATTTTAAACTTTCGCGTTGTTTACACATATTTTAAATACACTATCGGGTCTTAACGCGATAAAAAAAGTTTTTTTTGTAGGTTTTTTTTACACAACTTAGGTAAACAGTACTTACATATTTCTTTATTGCCGACGTTTCAACGTGGCTTGCACTACGTGGCCACGACAGGACGAAAAAATTTTCATCGCATTAAGTCCCTTTAGCGAAATTTAAAATATTAATAAAACAAGTATTCTATCTAAGGCCACTTCCACATTTGTCGGTACATTATATTTTTAAATAAATTTTTGCGGTATCTATCGGCAGGAAACACAGACGCAAGATAAAGAACTTGTAACGAGTTGGCATAGAGTTTATTGGGTGAAATGATAATGTACCAATTAGTCAGGAAATGGTCTAACAGAATCAATGTACCATTTTATATTATCGTTATTGAATAATGTTTAATAATTACTGTATTTAATTTATGACAAAAGTAACAGTCCTTTATAAAGTTTCAGTGAAGTGTTATCATTTTCCTATTGATAGCATAATATTTAATATAATAATTGCGTAAAGAGTAATTGATTGTCATACATCGGATTGTTTGAGAATCAATTACGCTGATTTAATTTCAAATTAAAATTGTTCCATAGACATTACCACCACATTATAATTTAAAACTATAACAGAAATATAAACCTCATTGCACTAGCACTATTTGCTTATTTATTAGGAATTACAAAACACAAGTTACCCTGATGATAATTTGGTTAAAAAAAATAATACAAAATAGTCATATAACTGTCATATAAAACTCCTGTCTGTTAAAAAAGGAATAATTAAAATCGTAACATATACATACAAACAATATGTACAGTTTCAAATCAGTTGACAAAAAAATGTACGGTCGTGTTTCAATGGATCGGATGGAAAACAATTTACTTAGATAGGGCAATGACTGAAACTGCAGAGAGATTTCTCATCCAGTAATTAGGTATATCGAACTGTTCACTTTGCAACTGGTACAGATTATATATTACGCAAATATGTAATTATTATCAAATTTTCGACCCTATACGTCTTGTAGACTTCAATATTCAACGCAAATAACTTGTAGTACTCTCATAGTAAACTGTCAACAATTTTCATTTGGTTCTAACCAATTTACACCTACATTATTATATGTGAAACTTATTTATTAAACTTAGTTGACACTATGCTGGTATTTTAGTCAAGCAATTTGTATATATTATAAGAAACATGTGGCTTCGTCTTTATTTTCTGTTACTATTACTCGTGTCAATATAATTCGAATTAGATAAGTTACAATAATTATAAGGGTAAAATATAACTTTATTAGTAATAATGTTATAATCATATACTTTCTATCCAAATTTATTTATATTGTAACTAATATTTCAAATAAGAAAATAAGCAGTGATAACAACGTTATCAGTGATAGCAAATAAAGTTATACATTCATTGAACGCTTCACTGAGGTCTGGATATTTATTTATATTTATTTAAATTTTAGTGTTTAAATATAAAAATAAATGTATATATGGCGGACTGAATAATGGCCTTTACCAGTCAACCATTGAGCAAACAGAGAATTAAATATAGTAAGATCGAATTGGACTTAATCTCTGAATTTTTCAAATTCATGTCTGGATTAATAAAAAAAAATGTTTAATAAGCCACATTAGAAGCTTTTGTGAATAATGAAGGAGTCTAGAAACAATTGATACTAGAGGGCGCCACCCTCACATAAATAGTAGTAATAATATTACCGAACCGACTGAATTGCAACACAGAATTCATAATACATTGGTATGCTAATAAGAATGCATTACAATTCTTGACTAAAATACTACGCAATGCAAGAGAGGCTTTAACATATGCTAAAACTCCGAAAACTGCAAACGTATTCTTAAGTATTTATATTTGTACCATCTCTACATAGGTATATTGTATCTGAGTAATGTACACTTGGTAAAATCAGACCTTTCAACTCCCTTAGAAAAATGTAATGAGTTATGTTTGTGATATTTAGCGTTTAAATATATAAAATTAATAATTTTCCTATGCGATTTATAAGAGAATCTTAAGAGCTTTATGTAAATAATGTACATGGTAACAAAGGAATTACTTGTGTATCATTCACATAATTACACAAATCGTAATTTTTGTTAAGAAAATATTTGCAAACTAATATTTCGTGATCGGTGAAAGCGAGATTGTGAGATGGACGACAATTCAATGTGAATTTTTTTCCTTAAATGTGCAAATCTGAACCCTATTTGTACCGCACGAGTCGTATCTATACCAAATATACCTATGCATGTATAAGTACGCAAATAAATAAATAACACTTTATTTCACAGCCGGACTGATCGAGTAGCCACATTGGAATTCCTAGACTCTTATAAATTCCTTCTCAGTGGATAGTTGACAAGTGTTAAACAAAAGCATACTCTCACTATATAGTTTATCATAGTCTGTGTGGTCACAAAATGGTTTGTGATGACATTTTCACACCGATACTGTTTAATTTGTATTCTTACAAAAATTGGTCCTTCGAGCCGGACTGCGATTCCTCTTTAGATCATTTCATAGTTATTCTACTAATCCGCACTCTAAGGCTTCTAAGTTCCACGTGACACCCCTACCTTGAGCTCCGTTACCAGAATTCGAGCACATGGACTCGGATCTTGATCCCATATTTCGTTGTCTGCAGAGATATGGTGTAACTGTGGGTGATGATGTGTTGTGCTCCTGTAAATGTAATAAGAGACCCTTTAAAAGAACGATAGATGAGGTGTAAGATGATGAATAATTCTAAGCGATTAAATGGTTAGTAGTTGACATAAGAGCTAATGAAACTAGCACATGTACACTGAAACCCTAAGCGAGTATTACAACACTAGAGGCACGATCTGGAACTTAGCAACACTAATAAAATTATACGATAATATAATATAGTATGCTATGCTCCTGAAATGAAGGTAGCTTACAACACATCACCGGATTACTTACAAGTCTAGTCGGATATTACTGCGCCACATAATACATTGCTGGTTTTTAATGAACAATCACAGCAGAGGTGTACGGTACGTGCTATGGATGGTGTCTGGGCTCGGCGCAGTAAGATACGGCTGCATATGTGGTAATATGAAGTTCTAATTAAAAATAAATATAGTGCATATTATATTGATTAGTTAATAAATATATACCAGTATGATCATAATAAACTGTGTATTAATGAATGATTATTTTAATATTCAATAATTAGACTATAACAAGAGGAGCTGCTTTACTATTAAAATTACGAAATGTAATCGATTTGCAAAAAATGTCATCTAACTGGAATCGATAATAAGTTAGATATCTATTCTAATATAGATATCCGGTCTAGTATTTATTAAAACTTGTTCCTGTATAAAATGCTAACTACAAAGAATAGAGTTTACCTTATGCATAAAAGAAGAGTCTGAAGCAATTGCTTGGGTCTTCAAAAAGCAATTTTTATCACAAAGGTCGAAGTAATTTCCATGTTATTCATATAGCGTGCATTGTGATCGATCAAATAGATTGCATTGAACTTCACAAAACTTGTTTTGCTATCAAATGTGAAGTGTATCACATTATAAAGAAATCATATGAAGGCGTCACTGTTTGTTTACGATGAAATGCCATACGATATAATGTAGATATATGTGATCCAAAAAATTTGAATTATTTATCTGTATATAGTATGTATGACATTATTACGGAAAAAGTCAAAAATATTCTATCACCTGTACTTTTATATAATGCACATTCAATAACAGAACTAGGAGTAGGTAATGTATGGTATAATATGTTATTTAATTTATAATTTCGAAACGAAGAATCCGATCGAAATGAATATAGACATTGGTATGGGCGATATCAAAATGGGTGAGAACCTTTTTTCGTCATTAATGCCCAGAAAAATCTAATATATAGATTTTGGAGCGGTACCGATATTACCCATGCCTAAACACGATTAGATTTCCAACTTGTAGTTTTTGTGTGATAGAAACAAGAAGTTCTCATTTAGCATTTTGAATTTTGGATATCTCATATTCGATCACAAATAAACAGTTAAATGTATTTGGGCAAAATTTTACATATTTTTCTCGGTCCCTAATGATAATTTATTACATAAGTTAGCATAAATATACTTTATAATATTAGGTGATGTAGTCGCGATTTTTTTTTTAATTAAATGTTTTAAAACATTGCATACATATCTAAATACATTAAAAACGCTGGCTGCATTTATTAACTGTTTTTATGAAATGCAATAGGTGTTATCAATAGTTGAATATCCAAGTTCAAGTATACTAACGTGGTATATCAAGGTAAGCAATTAATCAACAGTTACCCAAACACAAGGCCAATCTTTATTGCATAATATAGATGTTATAAGGAAATTTAAAAAATCAAGGTCAGCGATCTATTGGAATGCAAATAATATAATCGATTTTCCGATAAAAAGATAGATAAGATATTTTTACACAGTAGAATTATTATAGACACGTGACAACATTCAAATTGGGCTTGGAAATATTAAATATAAGTAGCGTATTTTGAGCATCTCTGCATTTCCCATGGGTTAGTTGATATTACTAGTAGCATTAAGCTCGTCTGTTGTGCAAATTTTTTGGTAAATAAAGTATAATAAATAAATAAATGCATACATATAATACCATTAAGTGCGGATCGGCTAACAAGAGCGTGTCAGAAGCGAAGAATGAATACATGCCTTACTAATATAAAAGGCTGGATTTTTTACAAAAATAATACATATATATTGTTCTAGTGAAACATAGGCTACACAGAAAAGAACTATACACATATATAGTTCCGGCCTATATAACTTATACAACAAAAAAATTAAATATGCGCTAAATATGCTAACTCTTACAGTTAATGTCGGGAAAAATAAACATTGAAATAGTATGCAGTATAAAATAAAGGTTTTTAAAAAAATTCTTAGTAAGCATTAAGTAATTCTGCACTTATAATAATTAACTAAAACCCTGACGGAATTAAACTCAACTGAAAGATTAAACATTTTACTATTTTTTTTTTTAAGATTTACATAACTAATGCAAATAAATTATATTCCAATATAAACAATAAATAAATACCCATGATTTATACTCTATTCGTGTAAAAAATACTATTCAACAACAAGAGTTCGTAGTGTAAACTAATATCACATCACAAAATGCGCTTGGTACAGTCTGACAAGTATCTGAAGTGGACGTTACAGAGATGAGGGCGCTGCTGTGCTTTTGATGTCTCTTTTTAAAATCTTGCTTTGTCACTATATGAATGGAGTTTCACTAGGTACCATATTGGGGCCATTGGTTCACATTAATCAATATGTGAGCGCGTTCAAATAGATAACTTGGAGCACTATGATGTCAACTGTCGTTAATCTTCAATGTTGCGGACACAGGTAGCGCCACTGATGCGTCCACGTTCAATGATACCATCTCCTTGAAAAAGATTACCGAACCCTTATCGTTTCTAAAGTGAAAAACTGCAATTGAAAATAAATATAAAGCTGCAAGTCTCGTATTGGAATAAAACGCAAGAGACGGAATAAAGTCACTGATATACAACGTTTGTTAGTTAGACCCATGGCTAGTAATAAGTGTGAATATTATGTATGACTTACGTTACGTATATCAGGGTCTTTATATAAAATAACAATATAGATTAGTTGTGCAAAAGAATTGAAAATATAAAGCATTGTGAGCAAAAAATAATATAATGAAGTCATTTAATTTTCCAACTCAAATGATGTTCCTCTTAAGTTTTTTCTTGTAAAATTATCAAGAGCAAGTCTCAAACGGATTACGATCACACAATTTTATTTATCCTAAGGCAGCTAGTATACTGATAGTTAATTTCGACGCTTGAACAAATAAAAAAAAAGAAATTCAATGAGCAGTGATAATAGGATACAGTCGTAACACGTTGATAAGCTACAACGATATATTTACACTACACTCAAGCAGCTAAAATTATAGGATCTTGCTTGACTTCACACTTTTTGTGGGAAAGAAACAATGAAAATTTTGTCTCTTCATATAATTATGTCTGATCTTATCTTATTTTACGTATGACACGTACCAAAACTTGTGTTAATAAAAAAAAAGAAACGCCGGAACAGATTAGACAATTGAATAAACGTCATACTCGGGAACTGTCATCCACTTGAGGACTGGTGTGTTTAGGTTGTTTCTACTAATTTCACCTTCTTTATTACATTGACGTTGCTGATTACTGTACGTTGTTGGTTACTGTATTTACCCCAAAAAATATAACTTCAATATTCTTTAAAAGAATAACACTAGTAAAGAGTTAAATGTATCTTTTATGAAAAACTGGCAAAACTAATTTCTTTGAGACTTTTAATTACTTTTCATAATAGTGACAGAATTGAAATGAATTAGAGACGTGATTGTGTAGCTTGACATAGCTTTTCCTCTATTATGGGTCAATTTTAAGTAACTATTTATCAATTATAGTAATCTTTATAAGTTAATCTCCAGCGTTAACAGAATTACAGTAATAAATATTCTTTAGATTGTGAGCCAATAAATGATAATCATTTAATTATTCGGTTTTTAACAATTTTTTTTAATCTATCTGTCACCAGCCCCTTTTTTTTGGTTATAATCGTCTATAAATGATTCACTTATAATTTAACCAGGCAAGTTATTTTCAAACGGAACGCATCACTACTTGTGTCTAAAAGTTTCAGAGTTAGGTTGTTGACATGATATTGGAGTCTTTACTTGCATGTCACACATGATTTATTTATTTCCTCACTCACAGTTGAGATATCTAAATATTTTTGTACTACATTCTTTCTAGTAAACCATGGTGCATATAATACAAATATATTTAATACAAAAAGTAATATTTAAAGCAAATTTTAGTTTGTACCTTTTTACATGAATGATATTTGTCGAAGTAACTCATAAACGTGATTAATGTATATCCTGTAATCAGTAAAATGAAAAAAAAAAGAAGAATCGGAAATAATTTATCAAGGAACTTAGAGGAACATAATTTTTGTAAGGAATCTACTCAGTAAATAATTAAGCTTTTTTTTTATATACGAGTAAATTTAATAATACTGGTAAGACTACATGGATACCGTGATTATAATGGTTTGGCATTCAATACCTTCGAAGCGAGCAAAATCAATGTTGACTACTTTTTTAAATAATTGTTTTTTTTTTTTAAATATAATGTATCAAATATAAAATTTGAATTAATATAATACAAGATATGGTTAAAAATTGCTGTAGAATTCTTTTTCTATTCGCTAATTTTTATAAATATTGTGTAACTTTAAAACTTAATAGTACAAAGACATTTAATATGCAATAAAAATATGTAAATGCTCATAATTTTTTGTTATAATTTAATTTGTATACTTTGTTTTATAAAAATGTATATCAATTAAAACAGACCAAATATGAAAAAAAAAACAAATCTAATTTTGATTAAAAATAAAAAACCTATTGCAAAGGTAAAATTTTAAATAAACGGAACGAATATATTAGTTAATACCTTTTTCCACATTTATTTATATGTTAATATCTATACAATTAAATCTATTTTGTTAGTAAAAAATATATTAAAAAAAAGAACACATTCGAAATGACCACAAAAAAAAAAGAAATTTAATATCTTTTTACTGATACATAATTCAGATCAGAGACAGAACGTGTGAAATGGAACATGTGTACTTAAATGGGAAGGATTGATACCGACTGGTGATAGATTAGTATATCTACACTATGAGGAAAGAAACGTATTTTTGTGCCCTATATTTTAACCGTTTACGATGTAATATAGAGTAGTGCAATTATATTGTTCAAGTATGTATAGTTCGAGGACAACAATGGTATTGATTCGATACACTATGAAATTATTACTATTCATTATATAGGAATAGCGCTTTTTCTTTATAGTCTTAGATTTTATATTATACTATGATAATACGCATGAGTAGGATAAAAACTTATCAAAAATGTCAAACATTACGCTGTGGTAAATTTTAAGACAATTGCTTAAATTTGAATCATTATCTTGTGCATAATGGAATATTTAGGAAAAAATGATAGGAGGGGTTTTAACAAGATTGAATTAGATGCCAAAACAACAAATTTTAGAATTATTTTTTTCTCATTGCAGATTTATTTCGACGTCATGCAAAATCTACTGTACCAAATAGAATGACGGTTTTTATTATTGTGCTCTTGAAAGTCGAAGTCAAATTGTGGTGTATGTTTTATTACTTACTTCCAAAATCCACGCGTACGAAGTACGGATATAAACTAGTATGTAATCTATATATTTATATTGCTAATCGAAAAAGTTTGCATCAATTCAATTATTTTCTTTTTTCAAATATACGTTTAAATTCGAGGAGTGTTTTTGAAAATAAAAAATGTCCGAAAAAAGTAAAAACTCTACTTTTCTTTTTCCTATACAATCATATATTGAAGTTAAACACATCTTTTGACAATACAACGTCTGTCCAGTTAGCTAGTAAATATATATATATATATATACTTGTGATCATTTCGAATGGTGTGTATATTTGTATAACTAACCTGCTGGTTGGGCCCGCAGCAGGTCGCGTTGTGACAGAGGTCGTTGGGAGGACAGTGGAGAGCACACGGCGCTTCTGCTGATGCACCGCTCGTTATCTGTTCATTAACAACAATTGTTAGTGATCGATAATCACAAATGTCGATTGATAAAAAGTCACAAAAAAAGACATAATATATATATATATATATATCTTTTTTGTGGTAATCACCATATATATACATACATATATATATATAATGTCGCTAAAAGGAAAAACATTCCATTCATACAAATAGTTTGCTAGAATCTTGAATTCTTTATAATTTCTTTTTATTAATTTATTTTTCTAATAGTTCTTCACTACCAATCACATTAAGTATAATTATTCTGTGAAACTTCACATGATCCCTTTGCTCAGCATAGTTTACACTTAACAAATCTAAACTTTAGAAAGAGATAAAATGTTAGTTATAATAAAAAAAGTATGTAAAAATAGTGGCACATACCTCATTACCACCCAAAGGCATTTCGATGAACTCTGGCTGTATCGTGGTGGAGTGGATCCCTTCGTTATGGAAGAATTCTTTCACCTTCTCAGCGATCTTCATGTACTCTGACAGGTTTTGACACCTAAAATATTAGCATTATTTATTAGTTAATATATCGCCATATGGCTCCGCATAGAATTTGCCATCACTTCGCTCTTAAAACATCACCAAAGCCTAGCTGCGGTTGCCAACCCGCCTGCTAAGCGTGACAACTACTGGCAAAATTCTCCCAATAAAGGGAGGCATACGTTCAGTAGTGGACAGTAACGGCTAATAATATTTTTTTTTATACAACTTAGAATGGCAAACTAGCTGACGGTCCACTTGATGGAAAGTAGTAACCGTTGCCTATAGACATGAGCAGTATCATGGACATAACAGAGTATACTGTTTCGCCCATGATACGCCCATGCGTTGCCATTTCTGAGGACTCAGGTGTTATTCCTCTGTACCCTGTAAATTCACGCCATATCCCATCCTTCAAACCGAAACACAGCCATGCAAACACAGCTGCTTCACGGTTGAAACACGAATGGGACAGAGGTACCCAAGCAATCGACTTTTGTACAAAGTCTCCCTCTGGTACATGATATTATTTTTTATCAAATCGGTTCGATAATGATAGGGGAACGTCGTCCATGGCTTTTCTTATTATTTTTACCGTCATTGGGATACTAATATATAAGATTTTGTCATTTTCAACCAACTTTATAAAGAAGGAGGTTCTTAATTCAGTTATATCTTTTTTATGTTTGTTACCTCATAACTTCATCAGTTACAAATCGATTTGGAAAGTTCTTTTTTTATCTGAGTGGATATGATATGATGAACGGAATACTCTCATAGTAATTTTATCAAAATCGCTTAAATATTTTAGTTCAAAAATCAATAACTGGTTTTGTCATAACTGAAATCAGTTTTTTATGTAACACAATCTTAAATTATATCGAATGTATATTACTATGTGAATAAAAAAATAAAATATTAATTGTGAATATAATCCGTAAATAAAGTTATTCCATTTATCCAACTACGTTATTATACGCAAAAATATTTAAAAGCAATCATTACGTCACAGTATCATAAATAAATCATAACTACGAGTATCTAAATATTTCTTGTCACCTAATATAATATTATATTTTTATTTTCCTCATAAATGTACTTTAAAAGCAATATAAAAACTTTACATATATTTTTCCACAATAACAAATACAATAGGTACTAATATAGTTAGTATATTACCATAATAATATAATTCCGTGTAAGACGATATCTGTACATGGAAAATATTTAAGAAAAATTAATATGAGGGGTCAATAGAAGTCAAAACAATCATTTTTATAAACTTTGTATTTCTGTCTGTATATATTATTGTACCGATATCATACAAAAACTACTGTACCACATTGGATGCGATTTTTACAGTTGTATTTCTGAAAATCGAACTTAAAAACTGGTATTTCTTTTATCTTGATACTCTATCTCCATTGTATTTGCTATTTCTGAAATCCACCCGTACGAAGTAGCGGGCAAAAAAATTAGTATATTATATATTACTAGCTGATTCGGCAAATGTTGTGTTATATAATTTTTTTTCTGGCCCTAATCACCTAGCGGTTTGAAATATACATTACGACCTATTCTTATGGGGGGGGGGGGGGGGAAAGGGATTGTTCGTAATGCCGACTACCAGTCGCATCGTTAGCAATATACCTAGTCAGATGAACTTCAGAAGGCCCCCTGGGAACTATCGTGCTGAATTCAAGGTGTATTAATCACGATGGGCTCACTGACCTGCCTTTTCATTCTCATCTATAATCCCTCACTGGTTTCCTGCCAGCGAATACTATCAGCGTACGCGGGATTACCATTCCATTATCATTCATTTAAAAAAAGACTTATTCTCATATCTACCAAATACACATAAAAAAAAAAAAATATCGGACGAGCCGTTTCGGAGCAGTGTGACCACAAACACCGTGACACGTTATTGTTATATATAGATATAATAATATACAATAGTATGGTAATATCTTATCGAGTACGTGTGAGCTTATTATTCTGATAATGTGATATTACACAAGTGATCATCTCCATAACGTATGTATCTTAAACAAAGGTACATTTATCACATTGTTATTTCAACATTAGCATAAGTGCTGTTCAGGCGTCAAAATATACAGCCGAGATAAGATACACTGTTGATATAATAACGTACATAATTTCGAGTTGGGACTTGCAAGAAAGTACAAACTCTCCTTGTTTATATATTAACAGTTAATTGACTTTGTTAGATCAATGCACCGCCGTTTACTCTCTCTCTCTGTTTAGCGTAACGGTTGATTGGTAGAGTAATGCTATCAGGCATCAAGTCCGTCCTGTAGACAGATGTATTACTCAGAGGTGACACAACTGTTAAATTGCTTATCAAAGGTAAAGAATGTTCTTTTCTATCGATAGATTGAAACCCGCCTACATTTTAAACGACTACACCATACCTAACAACCAAGACACGAACAATCGAAAATTTGACAAATAATTAATCATGATAGTTTCCAGGGAAATCGCGTGGAAGTTGATCTGATAGGGTACATTGCTAGCGATGGGTATTATGTCATCATTACTAACATTTCTCCCCTCGTGTAGTGTATTACTGTATCTGTTCAAACTTCAAACATTTCATTTATTCAATAAATATTACTTTACATTACCTACTGAAACAACACTTCAGTTTTTAGGATTGGCAACGTGTGTCTAACAAACTTATGGCGCCGCACAGTGGGAACTCGCCTAAGAAAGCCATCTCAAAAATACTTTTTCCAAAACTCCGTGGATATGCATGTATAATACCTCAAATTGTAGCTAAAGAGTTACTCTATCATCATAAGTATGATTCAAATGTGTCACTATTCATACTTCATAGAACAGAGCATCTAAAGTCAAGGAATGAAAAACATGCAAAAATAATTATGTAACTTAAATTTCGTTTGGTATAATTTTATAGTATCAAAACAATAGAAGTCATATAGTGTGATACCATTTTAGAATGCTTAGAATGTGTACTTTACTATAAAATAAAAATATATTTAGTTTAGTACAATATTACTTAACCAAAGATCCATATATCGTTATATGTATTATTTTCTTTTCTCAAACTTTCAGTTGGAGATTTGACAGTTGCCGAAGCTTGCCGAAGTTCTGATTTTGGTTTAATTTATTAGGAAATATAATGTAATTTGAGGGCAAAAGATTTTTTTTTGCAGTTTTACTGCGTAATATATTTAAATCTAGTATAATATCATGGTGAGAATGTTTTTTTCTAAGTACGTATATTAAGATTTTTTTCTTTATTTGAGATTCTCTGTCTGGACACTCAAAAAATACTTTTGTCTCAATTATTACTTTATATTTTATTTTTTGCGTTACTTTTATCAAGTATTTCACACAGTATTTAGTTCCCATTTCCATACAGACCTATTCTTTACCGCATAACCGCATAATGATGAATTTTTTAAATCAAGTAATTTTTCACACGTCTATGATCATTATTAAGTATAAAATAGTGCATTTACATATGAAATATTACAGTTCTTTATAAGCATTTGTCATTTCTGAACAATTGTTAATTACTTATCTCTCCGCAATGAGTGAAGTCTCGTGTACCGGACGCGACTTAAGTCTCTTATTGTTGAAAGTGATACAAATTATATTGATTCTATCTCGAACTATGTACGAAATAATATTACCGAGTCTTCAGATGCGAATATAGCAAAAATTATCGCAAGTATTTAGAAGTCCTTCATAACTCAGTTTCGTCAACGCTATACGAAATGTGGTTGAAAGAATAAACAGTTTTTAAATCAAAATAGCAATTGGTTTAATGTCATTTTCACTGTAAATCTAGAAAAAACTACATGCGAACCTGAACTTTCTACTTCGACAGAGAAAAGAGGAAGACCTTCTAAAAGATACGATGACAGTTCAGAGAGTACAAAGAAACGGAAAAACAAGGGACTGCTTGATACTTGTGGACTTGATTTCATACTGAACTCATATGTACAGGGTTTAAGGTCACGTGGTGAAGTAGATGAAGCATTCATCGTTGATATTTTACGAGCATGGCCGTCAGAAAAAAAGAGTGAAATACGCAGTAATCTTCTTAATGAACCGGCACATATAACAGCATATTCAAAAGATGAAGATCTTAGCATTTTTGTAGAATTGGATCTGAACAAGGCACAGTATGAAAATATGATTAGTTGTTTGATAGCAAAGAATTGCTTATTGTTTCCATTATACAAGTTGATTCGTGAAGTTACAGAATCTTGCTATCCGCCAAAATCACCAGGTGTTGATTCATTGTGAAAGTGTAATACGTTACTTTTCTGTCTTGCTTCTTGGGCAACTTTCAGAAAATGCTCAAGAGTCACGGAACAAAGACTATAAACAGTTCAAGCTTCATCATGCAAGACAATGTTCGAGGGTACTCACTAACGAAGATATTCTACACGCACTTTTATATACCTCTGACCCATACATAACAAGTTTAAGAAAACCTTCCAATAAAAAATATTTAGAACTTTTTGATGAAGTAAAGGAGCTCTTGAGTGACTTCTAAGTTATCTTTATAAGAGTTTTTGTTTTTTACGCAGATACTTTTACTTATTCCTGTATAAATTTCTTAGGACATAAATGTAAGTCTACAAATTTTATATTTCTTGTATTCCTATATTATTTATAACTATTAGAAATAAATTTTTACTCACAAAGCATACATAATTTAAAAGCATATATATTTAAGATTATCAGGAAAAAAAATCATGTACATATCTTTATTAATACGGAAGTTATAGATTTATGAGATGAAAAGGAGTCAAAGTTCCCACTGTGCGCCGTCGTGTCTATAGGCATTCTATTATGTCTATAGGTTTCTATCTACTATAAAGAAAAGCGCCAATTTATTTTGTCATTTGCAATAAATTGTAGAATAATAATAATTTCTAATAGATTTATATCACTATTTAGGTTAATTTGTTTACATTGAAACTAGTCTTGACAACCAATGCTGCTTGTCAAGGTTAGATATTTGTTATACAAAAACATTTTCAGATTGTTGGCGCGCTAGTTACATAGACGTATTGTGTTATATACTGAATATTTTAGCATAACTAGGCCAAGCAATTATGAGTACTAATTCATTTTTTTTATTTTTTGACGATGTTTTTAACGTAAAATCTATTTGGCTTCAATTGATTTTCTCTTTACGTGAAATATTTGCGTCGGTGATCGTGTCACATAAAAATTATGATAAATGCGGTTTTGTTAGATTTTTCTTAATTGTGGAATTGCTGTAAGTTAGTAAGTTACTGTACACGAGGTCGACGTTATTAACTATTACGAAAATGATTTTACTTTAGAAATATTATTATTAGGCAAATTATCAATGAATTTAAAAAAATAGCATGAAGAGATTTAGGATAGAGAGAGAGATAGAGTATTTGATTTTTATTTGTATATTTTTCCCTTTTGAACAATACATGTAATATATAAAACAGTAAATAAACTTGTAAGCATCTGGAGCATTGGTTCGTTGACATTGGTTTTACTTAGCACAAAGACTATTGGGATTGCGCCAAAACCGATTTATTTGTGAAATAGATTTTCAAAAACGCGACAGATTTGGCTGGACTCGCGTTTATTTGGATGATATACAAGAAATAAAGAAAAACACTTTCAATATGAACGCTATGAAAATCTAAATATGTATATAAAAAAAAAGAAAAAATTATGCTCAGTTTTATAATGATAATGAACAATGTAAAATATTTTAATTACAAGTAAACCTTTTATGTCTTTCTAATAGAAGGAACTTGCTCAAACGATGTTACTTTGACATCCGATTCAACTGCGAATGCGCGCCAAATAAAAAAAAATGAAGGTCGATGAACTTCATTTACATACTATTTAACCATAACCGTTGTGAAGCATTCGAGTTACCTAAATACGCCAAGTGTTTTACAAGCACCTAAAGCGTTCTTATTAAGAACTGTGAAGGAAGATGCAATATCCTAATGCTCAGGGGGGAAAGGGATTGTTAGCAATGGAGACTAAGAATCCCATTGCTGGTAATATACCCAACCAGGTCGACCTCCTCACGGTTCCCCCTGGAAACTATCATGGTTAATTCCTGATGAGTTCATCATGATGGGCTAACTGGCCTGTTTTCATTCTCATCTATCACCCTTCACTAGTGCTCCGCCAGCGTATCCCGTTAGCGCGGGCGGGGTTACCAATCCATTTTCACCCATTAAAAAAAATGCTCATAAACAGTAATGGTTAGGATATAGAAGGTGATGTTTGCTACTCTCCATCAGGTGGAGTATCAGTTAGTTTGGCATTCTAAAACTGTACACATTCATTAGTGTTCCACAGTAAAAATAAGTATGATGGTGATAAACTGTAATTTAACGTGTGACTGAGAACCATGGGATTTTTCTATTAGTCATACAGCCTTTCCGGTTCAAATATAAAGGAAAACACATAGTTTTCCTTCTAATAATTGTAATTTTCAAATGCTGCAGGCATTGATAAAGTCACAGAACCAATTGGGCATTTTCATAATTTTCTGTAGTACGGCATGATACCATACGATTTTCCGAAGTCACGATATAATAGGACGCCCTCCTATTATTATTTGAGATTTATTAGTAACGCGGACTATCAATCCTATTGCTAGCAATATACTCTGTCAGGTTGACCTCCCGTAGTTCCCTCTGGTCACCATCGTGCTAAATTCTAGGCAGACTCACTACGATGAGCTAATTGATTTGCCTTTTCATCCTCATCTACCAGGGAAGGGGGGAGGAATTATTAGTAATACAGAATACTAATTGCAATGCTAGGAATATGCTCCACGTCGTCCCTCCTGGAAACCATCGTGAACAATTCTTGTTGAATTCGTCACGATGGGCTAACTGACCTACTTCATCCTCATCTATAATCCTTCACTGGTGCCCCACCAACGTATACCGTTAGCATAGGCGGGGTTACCATTCCATTATCATCCATTAAAAAAAACCTGAGTAGATTCAAAAGATGCCGATTGATATAGCGATAGCGTATATCAAAATATTTTTTTTTTATCTCGGTAATTCAGTAAATTCTCACGGAATGTTATAAACATTATGTCTAGAATTTTATTAATCTAATCCATATATTGAATTACGCAGGCATTTGTTGATACAAGTACATAATCAACTAGGTAGATAACTTTAATGTTTTGATTGTGTTACAACTGTAATGCTACGCTCAGCTTTGGTTTATCTCTGTGGATAATATCGTCCGAATTAATTCAGCACTTTAGCAGTGAAATGTAACTAGAATATAGTTAACCCTTTGCACTCCGTTGTCGCCGTATTTGCGACATTAAAATGTTAACATTAAATCCACTGTCGCGGCTACAGTAACTCGGTTGTTTTACTGACTCAGCGCCCTTTATAAAATAGCTAAGAAATAAATGTTTTGTTTTATTGCAACGACTCCATTCTTCTTCTATATCACAGGTGTATGTACTTGTAACTAATATAGTGCTGGAGTTATTGGTATCCTCTATGAGTTACTAGGCTGGAGTGCAAAGGGTTAACCCTTGGTAACCTTGGTAAATGATAGTTTAATATACTTTTTACTGGGTACAGAGGAATAACACCTGTCTCCTCAGGAAAGGCAACGCATGGGAAATATCATGGGCGAAACAGTATACTCTGTTATGTCCATGGTACTGCTCATTTCTATAGGCGACGGTTACCACTTTCCATCAGGTGGGCCGTCAGCTTGTTTGCTATTCTAAGTTGTATAAAAAAAAAAAAATACTTGATTCGAATTGAGAAACAAAACGTTCGACTGTACTTATTATATGTATAACGCAATATCTTTACTGAGCGTGAATCATTTTTAATTTTTTAAGTTTCTGGCAAATAAATTTCATTTCACTAATTATTAGCTACTTTCATATTGAAATGGTTAAATTTCTGGATGTTTCTATGTATTTATTACATCATCATAGTAACCGTTTTTTTTTTGTTGGATGAAAATGGATTGGTAACTTCGCTTGCGCTAACGGGATACGCTGGCGGAGCACCAGTGAAGGGTGATCCATGAGAATGAAAACAGGCCCGTCAGCCTATCATGATGAATTCATCAGGAATTAATCATGATACTTTCCAGGGGGAACCGCGTGGAGGTCGACCCGGTTAGGTATATTGCTAGCAATGGGATTTTTAGTCTCCATTACTAACAATCCCTTTCCCCCCATATTAACCGTTAACTGTTGAACTGTCCACTGTTGAACATAGAACTTCCTCATATGGGGTGTTTCGTCAGTAGTTGCTACGCTTGGCAGGCGGGTTAGTAACCGCAGTTGGGCTTTTAGTGATATCTTAAGAGGGACTGGAAAGAAAAGGGTGGCTCATTCTATGCCGGGACCACAAAGCAACATATTACATGTATGTATTAAATAAAGTATTTCAGCGCGTCTGTCTCATTTAGGTAGATATGACGGAGATATCGTCATAGTCGTAGAATACTGATGGATATATATATATGTAATATTCGTCAGATCCGTCAGTATTCTACGACTATGACGATATGACTGATCGGCAGTCTGTCAGTTGTCCAGTCTCCATAACACAAACTATACATAGTTTACAACCAGATAACGCTACGTATAATGATATAATATGATTAAAGAACAATAAAATTTGATATAAACGTAGTATTTGAGATGGAGAAGTAAGGCTACTTTCTATTCCGATTACACGGACAAAGACGCGGCCACAGACAATATAATATGATATCTATGTCACGTAGACTTGTAACTGATAACGGGATTAAATTTTAGGGTGACATTTTGCATAATATACCTATAATTCATAAATAATTATCACCGCCTACCTATTAGCTGTATCATTGCTAACAATGGAAAATATGTACCTTATCTTTACATTATAAAGAGAGTAGACCGGACTAATACAACATTGTTAGGCAGAAGATAGTGAATTTAAAATTTTACAAATTTTTAACTTAATTTTGGACACGAGTGCGTTCTCAAAAGAAGAGGATACGGCCAACACTGGACAAATAATTTAATACAGTCTTAATACTTCTTTACTGCAGTACTAAAATTTGCTACCTTAGTCCCCTTTCACGTAATCTTAGATGCAATAATTTAAGATTGTATATAAAAAAAAAAAGACTTCAATTGTGGCAAAATAAGTTATGTGGATTGAAAAACTAAGCTACTGAACCGACTTTTAACTACGACGTTAAACTTCTACGAAACTTATTTATAAGTAAGTCCTTTTAGAAAAATAAAAAAGTATTTTACAAATCGGTTTACATTTGATGGAGTTATGAGTTAATAAACATAAAAAAAAAAAAATAAGAACCTCTTTTTTTAAGTCCGCTGAAAAGGAGTGCTATTACTTGTATATTTACTCTGTTACAAAACTGACAAATTAACAGATAAATTCTACAGTAAATGTACAGAAAATGAGATCATAACGAAGTATATTAGGGAATTAGTTATCTAATGGGAAAAGTAGGTAAACGTTTGTATAGAAGTCGGTTAATCGCAAACTTTAAACATTCATTTAAAGATTTTCTTCTAATGAGTGAAGATGGAATGGCAACCCCGTCTGCGTTATCGGATAGGTGAGGATGAAGGCAGGTCAGTTTACTTATGGTGAAGAATTCGACAAGACTACGATGGTTCAAGGGGGAACCGCGTGGAGGTCGATCTGATAGGGTATATTGCTAATAATAGGGCTGTTAGATCCTATTACTACTAATCCCTTTCGTTCCTCATATAAAGAATTAAATTACTGCTACAAAAGTGGCGTGTATTATTAAAGAAAAATTCTTCCCTATGAGGCAAAAACCGGTGGTATTATTATGCTATTAGAAATCAGACAACGGAACATCTGGAAGCACTGTACAGAATACGAAATTCCTAGCCAATTTAACTTTTAGTTTCGTATATCGAACTCGAGACCAGACTTTATTAGAGGCGACATATCTAATCAGTAATACAATGTGGTCGTCGAGGGGGAAAGGGATTGTTAGCAATGCAGACTACCCGTCCCATTGCTAACAATATACCCTGTCAGGTCGACCTACACGCGGTTCCCAATGGAAATCATCGTGCTGAATTTCAGATGTATTCATCACGATGTGCTTTTTCATTCTCATCTATCATCCTTCACTGGTGCCCCTCCAGTGTATACTGCTAGCGCAGGTGGTTTTTTGATGGGTGAAAATGGTATGGTAACCCCGCCTGCGCTAACGGGATACGCTGGCGGAGCACCAGTGAAGGGTGATAGATGAGAATAAAAACAGGCCAGTTAGCCCACCTGGTTGGGTATATTGCTAGCAATGGGATTCTCAGTCTCCATTACTAACAATCCCGTTTCCCCCTGCACAGGTGGGGTTATTTCCATCCCATTCCATTATCATCCATAAAAAAAACCGTGGTCGTCGATTCAACATCACATCTTTCACCTTTCACGCTACGAAAAACTATAAAATATTCCTTTTAATTGTAGTATACATTCTATGTTTTCTTTGTACACATTTTAACAAATGCCTATAATAAGATAACGAGATAAGAATAATCTATATTCAGATAGTATTTTTATATCTTTAAATTTTTCTCAAGTTCAGTCGTAGACATTGTTCTATACCGAAAAGAGCCATTGCGATCATATACACCCTGTCAGGTCGACCTTCACGCGGTTCTCCCTGAAAACTATCGTATTCTAATTCTTGTCGAATACATTATGCTAACAGACCTACATTCATCCTTATTTATCATCACTCATTACTACCCTGTCAGATTAAACCGACAGCGCAGGCGAGGAGGTTAGATACTATTTATATATATTTACATATAATTATACTGTAGAGGTCGAATGACTGCACATAGAAATAAAAAACACTAAAAGCCGAATCAGGGGGACGTTTTTTTTTAATGGGTGATAATGGAATGGTAACCCCACCCGTGCTATTGATATACACCGTCGGGGCACCAGTGAGGGATGATAGATAAGGATGAAGCAGGTCAGTTAGCCCATCGTGACGAATTTAACAAGAATTGTTCATTTCAATCACGATGGTTTCCAAGGGGAACCACGTGGAGGTCGACCTGATAGGGCATATATTGCTAGCAATGTCGAACTTCATTGCTAACAATCCCTTTTCAGTCAGGGGGACGTTAGAAGTGAAACAGATCCATACATCCAGATTTTTTTTCAAATATTTTGTCCCTTTTGAATGAATGAATGAGTATACTTGTTTTGCATTACACAATATAGAAATTAAGTAAGACAATTAATTAATATAACGATACAATTTTTGTTTTGTCTGTTTGTATGGGCTAATCTCCAAAACTGTTGGACCGATTTAAATGAAATTTTGCATGGTGGTACCTTACATCCCCGGTCAACAATTTTAGATACTTTTGATCACGAAAAATTAAATAGTTCCTGTGAAATAGTTCAAAAAAACTATAGTAACTTATACTGTTTAGTACATAACCTGCTTAAGTAAAGTCATTTTATCTGAGGCAAAGAGTGAGAACGACAAGTCATTTGTTAATTTTTTTATAGTACATATAGGACATAATAAATAAGTAGATACATACATCGACATATAATAAACAGGAATAATAAATACCACGCGAATAAAGTCACGGGTATCAGCTAGTTTAATATATTGACGGTATAAATAAAACAAACTGGAATGAGGCTAATTCCCATATACCAAAATAAATATGTACGTAGGTAGGCAGTAAAAATATAGTTATGTTTTTAGCAAACAATACAAAGAATCGTCTGTCGCGGATTAAAATTATCGCAACTAAATAAATACTAAATCCTTGACATATTTTTTCAAGAATAACAATAAAAAAATTGAATAACTATTACATGATAGATGTTAGATACAAGTTAGATATACATTAGACAAACGCACGTTTAAACCATTAGTATAGTATAGAAGTTCGCCGTGTGCTCCCGGCATAGAATGGGCCACCACTTTCTTTTCCGTGTGTGTCGAAGATGCAAGAGAGAACTTAATGGTTTTGGGATCGGCAGCAACGTCCCTATTAAAACATCTCCAAAAGCTAACCGCCGTTGCTAATCCTCCTGCCAAGCGTGGCAATTACTGGCAAAATCCCCTCTTATGGGGAAGGACTATGTTCAGCAGTGGACAATTAACGGCTGAAATGATAATGATGTTTCTATTATCACCCATAAAAAAAAACTTGATGATACCCACCAAAAAAAAATTTAGACTGACAAACTATACTGACTGAAATAACATACCTAATATGCGCACTAGCGATGATCCTGTCCCCAGCCAATTGCCACACGTGGAACTCGTGGACGGCGAGCACTCCGTCCACCTTCTCCAACAAACGCCTCTGTATAGCGTCCACCTGAGTAAACAGTGCGTTTGAAAAACTGGTTTATGTTTTATCGTTATGCAAATAAGGTTGTTTATCGTCCGCGTGTTTATCAATCATTTTGAGAGCTTAAAGTTTAGTCAGTACAAAAATTACAATGAATATGAATGGCTTAAGCAAACTTAAACTATAAATCCCAATATAATTAGTGCATACGGTAAGATTTTGCTCCATAAAAAAATAAAAAGATACAGAGCCTTAAAATAAACTCAAAAATAGTGAAGTTATACACAAACCAAAAATATATGAATATGCGAATTAAGGACTTTATTTTCCAACTTAAAAAAAGCGGTAGGTTCTTAATTAGGTTGTATATTTTTTTGTTTGTTACTTCATAATTCTCATTTATAAATCGATTTTAAAAATTCTTTATTATCAGACAGGATATACTTCCAGATTGGTTCTATAAAAAAATTATCAAAATCGGTTCAGTAGTTTTTTTTTAAACAAAATAAATGATTTTGTCACGCTTGTATTTTTTTGTGGAAAAAATCTTAAATTATTTTAAAATCGCTTAAAGTAGATAACAAACATTATAGGATACACCTCCAACCGCTTATATCGAGAGATAGGAATAACAATAATACAGAAATGTGTAGACTCGATTGGTTTCAACCATCTATATTATATTCGTTAAACGATCTCTATACATTTGTCCTTTGCTTTCAAATACATAACATGGTTTGAGCAACGATGCGTGGTACTTGTTTAGATATATAAATATATATACATATAAATTAAAATGGTCATACCTGGATATGTGTGGGCACAGTTTGTAACAAGATGAGCGAGGATTCTCTTAACAAAGGCCACACTGACGCGAGGATAAGAATGACTAGGACTATACTGAGCGCTGGGTCGATGTAATACTTGTATTTCCAGTCGGTGAGCCATACTACTAACGCTGAACCTACTACTATAATGGAACCTGGAACAATGGAAAAATTGAATAATTAAAACATTCTTTTTATACAACTTAGAATGGCAAACAAGCTGACGGTCCACCCGATGGAAAATGATAACCGTCGCCTATAGACATGAGCAGTACCATGGACATAACAGAGTATACTGATTCGCCCATGATACCCCCCCCCCCCCGCGTTGCCATTACTGAGGACTCAGATGTTATTCCTCCGTACCCTGTAAATTTACGCCATATCCCACCCTTCAAACCGAAACACAGCCATGCAAACACAACTGCTTCACGGTTGAAACACGAATGGGACAGAGGTACCCAAGCAATCGACTTTTGTACAAAGTCTCCCTCTGGTATATTATTAATATATAACATATTTTTAGCCACGTGCATTATTATTGTTTGTTCGTTTAAAAATCTTTATTGTATACAGAAAAAAAAGAGAACAGAAGAAATAATCGAGGTAAGAGTACAACGGTAGATTTATTCCTAGAAGCTTTATTTTCGTAAGCGTATTTAAGGGGAGAGTAGGGTGGGCCCTGCTCACCCCAGGATGCGAGCAAGATAGATAGATAGATAGATACTCTTTATTGTTTCCTCCAAAAGATTACAATAGTAAACTTATTATAAATATAAATAATTACAAGAAATAATCACAATAAAGACTCTCAACTATATGCAAGCACATGTCTGAAAGTCACCAAAAGTCTGCGGTTGCTAAACCACTTGCCAAGCGTGGTAACTACTGGCAAAATCCTCCCAAGTGGGAGGCCTATGTTTAACAGTGGACACTTAATAGCAGATATGATGATTATGAGTGAAAGTACATAATGTTCCGTTTTTAAGGAATCAGGCCCTCCTTGGAGACTAATTAAAATTTTAAAAACGTCAATGGATATTCTCCAGTCAACTAAGAGAATACTCAAAGTATTATTAAGTAATAGTACATTTAAAAAAAGAAATTGATTTAAAATAGGACTGTCATTTTCGTGGCATTTTACTCAACCAGGGCATTTGCATTTATTATGCAAG
Source organism: Galleria mellonella (assembly GCF_026898425.1). NCBI lineage: Eukaryota > Metazoa > Arthropoda > Insecta > Lepidoptera > Pyralidae > Galleria > Galleria mellonella. The sequence continues at coordinate 640,458 of NW_026442179.1, forward strand.
TTACGGCCACGAGGTATAATTAAACAATATAATAATATATTCCATTTCCTTAACTTTGTTCGAAATTATAGTGAATCATACATACTATGTATAAGTGTTCTATTAGTGAAATTGAATAATTCACCCAAAGAAACATGTATTGATAAAATACAATACAAAATCTGGAGTTTTCATGTGTTTTTTTTATATACACTTTTTATATTATCAATAGTCAGTTGTACATTTGAAATGTTATATATGCTGTGTACAAGTATATCTTCCTTTTATACTGTGTTGTTATCTAATAAAAAATATCTAGCTATCTTTAATTTGTCCACCCCCACTTTGCACACATGTATTTTTCTAGAGTCCCCATCCTAAATTTATTTATTAATTCTCATAAATTTAAAAGACATATTGCCACAGTTATTATTATCATTGAAACAGGAGCATTTTTCAGACAGAAAACTCTGTGACATTTCGACCTTTCCATGATCTTCTGTGTTCGCCCTTTTCTAAATCCTTTTAATTTTCTAAAGGAGATATCTCGTTTATGTATGAGTGGGTTATTGTCACACATTAAGTGCTGCTGCTATTATATTTCAATAATAATTTTCTTTGGTTATTTAACAGCTCACCTGAAAGTCTTAAACGCACACGGTGCGGCGTTATCGCCCATGTTTACAACCTACGATCTATACAAACAGGGCGTGTTCACATGTCAATTTAGAATGGGAGGCCTAAAGTTTTTTACTCATTCGTCTCATGTTTCTTTGGAAAAAATGTTTCAATACAATAATGATTTTTATATCATCAAGTAAACTGTATGGGAATCCCCTTAAATTGATTCAAGTCATTCAACAAATTGCACTATAATTAGACACGATACGAAAATAGCGAAGCTATTTGCATAATATTATAACAAAGTCACAGACAAATGTATGAGGTTAAATTATGAAGGTTCTGTTCAGCCACTTCCTTGTGAAACCAAAAAGAGATAATGCAACGTATGAATCATATTAAAATAATATCGTATCGTAATTACTTAGGTGCCTTTATTTGTTTAATCATCAAAACAATAAAATTTTGTAATTTCACATGTTAATCTCTGGCCACGCCTAGCCATTAACCTTCAAAGTCAAATATAGATAATTTTCAAAGTGATCAATGTAACTGATCAACTAGCGTACCTATGTGATAAAGATTTTAAAGAAACTGGCACAAGGTTACTACGGTTCGCACATTGTGACTTTGTCGTTCACGAAATAATGTCAATAACGGTCGCCTGCAACGTAATCAATACAATTGCCAAGAAATTATCTAAGAAAATTGGTATAGGTCGATTTTAATTTTAATTATATTTTATATTTAAATAAATTAAAATATAACCTTATACAAGGTGCAGATTCTTATTCTATGATCTCTTTTCAATATATCACTCCTGGGGGGAAAAGGATTGTTAGTAATGGATTCTAACAGCTCTATTGCCAGCAATATACGCTATCAGGTCGACCTTCACGCGGTTCTCCTAGAAGTAATTAATTCTTGTCGAATTCTTCACAATTCTGCCTTTTTATCCTGACTTAACATTTATCGTAGGTGCTCCGCTAGAGTATACCAATAGCATAGACGGGGATACCATTCTATTTGGAAGGAAAGATATTTTTAGTAATACGGACTACCAATCCCCCTAGAAAACATTGTACCACGAGTTCCAAGTGTATTCATCACGATGGGCTATCTAACTGACCTGCCTTTTCATTCTCACCCATCAACTCTCATTCAACGTATACCGTTAGCGCAGGCGAGGTTACTATTCCATTATCATCCATTAAAAAATCCATTTTCAATTATATGATATTGTTGAATTTTAGTTATTTGTAATTAGTCTTAACTCTTGACTAAGTATGTGGAGTCGAGATAAAAAAGTAGCATATGCCCTCCATCCCAAAGAGTACGTGTATGTCAAACTTCCTGATGACTAGTTGAGCCGTTAACGCATCAAAGCGTAAACAAACTTAACTATTTTGCATTTACAATATTAATAAGGAATACATAATTAATAACGAGGCCAAAAAACCTGTGATAATCATTAGTACTTTTCCAATCGTTTAGTTTTTTAACATAATCGTCATAAGTAGGAACCAAGGGATTACTAATAGAGCGAACTATAGCGTGGTCGCTGAGGACGTGTCAAGAATAAGAATTTGTATAACCTAAGTAATTTTGAAATTTATTTTAATAACTTTAGCGTTGGTGTTTATCTGACATCAATTCACTTAATAACGCAGGGTTAAGATTCCATTTTCATAATTTAAAATGTGTGACAATAATGAACTTATATGAAAAGAATTCAAAGTTCAAAATGGTTTTACAAATCATGTACACCACAGAATAGGGCTGAGAGTAGAACTAGGATGTGATAACTTCAATACATTTTATAAATTATCAAAACTGGTTTGATTGGTAGTATTTAGTGATGGAATAATTTCAATAAATAACATAAACTATAAACGGCCATTAATATTGAATACGCTATTACTAATAATGGCACTCCAGGTCTAAGTGTATTTGAAATAATAAAGGTGATAAACGTAATAGTAATATGAATACAACTATTTTGTTGCCTACATTGCACAATAACAAACAATAATGAAGGGAAATTGTAACAAATACGTGGCAAATTGATCGGACACGACGGTATGTCGATTTTGAGAACAACAAAAGTATTAAACTGTGACGCCTGTGACAAGTTTTGCAAGGACAAGTTTTAAACATTATTTAATATATATTATTTAAATTACAAATGAAATATGCGCACATAAGAACACAGTATAAATAAATCACTCAGAAGTATTTAAAGTTGTTTGTTGAAAATAAACAGGTAATGCAGATGTTGGCAGATTCTTTTCAATATAAGCTCCACACAATTATACCACCTGCCTGATGTTCTAGTTAGGATACCATGTGTTATATAAGGAAAGAATTATAAAATATCTGAGGGCACAATTTAGAACACGCAGATTGCTATTGTGGTGAACGTTTTAACTTACTAGTACACTAGTAATACAATAATGTATGTTAATAGTCGCGCTAATAGATTATATGCAAACGACTGGGTCGAAGCTTGTTACTTGAAATTTTAAGTTTAAAAAAAAATTTAAACAAATATTTATTTGGAATTCCAATAAGAGAAAAAAGATTTGACAAAGGAGAGAAAGAGAGAAATAGAAAAAATGTATATGCAAAGCACATTCCTGATAATGCACAAATAATGGTAGATATGGACACAACTAGATTATTAATACCTGCATACCCTTTTTTTTTGTCGAAGGGAAATGCTTTATGCAGACTCACATAACTCGGAGGAGATATGTGGGTACTGCCGGACTCTTACCGGCTAAAACCCCCCGGTGTTCCTCGTCCACCTATCGCCGGAGCCGCGGGAAACCCGCTTGAAGTCGTCCGAGACTCCGACGACAATACCTGCATACCCTAGTCTATTGTAATGAGAGCACTGGTAAGCCTAAAGGCGAGTGTGTATCCGACCGGGTGAATTAAATACTAGTTATAGGTAGAAAAAGAAGAATAGTATGTGGTTCATAGATAATAAGACAATACGAAGGGCACAAGATTTGGAAATAGTTTGTTACAATTATTTTTCGCATATAATTAGGTCATGAGCATTGCTGATTACCTCACTTCAAATGACTATGATAAGGAAACTATTGTAATAAAACATTAGATACGTATGTATTTAGATTGAATGGTACGTATGATTCAATTAGACACCATTTCGTCCGTGTAAAATTTACGTAGATGTTAAAATTTATTTTCTTTAGAACGCTTGGTAGTGTAAAGGAAACATAAAATAGATATACGTTTCGTATTTTTCAGCTTATGCTGTTCTCATTGACTGCAGGAAAGAAACCTCCAGGGAGTTACCCTTCAGTCTAAAGCTCCCACCTCCTATATTTCATGCTTGTTATCTATTAAATCGGAAATTTATAATAAAACTTTCATATTAGAAGTATTCATGCAACATAGACAGTCGCTGTAGAAGGCCAAGCATCCTTGTCTTTTTAGAGCCAAAAGATTCGTCATTCATCTGTTTTTAGATCGTCTTCACCTGATTCTAAGGCCTAATTAATCGCGAAGACATTAGTGCAAAAACATTTTATTCTCGGCCTATTGGTAACATTATATGGCCAAATACACAGCGATACACGCAAGCGTTCGGTCGACAAAAAATTATAGGGGTCTGGAAGCATAATACTTCCAAGCCCTTAAGAATACATGAGGGTATTGAGGGCGTTATATTGTACGTTGTAATGTCAATTTCTACGGCAGCAGTAACCAGAAAATTGTCAATCCATGGTAAGAAGGTAATTTGTTTAATCAGATGCAAGTAGTTTGACCGCGTATTTACTTTCTTTTTCCCGGTGTTAAAGAGGGCCATGCCTTTAGTTTTTTTTCTTCTTATTCCTTAATCTTTGCCACTCTTATCCGTATAATTTCCGTAATTCTAAAGTAACTTTAATTACGTAAAAAAAGTTGTGACTTTAATTTTCTTCGGCTTAGTCACGCTCACTGTATCTCTCGTAAATGACTTCCTTATTGAAAGTAAAATTCAATGTCGAGGCTGATTCAAAATTCTAGAATGATATAAACCAACAGCAAACTTATATATTTTATATATGTAATTTATGACTGATGATTCGATTCCAATACAAGGAACTAGACAAATTGAAGTAAATAAATCATTACCAAATACTTGTAGTATTTAGCATAGAGAAGGATATAGGCTGTTTTAACGGTCATTTAACGTGTCCTAGTTGAATTCAGGCACTGGTAATAGCGTTATAAATTGAAGTACTCATAGTAGTAACATGTGCGGGAATTACACGTATGCATTATATTTAGCCGCTTTCCTTCAGTTATTTAAAAAAAAAAAACTAAGACAATTTGTTGTGTAATTAACACAGTTTTTGTAAGTAGGTATACTGTGTAGCTACTTATTTAATATGTTTACGACTTTACATAATATAACTAGATTGATGTCTATAAAGGCCAAGTGTTACACAATTGATCAATAAATCTACATAGTAATACAAAATAATAATATATTAAAATCGTTCGATTAGCATTTGTATTACAAATGGTAATTAATCAATAAACAATGATGGTAATCAGTTTTAAATGAATTTTGTATTGCCCAATCACAATTATTGCGTACATTATTACTTCATACGAGTAACTAAACAAGATAATGTTACAGAATTAGGTAAACCTGACCGACTTTATTAAATATATCAGACACTAGTGAGCCACCTTGACTTTGAGCGATTTTATTAAAATAAAATACGGTCCATGTTACTTTGATAATGAAAGAACTTTTTAAATGCGGTTAGGATTTTTTCTAAGTAAAATATATATATATATATATATATATATATATATATATATATATATATATATATATATATATATATATATATATATATATATATATATAAGGAAAATATAAGGCATATTTTTGATTTGTAAATCATAAATATATTCTCTAGTCTGCAAAAACTATAGCCACAGTTTTATATTTTTTAGTAATACAAAAAAAATTATAAGTTATTATACACTTAAAACATCATTACTACAATCAATTTTTAAAAGAGGATTTAATAATTATTTATTTAGCAATTATTAATCAATTTTCTAAATAAAAATCTTGTTTTAAAATATTAATATTATTTCCAAATATTTGCACCGGGTAATATTGGTCGATCGATGCAGGTGGGTAATGCCTGTTCTATATAGCTGCTTCAAGGGAGGCCAATGTGCAGGGGTGAAATGGATACAATTATAATGATGGTACTTACCAAGAGCATCGGACAGCACGTGCAAGAAGACTCCCTTCATGTTCATATGTCCAGGGTCAGTTGTCGTGCGGCACGGTTGCTTATTGTTATTTGACGTTTTCTCGGCCTTCGGCGGTACCATTTCATCAGTCTCCTCAGGGTCCGTGGAGTTGTGACCCAGAGCCATATCCGCGTTGCTGTTCACAATTTCCGTCAGATGTCTGACGTTCGACGGTGGGGGTACTACTCCATGGGAATGACCATGACTACCTCCGTGCTCTAAAAAGAAAATGCCACTTAATAAACTTGTTAATAAAGTCAGCAAAACTTTGTCTCTTTCTAACACTGGCTGGATGACACGCAGTCTAAAATAAGGGGTTAAATTTTTAGATACTAAAACTTTGCACAAATGTTCATAGCGTAGATAGAAAACACTAAAGTAGGACTTCGCAAATTTTTTACCGAAACGAGAGATAAAAAATTTATAAAAGGGGTAGCGCAGACTGATTAATTTTAGCAAGTGCTGGTAAACGTTATACCACTAATACATCTTATATATGTATGATATTTATATCAAGATTTATACATGTTTGTGTAAATGTCACAACAACTGTTTTCACTATAACACATGACGCAAATACAACATTTTTTGTGGTATTTTGGTGAAATTGGAGGAGTTACGTGCAAAATAACATTTTGTATTATATCATATAATATTTTTATATTATGTATTATATATAAGTAGATACAACTTAGGATCAGCTCCCAATACCGCTAGATCTCAATAAAATTTGGTATAACACTCAATTTCAATCATAATATTTTAGCTCTACATAATTAGTTTGGGAAAATAAACTACGTATTGTAGGTATCTAAGCTATCGGTTCACTTCCCCATGTTGTTTACATGCATACTATTGAACCGGTTTATAGTTATTTATTATGGTGACACACTACGCCACTAAAATAATTGAGAATATAATTTGCGTGCTCTTCTCTATCTACCTAATGGAGGGAAAGGGATTGTTAGTAATGGAGACTGAAAATTCCATTGCTAGCAATATACCCAACCAGGTCGACCTCCTCGTGGTTCCCCCTGGAAACTATCATGATTAATTCCTGATGAATTCATCATGATGGGCTAACTGGCCTGATTTCATACTCATCGTTCACCCTTGACTGGTGCTCCGCCAGCGTAACCCGTTAGCGCAGGCGGGGTTATTATTCCATTTTCACCCATCAAAAAAAATCTTACCTACTCTCTAAAACTAGCTGTCTTTCTACAAACGGAAAAAGCAGGTAATTTTTTTTATTTCTATCCGAGTGAATTTGTTTCACGCAATTTTAATAGACTTGCGATTCCTCAATGTGAATATGGGTTTGGTAGTCTTTTTCGGCATTGATAACTTTGATATATACCAATATATGTATAATAGTTATTATTTGCAATAAAAAAAAATGGCGTGATTAGCTAAAAAAAATACGTTGATTAATCATGTTTTGACATTTGACGCCACATCTAGATATGTATGATCTAGATAAAAAAAATATGTTTAACGTGGTAACTATCTTTTATAAAAACCTAATTACCATTTGTATTACTCAGTTACACACAAGTTCATAGATACACAAACAATACAGATGAGTCTAATAGATAACATGCTGACTTACCATGGAATAGGAACAATCCCACAACGTTAAGCAGCAATCCGAGTGTACCAACAGCGACCAGTAACTGAGCGTCATGGATCGTCTCGATCTCAATAAATCGCTTCACAGCCTCCACTGTTATGCTGAAGCACAGCGCGACCAGGAATACGGCGTTGACGAGGGCACCGAGTACTTCGGCGCGCGCCCATCCAAATGTATTCTTTGACCATTTCTTTGGTGACATCTAAGACAATGGGAATACAGGTCATGATTTTGTTCTACGATACAGGTGGCGTACCTAATATTTTAGAACTGACATAAAAAACAAACGGTTCTCAAATCTCTCTTTATTACCTTTCACAGGAATAGAGGCAATGATATTCGGGTGGTATGCTAGTTTACATGAGTGCGTTATAGTAAATAACGCTCTCTACAAAACTTTGACAATTTCTGTCTTTGCAGAACCTTTTTCAAAATGGTCTTGTAACTGGTGACTATTATTATACAAACCACTTATTTAAAAAAAAAAACATAAATACTATAAACGTTTTCAATAATTGCTTAATTATAGGAGTGCTGTAGAGAGCCATGAATACAGTATAAATGTAGTAATGCATAGTAATTGATATAGAACCATTGAAAGAGTAAAATATTATGGAAAAGGGATCAATTGCGAGAAATCCTCAGGTCAACTAAGAACCTAATGGCAAACCAATAAAAAAATAATGAAATTGAATCTCAAATAGCTAAAATATCATGTATCATAAATATATTTTATTTTATATTCTTCTATAGACTAATAAATAAATTTTATCTTTAGAACTTTTAGAATTAGATTGAAAATAAAGTACAAGGTTGAATATAGGTATACTATTAAAATGAGTAATACACACTAGTAGGTAGTAATAGCCACTTCATAGAATTCTTTATGATGTCATATTATGGCCATGAATTTATTGGTATTTTTACAAGAAATATAAAAAAAAAATCAATCAAACTTAAGTATCAATGTTGGTAATATAAAGTTTTTAATTTATTTTTTTTTTTTACACAAGCAAACAATGACTAATTGTAATAAAAAGAATATTCAAAATTGGTTCAAACATGAGCTTCCATTTAAGCATAATACTAAGATTGTAATATAGTATCAGTTATTTTAATCATGGCGCAATATATTATTTGAATAAGGAACTCATTAACCCACATAAACCTTACTTGAATACCTTATAAATTAAATAACATTTTTACATTTTGTGCCAGTAACATTTAGGTAACATTTTAAGGCTTTTAGCCTTAAGCTAGCATATTTATAATCTCAAAATTATTATTTTCATGAAGTAATAAAAGGAAAGGAAATATTGTACTATAAAAAAGTGCCCGAAATATAATTGTTGCTGGTGACATAATTAACAAATCCTTATATTACTTGTATTTTTTTCAATTTAATATCATTGTGATTGATATATCTATTGTTAACATTGTGTTTGTGTAAGATATTTCTTTAGTAAGCATACTATTCTCTCATTGAAGCAGTTTTCCTAAGGGAACCTCTGGGGCAGCTACAATGGTTTATACATAATTAAAAACTTAACACACCCATAAAAGTAAATTTGTGTATTTATAATATTACAATTTACAGGGTATAGAGGAATAACACCTATTCTGAGAACTCCCTCAGGAATTTCAATGCATTGGGGACTATCATGAGTGAAACAGTATACTCTGATATGTCCATGGTACTGCTAATGTCTATAGGCGAATTACTATTATTTATAATTCAGAACTATCAAATTAATTCTGTATTATATTTAGCTTATTGATCTTAACATATTGTATTGATATGATGATTATTGACATTTGGTGGAATTTAGAATTTATAAATTAGAAGTAGTACAAGTATGTTCCGACTTATAAAGATGATCTCAATATAGATTATTACTAAAGAAAATACTGATAAGATGTTGCCAATAGCAATAGATTATGATGGCTTTATCTTAAAGATTATTCAATAAGACAAAATTCTTGTTTTTAATTTCAATTTCTAAAATTAGCATCTATTTATCTAATCAGCCTACATCCATCTAATACTGATCATAGAACTCCTTTTTGTCAATTGTAACCATTCTGTGCTTTTCCATTATCTGCATTATGTCATCCAACCATTGGGTTTGTGAATGATCAACTATTTTCTACTCTTGACCATCATTTTCATACTTGATGTCTATCAAAATTAGAATAAAACTGATAGCCCTCCTGATGAAAAATGGTAACCATCACTTATAAATATGAATAGAACCATGTATATCACAGAATAAGCTGTTAAGATTTAAATTGAGTCAATTATAAGGTGTTTCATGAAAGTACTGTTGGATAAACTAAATAAACATAATTTCTTTTAATAAGAAATTTAGTACACATTGGTCCTTAGAATAAAGATTATTCTATGATATGAAAATAAAATTTTAATGTCAAAGATAAGATTCGAGAGAGCCACAGAATTGACTCGAATGAAAGACTATTAACCACAACTACTTACTTTAACTGATAAAAATGCAATAACAAGTGCTGCTACATCACTCAACATGTGAAATGAATCGGCAACTAGTGCCATGGAGTTGGTAACATAACCAACAATTAGCTCCACAAAAAAGAAGCCGCCTGTGAGCCAGAGCATAGATAGTAGCCGACATTTCTTCCCCGTGAACCTTCCCATTGTATCTGTAAATAAATATGGCTTTTAATTCAACTTAGCAACTATTTATTATATGAGATGATGTAATGTTACAGTAATAATAAAGACGAAAAATTCATAGATTGTTTAAAAAATAAATTTGCAGTAGACAAGTTTTTTTTTACTAAATTATAGAGGAAGACAGATATATATTTTCTTTAATAACAAGAAATTTATTACATACTTTTAGATGTCCGTTTAAAATTTGAATGATATGAACTTTCTGCCTAATTTCTTATACACTAATGGCAAATAAATATTATCACTAAGTACTGCTATGCATAATAAATTTTATGAAACCTTAATCAGATCAATACATCATAAACCAATTCATTGTAACATGTACTTTAAAATCATTACTTAATTTTTTTTACATTATGAATTCTAAAGTACAAATAATAAGACACAGGATTAAATATATAATTTTTAAATCCAAGTATTCTAATCCAAGCAATTCTAACACAATTGAGTAACTAAAGTACCTAAATATAATTATTATTTTCTTACATTTTATAAGATTCCCAAATTTAAATAGGAGGGTAACGGCAACTAATACCCACAAGGAAGTAGGTATGTCACAAAATATGCACACTCATTTCACAACAATAGGTTATTGCTCCAATACAATATCGATTCAACACTTCTCAGCTAGGCACAAACATAGAGCACTTCCAATAGTTAGAAAAGTAAACAATTAACACTGGCACGTAATTCAAAAACAAATCCTTTATTCTCTTGATCGTATATAATAGTAACATAACAACAATACAATGGAAAAGAAAATCTAGTGAAAGTTAAAGCAATTTGCAGGTAGAGTGCAAAATTTTGTTAGAAATTTATAGAAATTTAATTATAAAGTACAGAAATAAAGAAACTTCCGTGCGCTTAGCGCACTCTTAAAATAATAATTTACTATTCGTTTTATGCAATACGACTCGTGAATTCGTGACGAAACAAATTTCAAGTCTCAATAATCCCAAAGAAATCTCTGGACAAAATGTCAAATTGTCATTTTGCTGTCACTGACAGTCACTGTTTTTTTTTTTTAGTACGTTTGTTCCGTTTGGAACAGGCTAAGGTCGGAGACCATGCTGCCTAGTCTTCAAAAAGATAATTTGTCTGGAATTTTATTTTTCTAATGTCGCTTCAATTATTGTCATAATCTTCAATATTTCATTTGTCAAATCCGGTAAGTACATTTTCATAAATATCTTTTCTTGAGTTTTCTTAAACCAGTGGATTTATCAAATTAAAAATAAATAATTATAAAAAATCATTGTCTTGCAATTCAATAAAAGTATTCTTATAGCTCCTTGAATGTTGTAGTAATATAAGTGAAAATAGCTTTGAAACAAGAAGGAAATCTTAAGAGAAGCGGGATTGAGTGCGGGATATTTTCGGGTTTTTTGAAGATAATCCTAAGTTCGTCAAACATAATGTGTCTTTGAATGACAAATTCAGAGCAATCAAAAAAAAGGTGATGTAGAGATTGGGCTGTATTTGAGTTACACCATGTGCATGATGGGGAAGCGATCATGCCCATTCGGTGCAGGTGTTCGTTGAAATGTCCGTGGCCGATTCGTAATCTACAAATATTGGTGTAAAATTTTCTGTTTGTGTCCTTTCCTTTGCAGAACCACGGTTTTCCAATACGCCAATTAATTTTGCGGTACCATTTGCCTTTAGTCTGTAATATTTGAGTCCAATGCTCCTCCCATTTAGTTGTAACGATTTTATGTATTCCAATACTACAATCTGAGTAACAAAGGGGTAAATCTTGAACACGAGCAGCACTTGAATTAATAATTTTAGCCAAAGTGTCTACTTGTTCATTCCCAAACACTCCAATATGTGAAGGGGTCCAGATGAAGATAATATCTTTTCCATATATAGTACAGAGATGATAATATTTATTACGAATTTCTTGAATTAAGTAGTTTGATGATGAAATGAATGTGTTATTTTTTAATGCCATAAGAACACTCATACTATCTGTAATTATAATCCATTTCGAATATAGTACCTGTTTTTCTATGTATTCTAATGCTAAAAATATAGCTTTTGCTTCTGCTGTGTAAATACTAGCCAAAGTTGAAATTTTATAACCGTGACCAAATCTATTTGACAAATCGTAAAAAGCCACTGAAGTGCTAAGTGCATTTTTGGAACCATCTGTATATATCTGCCTGTAGTCAATAAATTCTGATAAAGTCTCATACATATCGTGCTTTTCTTTTATGTCTTTACGTATAACAATTTTGATCTTACAGAACTTACTCTCATAAAGGCCATTATAACAAGGAAGTATCTTACTACTATAGATGTTATATTCATCTCGTAAATTCAAATCATTGACAATAGTTTTATTCAAAAACATAGAAATGGGGCAATTTAATAATTTGAGTATGAGTGGGTTATTGGAAACTGAAAAAACTTTGAAGAGAAATTTGAGTTTTAGGTATTCGAAACGAAGAAGGATAGGAGGCAAATTACATTCTACTTGCATTGAGATGATTGGAGAAGTATACATAGCACCTAAAATAAGTCTTAAATTCATATTTTGAATTTTTTCGAGTTTTTCTACTAATTTATGTTCTGAGGCATAACAAAAGAAAGCGTAATCAAAATTACTTCTAACAAGAGATTTGTAAAGTAAAAGGATAATTTTAGGATCAGCTCCCCAGTTACGACCAATTACAGATCTTATTATATTAGTGGCTCTTAAAGCACGATCTACTAAGCAATCAACGTATAGATCCCATTTTAAATTTTGATGAAAAATTACCCCCAGAAATTTAACGCTACAGTCTGTTGGAAGAGTTTGATTATTATATATAATATTCATTAATGGAACATATTTATGAACTTGATGAAAAACAACTACTTTACTTTTGGTTAAACTAATATCGAGGGAAAGAAGAGAAAAATATTTCTCAAGTCTTTTTAATGACTCATTTAACACTAATTGCATATCAATAATATTCTTTCCTTTTATATAAATTAATAAATCATCGGCAAATTGCAAGTTGTTCACACTGTTTCCTAAAACTGAATTAAGTTTATAGATATATAAAATATATAGTAGCGGGCTTAAAATACCACCTTGACATACTCCTTTAGAGCTTAACCTAGGTCCTATTAATTTACTATTTACTTTAACATACACTTCTCTATTACTAAGAAAATTATAAATCCATTCGATAAGTTTCATTGGAAGAAATGAGGATAGAATCAAAGATAGAACTGTTAAATTTACATTGTTAAAAGCTCCTACGACATCTAAAAAAACAGATAGAACATATTCATCGTTATTCAAAGCAGTACTAAGGTCGACATAGAAGTTCGCTAAACTTTCGCGCGCTGAATATCCACGGCGAAAACCAAATTGATTCGATGGTAATATACTATTACTTTCAATAAAGAACTCTAAACGCTGTTTAATTAATTGTTCGAATAATTTGCCTGCACAGGACGTCAATGTTATAGGTCTATAGGAGTCGAAATTTGTAGGATCTTTACCGGGTTTAATTACTGGAATCAAACAATCCATTTTCCATTCTGGTGGGATAATACAGTCCTTCCATAAATCGTTAAAAATTTGTAAGAGTTTAGTAAGGTTTATTTTATTCAGCAATCGAAACATATTGTATGTTAAGCGATCAAGGCCACTAGCTGTATCTTTTCTAGATTTTACTGCACTGGATATTTCATCAATTGAGAATGGGTCAGTGAGAAATTTTGGGCATGAATTAACAGAATTAAACTGTTTGTCATCAAAAGGTGAGTGTACAAAATCAGGAGTATATTTGCGTAAAAAATCATTGACCCATGATATATCTTTAAAATGATTTTGACGATGTTTTGAATTTAGTTTTCTCATATTTTGCCAAACAGTGGAAATTGGTGTTAATCTATTAAATTTGGAACAAAATTCCTGCCACCCCTGTTGTCTTACTTGCTTAATTACTAACTTTTTAACAGCTTGAACTCTTTTAAAATTTATGTAATTATCGAGAGTTGGATTTTGTTTAAACCTAAGGTAAGCCGCTTTACTATCATTGACAGCTGTCGCACACCTGTTATTCCACCAAGGTACTGCAATATGTTTGTGCCTCTTTGAAGTATTTGCACCGCTATTTGATAAGTTCCTACGTGGAACGGAACGTTCCACAGCTGTCAAAATAATTTTACAGAACCTATTGTAATTGTTTAAGGGTTCATTGACATCATACTCGAAATCCAAAAGTAATTGATTAACAGTTTCAGAATAAAGATCCCAATTAACGAGACGTAGGTTTATACGATTTAACAAAAGTTTATTAACTTCATCTATAGGAGCATGTTGTTCACCTGACGGAGTTGATGAAGAGTTCTTTGTGTTTATTTTAGTAAAAGTCGGCAGGTGATAACTTCCTAACGGATCATCATGAACCGACCACTCGCATTTTAATGATATGGATGGGGATACCATAGTTAAATCAAGGCCATTGGGTCTCCAAATATGAGAGCCAACAGTAGTAACTTGCTTATCATTTAATAGTACCAAATTACATTCATCTAAACAATCAAGAATGTCTTTACCTCTTGTATTAGTGGAGGTACAACCCCACATAGTATGATGTGCATTTAAATCTCCAGATATGATAGTGGGTTTAGGAAGAGACTCCAAAAAGAACTTAAATTTGGCTTTAGTAAAACTAGGTGTACTATTGGTAGGACAGTAAATACTGGCAACTGAATACCAAGAATTATTAACTTCAATACTAATAGCTATAGTTTGCAAAGAATTGTCGAAAAAAGAGTGAAGTTTTTTATATCTAATACTATTATGTATAATAATCGCTACTCCATTGTGGTTATTACCACAATCATTTCGTTCTATACAATAATCTTTAATTTTTAATTTGTAATGTGGTTTTAGCCAAGTTTCTGAGATGAGAGCAATGTGAATATGATGTTCATTTAAAAATTGTGTAAAAATATGTCGATTGCTCAGTAGGCTCTGAGCGTTCCACTGTATGATAGTTAATTGGTCTCGATTGAATTTTGTGAAATAGGTCTATTACCAAAAGTATCATATAACACATTCAAAACACTTTTAGTGTTAATAGATGTGTTCTTTGTGTTATGTAGTGAAATAAGTTTGATTATGCTTTCTATTAAAAGTGATAAACTCTTGTTATCAGAATTTAGAATTGAAATTAGGTCTACATTTTTTTTAGGTTTGTTACCCAGTTTAGGAAATATTTCAGTGCTAAGTATATCTCCAAAAGAAGCAGGTCTGAATTTAGATCTATTTTCAGCAATTTTCTTTTGTTTAACAGGGCATTGCGGTGATACACTTGTGTGATTTCCATTGCAGTGTACACAAATAGCGTTTTCCATTCCAGTTGTACAAGTTTTATAATTATGCTCACCTTTGCAGATGCTGCAACGCTCAGAATTCTTACAGAATTTAGCTAAATGTCCATACCTCAAGCACCGGTAGCATTGTTTAACTGGTGGTATATATGGAGTGACATTGTGGCGCCAACCTCCAATATCCAGATATTCAGGTAATACAGATGCAGCAAAAGTAATTGTCACGGTTAGAGTTGGCTGTAACACATATCCATGAGTCAAGGTATTTTTTCTTAAAATTCTTTTAATAGCAATAATTTTCTTAGAACTCGATATCATAGTATATATTTTTTTATTAGATGTATTTGTAGGTACATTTCTAATAACGCCTGTAACTTCTGTTGAAGAAGCAGGAATACTGGCCTTAAAATGGTAGTCATTTAAAAAAGTTTTATTATTTAAAAAAGCATTGGCTAAGTCTGGCTTTTGAAAGTATACTCCGATTTTGAATTTATTTATAGATCTAAGATAAGTTACCCCTTTATTAAATCGTTTTAAACAGGAGGAGAGTGAGAGCAAGTCTCTGGATCCAATGGTTTTCTGACTATCTGAGGATTCTACAAAGACAACAAATTCTGTCCCAGGGGATTCCTCGGGATATCTTCTAATATAATCTGTGACGTAGTAAGGTTTATACTTATCGGCCTTATCAATTTCAGATTCTGAGTCAGTAGAAGTATCTTCCGAATATATATCCTTGTCATTACAAGGTTCATGGTCTACATCACCTGAATCGTCATCTTTTTTTTTCCTTTTTCTACAACTGCGCTTCCCCATGAATGCTAATTATATTACTGTCGCTGAATTTAGTGAAAATATAATATTTTATTCAATAATAAGAATTGATAGAGATAGTTTTAATAAATTAATAAAAAAAAATTTAAAAAACCCGCTTGTTCTTATTCGGGTTTCCCGCCTTTTTTCACCCGTAACTAGTTTCTATGACATTGACATAACTACTGTCATGCATGACTGTGTCATACAATAAAAACTTTCAAAAATTAATAGATCAAGATTATTTTCTTTATCGTTGTTAGGTTGTAGTTTCAATATCTAAATTGCAAATATATGTTAAAAAGATCATGATATACCATGTATTGTGTATGTGTGTACCTACTTTGCATAAAATAAGGCATTTTTGGATAATCATTTTTTTAGATAAATGAGATAGAGTTAAATATAATATTATATTTTATAGTTACTAATGGAGTATAACTTTGCTAGTAATGAATGGAGTTTTGCAAGAGACTATAATTATAAATTATTATTTTATTTTTAAGTAAATACTAATAAGATTATTACGTACAATATTACTAATCATATATTCCAGTAACAAGCACGGAATAAATGATCACTACGTTATAGTAAGAAGTTAAATATATTTCCTTTTTTTAATTAATTAAGTAATAGGTCTATAGCCATGTACGACCTTTTTCCTACAGCTAGTATTATTTTCTACAAGTTAACGTCCTCGTGGTTTTCTCTGGAAACAATTATTTTTGATACCAAATGAATTCATCATAATGGGCTAATTTACCATCTTTTTCAACTTCATTAATTACCTCTCATTTGGTACTCCGTTAGCGTATAGTTTTATGATAAATAGAGTCCGTGCTATTTGTTATGAAGATATTTGGAAAAAAAGATTGCCAATTGTCTAAAGAAAAAAAGCAATATTTTATTAAATATAGACATAGATGAAGGATAGTACCTGCATTTTTTTTTATCTAATAAGCATCAATTATAGAAAATAAATTGACAACTTCACACAGTGACTGTCAGAAAAAAAGGCGGGAAACTCGAATAAGAACAAGCGGGTTTTTTAAATTTTTTTTATTAATTTATTAAAACTATCTCTATCAATTCTTATTATTGAATAAAATATTATATTTTCACTAAATTCAGCGACAGTAATATAATTAGCATTCATGGGGAAGCGCAGTTGTAGAAAAAGGAAAAAAAAAAGATGACGATTCAGGTGATGTAGACCATGAACCTTGTAATGACAAGGATATATATTCGGAAGATACTTCTACTGACTCAGAATCTGAAATTGATAAGGCCGATAAGTATAAACCTTACTACGTCACAGATTATATTAGAAGATATCCCGAGGAATCCCCTGGGACAGAATTTGTTGTCTTTGTAGAATCCTCAGATAGTCAGAAAACCATTGGATCCAGAGACTTGCTCTCACTCTCCTCCTGTTTAAAACGATTTAATAAAGGGGTAACTTATCTTAGATCTATAAATAAATTCAAAATCGGAGTATACTTTCAAAAGCCAGACTTAGCCAATGCTTTTTTAAATAATAAAACTTTTTTAAATGACTACCATTTTAAGGCCAGTATTCCTGCTTCTTCAACAGAAGTTACAGGCGTTATTAGAAATGTACCTACAAATACATCTAATAAAAAAATATATACTATGATATCGAGTTCTAAGAAAATTATTGCTATTAAAAGAATTTTAAGAAAAAAATACCTTGACTCATGGATATGTGTTACAGCCAACTCTAACCGTGACAATTACTTTTGCTGCATCTGTATTACCTGAATATCTGGATATTGGAGGTTGGCGCCACAATGTCACTCCATATATACCACCAGTTAAACAATGCTACCGGTGCTTGAGGTATGGACATTTAGCTAAATTCTGTAAGAATTCTGAGCGTTGCAGCATCTGCAAAGGTGAGCATAATTATAAAACTTGTACAACTGGAATGGAAAACGCTATTTGTGTACACTGCAATGGAAATCACACAAGTGTATCACCGCAATGCCCTGTTAAACAAAAGAAAATTGCTGAAAATAGATCTAAATTCAGACCTGCTTCTTTTGGAGATATACTTAGCACTGAAATATTTCCTAAACTGGGTAACAAACCTAAAAAAAATGTAGACCTAATTTCAATTCTAAATTCTGATAACAAGAGTTTATCACTTTTAATAGAAAGCATAATCAAACTTATTTCACTACATAACACAAAGAACACATCTATTAACACTAAAAGTGTTTTGAATGTGTTATATGATACTTTTGGTAATAGACCTATTTCACAAAATTCAATCGAGACCAATTAACTATCATACAGTGGAACGCTCAGAGCCTACTGAGCAATCGACATATTTTTACACAATTTTTAAATGAACATCATATTCACATTGCTCTCATCTCAGAAACTTGGCTAAAACCACATTACAAATTAAAAATTAAAGATTATTGTATAGAACGAAATGATTGTGGTAATAACCACAATGGAGTAGCGATTATTATACATAATAGTATTAGATATAAAAAACTTCACTCTTTTTTCGACAATTCTTTGCAAACTATAGCTATTAGTATTGAAGTTAATAATTCTTGGTATTCAGTTGCCAGTATTTACTGTCCTACCAATAGTACACCTAGTTTTACTAAAGCCAAATTTAAGTTCTTTTTGGAGTCTCTTCCTAAACCCACTATCATATCTGGAGATTTAAATGCACATCATACTATGTGGGGTTGTACCTCCACTAATACAAGAGGTAAAGACATTCTTGATTGTTTAGATGAATGTAATTTGGTACTATTAAATGATAAGCAAGTTACTACTGTTGGCTCTCATATTTGGAGACCCAATGGCCTTGATTTAACTATGGTATCCCCATCCATATCATTAAAATGCGAGTGGTCGGTTCATGATGATCCGTTAGGAAGTTATCACCTGCCGACTTTTACTAAAATAAACACAAAGAACTCTTCATCAACTCCGTCAGGTGAACAACATGCTCCTATAGATGAAGTTAATAAACTTTTGTTAAATCGTATAAACCTACGTCTCGTTAATTGGGATCTTTATTCTGAAACTGTTAATCAATTACTTTTGGATTTCGAGTATGATGTCAATGAACCCTTAAACAATTACAATAGGTTCTGTAAAATTATTTTGACAGCTGTGGAACGTTCCGTTCCACGTAGGAACTTATCAAATAGCGGTGCAAATACTTCAAAGAGGCACAAACATATTGCAGTACCTTGGTGGAATAACAGGTGTGCGACAGCTGTCAATGATAGTAAAGCGGCTTACCTTAGGTTTAAACAAAATCCAACTCTCGATAATTACATAAATTTTAAAAGAGTTCAAGCTGTTAAAAAGTTAGTAATTAAGCAAGTAAGACAACAGGGGTGGCAGGAATTTTGTTCCAAATTTAATAGATTAACACCAATTTCCACTGTTTGGCAAAATATGAGAAAACTAAATTCAAAACATCGTCAAAATCATTTTAAAGATATATCATGGGTCAATGATTTTTTACGCAAATATACTCCTGATTTTGTACACTCACCTTTTGATGACAAACAGTTTAATTCTGTTAATTCATGCCCAAAATTTCTCACTGACCCATTCTCAATTGATGAAATATCCAGTGCAGTAAAATCTAGAAAAGATACAGCTAGTGGCCTTGATCGCTTAACATACAATATGTTTCGATTGCTGAATAAAATAAACCTTACTAAACTCTTACAAATTTTTAACGATTTATGGAAGGACTGTATTATCCCACCAGAATGGAAAATGGATTGTTTGATTCCAGTAATTAAACCCGGTAAAGATCCTACAAATTTCGACTCCTATAGACCTATAACATTGACGTCCTGTGCAGGCAAATTATTCGAACAATTAATTAAACAGCGTTTAGAGTTCTTTATTGAAAGTAATAGTATATTACCATCGAATCAATTTGGTTTTCGCCGTGGATATTCAGCGCGCGAAAGTTTAGCGAACTTCTATGTCGACCTTAGTACTGCTTTGAATAACGATGAATATGTTCTATCTGTTTTTTTAGATGTCGTAGGAGCTTTTAACAATGTAAATTTAACAGTTCTATCTTTGATTCTATCCTCATTTCTTCCAATGAAACTTATCGAATGGATTTATAATTTTCTTAGTAATAGAGAAGTGTATGTTAAAGTAAATAGTAAATTAATAGGACCTAGGTTAAGCTCTAAAGGAGTATGTCAAGGTGGTATTTTAAGCCCGCTACTATATATTTTATATATCTATAAACTTAATTCAGTTTTAGGAAACAGTGTGAACAACTTGCAATTTGCCGATGATTTATTAATTTATATAAAAGGAAAGAATATTATTGATATGCAATTAGTGTTAAATGAGTCATTAAAAAGACTTGAGAAATATTTTTCTCTTCTTTCCCTCGATATTAGTTTAACCAAAAGTAAAGTAGTTGTTTTTCATCAAGTTCATAAATATGTTCCATTAATGAATATTATATATAATAATCAAACTCTTCCAACAGACTGTAGCGTTAAATTTCTGGGGGTAATTTTTCATCAAAATTTAAAATGGGATCTATACGTTGATTGCTTAGTAGATCGTGCTTTAAGAGCCACTAATATAATAAGATCTGTAATTGGTCGTAACTGGGGAGCTGATCCTAAAATTATCCTTTTACTTTACAAATCTCTTGTTAGAAGTAATTTTGATTACGCTTTCTTTTGTTATGCCTCAGAACATAAATTAGTAGAAAAACTCGAAAAAATTCAAAATATGAATTTAAGACTTATTTTAGGTGCTATGTATACTTCTCCAATCATCTCAATGCAAGTAGAATGTAATTTGCCTCCTATCCTTCTTCGTTTCGAATACCTAAAACTCAAATTTCTCTTCAAAGTTTTTTCAGTTTCCAATAACCCACTCATACTCAAATTATTAAATTGCCCCATTTCTATGTTTTTGAATAAAACTATTGTCAATGATTTGAATTTACGAGATGAATATAACATCTATAGTAGTAAGATACTTCCTTGTTATAATGGCCTTTATGAGAGTAAGTTCTGTAAGATCAAAATTGTTATACGTAAAGACATAAAAGAAAAGCACGATATGTATGAGACTTTATCAGAATTTATTGACTACAGGCAGATATATACAGATGGTTCCAAAAATGCACTTAGCACTTCAGTGGCTTTTTACGATTTGTCAAATAGATTTGGTCACGGTTATAAAATTTCAACTTTGGCTAGTATTTACACAGCAGAAGCAAAAGCTATATTTTTAGCATTAGAATACATAGAAAAACAGGTACTATATTCGAAATGGATTATAATTACAGATAGTATGAGTGTTCTTATGGCATTAAAAAATAACACATTCATTTCATCATCAAACTACTTAATTCAAGAAATTCGTAATAAATATTATCATCTCTGTACTATATATGGAAAAGATATTATCTTCATCTGGACCCCTTCACATATTGGAGTGTTTGGGAATGAACAAGTAGACACTTTGGCTAAAATTATTAATTCAAGTGCTGCTCGTGTTCAAGATTTACCCCTTTGTTACTCAGATTGTAGTATTGGAATACATAAAATCGTTACAACTAAATGGGAGGAGCATTGGACTCAAATATTACAGACTAAAGGCAAATGGTACCGCAAAATTAATTGGCGTATTGGAAAACCGTGGTTCTGCAAAGGAAAGGACACAAACAGAAAATTTTACACCAATATTTGTAGATTACGAATCGGCCACGGACATTTCAACGAACACCTGCACCGAATGGGCATGATCGCTTCCCCATCATGCACATGGTGTAACTCAAATACAGCCCAATCTCTACATCACCTTTTTTTTTGATTGCTCTGAATTTGTCATTCAAAGACACATTATGTTTGACGAACTTAGGATTATCTTCAAAAAACCCGAAAATATCCCGCACTCAATCCCGCTTCTCTTAAGATTTCCTTCTTGTTTCAAAGCTATTTTCACTTATATTACTACAACATTCAAGGAGCTATAAGAATACTTTTATTGAATTGCAAGACAATGATTTTTTATAATTATTTATTTTTAATTTGATAAATCCACTGGTTTAAGAAAACTCAAGAAAAGATATTTATGAAAATGTACTTACCGGATTTGACAAATGAAATATTGAAGATTATGACAATAATTGAAGCGACATTAGAAAAATAAAATTCCAGACAAATTATCTTTTTGAAGACTAGGCAGCATGGTCTCCGACCTTAGCCTGTTCCAAACGGAACAAACGTACTAAAAAAAAAAAAAACTAGTTACGGTTTCAATTTGTATGTTTCTTTTATTACTTTATTAGTTAATTTAATATTTTGTATTATTACCTAATGATTTGAAAAACGCATAAAGAAGATTGACATATTAAAAATGTCAACAAAATTTATTGGAAAAACTTGTGGTTTTGTAGGTTACGCATTACAATATGCTTGCATTACCCACTGCACATTTGAATATGTAGGGGATTTGGTTGTGGTGAGTTATAATTAATAATTTTTTGATTAGAAAACAAAAATAAGTTCAACAAATAAATATATGTTTGACAAGACAAAAACTCCGACAGATGATGATAGAAAATAGATTGTGAAACTTGTTAACCTGGTAGGTATGTTAATACGGATAAATACAGGCAGTCCTGAGGGTACTTAATTTATTAAGTCAATGTGCCCATGTCTGTAGGCGTTGATTACCATTTCCCATCAGGTGTCCCATTAAATTGTTTAATACTTTTTTGGATAAATAAATTGTATCTTACTGAATATTTTTACAATATTTCAGGTTCCAAGGGTTAGGTCTATCTACCTACAATAAGTAATAGTTTTTCATTCTCATGTTTCAAATATTACACAAGATGTACATACAGCTTATGTGTGTCTATTACTCAATTATTAAAAGTTTATTGACTATAAAATATTGCAATTAATTTATATAACAATCCTGGACTAAATACAAGATTGCTTAAAATCCATGTTGTTACTGTTTTTAGTAGGTATTAATTAAAAGTAAATTTAAGGTCATCATATATAATTCTTAATAATGTACAATAGAATATTGTCTTTAAAAATATCTAATTGTTTTAAATAAATTAAAAAATAATCTTAATTTTTTTTAAACTACATTAACCTGAGTGATGGCAATATACTCCCTCTTCTGCCACATTGGTTTAATATGCTTCAAAGAGTGTAGGCATGTTGAATGTAATTTTCACTATAATGACAAATGTCACTGTCTACCTTATTATAGATAATAGTCATGAACATATTTATACTGTTATTATTTATAATATTATTAAATGGTTCTGGATCTTTACTATTTTTTTATAGGAAAACTTTATAGCTGTTGTTTTTCCTTCAATAAAAAATAAAATAAATATTGTTGACAGTTCAAATAATATTTATTTGTTACAGTGTTCTGGTCCATCTATGGAGCCAACATTGGAGTCAAACAATATACTTCTTACAGAACATATATCTCCTAAACTACAGCGGTTACGGCGTGGTGATATTGTAATCTCTAAAAGTCCTAATAATCCAAAGCAAAATATATGTAAAAGAATTGTAGGAATGCCTGGGGATAAAGTCCGTGGACATTTTCCTAAACGTAGTCAAATTGTGCCAAGAGGACATGTGTGGTTAGAAGGTGACAATTCTAGTAACTCAGCAGATTCTAGAATCTATGGACCTGTACCACAGGGTTTAATACGTAGTAGAGTTGTCTGTCGTGTTTGGCCTTTAGATAAAATTACGTCATTGACCGATTATTGAAATTTTATTGTTTTCAATAATAGTTTGTGAATATTTAAAAATATATTGTAAATAAAACATGTTAGTTAATTATACAATAAATTTAATTTAATCTGATTCTGTATTTGGGTTAATTTCAATTGTTGATACTGATTCTGGCTCCATTACAAATGTTATGTAACTTAGTCTAGTAATAAATATGTGTACAGTCCGTTGACTTTTACGTCTGAAAAAAAAAACAAGAAAATTATTATAATATTGATAGAGGTATTTGAATTATGCTTATAATAAGAAAAGATAGTCATACATATGTGTTGTCTGTAATTTGAGAGAAAATTAATAATAATAATCTTTTTTTTTCTATAACACATATACATAAGCTATGTGTTGATATTATTATAATATTTAATAATCCATTGGGCTCTAGATACTGTACTGACAAAATATGAATCACTTTCTTTTTTAAATATGCATAGGTAAATGTTAAGCTATATTTAGATTAGTGTAAATAACCGTTATAATAAATAGGACCATGACTTACCTGTTATGCATTACTACTACAATGGTTCCTTCAGGCGTCAGCACTGCAACATTTTCAAGTTTGAACAAACTCCAACGTTCCACTCCTATTCTCCTTGAGCGCCTTGGGATGAATTTGGAAAAGTGACCCACAGCATAATACATAGGTTGCTTTACAAACTCATCTTCTTCTGGGTACACCAGAATTGGAGAGTCCACAAAGTTGGAAGCCCAGTTTGGACCACCGTTAGAGTCCAAGCAAAGATTCCAGTCAATCCAACCAACAACGAATCTATTTAAATCCTGAAAATATTATTGAATTATTATTTTTTTATATCTGTAATGATACGTGTTAGGCTTAATGACATACGATCTAAACGTATCATTTGACTCTAAAAATATAAAGATATTGTGTATTGATCCTTATTTAAATAATTTTATTGAACAAGTTTTGTATCAGGCTCTTTTTAATATATATATATATATATATATATATATATATATATATATATATATATATATATATATATATATATATATATATATATATATATATATATATATATATATACATATATACATACATATATATATATATACATATACACACACATACATATCACTCCTTCCTGTTACAAATGTCTGTACTCATACAGGATATTCCAACATAGTGTCAATATTATTCTATTATTTTTGTTTTCGCGTTTTTTTCGAATCGAGGGAATTTAGCAAAATTGTTCATCACGACGAAATGATATAATGAAAAAGATTATAACACAGAGAGAGTACTTGTACTTATATAGGTGCAACAAAATAACAGAGCTGTAAGAAATAAAATGAACGATTTTTATATCGGGAAGACCTCAAGAAAAAATAAGGTCATGAATACTGCATGTCTGAAGAAATTTAGTAATTAATAAATATACAAATAATTTCAAATCCAGGTAGTATTATATTTTGTCGTATATGACGCAAAATTTTAATTAATCAGATAATAATAAATGGTGGTGTTATCTTGCGGAAGTCCATATCACAGCTTATTTGATTAGAATTATTTTGTTTAAGATTGATCAGTTACCAAACAAGATTGAACACTACCAAATAATAATTGGTCAATCTCCGAGTGTTGGCAGTCGTACACATAGTATTGTTAGCGGAATTAAACAAAATAACTGTAATCAAATAAAGGTATTAAATTTAGTATGACACTTTTCATACTCGTAAATAAAAATTAATTTGTGTACGATAGTAGTTCCTAATTATCTTGTAATATTTTATTATCTAATTAAGCCTTATGGGGGGAAAGGGATTGTTAGTAATGGAGACTGAGAATCCCATTGCTAGCAATATATCCAACCAGGTCGACCTCCTCGCGGTTCCCCCTGGAAACTATCATGGTTAATTCCTGATGAATTCATCATGATGGGCTAACTGGCCTGTTTTCATTCTCATCTATCACCCTTCACTGGTGCTCCGTCAGCGTATTCCGTTAGTGCAGGCGGGGTTACCATACCATTTTCACCCATCAAAAAAAAAAAATTAGCCTTATATCAGCAGAAAACTGATGAATGCATACATTATAATTGTAGTCGATTTATGCTAAGTATTACGTAGTTTTATAATCAGATAATAATTTTTGTAATACCTACTCGATGACTCAATAAAAATTATTAATATATTTTATACTAGGTGTCGGCATGGGCAGATAGAATTTTCGAAAATAATATATTTCTCGTTGCTTTTGGACATTTATATAGGTGAAAGATTTTTTGAAATCGGTTAAGTAGTTTTTTTAATTTATTAACACAAAGAAATATTTCCTGTTTTTATATTAGTGTGAAATTGGTTGCCTGTTTCTTTTCATCCAGTCTGTAAAGGGGTCGCCAGTATGTGAAGGGTTCGTTGAATAGAACGATAAAATAGAAAATACTGAATAAAGATATATTTTCCCTAGTACAATAATAGTGATATTTAAAAATGACGTTCTCTAACAAGAAAATATTATTTAACAGAAAAGAAAAATAAATAATTGTATTTTTAAAAGTAATATAAATAAAATCTCAATAACTAGTATATCATCATCACCATCTCGGCCATTATCTGTCCATTGCTGGATATCGGCCTTCCCATATACTGCCATAAGAAACGGCCCTGAGCCACCTGTATCTATTGACTCCTTGCAATCCATTTGAGGTCGTCACTCTATCTAGTCGGGGGTTGTCCTACATTCAAGGACCTTTCTTCCCTATCGGTTGTTGGTTCCTCGAGCTTATATGTATATAGATAATTATGGGTAGATATAAAACATGTCCAAATATCAATGTTTCTATACGACATACGTACCTCAATAATACTGGATATATATCTCTTTGCACGTCGCCATGATCCAATTGCGACTTTCTCCCTATTCCAGGGCATCGAACCTGTTTACATGGAAAATTGCATAAATGCCTGATTAATCAAAACAGAACAGATATAATATATATTGTGTTGTAATTTTTTTATATAAAATTAGTGTATAAAAGTCATGTGCTTGGCTACCTGTTCCACTTATGTTTCTGCAGTACTTGCGTTCAGCTATACTTGCATGGCTGTTTCGTTTTAAATGTGGAACATGGCAGTGAAATTAGAGAGTATGGAGAGATAACACCTTAGCCCTTAAGAATGACACAGGATGAGTGACATAGTAGTGTTCTTGCCTACATGACCGTTACCACTTTTCATTAGGGAGCAGACACACTACAGTTGCCATTCTTTTGCCAAAAAAAAAATATATAGAGAGAGAGATGCTTATGTGTCTGGATTAATAATATTAAAAGGATAGATTGGCTTTGTTGTTTGTAATAAATAAACTCAAAAAAAAAAACTATATCAAAATAAAAATAATAAATCAATATTAATAAATAAAATAAATAATAAAGGTTGTCTGGAATAAATCGCTTTAGTAAAAAGACCGCATTTTATACTTTATAAGTGTAATATCTAGGTATATTTTTTCTTGTATTATTTTTAAGGTGGTATAAAAAAGAGATAATAAATCGCTTTAGAAAGCTACAGCTTACTATAGGTAAAAGAATTTTTACAGCCATGTTACTAGCTAATAATCTATTATTAGTCAATAACATGGGCTGTATTATAAATAATTTATCATTCGTTGGGTCTCTGGTCCTTATTCTATAAACGTACCTTCACTTGCTTCCGTCGAGAGCAAGATTTTATTAGGATAGCGTTGTTGAATCCTCGATAAAACCAATGATGGTACAAAGTTACCGTAGTAATGTATGGCGATACCATCAATAAAATCAATAGACCGTGGGTCTTCTCTTTCCATCTGCAATTTTAAAGGTCTGTGTAAGTATATTTTTGACCTCTTACAGGTTTTGTTTAATGGGTGAAATGGTAACCCACCTGGCCCATCGATATACGCTGGCAGAGTATCAATGATAGATGATTGGTGAGGATGAAGACAAGTCAGTTAGCCCATCGTGAAGAATTCAACAAGAATTAACTACGATGGTTTCCAAGGGGAACCGCGTGGAGGTCGACCTGCTTATATTGCTAGCAATGGGGCTATTAGAGCTAATGGGCTAAATTTTAGGCCATTACTAACAATCCCTTTACCCCCACCTCATACAGGTTGATGTAGTGTAAGGCGACCTCCAGTAGATAGTTCAACAATTTTTTTATGTATTGCGGACAGAAGATAAACGCATATTTGTTGACAATCTTTATGCTAGTCTGTGGGAGAGGCTCATGTGGAAATCGAACAATTATCTAAAATGATGTTGGTAAATACTTTTAGATACCGCACTAAGTATATAATGTGGACATCCTTCTATATATTTATAGGTGCTTATATTATTTACTTAATGCGTGCAAGTCGCTGAATTGTCTTTAATTATATAAAATTAGGATTAACAGTCGTATTTACTGACTTAATTTTGATTTTATTATTATCGAGTGTACTTTGCCTTTTAAGGACTTAAAATATATTATGATAAGTATATCTTTCTATATGTACATTGATGTATAAAAAACCTTAGATACACAATTAAAGACAAAAAAACGGCACTGTAAATAGAGATTACTACATTTAGATTTTTTACTACAAATACGATACCTAAGTAATTGTAATTCTATTCATACTTAGTCCAATGATAACTATTTATATTTACAAATTAAAACCTTTAAGCATAACTTTTATATAGGATTGTGGATCTGTTTCTTGTATATCAATATATAATTTTACAGTTACTTATTAGTTTATTACTGTACTACCTACTATTACTTATAGTTGTTTAATGGATGATAATGGAATGGTAACCCCGCCTGCTTTAATGGTATTTGCTGGCGGAGCACCAGTGAGGGATCATAGGTGAGGATAAAAAGGCAGTTCAATTAGCCCATCGTGATGAATAGACATGAAATGCATCATGATAGGTTCCAGGAGGACCACGAGGAGGTCGGTTACGGGTATATTGCTAGCAATGGGACTGGTAGTCCAAATTACTAACAGTCCCTTCCCCCTAATGTTACTTATAGTTGTCTATTAGTTATATATACATTATTATTTTTATCTATGTTACTATTCTATATACAAAACTTACTCCTCTTAACCAAGCAGGTAAAACGTAACGTTGATCGTCAACAGCCAAAATCAATGTATCGGAGAAGCTTGAATTTCTTAATGTGGGACCTAGATTATTTGCCACCCAGCGCCCCTGTAATAAAATTAGAAACCATTAACGACTATGCCGTGTGGTCCTGGCATAGAATGAGCCACCCTGTCTTTTTCCATGAGTGTCGTAAGAGGCGAGGTAACTAGTGCTAAAACTTTCCTTATGGGGAATGTCTATGTTCAGCAATGGACAGTTAAAGGCTGATATAATAATAATAAAAAAAATACTTTTAACTAATTTATGTAATGTTTCAGCCGATATTTATGTACATTAAAAAAACATGAAAGTCGGTTTCGAAGTACCTAGACGATACTAAGACAAGTTCCATTAAAACAGAAGAAATAAAATAATCAACAGAATTGATATCGTGTAATATACAAAAAGTACAGTTTAATTCAGAACCTTCTTTTGAAATCTTATGAACTTTTGAATAATATTCTATATATAAAACTTATCCCCCAACTCTTTAACCAAGCAGGTAAAACTTTCTTGATCGTCAACAGCCAAAATCAATGTATCGGAGCCCAACATTGAATCGTCTCCAAACATGCTTCCGGACCTAGGTTATTTGCGATCTTACACTACTAACGTCCCTGTCAATAATCTCTTCTGAAACCATTAACGACTCATTTGAACTTGGCTGCATAGAATGAGTCTAAGACAGACTGTTCTTTTGTATGAGTGTCGTAATATTTATGTATGAATTATCGTGTATAAGTATATTAATATATAAAAATATGTATTATCGTGTACAAGTGATAAAATGTTCTATATGAATAAATAATTTTGATTTTTTGATGTCGCGTTTCTGGGCTTGGCTTCCGTATACGTTTAGCTATCGCCACGACTAGGTACTCCTTAAGTGATTACAGGAAGAGTATTTTGATAATACACGCGTCTTATGGAAGATTGGAAGAAGATTGTAATCTTTTGAGGATCTATACTAACCAGTTGTCCAGGTGTCCACCCTAATGAGTTGAAGTTTGCGACAGGTACAATCCCGTTTAGGGGTTCGTTAGTTGTTGTAATTGCCCATATCTTTACATGGGCTCTTGCATATGCCTCCATAAAGCTGTGAAATAAATTGTGTTTTATGGTTATTGTTGCAAAAGAAACATAATTAAAAAGCTTTAGTGGCGATGGTAGGCTCGCCTCTCAAACGATTTTAGATGACTATACACTATAATGAAAAATATATATGACAACTTGAAGTATTTGCGTTGCTTATACACTATGTTTTTTTTATTAGATACTTATTCTAAACCATTTTACTTATTTTTTAATCAACTTAAAATACTGCAAACAAGCTGGCGGTTCACCTGATGGAAAGTGGTAACCGTTGCCTATAGACATGAGCAGTAACCATAGACATAACAGAGTATCCTGTTTTGCCCGTTGCCATTCCTGAGGACTCAGCTTTACGGTTGAAACACGAATGGGACAGAGGTACCCAAGCAAATGGCTTTTATACAGTCTCCTTCTGGTGATTTATTACTATAGGATCTTTATTCTTTATTGTACACAAGACATACTGTTAATTACAATTCATTATAAACATAATGTACAAAGGCGAGCTTATCTGTAATAAGAGATCTTTATGATTTTGATATATAATTTGCATTACACTCACCGTATGTGATAATCAGCATAAGTCTGATAGAACTCGGGCTTTAGCTGACCGAATCCAGTGATTCTTTCATTGGACTTCATCCAAACTGGAGGTGACCAGGTGCTTGCTGTGATTTTCACCTCGTTGTTTGTCGCAGCTGCGGCAGCTTGACCTAATCTGATCAATGGGAGCTGAAATTGTTTTAAATTATAATTTTAGTTGGAATATCTGGAGATCTTGTAACTACAGATGATAATAATAGTGAATATAGTCAATAAATATTTATACTATATCTATATATTTTTTAATATATTCATATGTTTCAATAATAAAAGATTTCATCTGAACGATTTCTTTCTGATGAAATAAATAAGTTCTGATAAAATACGCGGCAGTTTCTAAATTAGACTATATTATTAAATTTATGTTAAAATCCATTTACACATTATGGCAACGTTAAAGACAGATTAATTTTATAACCCTTTCTTTTTGTTTTCCGTAGTCGAAAAACAGTAATTGGTTTCCAAAATAAATGAAAATATAATTGACAAAGTAAAAATAAAGGAAAGAGTATAATAACTTTATTATAAAATGCTATAATTATAGCTACTAGTACTTCAGTTTTAATGAAACTAACCTTATAAAATAAGTCCTCTTCTGAAAGAGTAAAGTTAGTAAGTGCCACATCATTCCAAGGTAACTCATTGTAGGCATATGGGTGTGTCGAGAAGTCTGAACCACCGATAGGAACACGGATCATATTATATTCAATACCCTTGTTGCTAAAATATGTACTGTAAAAAAAAACCAAAAGATTATCTATGATACCGACTCAAAAACATACTTAGGACTTTTTTTTGATGGGTAAAAATGGTATGGCAACTCCGCCTGCGCTAACGGGATGTGCTGGCGGAGCACCAGTGAAGGGTGATAGATGAGAATGAAAACAGGCCAGTTAGTCCATCATGATGAATTCATCAGGAATTAACCATGATAGTTTCCAGGGAGAACCGCAAGGAGGTCGACCTGGTTGGGTATATTGCTAGCAATGGGATTCTCAGTCTCTATTACTAACAATCCCTTTCCCCCCATACTTAGGACTTAGCTACAACTAGTTTTAATCCTAAGTTTTAATCATAAGTACATTATTTATTTGTTTATTTCATCAACTGAGTGAACTTTACAGTCTCCCAATATGCTTATCCAAGAAATTATGTATGACTGGTCAATGATACAGTGTACCTATACTTACTCGATAAATTGCCTTTGGGCGCCATCGGACAGTTTACGCCAGTTGATAGCAGCAGCGTCCGTCACAGATCCACCAAAACCTTCAATTTCTTGCCTGTATATAATGGTATACACTCTTATGACGACTCGTTTCCAAAGCGGATCTGTACCAAGTAAATAATCAAATTGTATAATAATAACATTTTATATATGTTAGGTAAGTAGTAACTAGTTTTGGATGTAAATACAATAATTTGGAATTTTGTTCCGCGATACTGACAAAATAACTTAACAAATGCTCCTAACAATTATTCCGAACCGACGTAGATTCTTTTATATGCATGATGTCTAATGGATTAATGGAATAACTGTCCACTGCTGAACATAAGCCTCCCGTTGGGGGGTTATACTAATAATTGCCACGCTTGACAGGCAGATTGGCAACCGCAGTTAGGCTTTGGTGATGTTTTAAGAGGGATGCTGCTGCCCATCTATCGCCCTCCCTTAGTCGCCTCTTACGACACCCACGGGAAAGGAAGGTGTGCCCTATTTTATACCAGAACCGACACTATAGTATTAGCACAGTATAAGGGGGGGAAGGGATTCTTAGTAATGGAGACTGAGAATCCCATTGCTAGCAATATAGCCAACCAGGTCGACCTCCTCGCGGTTCCCCCTGGAAACTATCATGGTTAATTCCTGATGAATTCATCATGGGCTAACTGGCCTGTTTTCATTCTCATCGATCACCCTTTACTGGTGCCTCACCAGCGTATCCCGTTAGCGCAGGCGTGGTTACCACTCCATTTTCATCCAATAAAAAAGCACAGTACAAGTAATAGTACTAAAGCAGTATTAGTAAGAATTCTTCCATCTCCCTTCTATGCTGATATATTTTTTTTAGCCCCCCGTAGGAGTGCTGCTTGTTTCCGGATATTAATTTCCAGGTATTTTTAGCTACTTTTATTTTCTTCTAAGTTTTCCTCACTCTTTACTACTATGTTTCCTTCATTCCTCATTTTTCATTCCACTTTTTCCCATTTGTTGTAACGATCTGTGGATATTTATTGGGTGAAAATGGAATAGCAGTTCTACCTGCGCGCTAATAGTGCACGCTGGCGGGATACCGGTGAGGGATAATATTCGTAGGTGAGGATGTAAGCAGGTTGTTTAGCCTATTGCGATTAATTCAAGAATCAACCACGATGGTCTCCAGGTATATGGTTAGGGCTGCTAGACCCCATTACTAATAGGTCCTTTCCCACTTCTGAGTAGTTTAGTTTCTAATTAACTAAATATAGCTGAATTGTATGGTAGTTAGATACTAAAAGTAGAGAATACTTAGATATTATCACAGATAGATATTATATTAATATTGCTATTACGTACATATATAGGCAGGCTAAAAGGTAATATAAAGCAAATGGTTTCATATCTAATCAGATAAACACTGGAAAAATAAGTACTTACCCTGGAACTCGTCTGTAAAATTTGCTCCAAAATCAAAATTAAAATATTTTTCTTTCTCATCTTCGTCTGTATCTATCGATATGTCTATAGGGTCGATGTCTTCGACCGTTTCCGAGGTTCTATTTAATAAGCTTTGTATACTGCCGTAACTTTTTTCAAATCGTTTGCCATCCTGCAAGAGATAATTAATAAGCTAGTAAGAATACATGGATACCAACTAAATGGAAATTCATTTAGATTCATTTACATTTTTTTGTTCTTCTTAGCGAATCTATGGCAAAATAATAAACAAGATGTTTAATATTCACCTGGATCGCATTTACGTTGAAAATTAAGTATATATTTATAATAATACATTTTAATAAAAATTAATATTATTTTTTAAAATCAGTAACTATGTTTTGTCACCATGCTTGTGTATAACAAAGAATAGACAATAAAATAAGAAAAAAATACACAAATAATCGACTTACGTATATACGTATGATTCCAAAAATAAATTTACTCATTCGACTATAATAACTTATGTCTTTTTATGTAACTTAGAATGGCAAACAAGCTAACAGCCTAACTGATGGTAAGTGGTTATTATAGCCTATGGATATGAACAGTACCATAGACATAACAGAGTATACTGTATCGTCCATGATTCGTTCTCATGCATTGCTATTTATGAGGATTAAAGTGTTATGGAGTACCGCGGCAGTCTCTGGGATTAATTTTGATTTGTTAACCGTGTATTTTATCACCAGACATTTAGCCGGAATATTAAAATGACAACCAAAATTTTCGCTGTCGACCATCTACTCTTTCATTGATTAGCTTATCAAGGATTGCAGTTGTAAGCATATTTACATATATAATTTGGTGCAGTAGATTTTGCGTGTTGTCGGAAAAAACAAACAGACAGATGAAATTTCTAAAAATCATTGTTTTGGCATATATTGATCTAATGAAGTCTTGTATAATAATTTTATTCAAATATGCCCTACAAACACCGTCTAATTTATTATATAATAATTATTTTATTATATAATTAAGATATACATTAGAGGATGATACTGTGTAAAATTTGTATATGTGGGGCCTTCTGTCTCACTCGAGTTTGTTGTTGTTGTCAGTTCGAGTTCGACTGTCATGAAACAGTTCTTCTTCTTCTTCTTCTTTTCATTAATGGCAATCGGTCGCTATTTTTACGACCATTTCTGCCAGCGTCATGTATAGGAGAATATGAAACAGTTCTAGGCTATGTTTTGGTTTGAAAGGTGAGATATGTATTGTACAATAATTGTCTTTTTCTCAATGTCCTCTACCCAAAGGTTGTCTGGAAGAGATTGCTTAGCGATAAGGCCGCCTTTTGTATTACTTCTCGTTAATATTTACTGTATTTGTTATTTTTCTATTTACTTGGTGCAATAAAGTGTAAAATAAATAAATAAATATTGCAGTTAAATTATACAGTTATCATTATATCAACTGTTAACTGTCGGCTACTGAACATAGGTCTTCCATATCAAGTATCAATGTATCTCGCAACATTTCTCATTATAGTATGTGCGATAAAAATATTTTTAACTTACTTTGCTTGATGTGTACCTAACAAAACTTCTCGGAGCAGGGATTTCTCTTGTGATAGTGTCGCAGTAAGTAGCGTTACAAACGCATACTATTGACCGGCCTTCAATGCCTACATTGCGAGCAGCGCACGGTAGGTCTTCTGCAATTTGTAAAAAAAATAATAATAAAAAATAATATAATAACTAAGGAACGTATGAAATTTATAGCTTTATATATATATTTCGTATTTTCTTAGAAATATTTCCATTATCAAAGATAATTTCACTAATACAGTTTTCTTTGAAATTTGCACGGAATATTTAATTATAATTATCAATCATTTGATAATTAATTATTCTAGTAATAGGTTTTTATAACATTACTAGTGACTCGCATGGCTTCTCGCGGATATTCGGGCATATGTTCTTCAAATATAAATTTTAGAATACCTTTATCTCGTTAAAGAATTACAAAACAATGATTGTAAGTATATGCAAACCCGGACTATAGAATTTGAATGCTTAGATATTCACATCGTTCAATTTTATAGATTTGGCATTCTTTCTTTTTAAGCGTCATCTACCCTCTATTTTGGGGGGAAAGGGATTGACAGTTTGACGGCCCCATTGCTAGCAATATGCCTTATTAGGTCGACCTCCACGTGGTTCCCCCTTGAAACTATCGTAAACAATTCTTGTTGAATTCGTCACGATTGGCTAACTGACCTACTTCATCCTCACCTATCATCCTTCACTGGTGCCCCGCCGGTGTAAACCGATAGCGCGGGTGGGGCTACCATTCCATTATCATCCATTAAAAAAAATACCCTCTATTTTACCCCCCCTTGATTTATATTCTGTCGCTTTGGACATTAGTACCTACTCATCTAGCTTGAGATCCCATCACTGAATTGTACATAAGAAGAATAAACTTTCTTTTAAAGTTTTTTTTATATATTTTATATAACAATTAGTTCTTTAAAGATTTTTTTCAATGTCTGAAATGCATTAAGGATGTTACTGCTGTTGTAAATTTTTACAACTATGGTAATCATCAGATTTTCTTTTTTTTTTTTGATAGTCACATTTTAATTATAATATATATCATTTGTGTATAAATGGATTACGGGAATTTAAGGAATTTACTATGTTTATTATTTTTGATAAAAAAAAAAAAACCATCCGATATAAGTAAACCATATTATCTTATCTTTGTGATTAAAAATGTTACAAATTTCACTAGATGTAGAAATATTTAATGTCAATTTATTTCATATTTTAGGTACTTACCTGACTTTCCGAGAGAAACCAAGAAAAGCGCAAATGATATTATTGCAAGGACTCGTCCATTTTTGATTGTCGCCATCTTTAAATATAAAAGTAGTTTGTCTGTACTAAATTGTAATTCATCATTCATCATCATTTCAGCCATTATCCGTCCACTGCTAGACATAAGCCTCCCCCATAGACTGCCATAAAGAACGGTGTTAAACCACCTGCATCCACTGACTCCTTGCAATGTATTTCAGGTCGTCACTCCATCTAGTCGGGGGTCGTCCTACACTGCGTTTACCCGTCAGCACTCAAGTATTGCAGGCGTCCATAGGCTACAGTAACTATTAACCCTAAGACGGGCTGTATGCTTTTTTGTCACGTTTGTGGTATAAAAAAAAAGATATTACGGATTTAATTTAGCATATGAGTTTTGGTCACTAAACAAATCTTTTCATGTATCATATATATCACTAATTAGTCGCATAAGATTATGTTTACGACCATTCAAACCATCGTTACAAAATTATTATTGAACAAATATTATCGTAAGTAAAAAACTCATTAAAATCGATTCGCTTTTCGTCCGGTACTCCATATGCGTAGTTTTTGTGTAGGAAACCCATTGAAACGTACCACTTCTAGGTAGTATATTAGTAATGTAGACTACTAGTTGCTAGCAGTATACCCTGTCAGATCGAACTTCACGTGGTCCCACCTGGAAACCATCGTGCTGAATTCCAGGTGTATTCATCAGGATGCGCTGAATGATTTGCCTTTTCATTCTCACTTATCATCTTTCACTGGTGCACCGCCAGCGTATACCGCTAGCGCTGGCGGGGCTTCCATTATCATCTATTAAAAAAATACAGTCGAGCGATAGGCAGCGTTCTTCTTAAAACATTACCAAAGTCTAACTGCGGTTGTCGACCTTTCTGAGAAGCGAGGCAAGTATTGGCATAACCCTTCCAATAGCAATGGCCTATGTCCAGTAGTGGGCAGTTAAAAGCTGATATAATTATGATGAGTCGTAATTGGTAATCTATACTTATAATAAATCTGTGGATAGGTCAATTCTGTACATGAAATATATTTCCAAAATAACTATCAGGGGGTGATTAGTAATCGATACTGATGCCAAAAATGCAATCAGTAAAATTTATGTCCGTCTGTCTTTCTGTCTGTATGTTCGTTATAGAAAGAAAAACTACTCGACGGATTTTAACGAAACTTTGTACAATTATTCTTCGTACTCCTGAGCAGGTTATTGTATACTTTTCACCACGCTACGATCAATAGGAGCAGAGCAGTTAAGGGAAATGTTGGTAAAACGGGAGAAGTTACTCCATTTTTAAGCTTCCGTCGCGTGAACAGCCTTAATGGCTACTTTTTAAAATGTAAAAATGTCCATCCGTGCGACGCCGGGACGGGCCGCTAGTTAATAATATAAATTCAGTATACCACTTACCTTATTTGCCACCTGTCTTTATTACTTTCTCAGTGTAAACTAGAACTTTACGACAATTCTTTATCAAAATGATACTAATTAATCATGATTAATAAATCTATCTATTTAATACTATCAGCTAAGGAAAGATAACGACACTAATTTTATATACTAGTCCAATATTGTGTATTTACACAATTTATTTTTTAGAAACTGACTTGATCGCGACTGCGTACACATGCATTATGGGTAGTAGGAAACGCAACTGTAAAAACTACATCTAATTTGGAATAGTTTTTACTTGAAACTATAACCAATACAGAGAACAAAAATTTAAATATTCTTATTTACTAGCTGTATCCCGTGACTCCGTTTGCGTGAATCAGTACATAAAATAATCATTACATAAAATGTACTAAGTTAGGTTGTAAGCTATTCGTGAACCAAATCAATGAAATCCGTTCAATAGTTTTTACGTGAAACAGTAACAAACATCTATCCATCCATCTATCGTAACAAACTAGTATTTATTAATAGGATTAGGTTTCATTCGATTGTCCCTATTAAAATGCTTCATATATATATATATATATATATATTTTATTTTATTATTTTATTCTACATATAGGGTCGAAAACGTTTTTGTTCTTGTTTTTCTTTGTTTACTGATATTTTTGTTTTTTACCTATTGTTATGCGCATGTTTGTGTATTGTGTTACTCATTCATGATCTTGATGGACCGGGCTAGGTGATGAGGTGCTAATTGAAAATCAGCGTTCCTGCTTTTGCAGAAACTTTAAGTTGAATTGGCATCCTTTTTCATTACCATAACACTGTCTGATTGCGACTACTCTTTATATATAAATGTAAACCTTTTTTTTCCATATTTATTTTTATGTTGCTATTACTTATAATCTATGTATATGTAAGTGTTATGGTTTATTGAAATAAATTTTTATTCATTCATATAAATTTTTTTTTTTACATTTTCTTAAATATGTTCACATCATTTATTTACCGTTTTATTATATCAGTAGGTATTAGGATATAATGTGATTACCTGTATAGTATGGTGAAATGAAATTAGTATTTAGCATTTCAGGCTTAAAGCTCTCCGTTATACAAATAGCAAAGGAATCTACTGGATGTTTTACTGCGATACTGTGATAAACAATTTCAATTGTTCGTGCTTTGTAGTGGGCCCTTATCATCAGGTGGCCCATACCTAAACATAGATATACTTATTATACACTAGCTATTGCCTGTGATTTTTTACGCATGGATTTTAAAAGTAGACTATTTTAAGATGGCGTTCCAAGATAAAACATAGATTTAAGTTATCCACACAATTTGGTGCATTAGTTTTACGTGAAACTGAAATACATATAAATAGACAAAAATGCTCAAAACTGCTTAAACATCTATGTACAGACATCATCTAGTTAGAATTTTATAATATATACATAGATATAGATTATATTGTTTTTCAACGTTAAGCTGTTTATATCGAAAAAAAATGTTGACAATAATTCTTACATCACGTTATCATTTCCGATTATGTATATTTAATAAGTAGATGTAAATCGTGGCGATTAAAAGTGATGGCATAATAAAAATATTTTTTCAACTTCGCGGGGAGTTAAGTCCAACTATCTTATACCAGTTTTAGGATAAGGTCAAAAACATTCCAAATTTAAAAAAATAACATACACATGATTTTTAAGAAGACAATATAATTAAATTTTCATACAAATCTTTAACATAATCTTTAAAATACTGTACAGTGTCGGCTAGTTTTGCAGTTAATCATTTGTATTAGATAAATAATATACTTATAACATTTTGTTTTTGACATCTTACACGAATAATCATGGAGGAAAATATATAAAAGTCACAAATGATTTTACCCAAATCTGCCGACTAAAACTTTATTCATTCTGATATGGCAGATTGTCGATATGAAAGACTTTAGAAGCAAAATTGCTTAGAACACTAAAACTGAAAGAAATGCACTAAAATATATAATTAATTATTTACAAAAATCCTTTTTATTATTGAATATCGACCTCTTCGAACAATTCCATACACTAACGCTAGCAAAAGAGTGTAATAAAACTGTGTTAATCTCATCTGAGTACATAATATAACAATAATAGTAAATAAATCACAACAAGGCAGATCTCTTTTGCTTGTTTAATTTATTGTTTTTCTTTTTACAATCATCATATCGTAATGTGTCCTTACATTGGGACATAATTTAAACCGATTTCTGAATTGAGTATTTTCAATACTAAATATTAGTTATTTTATTAGTATAATTGAAGAAAATAAAAGTTTTTAAAAGAAGGATTTGTACAATTACATATGTCAGAAAACAATCTCTCGCCTAAATATAATGAAAATATATTGATACTCGTCGTGTGGTCCTGATATAGAATGAGCCACTCCTTCCTGCCTGTGGGTGTCGTTAGAAACGACTAAGAAAACCTAATGGTTGAGTGATAGGCAGCAGTCTCCTTAAAAACATCGCCAAAGCTGGTTAACTGGTTGCCAATTTGGCTGCCAAGAGTGGTAACTACTGGCAAAACCCTCCTTTTGGGGGAGGCCTATGTTAATCAGTGGACAGTCGGCAGCTATGATGATATTGATAATATACCATGAATAAATACTCAATTTAGAAATCGGTTCTTAATAAAAATTAGCACCTTCAGAAGGTCCGATACAGTTGTTGGAGAAAAATTATTAATTGCAAACGAAAATTAAGTTCAATCGCTTAAGTACTATGTGACATATTTATGTATAAATTTTCTGAACGACCATCGCCATATTTAAAAAAAAAAAAAGAAATCAATCTTAAAGCTATTCACTTTACAATTTACCTAATATAAATCTATGAAATAAATACAAAAATCTCTTATTATTAACTAAGATAATATTTTCCTACATCATGTCTTGAAACTAAATACTATGTAATGCACATAAACTTAACACAGTAAACTTAAATTTGCGCGCGGCTCGCACCGTACGCGTGGGAGGACCCTTAATATATTTGACTAAAAGAGAGATCAAATCATTGCCACGTAAACTTATTGTATAAGCCGGCAGGCCGTTTTGAGTAATGTCCAGTCCACACTCATTTGTACTTTGAAACGTGAAAGTAAGGTGGCCTTGTGGTAGTGAAGCGAACGGTCTGTGCTCAAATTAAGTTTTTAATACAAATACGATACGTATTAAATATGACAAGAATTATTATACTATTAAAGTAAGTTAAAATTGTTTAGAAATAGCAAAGCATGAGGTGTATTATGAAATCTCAGTGCAATGTGTAACAATTATAGTGCTGTTTATGTTTACTTTACATTAGGTTGCATAAAATAATAGTCTTAGCTGAAGTATTAGGTGCTAAAAATGAATGAAATGGCGTCTAAATCTGGCAATAAGTATGGAAAAATGTAGATCAGCGCTTTGTGCTTTGAGCGCTGATATGTTTATAGGCAATGATTACTACTTTCTATTAGGTTGCATAAAATAGTCATACATAAAAGCATTGATAGATGATAATGGAATGGTAACCCCGCCTGCGCTAACAGTATACACTGGCGGGGCGGAAGATGTATCATTGGGTGCTAAAATTAATGAAATAGCATCTAAATCTGGCAATAAGTGGGGGAAAATGTAGATAAGCACTTTATGCTTTGTAATGAAAAAAAAGTATGTTCTAAGCGTTACACTTCATCTTCAGGTAAGAAATTGCTATTGATCAGATGTGTGATGTGATTTGTTTAAAAATCTCCTGCCTGCTAATTGATAAAGGAATCTGTCGATAAATACGTTGACGTTAGCACACATATGTTTAAGAACAAGACGTCTGACGTTATCTCGTTCTAACTTATGCACGTGGTAGCGGTGACGTGTTTATCGGTGGATTTGTTTGCTACTTGGGGAATTTACCCACACTAGATGACCCATTTATTACAATTTTCACCCGTTTCTCTAAGTTTATATGTAATCAGGTGTGAAAATAAATTTCATAGCAATCGTAATTGTCATAAAAACCAAATTTTAGCACAGGTGCGGGTGTCGAGAGGCGACAAATGAGAAACAATAGGGACAGGGAGTACTGAAGTCAAAATCAAGGATACATAGCTGCCAAAGATAGTTTGGAAATTAATGGAACAGAACGTAAGACGGATATTGTCATTAACATATCCTTGTGACCGATTGTAACCTATTTCTCTCATATAATACAACTTTATT
The DNA here is from genome assembly GCF_026898425.1 of Galleria mellonella. Taxonomy (NCBI): domain Eukaryota; kingdom Metazoa; phylum Arthropoda; class Insecta; order Lepidoptera; family Pyralidae; genus Galleria; species Galleria mellonella. The sequence continues at coordinate 682,672 of NW_026442179.1, forward strand.
ACACATCCATAAATCTGGCAGATCATCTGAACACAATGTACACTATTTATAAATGTATAAATAGATACATTATTATGTATATATATACAAGTAAACGTTGGTACACTTTGAGATACTGATTGTGGCAAAGACATTTTTCTGATAAACATAAAGAAAATCCTTATAAACAATATAATAGAAAAAGGCAAGGTTATTAAGACGTTGAAATCAAAGAATAAATTCCGTGTTATCCCCTTGAAAATAAGAGATAGATATTCTATTGAGCATTCTTAGGTGAATAAAAAAAAAGCAAACTATAAAATTGTACCACGAGCATTTAACAAAACGTCTGATAAAGTTTACTAGAGACAATACTTAACAAATCTATACTTATTAAAACTATGTTCATTCGGTATCCTACACTAAGTTTTAATCTTTTCACTGTTACACCTTCCTTATCGTTTAACTATATCTATATTAATAAGCCAGTGAAAAGATTAAATATGCTCAAGTAATTTATGTTAATGTAACATAATTAGAGGCACTGCGTGTATTCATTTCTATACTCTTATTTGACATTATTTTACACGATTACTACTGAACTATATTCAGTATTATAAGAATTATGTAAAATATTATTGTTACTCTCATCAATGAACGTGGCGAAAGGAAAATTTTAATATGAAACCGATAGTTTTATTAGAAAATACATCGGAAATGTCTAAACGCTGTCGCGTGACTACAAGTGACGACCCGACCATCTGTTTTACATTAGATATTCAAAATTGAGCTATACAATAAACATTTAGTTACAAAAATACTTGTAGCGTAATTTTCAGATCACATTTTGCTATTTATAATCATTATATCGATAATGACTCTTCAATTTCTGATAAAGTAACGTGCCGGATGGAAATAAGAGTAGCACTCGTATAACGTATCGGAAGACCTACTCGAGTGTAGATAGTAAGGGTAATATATACCAATATTTATATATAAGATAGTTACAATATCTAAACATATATTGGCCCAATAACAGATATTTTAGATATTAGATATCCAATATATAATATCGAAAAGAACTCGCTCGTAATGAATATTGATATTCGATTGGTATGGGCGGTATCGGAATGGTTGGTCATCAGTATCCAGATCTCAATATATAGATATCGGATATTACCCATCTCTAATAGATAGTGTGATTCTAAGCCTGCCCACATTGCACACGCTGTGTGACTACGTGTGAAGTGTGTCCAGGTGCTTAGAAATCGAATGGCACGACCGCGTGTCGCGACCGTGTACTAATCGCTCGATCCGCTTACATCGCTTATATCGCTTGCATCGCTCACACAGCTTACACCGCGCAGAGCACGTGACGAGCGGTAGAAGCGGTGGCAGCGAGCGAGCGGAGTGAGCGTTTGATTCAGTCTTTCACGAGCCTGTAGATGTGGTGTTGAGCGCCGTGCTCACTGTTCGACACTTCAAATACGAACGCGGCGCACAGTAGCGTCTCTTGAGTATCTCTGTTCGACACCACCTGAGGAACAATCGAAGAATGAATTAGAAGATATGATAATAAATAGATGTATTTTCTATTCACAATTCATTACAGTGAAATACAATGAGACGTGCTTATATTAAAGTTATCAAATTATAAATATTGTGAGAGACTGGCGTCTGAGATAGGTATAAGAATACCTGTATTACAGGTCACCAGGGCCTTACTCCGCAGGGTCACTTACTAAGTACTTGTAATATAATAATAATAACAAGTGAATTCAATGTAATAAATACTATGATGCAACTATATTGTCAGTCTTATCTTTTTAATGGCTGATGATGGAATGGTAACCCCGCCTGCGTTATCGGTATACGCTGGCGGGGCACGATTGAGGGATGATAGGTGACGATGAAAGCAGGTCGATTAGCCCATCATGACAAATTCCACTAGAATTAACCACGTTGGTTTCCAGGGGGAACCGCGTGGAGGTCGACCTGATAGGATGTATTACTGGCAGGCTAGGTCAGTTAGAACTCATTACTAACACTTCCTTTCCCCTTTGTTGATCTTATCAATACTAAAGATCTCAAAGGGTAATCATACAGTATGTTGCACCTGAATCTACCACTAATAAAAGAAAAAAAAAAATGGCGAATTTTAAAATATTTTTAAAAGCATAATCAATGTTTATTTAGAAATAGGCAAACATTACACAAAAATCTAGTTTTCAGGTATATTTAAATAAGAATAGAAAAGAATTAAGTTGTGTATTAAATACTCATACCGTGTCGTAACTGTTTGCGCGAAGATAAAATTCACAAAGAAAGGAGACAAGATTGTGGATGCCATTTGTATGCGTCACCAGTAACTTGTATGACTAAGAATAATAATCATTTTACTATTAGACTTCGCATTGTTATTAGTTTTTTTTGCATATTCTATGAGCATTTTTAAAAAGTTTATGGTCATAGAGTCATCTTAATGGTGGCGGTAATATTTATTTATTCTTTATTGCATAATAAAACTTTGTATAAGTGGCGATCTTAATGCCATATTATTATGGCATTCTCTATCTTTATTATTTATATGCAAGTTGTTAAAACAATTAAATATAGCTGCCATAATATATCATAAACATACAAAAGCACTTTTGGAATTTAATAGTATTGATTGAAAATTAATTTTAATTAGATATTTTTTTGTTTTATAACTGTATTAAATACCTATTTTAAGAATTTGAGATTATGAATGTAGGCGGTACAACAATAGGTACTTGCTAGCAATATATTCTTGTAAGGTTGGCCTCCACACGGATCCCCCTGGAGAATTGGTCGTGATTGACCTAACCTTATCATCATCTATCATCATTTACTGGTACCTTGCCGGTGTAAACCGATAGCGCAGATGGGGTTACCATAGTAGTTTTTCAACATACTTCATTAAGGGGGAAAGGGATTGTTAGCAATGGAGTTCGACATTGCTAGCAATATGCCAGGTCGACCTCCACGTGGTTCCCCCTGGAAACCATCGTGAACAATTCTTGTTGAATTCGTCACGATGGGCTAACTGATCTGCTTCATCCTCATCTATCATCCCTCACTGGTGCCCTGCCGGTGTATACCAATAGCGCGGGTGGGGTTACTATTCCATTATCACCCATTAAAAAAAAACTTCATTAGCTTAAGATTGTGGATGAAGTTTACTATGGTAATAGTCATTTACTGAAAACAAACTTAAGGCATTCCGTATCGACTGTTTTTCATTTCAACTTTTTTCACTACTTATTTCAAGTCGCCATTTTCGTGTAGTCCCAGCATAGAATTACCCATTCCTTCCTTTCCCGTGTCTGTCGAAAGAGGCGGCTAAGAGAACTTAAAAGTCGAGGGATGAACAGCAGCGTCCCTCTTAAAACATCACCAAAGCCTAACTGTGTTTGCCAATTCACCTGCCAAGCGTGGCTACTACAGGCAAAACTCTTTAAGGGCCTCTTTAAGACCTATGTTCAGCAGTGGACAGTTAACATTTGATATAATTATTACAAGTTGGTTAAGAACAACAAAGCCAACTAACCTGTAATATGGTAAAGTTCTCGAGAACGCTGTTCATCATGTACTTTTCGGGCAAGTGCTTGAGCTTGTGGATAAAGTTGATCATGTACTCGCACATGGGCGACCGGTGGATGCGGTAGACGAAGCGGCCGTTCTCGAAGCGGGCGTACTCCGTTTCCACCTTCTCCACGACTTGTTTGCCGAACGAGCACACTTTGGTAGAACACGTGATTGTCATGTTCTCGTTGCTTTCATACCTGGAACAGAGTAAGAAATCGATTCGTTCACTACTTGTGTACGTAACGTGACAATGAAGCGATGAAAGGTCATTGAACACACCTATTGTGACATACTCATAGTTCGAGAAGGGTTGGAAACAATATATTTTTCAAGGAAAGGTATTTAAACAGGTCTTAGTGAATCTGATTTTTGATGTTACTAAACATAAATATGAAAGTTGTACAAGTTATCATGGAATAGAAGATGAATGACGAATGGTAATATGTTTAGTATTTAGATCTAAACATGATTTGCGATTATTGGCCTAAGTAATTAGTAATTCTTTTTTTTTATACAACTTAGAACGGAAAACAAACTGACGGCCCACCTGATGGAAAGTGGTAACCGTCGCCTATAGACATGAGCAGTGCCATGGACATAACAGAGTAGGTATACTGTTTCGCCCATGATACCCCTCATGCGTTGCCATTCCTGAGGATCTAGATGTTATTCCTGTGTACCCTGTAAATTCACGCCATATCCCACGCAATATTCTATTCACACGATATTTGAAAAACAGACGGAAATATGTAGTAACAGTACAAAAGGTCCTTAAGTCGAAGGGAGTAAATCCTATTATTATTACTAAATGCAAAATGTGATGTTACAAATACAATACAAATACAAATAACTTTATTTTGTTTGAAAAATGGTATAAATGATGGAATATAATATTTAAATATTGATCACATTTTTCACCAGAATCTGGCGTACAAAATTTATTTAATTGTTCCACTATACTATGCTAATACTATTTTACTGAAATCGTCATATTAAATAAATGTCAGTATTAATAATAAATTATACAGATTACAAATTACAATCATTTGACAAATTACAAATTACATTAATTGAGTCACATATTTAAGCTTTAAAATATTCAAAATATTCATTAACCGAGTAGAAGCATTTTTCTATCAGCCATCTTTTCAGTTTCTTTTTAAATATATTCAAGAGTAGTGTTTTTATTTCGTCCGTTAATTTATTATAAATGCTTATTGTCATACAGTAGGCATTTCTGCTATACAAAGTTGTAGTTTTATAAGGTAGTACTAAGTTTTGAGGATTACTTGTGTTAAAATTACAGAGATCACTTTTCTTTTTAAATAAATGTAAATGTGTTCTTGCGAATATGCATACCTCATATATATATTTACATGGGACAGTAAGTACATTTAGCTCCTTGAATAATGATCGACAAGATGTACGTGAGTCAACGTTACAGATCGCATCAGGGCGATCTGTAACGTTGACTATCATTGTTTCTGTGATATAAGGGCACAGCTTGCATAATACGAGTTACCCCATAGAAGTATAGCATATCTCAAAATAGAGCTGACATAACCATGGTATGCCTGTAAAGCTGTTTCTTTATTGCTAATCCTTCTTAGTCGCCAGAGAGCATACGCGAATGAATTTACTTTATTGCATAGTTTATGAATGTGATCAGCCCAGGAACATTTATCATCCAATGAGACACCTAAAAAAGTTGTTTGTGAACTTTCTTTAATTATATTGCCTGCAAAAGTAACATTCAGTGGTTGTTTTGTCCCGTTTTTATTAATAAATTGAATATATGTAGTTTTATTATAGTTAATGTTTAAGTTATTACACTTTAGCCATTTTATTATTTTACTTATTGTTCCATTTATTTCATTATTATATGTTTCAGTATCATTGCATGGTATCACAACGAACACGTCATCAGCAAACAGTGTACAGTTATACTGTGTAACATGGGGCAAATCGTTAATGTAAAGCAGGAATAACAAGGGTCCTAGAATACTACCTTGTGGTACGCCATTTTTGTTGACTTTTATGGATGATTTGTACCTGCTAATTTCCATGCTTGAGTCAAGTTTTGATATTTCTACATATTGTTTTCTATTGGATAGATAACTGTTTATCCATTTATTGACCAAACCTCTTATTCCATACATGTGGCATTTATGGACTAATTTTTTGTGAGATACTGAGTCAAAGGCCTTACTCATATCAAAAAAGACCGCTGTGACATAGATTCGTTTGTCCAAACAAGACAAAATGTTGTCCATGAGAGAAAAGGCTGCTGATGTTGTTGATTTACCTTTTTGAAACCCATTTTGTTCCGATTTTGTTCCGATGTTTGTGGATACATCACTAATGGATGACAATTGTAAAATGTGTACCTACCTCTCAACCAGGATTTGTCATTCTGTTGCCGGCATTAAAACGTATAGCTTATTAACTGTATATATTTGAAACTATATCCCTAAACAGTATAGGTTTGTAAGGATGGATTGATGGATATTTGTTACCCTTTCACGCAAAAACTACTAAATGGATTGGAATGTAATTTGATACACGGGTAGATTATAGTCTAACTTAGCATATAGATACATTATACAATGATTCACACGAGCGGAGCCGCGGGACACAGCTAGTAATAATAATAAAATACTCACACACTAGTGACACCATAGAAGGCATTTGGGTCGTCCAAGTTATTTGTATTTAGATCCGCCCAAAATTTGACGAGGAAGAAGGCATTTCTCGGTCCCTTTTCGTACAGCTCCTTCAAGCCGCCTTTCTTCTCTGGGAATTTGTCGTTTATCTGTTGCACGTCTACAGACTGTCGAAACAAAAATTAATAGATTAGTAAAAAAATTACATTCCTAGTATGGTATCCTTACTAATATTATAAATGTGAAAATGAGATTTTTTGTTTATTACCTTATAGCGGAGAGAGAAACAGAGACAGAAAAAAAAATATAATATTTTTATTTATTACAGTGAAGGCAAATTTATTTATAAAATAAATATATACCTATATTTATATATCTTTATATTTGTAGTGATATGCGAAAATGGAATTCAGTTTTGTAACAAACAATATAATATTTATAAGGTTCATTTTTATTAAATAAAAAATGAACCCTTATTGAATAAACATAAATATGCAAATCATATATATGTATTATACAACTTATTCTACATTCAAAAACTTGCGATTATCATATTTAAATAAATGAATAATCAATAATACATCACGCAATGATAAAAAAATTACCATAAACAAACAGATCATTGTATAATAAGTACATAGTTATATGCGATCACTTTTAAATATTTAAATATGATACTGTTAATTAAGAAAATGTCTCCTTTTATTGTTATGAATGGTAAATAAGCTGCGGGACCATCTGATTGAAAATGGGAATCTTCGCATCGTTATATTTTTTTTTAATGGATGATAATGTAATGGTAACACCACCCGCGCTATCGGTATACACTGGCGGGGCACCAGTGAAGGATAATAGGTGAGGAGATGAAGTAGGTCAGTTAGCCTATCGTGACGAATTCAACAAGAATTGTTCACGATGGTTTCCAGGGGGAACCACGTGGAGGTCGATCTAATAAGGCATATTGCTAGCAATGGGGCTGTCAAACTCTATTACTAACAATCCCCTTCCCCCTTCGCATTGTTATACTAGGTACATAAACAGTAACTTGTACATCACAGAAAATACTGTGACGACAAGGCCACCACAATAAATTCCAGATACTACTCTGGAGGGAAAGGGTTTGTTTGAGTCCTAACAATCTTATTGCTAGCAATACACTTTAACAGGTCGACCTCCACGCGGTTCCCCCTGGAAATCATCATACTCGTCGAATTCTTTACGATGGGCCAATTGACTTGTCTTCATCCTCAATTACCATCTACCACTGGTGGCACGCCAGCGTATACTGATAGCGTAGGTAGGGTTACCATTCCATTATCATAAATAAAAAAATATATACTACTCTAGAGATTGATTTAGACAAGAGAAATCACGCTTTGTAGTGACGGACAATCCCAAAATAAACAGTAAAGTAATAACTAAGTAAAAACTCACCTCTAATAAGGGATCTGCATATGTGACCGTACCACCTATATGTACAAACAGATGTTGTGCTGACGCTGTAAACTGAAAAAGATGAAACAACACAATATATATATATATATATATATATATATATATATATATATATATATATATATATATATATATATATATATATATATATATATATATATTATATATTCTTTATTGCACTAAAACATACAGTAACAACAATATGTTAATAACAATGTTAGCAAAGGCGAACTTATCTCTAAAAGAGATTTCTTCCAGTCAACCTAACACAGTGGCATAGGAAGTAGTGAGTGGGCAGTAGTAGTGCAAGACAGAAATTTAAATAAATATTTACATAAATTAATATAATTCAAATTCAGATTAGATATAGACCCGTGAGTATCATAAGAGAAGATTAAGGGAACTTAATGGTCTTAATGACGAAGTTAGAAGAGAAAAGGAATGAGTATGAAATACTTTAAATTTTTAAACAGACTAGACTTTTGAAACAATACGACATGGGACAGCTAAATTGAGGATACATGAACTAATTACTTTAATACGAGGAAACTCTTAAATTGCAATGAATTATCTTATGGAAAGGATTCCGTGTTTAGCAGTGGATTGTTAATGAAGCAGGAATACTTACTGTGTCTGGGTCCCTGTGGTCAACGAAGGCAGAGAATTCCACAAGTCTAAGTTTGTGTGTGGCGATAGCTCTGTCCTCCCAGGGAGGTGGTGGCGCTACGTCCGTACCACTTGGCACGCCGACACCGGGGACTCCAGGGACACCCTTGTAGCCGGCGGCGGGGAAAGGTTTCACACTGCAAACGTAAAGTTCGTATCTTTACACACTAATGTTTATAAATATTAGGTATGAGCGTTATTGCCAAAATATTGATAATGATATCGTAAGCAGAAAATCGAAATTTAAGCATTTAAAAAAAAAGTCATTATACGCTCACAAAACTACAGGTTTACTAATATGGATCAATATTTTAGGAAAAATATCTATCTATATGTTGTCATTTTTCCTAAAATGTTGATATTGCGATATTTTGAAAATACCAGTATTAATATTAAAATATTTTGGTATTTCATCATCCCCACAATTGAAAAGTCTATAAAGACTTTCTATTTGAATAATTGCTGCTCAATCACAGCCAAACGGAATGAATATATTATATCTATAGACGTGGACTGTTGCTACTGTTTATGCGAATCGGTAACCCTCTCTTAGAATAACTAAATGCCCTTTAAAAAATTAAAATGTTTTTTCTTCGAGATAGATTTCCAGTGCTATTGATGCCAGCAAAAAAAATTAATATGACTATGATATAAAAGTCTCGTGACTGCGATAGAGACAAGTTTATTTCTCGAAAATTAAAATCTTCAAACTATTGGTGTGTGACTACATTCTATTAAATAAAGTTGATGGTTCAAATTTTAAAACTATTAAGTAATAGTTGTTTCCTTTAATAAAACGTTTAATAAAACTATTAATGTCAAATATTTAACAGATTTATAAAGCGTTCGAAGTTTTTATGAATAAAGAAGTTACGATATTATGTGTTTCAATAAATCAACAAAATTATTCAATAATTATATAATTTGGTGATAAATACTTACTCATGAGAGGTACCAGCTTGTAAGCCTGGTTGCCAAAATTGCTGAAATAAGAAAGAATATTATTAAGTATATTGTATTGACATGAAAGAAGGACGATGATGCAAAGCTTTTTCTGTTGTTACATAGCTCAGTGTTAAAGTAACCAATTATTCTACACACGTATAGAAGCGCACATAGTTTTAGTTCCAAAATATACGATTATATGTATTTTGTGAAGAATATATTTAACTATGAATTTTTATGCCTTATTTACACGCATATTTGAAGCTTTGAACAATAGTTTTTTTTTTTTAATAATTTCGAATTGTGAGCAATCCGTCATTTGACAGTGCTAAGTAGACTTGAATCACTTTAGGAATGATTATAGTGAAGATAGTTGAACGACAGAGGCTTTAGTTTAGCAGTGCATTGATTTCTCTGTTACTTAGTTATTTTTAGCCTTATTTTTTCAAAAGTCTAAAGTTGCAGTTGTATAGAAACTTTAACACCACGACACAGTACGAATAAACATAGAATCAATTGTGAGTAAAGCAAATTCAATCTTGTCCTAGGTTATTATAGTCTAATATCACATGCCCGAGTAGAAGCTGCATTATTTAAGACTAGACTTTGAGAACCATTTATTTCTCAAACGTACAACGAGATCCGAAACACCTTCATTTTTGACGAATGAAAAATAAATGGATCTTTGGCCAGTATTTAGCTAACGGCAATGAGAGGTAGAAATTTCTAGTATTAAAATATATGCCTAAAATACGAAAATAATAAAACGATAACCTTAGCAATAAAATTAAACAGGTTGCCGTCAATCTGACATAGTAGGTATAAATTTGTTGTAAAATTTATTTTAAAAATGATATTTACTTGCAAGCACAGAAAAATTACAAAAGTAAGTACCTCTTATTGTTGTTAACAGGATGGCTCAGTCCAGCCCCCCTATACATATTGGCAAACAAATCTATCGATAGAATGGTTTCGATTAGTGCTTGCATGAGACAGAATAAGACAATGGACGCTGCCATCTCTTTCTATCTCATAGACTCGTTAGCGATAACGGTTCTATCAATAGATTCGTTTACCATTCGTCTAAAGGGGCAGGCTAGTTTTAGTTTATCGACAAGAAACACTAAGGCATGCTTTTCGCAAGTTAACTACCGTGTGATGATACGCGGGATGCGGCAACCCTGCTACGATCTGAGCGCTAGACAGAGTGCTCATCGACTGCATGGCCTTTTCCTTCATCACACCACCGTCCTAAGATGTCATTTATTTGTTTGTTTATATATTGTGCTTCAATTTATTCAGTTTGAAATGGATTGTCAATTAGTGTTTCCATGTACTTTCCTACGTGCTATAACAGACAACTTTGAGTTGTAATGTTTTTAAAGATCGTATAGCGGATATTGTAAGCTGATTTGAATTTTGGGACACGCTTCCATTCATAAAACGTTTGTAATGTAATACACAAAAAAAGTAGTTTTTGTGTGCGCTTAGCTCCGTATTAACTTGACAATACTCGTATAACACGCGCCATGTTGGTATAGGAGGTTCAAAACTTTTTGTCGTTTTTCGAGCGTTGTTTTTTTGGAAACATGTAAAGCTTCACTGTTAGAACTTTAAAAGGGTGCTAATGATTTCAAATTCAATCTCTACACATGGGCAGTGTAAATAAATTAGTCAAACTTGAGTAGAAATCTTTTTTCTTAAAATTTCTTTGCATATATTATTCATAACAATCTTTTATATAAATTGAATTTAAATTAATTCGTTTAGAAGCTAGAAGCAGATAGACAACCATACAGTTGTTTCGAATTGAGCCATTAAAATAAAATTTCTAAACATCTATTGAAAGACGAAGGATTTTTATAAAAACTACAGCGCGAATATTAAGCGAAATATGAAATAAATGTAGGTAAACGTATTCCGCTTAAGCTTTGCTGCGTAAGCTGCTATCGTTGCTGACTATACCATAGATATTGCCCTAGTAACACGTCGCCGGGTAACTTTAAACTTTATAGTTCTGTAACATTAGACTTAAATAAGATTACACATAAAGTATTTACTCACCACTTTCAATTTCGCCTGAATTTCCCGTAGTTTTCGCCTCGCTAGCACCTGTATGTGAGACGAAACTTGTTTTCTTGTGCGGGTTTTTCCTGTCCTTAGCTTAATATATCTTGCTATTAGCTCGTTTCTTCCTGTAAAGAAATATATACGAGTGAATTAATTATGTGAATCTTGATTATCAAAAGCTTTAGCAATGTTTGATATTTTACATGATTTTTCGTGTTGCTAAAATTCTAATTAAAAGTACAAATTACGGTATATAATCAATCTATTAACATTTATATTGGTTTTCATATTTTACTAAAATTAGTATAATTTTACCATATGAACTAGAACCAGGTTATTAATTTTCTTATAATTTTATATTGTATGGATGGTTAACATTGTGCTATAAATATTTATATAATCTATTCTTTTTATTTTTATTTTAACCATTTATATAACCGGTTGAAGTAAACACTATTGTTAGAAACGATAAACACAATAATTTAATTAAATTGCCGTTATATCTATGTATTCTTTATTAATTTATTTTCATATACCTAACCGTTGCAGTATTTTAGAAAAGGAATCAATACAAAGAAACGAATAGGCAAAGCAGGCACGGACCCCTTTAATTTCGCACAGTTAAGTTAATAAAAAGACACAAAATCATGTTCCGATTGACATTGCCCGCGAAATGTTTCGCATAGCTGGTACAGACACGGCGCAATGCAATGTGGCGCGGGCCGCAGCGGATCCGTTATGAAACAATTTTCAAATTATTTTGAATAGCTATTTTCAATCGTTGAAACAGCACTCCGACTGGAATGCGGGGATGTTTGAAGGCGGCGGCTGTTGTGATTTAATTTTAATAAAGCTAACTAACAAGTTTTGTTCGATTTATTTTTGTTTGCTTTTTGATGGTTTCTATTTATTATATGTTTTTTTAATATTTGTTTAATATCTATTTTTGTATTTGTTTATATTATAGCTAGTAATGCACAACAATCATCTCTTTTAGACTAGGGTATATATATGTATATCTATATATTGTAGTTACAATATTTACAAACTGGTCCAATTACGAATATGTTTAATGACTGTTAGCCAAAACCTAATACTGGATAATAGACATGTTCGAAAATAGATATCCAATTGATATGGGCGATATCGAAATGGATGATGACTTTTTTTCCCCATCCAAATTCCTCTGAACCCAATATATAGATATCCGATAGGTATCCATATTATCCATGCCTACCGATTTTAGACATCCTAGATACTGTGTCAGTTTTGTGCATAATTAGCTGTTAATCTAATGATTATAATCTATTTATTTACCAAATCTATTGAATTGTTTAAACATAATTGAGTAATAAACATTAATTGCGAGATTAGTAAATAATAAGTTTTTTTTTTTATACAACTTAGAATGGCAAACAAGCTGACCGCCCACTTGATGGAAAGTGGTAACCGTCGCCTATAGACATGAACAGTGCCATGGACATAACAGAGTATACTGTTTCGCCCATGATACCCGCCATGCGTTGCCATTCCTGAGGACTCAGGTGTTATTCCTCTGTACCCTGTAAATTCACGTCATATCCTACCCTTCAAACCGAAACACAATCATGCAAACACAACTGCTTCACGGTAGAAACACGAACGGGACAGAGGTACCTAAGCAATCTACTTTTGTACAAACTCTCCCTCTGGTTTTCTTTCTTATTATTTTTTTTGAATGGCAAACAAGCTGACGACCCTTCTGATATGCATGAAGAATATCAAAGTATACTGTATTGCCTATGATTTCCTTCATACGTTGCTGTTCCTGAGAGTTAGGGTGTTGTTTTTTATTATTTTTACAACTTTTACATTATGATATCTTCTCATAATAGTTTCTTTGTTTATTATAACTAATCGTGAGACAGTATTTTATCCCCGTCAATTAATATTTTTCGTCCACACAGTCGTGAACACAATTTGTCAATTCTTGCTAATATTATTAATGTAGATTGCGAGTCTTTTTATTAGTCATGCAATTTAAAGTACGTATGTAATCGTATCTATGCAAGAAGGAATACGATCAAATTTATTATTTGTTCCATTACCACTTAATGTAAACTATAAGACAATATAGTGATATCCAATAGCAGTACAAATAAAAAGAATAAAGTTCGCCCGATTTGTTACTAATTTCTTTTCATCATCATCATCACATCAGCTATTAACTTTCTCTGCTGAATAATGGCCTATCCCTTTTGAAGAGTTTTGCCAGTAGTTGCCAGTTTGTCAGGCGGATTGGCAACTGCGGTTAGGCTTTGGTGATGTTTAAAGTGAGTTGCTGCTGCCCATCCCTTGATCATTAAGTTCCCTTAGTCGCCTCTTACGACACTCACGGGAAAGCAAGGAGTGGCCTATTCTATGCTGGGACTATATACCGATAGTAACTTCTTTTACAGTATTTTTGTGATAATTTCAATAAAACTTGGTTGAAAATTATTAACGTACGTATAAACAGGATGTTTCTATATTAATATATGTATTAAAGTGGACCGTTTAATTGTGATTATTGGACCAGTTTAATTAGAGTAATAGTTTATTAATTCGTGAACAAAATGGAGGAGTCGACCAAAGTAAATTGAAATCTCATTGAATTCGGGGAATGCGGTGGCGACGGGAGTCTGGTGACTGGTGCGAATTTAATTAACCCCTGCCTCGCCCGTTGAGGCGTGTCGAGTGCGTGTGTCTAGTTGTTCATATGCGAACTGTTAGGGCCAATTTGTATGTCAAAGGACGTTTGACAAACGACCAAGATCAACTTACTCGCCGTTGTACCAAAATACATGCCAGTAAACATGTGTTTGCGGTATGTATTTTAAAAGCGATTGTGATATATAATATAAACTAAAATTGTTTTTTGAAAGATACTTAAAATTTAAACAATCTGATAGCTTACTTAATGGAAAGTGGTAATCGTCACTTATAGACATAAATAGAAATATGGTTATTACAGAATATACTTCCTAAATACTACGATATTGTCTCTGTATCCTGTAATTTTACTGCTATATTTGTATATCATCCGCCAAGCCAAACACAAACAAACAAGAGTAGCTGCTTTAAGGCGTCAACACAAATGAGACGGAGGTACAGTGGTAAGGTAAGGCAGACATTTTTTGTACAAAGTTCTAAACATGTATGACAATATTGTATAAAACTTGTTGTAGAATAAACGCTCAAGATACATATGTCGGTTGTACAGAAGTTGTTACCATCTCAAATGCAAATTCAATTTTGAAGAAAACGTCTGTAGTTGTCAGTCAGTATATGTTAATTTAGTATAGAGTTATAAGACATATAATAGAGTTATAGATACAACATATAAAACCAGTCAGAAAAAGCAGACTTGAAGACTTTTAAAACTTCTAAATAAATAATAACATTATAGAATCAAACACCTAGGGCTTCAGAGATTCGATCGCGACATTACAGTCACTAAACCAATAAGACGTCTACAATTTTATTACTTGAGATAATATTAAATTCAAATTTAGAGAGAGTACAAGCTTGAGAAACAAACTCTTGAAGACTGTTAAGTCGAACATTCCTGAAATTGCTACGAAATTATGGCACCATCGTAAACTTTTCACGGCGGGTGTTAAGCTAAAATTAGTAAGTGTGGCCACTCTAATAAATTGCTGTTAACACAAATTAGTAAAGAGAATAAACATGTTATACTTTCTAGCCGTAACATCTTAGTGACACGGCGCGCCCGCGAATTGAGCATTAAGAGTGCTTTCACCCGAACAGTCGTGTGCATCCTCCTATAAATAGTACGGTGCAGAGGATCAACTCGAAACATTTCTATTCCACAGTGAATAGAAAAACAAGAGATCATTATTTATTAGTTGGTTAGTTAGCTAATTTGGTCGACGGCCAGCGGGACGCGTCGCGCGACGCTACGCTCTCGCGCACTCTCGCGAAGTAGTTATGTATCCACGAGATGTGCGTGCGCGCCGCACCCGCTTATAATGTATGGAATATTAACCAATTTCTACAATATACTTAGCATTTAGATCACTTCGCATTCACTAATTGCAAATTATGAAAGCAATAAAGCTTAAATGTACCACGATTACTTTATACCACCTATAGGTATTGTGTTTTAATAGGTGTTTTTCCAAACGTAATTTATTCGACAACTGGGGAGATATTGGAGATCCATCAGAAATACATTAACGTAGTACCGGAGCCATGATCTCGCGATTGTTTTCTCTCTAGGGTTTGACGCGTTTAAAAATATTTTTATTGAAAAGCACATTATATAAAGCTAGAAGGAATTTACTTGCAAATATAATAAAACGCATATTTTTAAGAAATTCTTTTAGTCGTTGATTTAAAGTGGATATAATACAAGTTAATAAATTTATATTAACTTACATTACTATACAATTTAATAGTGCGTTGTTTAAGTAAAGTCATTCATTAAGTAGTAGTTAAGATTCATGATTACGAACGAGCCTATGAATAAAAAGTTGCAGGACATAAATGGCGCAAGCGAGCAATAATATTCAGGCGGCAGGGACTTTACTATATTTCTTTTTTTTATGCAATTTAGAATGGCAAACAAGCTAACGGTCCACTTAATGGAAAGTGGTAACCGTCGCCTATAAACAGAGCATGAGCAGTACCATGGACATAACAGAGTATACTGTTTCGCCCATGATACCCCCACATACGTTGTCCTGAGAGCTCAGGTGTTATTCCTTTGTACCATGTAAATTTAATCAAATCAAAATGTCAATCAAAAATTCACATTAAAATTTCGTCAGTTGACTTAAAATATACGTTCTATTTTGAAATTATCTTGTGGACTCTACTAAATAATTTGCTTTTACTAACTAAAATGTTTCAAACAACGCATGAATTTTTCTAATTGAATACACACGCACCTCATGTGGAATATTACTTGTCAATGGAAAAGTGACAAAGATATGTCTGATAAAGGATACATTAGAATTTGAGTGAAATATGGGAGACGTAGCTGAAATTCACGCTGACCCAAACAGAAGCTATGCGAGGAGTCGCGGAAAGGGTTGAGTTGCGACGGGTCTAAGGAGGATTTCTCGGGAGACAATCGGGAGTTATGCCTGAAGGCGGGCGGGGCGCTAAACAACGGGCGAAGGCGGCCCGCCCCTTCTTTATATTTTCTTACTGCGTTCGCCGCCTAGCAGCGCGGCCGGGCCCCTTACACGCTCGCTCGCTCACTAATTGCGCATTCTTCGCATAGTTTAGCCCTCCCGACGAACCCCTCCGCCCACACCCTCCGGACCACGTGAAGCCGTGCGCCGACGAAACTTTCATACTCCCAGGATATTGAGCGGTTTTGAATGTCTTAACTCACGAACGCGCTAGCACCACCAGTACACCGCTTTGTCGGCAAACTGTTCCCAACTACACGTCTAGTGGGCTCAGTTCTGACCAGTTCCGACAACTTACTCACGTGCAACTACGATGAGCCGGACCTCGCACTAGATCAATGCACCGACCGGCAACCGCTTCATAATAAGTTTTGTTAAAACTTACATACAAACAGACTATTATTATATTTTTAAACATTAAACGGCGATATCTATTTATAAAGGAATTAAGAATTGATTTTAGATGAAGTAGTTCACCGGAAAGAACGACTTTCCAATTATAATTTTAATTAATTTGCACTATATAATTAGAAAATAATATACAAGATTATATTGTTGGAATACATAAATTAATCCAACTTATTGTGAAATGAGAGCTATTATGAAATTGATTTATACAATCATAGTTTTTATATGTTGTTTTAAATTAAAATACATAATAAAATTAGTTATAATTCGGATTTTTTTAACGTACTGCTAATAATACGAGTATATAATCACTGATTAACAGAATTAGTGGGACATTACGGACGAGGTTTTAACTGAATTGTTAATAGGGCTTTTTTTTGTGACATGGATTAGAAAAGAAGTTACTGATTCACCTAATTGAGTGTCAAGTGGTAACCGTTACTGATAAACATGAACACCTTAGCAATTTCAGAGTTTATTGTAACACCAATAGTAGATATGTTTTTTTAGTTACCACTCCTGACGACTAAGATGTTGCAAGTATGCTTTATTAAAGTTATTATTCTTAATTGACTATTCATTTTTGCAGAATAAAATTAATCATTAAATATAGTCTAAGCAAACATAAATTTCTTAATCGTTTCGTGATAGATATCTTAATACAGTAACGCTTCAGTTTTGTTTTTGTACCTGTGATACAATATGTATTGTTTTTTTTTACTGTCTTGCATTTAGCAGGAGAAAGAAAATAAGACAAAAACAAGTGTAATAATACTAAACAACTAATATTATTAGTTATCCGCGTGTTGTTAACATAAGTGGAGTTCCTGCGAAATGTTTGCGCTGTACGAACAGTGACTGCTATTTCGTTATTTTCCGTTGATGCCTGAGAGCTGATATACTGCAGACAACATTATTATGTTTTTCCCGCGTTTGACGTAAATTTGTTTGCTCTTAAAATGGTAACTTAAAATGGTTTTAAGTTATTTAAAAATATATTATATAACCCAGTCGACTATATTCAACAGAGAATCAAAAGAGTATTTATATGTTTGTTTCTATGATATATTTTTGTTTCTAGTAAATATTCTGAGTAAGTATTCTTGTAGTATTTTTTGGAAACAATAATAAAGTATAATTTATATATTATATGTACATTAAAAATTAAATTTAATGTACATATAATATATAATATAGTGCTTGTAAATAAGTCTTTTTTCAAACAGACTTATTTACAAGCACTTTTAAATCGTCATTTTTTTATCTAAAAATCCCGCAAGAAAATCAATAGTATATTCATTACTATATATTATATTATACTATTTTCATTCAAATTTAATAAAGAATCATAAAAAGAAGATTGATAAGTTTGTATTATAATAGGCACAATCGTTGACTAGATCCACTATATGCATGTCTAATACAATAAGAGTGAATTTACAGTATAAGAAATCAAGTATGATTGCTATTATGTTAAAGATGCTATTGGAATTGGTAACAACTTCAAAAACTATGTACATACATTATTTAAACAGATGGACTGCAATAAAAAAAGATTTGGGAAATTCGACCATCTGTACATCATTCGATGTAAACAGTAAAAAATGTGGGGAGTTAACAATTTATACTTATCGATTTATATGTAATAAAATTATAATGAGATCATAGGAGTACACTGTATCTATGGTCAAAAGTATCAATAAAACCTGTTTATTATAGTAGGGACAAAAAACTTACTTATTGACTACATAAATATATTGTAATCTATTTTAAATTTTAGTAAGTGTAAATAAATTCTTCATTGAAAGGGATATGTAAGTATAATAGAACTTTTTCCTATCTTTTGATTCGATCAATAAAAATCAGATATATTTCATTTATTTTTTGACGAAGTTTCTACATATGAGTATTAATATAGGCATAGAATACCAATAATATGTACTTGCTGTGAAATAATATATAATGAAATAATATGTATGCTGTGTGTTATTTTCACTTATTCTACCTACTTATTACTATTGTATTTAAAACCATAATGCATGAGTCGAATACATTTTAGTGAGAACATTAATTTATCTATCATTAAACATCGTAACGGGAATACATAGAAAAATATAAACTAGGACAGAAGACAGTACGGTGAACAGTTTAGTCGGTGCTTGAACATTGATAAAACTCGTAAGCTAAGAAGACAATTTCCCGTGGATTACGAAGGGAGAGGGTGCGGATGTGGAACAAATGTGGATGGACAAGGGTGACGCACTTTTAGAGCTAGATTAAGGCGGGAGGACACGTTCTCGAGTAATGTGCCCATATATTGTCCGGACGCGACGCGTGTCCACAATTATTGTGCTGGGTATAGCTGTTGTTATATTTACAGATATTTCTTATTTAATTGCGTTTTCCATTATTATGATTAATATTAACAGTAATGTAGTGAGTTTAATACGACGACTTTTAGATTATCTAGTTTTAGAAATAGTATTTCATCAAACACACATATCGTCATAGTCGTAGAATACTGACGGATCTGACAAAGATTACATATAAAGATCCGTCAGTATTCTACGACTATGACGAAATATGCACTATCATTTTCCATTGATTATTTTCTTAATAGAGAGAGAGAGAGAGAGAGAGAGAGAGAGAGAGAGAGAGAGAGAGAGATTGTAATCTGAGAATATGAGAGAGAACATGAAGCAATGTTAGAAAATAAATTATTTATTTTGTTGTACAATAATTAAAGATTGTATTTTACACAAAAAACTGACAATTGTGGTAAAACCAGTTATTTTGATCTAAAAAGTAAACTACTAAATCAATTTTCATAAAATTTCTATGAGATCAATCTATAAGCATATCCTTATATTTAAAAAAAAAATAAAATCGGATTAGAACTGACGGAGTTATGAGGTAACAAACATAAAAAAAAAAATACAAGCGAATTGAGAATATTTTTCATTTTGAAGACGACTGGAAAAAGCAGCAACTTTAATCATGACCCTATTTATATGGGAGTAAGGTCTAATGCAAAAAGAATTATCACAGTCGGTTTAGAATTGGCAAAGAGATCACATAACATTATTTTTGACAGCGGTCAAAATTTTATCATTAAAGGGCAATGTAAGTCAAAACAATCACAGTTACTCTAATCGTTAATATATCTTTAGTAACAAGAAGTCTAATACTAAATATGTATATTTACAGATATAAAAAATCAAAATATGACTTCATATTTTAATTATATTTGATATAAGGCTAAAACTTGCGTAATACAATAACAATATACATAATTATGAGTTAGTCTGCAATAACGTTCGCAGATTGAAACGTTTCAAGATTGAGCGATCGTCTGCGAAATAGACTAAATATAATTAAGCAACAGAGAGCTATGAAGCTCCGGGAAACCCTTCGCATTCTAAGTCCAAACAGTAATTCAAGGGTCGCTCTCCGCCGCAAGATTAAAAGTAATTTAAACGTTGAATTTCTTTCCGTCTATTAAATCACTTAAGGTGGACACATAGCCTGCGGCAATTTGTTTAGCAATTCCATTTGGCACCGCGACAGGGCGGCCAGTCCTTTAATTAAAGCTGGTATTATGTTGGCTTGATGCGGAGATAATGTGCGTCCGTCGTAATGCTCAGTCCTTTGGTGATTCTCCGTTGATTCTACTTTTAAACAACGTGTCACAGAAGCTAGACATTACTAAGCAGGTAATATTCATCTGACATTCTATAGGTGTCAGAGCTTTTTTTTTAGTATCCACAGAAATTAACAACGGTCAAAAGTTTTCCCTAGAGAATACAGTATGGGTTCCTCAAAAATAGTATATTAATGTTTCTTCAGAATCGGCAATGCACACGTGACACCCATAATGTTACAAGCGTCCATAGGCTATAGTAACTGTTTACTATCAGACGGGCTGTATGGCTATTCGCCATCTTCGTGGTATAAAAAAAATTGCCACAAGAAGCGATCATGACTAGCATATAATTTCTTCTAATTTTTCATACTTTTATACTAAACTAGTACAGAACTCTAAGATATATAAAAATAGGGATAATTTTTATTTTAATGCAAGTTTTGAAGTCTAGTAATAAACAATTCT
Source organism: Galleria mellonella (assembly GCF_026898425.1). Taxonomy (NCBI): domain Eukaryota; kingdom Metazoa; phylum Arthropoda; class Insecta; order Lepidoptera; family Pyralidae; genus Galleria; species Galleria mellonella. Next base: position 703,755 of record NW_026442179.1, read on the forward strand.
CGATGAATTTTAGTTCAGGCATAATAAACCTCGTAAAATTGCATTGTTATGTTTAGCAGGCCACATTAAGTGGAGTAGATATATATTCGTATGTATTTATTTACCACACATGAAATGTAAAAGCATATTAATGTTATTATACCACTTTGTCCATAAAATAGGAAGCTATTTTTCAATGCACAAATGCAAAATAAAGGTAACCAAATTTGGAGATATTATTTTACTACGAGTATAGCATTTACGATATACGTCATTATTAAATTCATTGTCCTGGTTACTGCGAATCCACCCAATCCTGTTATCAAATTATTACACTTTTTGTACTGAAGATTTAACCAACAGTTAATTTACAGACAAAAGGTTTATGTTGCCAGCAATCGTCACGTCCCACTAACGAGTTTCCTTAGTTAACAGTTACGTGAAAAAATTCGCTCCGTCCTCACCCTACCAGTACAAGCTTTCATTTAAATAATCAAGTAATGAATTCGGCTTTAAATTGGACACAACGTTGTTATAACGCTTTCAGTCGTGTTTAATTACTTTAATCATGTTTAAAGCATATAAACACATTATTTCATGATTCCGATTTTAATGTTTTCTCTATTTATTGTTTTACATGTTTTGGTAGCAATTTTCGTTGTCTAATCAATTTGGTAGTTTAACTATGAAAACATAAAATAGAGATGATTAATTTTTGCACTAGTTATGCTCATGACTTTATCCACATGGTCGGGATAAATAGTAGAATACTGTGTTATTTTTCATGCCTAATACAAAGCATGTTAAATTTCATAATAATAAGTTAAGCCATTAAAACACGGAAAGGGGCTAATACTAATAAATAAACAAACCCCGTTACTAAATTTCTTTTTTTTTTATAATATAAAACTAGTATTATAAATGTAAAAGTGAATTTGTTTGTGACTTCTTAGTGCTTTAAAAGCTTAACCAGTCGTCACAAAATTTAACACGCATGTACTAGGGGCAGTGGAAGACATAATCTACTTTTTTTTATCTCAGTCCATCAATATCATGCAGACAAATTCAAGTTTAAAGGCTAGTATTTAACTTTTTAAAGTAGTAAGGAAGTAAACTTTAATAATAATAAGAACAGCATAGACATGCATTATATATAGGATCTGGAGTCTAGACTGTTTAGACAATGAATAAAAAAGTAGTAATCGAACGAAATCCTGATTGTATTCTAATGGTTAATTGACAAACAAAAATGAGTCCCTTAATTTCTTGAAGTAAGTAAATTGTGAGCAGCACCACTCTCGTTCCCCGAATCAGCGGCCGGCTACGATCTCGAGATAATAATTGTCAGTTCACGTCGTTCCTCGGAATCCTATTGCGCAAACCGCTTTGTCGGCTGACATCAATACCTACTACCTTTTGTCTCGTGCCACATCCATTGTTCGTTTTAGGCAGGTCGGCCTTGATATCGCTTTATAATTCAACGAAATTGACATGCAAGTAATGTGAACGTGAGTGAAACAAGTGGGATGGGAATTAAGAGCCTCCGTGTCGAAGTCACGCGACGTGTGCATTTTCTGACAATTGTTAAATATAAACAATTTTTAATATTTCTTCTTCCGTGGCACAGCGGTGGGCACATTGCTCTATGTAAATGGGGTCCCGGTTTCGATTCTCGGTTAGCCAGTTTAGAAAAAGAATTGTTCTAATTTGGGCTGGGATCTGAATGATGTCCTCAAATATTGGTGTTTGGTTCCTTAAAACACATGGTATTTTAGTGTAGAGACCGTGCAATTGTTGTGATTGTATCGTATTATTATAGTTTCTAAATGACTAATTAAAAAGTGCTTTTAGAAAAAAAAAATAGCGTTAATTATAGAACAAGTTCAAAATAAATGTATCTACCACTAAAAAACTTGTAACTAATCAACTAATAATCGATATTGTACCGTTCCAATAAAAGTTTGTTTCCAAATCCAACAGTAGACTATTATGTAGCGTTTCATAGTAAAGGAAGACATTAGCGAGCTAGTTAGTCATTTGTTTGCACGGTAGGTTCAACACTTTTTTAGTGGCCTAACTTAAGCGGACGCGGCTCGGATGTAGGGTGGTACAATTTGAGACCTAAAATTCTCACTCATAACATTCTCTCAACACTCAACAAGCAGCAGCATTGTTGCTTATGTAGTTTAAATTATGAAATTTTATTAAATGATATTAAACTCTTAAAACATCATCATAGTCTAACTGCGATTGCCAAACCTATTGCCAAGCGTGGCAACTACTGGCAAAATCCCCCGTGGGGAGGGGACAACGTTCAGCAGTAGATATTTAACGGCTGATATGATGATAGTGATTGTCTGTGCCTATGAGAAATAGTTAAATTTAATTAGTAGAACTCTCTCATAAAAGGAGGCTATAGTTATTTCAATTCAATTTCAAACATTAAATAAAGAATATTTGTTTAATACTCTGACCACTCCCTCTTCCTCTTAAACACTAAAACAAATACAACGAGTAATATAAATCGACGCTGAAACGTGCTTTTCACGCGCGTACATACTCGTATTCGAAGTATCGGCCCTTTCGTTTACACTCTGCTCCTGTACGTAATTAGGTCACTGAACAATGAAAATGGAACCCTTATTGCATATTAGTTGTCGAGTTCAGACTTATTTTTAGAACAATTGCGGCATTACATTATTTAAAAATATTTTTTAAGGCAGTCTATGGGAGAAGCCTATGTTCGCCAGTGGACGGATAATAACTGAGATGATAATGATCATCATCATCATATCAGCCTTTAACTGTCCACTACTGAACATAAGTCTCCCTTTGGGGAGTTTTGCCAGTAGTTGCCACGCTTGGCAGGCGGGTTGGCAACCGCAGTTAGATTTTAGAGATGTTTTAAGAGAGACGCTGCTGCCCATCCCTCGCCTTCCCTTAGTCGATTCTTACGACACCCTCGGGAAAGGAAGGGGTGGCCTATTCTATGCCGGGACCACACGGTAAGAGAGTTGATGATGGTTAATTTAAAATAATTTTAAAATGTCGAAATGTGTTCAATTTTTTGGTTACATACCTATATAGGACGATTTTATTGGTATGTATTTGAGGTTAGCGAGATTTGGAGACTACGAATTGGAAGAAAATGACTCCAAGCCGTGTACAAACAGTAAAGCACGCAAAGTACGATATGTGTAAATATAGACTTAACACGCACACTCTATTGTGAGGAAATTGCCTTTAATGCGTATTCAGGCAGCGTTATAATAGTTGTTGACTTTCAGATGTTATTACAGAAATCATTATACTTTGCGGTACGGTTGCAACTTTGTTAGTCTATTAATATTAAGCGGCGTTGTGTCCTTTTCCTCCATTCGTGTTGGACATTCATGTCCTGGACTCACCGTACATCTTGCCCTCGTCCGACAGTATTATCTTGCGGCGACCACACGGTGGGTATATTGCCAACGCTTCTTGAAAGCTCTGCTCGATATCCGGACTCCATACTCCCTCCGCGTCTGCCGCTGACAAGTCCTGTAAAATAGGTATATTTAGGTGTACTACTAAATATTGTAACGTATAGTGGAAGTGGTTTTATTTAAATTTAATGAAATAAATTGAAACATTGGTCTCATGTCGGTACTCTTATTTCTTCTGTGTACATCAGGATAACAGCGACTACAGCTAGCCATTTCTAGTTGTATAAATAAAGTTTTGCAAAATAGACAATGAATTTTCAATCGACTTCAAAAAAGAAGGAGGTTCTTAATTCAGTTATTTTTTATATTTGTTATTGTTTTCAATTTGTTTTCAAATATCTAAATACTATCAGATTGGTGAAAAAACTTTTATCAAAATAATAAATTATTATATGAAATAAAAATAACTAGTATTGCCACAATTTAAATTGTATTTTTTTTTTGAGCAGAATCTTAAATTGTTCAATAATAATAAACTGACGTGAGAAACGAAAATTCAACATAAAATAGAGATATTTTCAGTTGTTTGCGAGCATTTTCAGATATATTTAACAAAATATAGCTTACTATATACCTACAAGTTTTTTAGTAAATTTTAGTCTGTACGTCTGTACGTGTAAATATCTTTATATATCCATATTATATACATAAAATTATTTAAAGTTTATGGTTATTTTGTTATATTATTCGTTGGATGTCTGTCATTTTGTTTTATAACTATAAATTACAACTGGAATGATGAATAGGCTTATTACGTTCTTTAAGACTTATTAATACCATGTCTATTATTAAATTGTAACTGATTATATTATAAGGAAACTTATAAAAAGTGGATACATAATAATATTATAATACTACATTGACATATTCAAAGAAACAGTAATTTTATAATTAACTTTAAAATACGCTAAATGATTATAATTTAGATCAGATACAGCATTTAAAAATATTTTTTTTGGTGACTATACCTACTGAATATGTTACTGTCTTGGCTACATAAATTCTGCCAATAAAATTAACATGAATTTGGTAGGCTTATCAAGTCTTTGCGTTTACAACATAAAACAGATGTATCAACATTAACAAATGTATGGCGTTCGCTTACAGTTTCAGATTGAAGGCAAAGAGTGCGTCACTATAATTAATAGACTCAGTTCTATTCTCAAAAGAAAATAAAAATAACCGCCCTCGGCTTGGTCCAGCGACGGACGGACGAAAACATCGTGAATCACAATTCCTTGAAACGCCACAAGCGTGTTTCTGCTTCGGTTAAACCACTTGTAGTCAATATTTGTCCATTATTTCTCGCTATTATTACTAATATGTGTATTGTTAGCTACTATGTACATTTCACTACAATATATAACGCATTGTCATTTTGGTGGATGTGTATCTCTTATGTGTTAAGAACTATGGATCTCAAAAACAATGAAAGATCAGCGGTATCGTTGCTAACAATATACCCTGTCATGTCCACCTTCACGTGGTCCCCTCTGCAAACGGACTACGTAGACTTCTCTTTTTTTCTCTTGCAGAAGCGACCACGTGGATGTCACGATAGGTCAAACGATCTGACTTCTTCATCATCAATCATTTTTCATTCGTACCTTGGCAGAGTATACCTATAGCACAGGTGACATTATCATTCTATTTTCATCGCGTAAAATATCTATCTATAGGTGAATGTAATGTAGGCAAAAAGTGTTCATGTCGAGTGTTAAGTTCGTTACATCGATTACAGTCGACGAACGTCTCTGATTGTAGTTATGAGGCATAATTGTTTATTTTTATAATACCTTTTCATCGTCACTAGCATCACCAACGTCGAGGTGCTTGGCGTCGGCACCGCCCGAGCCGTTGGTGTCGGGCGCGCCGGCCGCCGTGCTCCACGGGGACGCAATGGTGCCGGCTGCGAGCGCGCCGCTCGCTGTAACAAATAAAAATATTGTTATTTACTATTAGCTGTAGAAAAGAATTGTTGGTAATGGGGTCTAATAGTTCTAGCAGTATACTTTATCAGTCGACCTCCACGCGGTTTCCCCTGGAAACTACTGTGGTTAATTATTGTTAAATTCGTCACAATGGTTCATTTGACTTGCTTCATCCTCGCCTGTTATCCTTCACCGCCAGCATATATTGATAGCACATACGGGGTTACTATTTCATTAACATCCAACACAAAAAAAAGATTGCGGGTAAATCGCGAATAAAAATGAAGAGTGATTAAGGAGGTTAGGAAAAAAAATATTTGTAAATTTGCAATATCTATCTATACATGACTACCGTTCCGCTTAAATAGTTGGCGATTCAATTTTATTCAATTGAGTAAAAAACGTTTTAATATTTTCACAAACATTCACATTATATATTAATTATATCCCATGGGAATTAGGATAAAAAGTACCTTGTGTTAATTCAGAAAATAATTCATATGCCATATAAAATTTAACCCATATCTGTTCAGTCATTTTGATATACAATAATTATTTTAACATCGTTACAAATTTAACAATCTTACTAGACTTAAATTTATAAATAAAATACCAATATTAAGTTTCTATTTGTTTAGTAGTTACAAGTATTTAGTTTAGCCGATTCCAACCAAGTGTTATTTTGCGGACATAAATAAGGTGTTATTTTGTTCACTCCGAATTCACAAAAAGAGGAGTGTTAACGTGACAAAGTTTGAAGTTTGCTGGTGGCATCGTAGTTTCAAAACGTATAGATCGATTTCAATGCAGTGGTTTTTATTTAAAGTCTAGTGATTTTGACAGGTTTTAGGTGAAGTTACCATTACTTTATTAGAATAGCTAAATATATGACTACCTACATTATGAACTCATAGACTCGTGTCTGCAGTAGAAATGAAAACCACACACGTAGTGAGACCATTCCCTTAAGAGGGTGCAATGATTTCTATTTTATTAATACCCTTTTAAGGATGAAGTATGACTATATTATTAAAATCCGTTACGAATATTAAAAATACGAAAATGAGTATAGGTACATTACAACAAGTACAACGTAGGATTGAGAAATACATAGGTTATTTTTTTCCTCGATCAATTAATATATTCTATTAGTCTCATGGATGAAAACGTGGGTATTTAATGGGTGAAGATGGAATAGTAACCCGCCCGCGGTAATATCGGTATATGCTGGCAGAGCACCAGTAAAGGGTGACAGGGGAGGATGAAGGCAGGTCAATTGGCCCATAGTGACCAATTGAACAAGAATGAATCACTATGGTTTTCAGGAGGAACCGCGTGGAGTTCGACCTGATAGGGTGTATTGCTAGCAATGAGGCTATTAAATCTCATTACTAACAATCCCTTTCCACCCTGAAAACGTGGATAAGAACTAGTAATATTAATAATAAATTAAAACAATTATGTTTACATTATTAATTAAATTACACAAACATCATGAAATGGCCCAATAGCAGTGTGCAACAAGGTAACGTGCATACAATTTGATTCTACTCTCGCTGTTCTGACGTCAAGCGGTTTGTTTGTTTACCATGTCGGATGCCCGCTTGTAAACTTCCAATCACATCGTGGCCGTTACGATACACTAATACGTCAATGTAAGCAAAGCAGAGATTTCGTTCTGCGGATAATTGTTTTCATGTTGCTATGGTTTATAAATTTCATTCCGATAAAGTTCTCAGAGCTCGTTAGGTTTTTTAATGAAGAAAAATCTTACCTCCATCTGCGTTATTACATGACGTTGATGGGGTACTAGCAAGGGACGAAAAGTAACTATAAAGACAGGAAACCGAAAAACGAATTCACCAGGAATTAACTACGGTAAATTCCAGAAAGGACCGCGTGGAAAATTCCTATTATTAACCCCCCTGAACTCGTCGGGCTATTGATTTACCAGGATGTTCAGCCATAGTTATTGTAACCAAATAAATAGGTTGCATTACATACTAATAATACATCTATTATCTTCACGCAAGATTTCTTACACTAAAGGTTTTTTACCCTAATTTTTTATTCTACTCGACGTGACATTATCTTATAAACACTAAAGTAATTTATTACATCTGTATAGTTATTATATGAATGAAATTGGGTATTATTTTTATGGTCGGTCTAATTACGTTAGTTGGGTGCTTGATTAGTAGAGAAATGGCTTGAAATCTCAAAGCGATTTAAATAAAAATTAAGAATTGAAAACTAACGGCCAAAGTCATCGACGACGTCTAGTTTATTATAAATACAAATAGTCCTAGGTTGAATCTTAAAAACTCAATTTGAGGCGAAAAATTTAAACAAACATTTTCTTAATACAAAATACGCTTTGTTTCCCCGAGATCCGAGAGGCGAGGTCGTAGGCATTCCGGAAATTTTCATATTTACTGTTAGAAATATGCAGGTACGAAACGTTTACAATATAAATATAATATCAAAACGGAGAATTTCTTTATGAAGATCGGATCCAGAGTGGAGAGAGTAAAGTATGCAGCGGCCCGTCTTGGAGACGCGACTTGCTACTTTATAAAATCCTATTTCTACCATACCTCGTGTTTTCCAGAGAAACGTCTATACCTTAAAAAGGAAACTGTTTGGTTTCGCAATAAATAGCAAACAATTAAAAATAAGGAGAAGCTAAATAAGACCATAAAATAGGCATAAAAGTACTAAGTAGCCACCGATAAGAACCATAAAATGTTAGGAATTTGCCTATTTCAAGTTCTTAAACAGCTTAAAGTATTCAGAACAGATAAAAAATAATGTAATTAAAAAAAAATTAATACAATTAAGGCAGGTTCTATTATTAATGCTAAATATAGTGTAGGTATATAATTTTCGTGCCATATACTTAAAGATGTAGGTACGATTATTGTCTATGATCATTTGTTGCAATTAATTCTCATTTGTTGTCGTCAATGCATTGTTCGTGAGCAAGCTGCTCTTATATGACATTCACTTTTTAGCACCATTTATGTCTTGTCCCATTACTCGACTGAGTTATATATTTTTTTATCTACTAACAGCTAAGCCTGCTTGAAACATCTAAATTATATGTTTCCACTGACAGTATAAAAAGCACCTGTTAAAATCATAAGAACCTCGTATCAATTAATTAATATGTAGCGTTAGGTCGTTGTGGTTTATTGCTTTAATTCTTTATCTATAGGCTTCAACCTAAATTCCGGTGTTTTTAACCACAGCTAAAAATTCAACCTGAGATAATCCAGTAGATATGCCTCTTGCCATATTGGTTTCAAATAGCGCGTCGTAACAAATAGTATTACGTTTAGCACATTAATAACTGACTAATCCATCCGGTAATACAGACATTATTAATATGATTTTATGTTAATTCAGACCGTCTAGATATTGGTTTAAACGTGAATAAGCAATAAACACTTTCAAACCCACATCTATTTATAATTATTGGGATTAACTTGATTCTAGTTTAGACATCTTCGTACTGTAATACTATGAAATCATCAACAATTAGTACTTTACTTATCAAACAAAATTAGCCAGTAACATAATGTGCTGTAATAGTTATATTTAGCGGAACACTAATTTGAAGGATCTTCAATTAGGACAATTCAGGAGTGACTAATTCAAACGGCCACAGTCTGCCAGCAGGGTTGTCAGGCTTCCTTCTAAAGCAGGAAATGATTATATTATACATTGTTTCATTTTTGATATTTTACAAGTATGAATAAATTATATTGTGGGCATCGAGAAACATTTAATTCTATTCATAGTCGTCAAATAAATTTATTCTCAAGTCCTGATCTATCACAAAACTGCCAAGACAAACTTGTTCTAAATTCTTTTATGCGATATCATACTGATTCTAGGATGATTCAAGGGTCACTCTAACTGCATCATACATCATATTTTAAGCAAGGGAGAAAAATATTTCCTATTCAAATTTGGCAACCCTAGATGCGGTCGGAGTTCGCAGTCGGCACAAAGGGCGCATCGTGAACGTGCAATAATTAAAATAATAAAGCATCGCGGGTGCCGCCGCTCATTGTGTTGATATGACAAGTGTCCGTAATAAGTGAGACCCTCGCTTCACAGCGGTGGGGTCGGTCGTTCTAACCAGCTATTTGCGTCGGGATTTTGCATCTTCGCTTGCGCATTCTATCAAAAGAACATACGACCCTATGAAGCGCAAACAATAAAACGTTATGCCTTAATAAATACTTACCCTTTTTTAATCGACAGCTAGATTAGATTTTGATGATTACGTATATTTTTAAAGCGAAAGAGTTTACTTTTGAATTGTTTAAGCAATGAACCGATTCCAATCTTAACAAAATTAATAAATCTAAACTAATTCATTGTGTAAGTACTCGTATTTGTGTAAAATTTACTTTGCTATTTTTTTTTTATCCGTATGACGACATTAAATTAATATACACGAATGATCAATTTTAACACAAAAATTTACAAACCTACACAATTTTATTGTACCGATTATATCACAGTAATATTGTAAGCTGAAATAGAACTAGCGTAAGCTCCTCCAGATCGGTTATAACATCGCATTCAAGTGGGTGGTACAAAAGGTACAACGTATTTATTTATAGATTTAGAACATACAGAGCGTTCTGATGTTATATACCAAAAGATTATACGAGTAGTTAATAAAGAAATAGGCAGACAAAGTAAATAAGGCCATAGTGCTATATATTTTTTACGAATTGCCTATGACCTTGATTAAAAGATTTTTGAACACGGATATCTTTAATGGTAAGTGTCCACCTATAGATTTTACATACATAATTATTCTGTGCCCATTATTATTCTGTATTGGTAGATTAATCTAAATTTAAAAATTAAATGCGGGACACAGTATTCTGTGATTACTGTCACGTTACTAGCAACAATTTTTTTTAGATTCAGTTCATTTGTTTGTAACACTATTCGCTGCCTTTAGATACCAAGACTACATGACAATTAACATATTAAAATAAGTAATAGATGAACGGACTTTATATTACGACGGTACGTTTAATGAAATCATTTCGTAGAATTTTGCACATATATTAATAATGCCTTGTAAATAGGTAAACTGTGTAAATCAATGTAAATTTACAAACGGCATTTATGACGTAAACATGCAAATTAATATATTCATTTTATGAGTATACTGATATATAATATGCATTGTTTGTTAAATTGGAGTTCTTGTTAGTGTCAACGATAATTTCAAACCAGATGTAACACCTGCATTACAAATTATCACCTTAAAGTTTTTTATTTTTATAAATTTAATAGAATTGTTACAAGAGTGTTGCTGAGTAAACCAAATTTATTACTTTAGTGCTAAATGTATCTACTTTGTCAAGGAATTTGTATTACGGTTATAACAGGAAAGTTCTTCTACAACTGAAGTCACCTATCGCGCAGTATTACCACATAGGAAGCTATGCATAACAAAGTTTCAGCTTTTTAACTAGTGCTTTAACTGGGAAGTGGTATCTAATATGTCTAGTATGTATCACAGAAACCAGTGGTGATAGATTAAGCATCTTTGTCGTCCCGAACGGAAATTATATATACCGTCTCTTTAACTGGCCAGCAACCCTCAATTTTGCCGTATTATTAACTTTTTTATGTATTAATTACTCTGTACGTAATTCCTTTGTGGTATTCTCAGTTGTTTTAGGGACAGGCAAAGTAACCTTATAGGAAGCAATGTCAGAAATCTTCCTGTGCAACGGGCCTTCAAGTATTGATATCAGAAAGAGCCAACTCTGTACTATAGTTGTATATAGGACTAACACTGCCACTTCAGTTTAACTAACTAATGTGATTTCTTTTTGGAAATGTCGTGTGAGTAGCGGTAATGTGTTCTAAGTGCGGCATATAACCGCACGCTATTCCTGTTACAGGAATGCATTTTTTAACATCAACAACGGAATAATTCCCGTAATTTAATGCTATACCGCACGTCCGTATCGCGTGTCCCTTGTGAACATTATGGAAGTAATGGTTTATGGCAAATCTCCTTTGCATTTTAATTGTATTGTACTCATTCTAGTGTTTATGTATTTAACACATATCTGCCATATATGCCATATCATGTTTCTGTTATCCTTTACATTTTGTATTTTGAAGTATCTATGTCTTTAAATATATAATAAATTCTAAAAAAAGAGTAATTTGAAATGATTAACAGTCGAATTTATTATTCATTCTTCTCGTTTGAGGTTACTTTCCAAAGAAGTAGACAAAAACGATTAGGTTTCACTAAACTGTCCGTGATAGACATAAAAAGATTTGTTATTTTGATTTTGACTTTCTTATTTATTTGGTGTTGCCTAATACTCTCGATTGAGATTCTTTTTTTTTTTTATTTATTATTTATTCCTATTTAAGAGCTGCGTTCTTGCCGGTGGAGCTCTTGCCACTCACTATGATCGTCAGCGAGTCTACTTTTTTCCTTTTAAGTTATACGAATATATTTATTTAAGTTATTAGATGCATTTCGCGGTTTCGTCTGCGCGAATCAGTAAGCACATACGTAAAGTATTCTACGTACAAAGTTATTATAACATAACCTGCCTACGTACCAAATTTCAAAATTCAAATCCATTTAGTAGTTTTTGAGTGAAAGAGTATCAAACATCTATCCAATAGCATTATACACATATGTAATAATATGTAATGTTATATTTTGAACAGTCTAGTTAGAACTAATGAAATAAAGCAATGACAGTGTTCACCATATGATGTTTTTTTATTTTATTTTATGTGTATTTTATAATTAGCTACATATATTACTATAATAAAAGTATTTTGATCTTGAATACGAATCTAGGGAAAAAAAAATTTAAGAGACACTTTCTTATTTATTTATTTTCAATAAAAAAAAAAAACCAACAGCGTATAAAAAACTAAACTATTTTATAATATAGTGTGGCCAATAACAGGTTTTTCTAATTAAATTCTCTACATTATAACAACGTCACAACAAGATCGCCTCAAAACATAAAATTAGACTTTTCTGCACAACCACTGTTCATAATCAAATAATTTGTTGAATCTGTAAGTTTTAATTGCGTTTTATTACTTTTTCCTCCTAACTTGTCAACAGCTGACACGCAGAGCGTAAAAAACTCAAGCAGATGCTTTAGTTCTCCTTTTTTCTTTTCTTTTTGTATAGTAATAAATGTCAATGTTACCGTTAATTTGTGTAATAAAAATAAAAATCGGCACCGTGACAGTTCACCATGCGGATAGATAGAGAAATAATTTCCATATCAGTGGACAGGGGCCGGGGTGGGTCCCGGGGTCTGCCCGGCCACCTGTGCGTCGGCCGGCGAGGGTTGCGCACCAAAGTATGTTAATTAATTTTCGACCGTCCGCTGTTCCACGTAGCTCAAATCGGCCCACACCGTGCGGTTACCGTACATTTTGTTTGAAAAAGGTCAGTTGTATGCTTTTAACGCATTTTTAATTTAACATAGGTAAGCATAAGCTCGTTTTCATTTAGATAATGAATATTTAAAAAAAACCTAGCACGCTGTAACGATTATACCATCATTTAGTTTCCACGCTTGGCAGGCGGGTTGGCAACCGCAATGAGGCTTTTAGAGATGTTTTAAGAAGAACACTGCTGTCCATCCCTTGCCTTCCCTTAGTCTACTCTTACGACATCCAAGAGAAAGGAAGAGGTGGCCTATTCTATACCGGGACCACACGGCGATTTCATTTCTATAATTAATACAAATTAGACTGACAGAAGGCAGAGTGCTGATCCATCATGCATGTTATCATTTTAGTATTGTCCAGTTCAATCCAAATCAAAAACAAAAATTGGTTCTGATGACTCTTTCTTGAGGAAGGTTATATACTATTCAACATCACGATACGGCCACGTGCGAAGTCGTAGGATACAACTAGTTATATAGTCTTGTTAACTTTTACATAGTCATACACATTTTTTAGTTTTAATGTCATTATGTTTTTAATATTTAATTATCAATTCATCTACTGATTTACACAATGGGAAGTTTATAATAGAGTTAGTACAATGACGAATAGGTATACGTGTATGTCGTAAACATATATAGACACAACTTATCAAATCAATAACAAGCCTGTACGACCTCTTTGACTTGAATTTCGTCGCCCCCGTTCTATTAATTATTCAATAGTCAACCCGCCTCTCGCTATTTGCTATAGAAATATAGGGCAGTGGGCCTTTATTAATACTCTGGGATATAAGCGGAGATATTATTAAATGGAGAAATTGAATAGTATTATTACGTGCGCGTGCGGTCGCTGTGTACTCATAAAGATGTTTATCAGAAGGTGTGAATGTTTACAAACTGATGTATGTACATACGTGCGCACATAGAGCGAGCAGCGGCCACGTGGCTCTCTGTACGCACGTCCACGCTGGCTGCGAGTGCAGGCCGCTGGGGCATTGTCGCGAGAGTAGTGTTGCATAATGATAGCCGGGTGTCGATTATAAAGCGATAGTTTGATTGAGCCCACAAATAACGTAGCAAACAATATCTCGTACATGTATGTATTACAATGATCGAAACAAAGCTTGAGGGGTATTAGGGGAAAGTGGTTATCACTTTCAATAAAGTGGGCTGTCAACTTTTAACACAGCACACAAATAACAGATATAGATACAAACAAATTAATGCAAAAAAAAAAGAAATAAAAGAAAATGAATAAAAAAATATAATTATGAACGATTAATTAATTATTAACAACTTATCGATAATAATTGAATAAGATATAATCGGTTAATTAATCTATATAATAGTATCCATTGAAAGTAATCCGACTATGCTATATATTCATATTGATTTAAACTAAATATTGATAGGTTAATAAATATTAAGTATTTTTGGAAAAAGCTATCGATTAACTCATAATAACGTTGACAACACTACGCGAGAGTCCGGCCAGTCGGTCGCGTCAGCATCACACCACACCGCGCAGTGTCAGCACCATCATAATAATTATGCTAAGTAATCATAAATGACGGTTAGTCATTCACGTTTCAGTATATTAGTCTTGTATATTTATGTACATACATATATAGGCATTCTACCACATGTTTTATCATAAATAAATTCAAGGGCAATGAAACGAAGAAAATGGAAAATAAGGCTACGTGAATGAAAAATGGGAAAACGTGAGAGGATTAAAAGAGTATTTTTAAAAATATTTGTATCACACAAATTTATAAACAATCCGTCAAGATCAATCATCATATCAGCCGTCTGCCCACTGCAGTACAGTAGTTACTATGTTTGGTTGGCGAGTTAGTAATTGCAGGCAGGCTTCGGTGATATTTTAATATTAAGGGACATTGTTGCCTATCTCTCGATCATTAAATTGCCCTTAGTCGTCACTTACGACATCCACGAGAAAGGAAGGTGTGACCTATTCTATGCCGAGACCACATGGCGACATCAATCTAAAACAATAATGAAACAAAAATACCAATTTGAAAAGAGAAAAATAAAGAAAACAGCAATTTCAACTGTGACAAAATTACTGGTATCAACACCGACATGTAAACCTTATCCATTGATCAATAAATTATCACAAGTTTAGATTTGGCAATGACAAGGAGTTGAGTACAGATAGCATTCTTCAAATCTTCATTTTTAGTAGTTTAACAATCCCTTTCTTTTGGATACATGAATAAAATTCCAAGAAATACGATCACCTCTGTATTAAGAAAGGGCTGGCGCCAATATTTTCTCGAGTTTAAAGCAAATGAAGTAATCGCGTCAACGTAGATAATCATGGGAGCTCACGCTGGTGACTCATACAATATGCCTGCCAACTCGTAGTGTTGCCAAGTGTAAGGATGTATCTGCTTTTACATTTCATAGGAATATCAACTTTAAACGTAAGATAGAATAGAAGTGTTAAATATACATAGTGCAAGTGAATCACCGTGGTCACTTCGCCAGCTGCGAAATAAGACTCGGATTGCAGAGTACTCGTGGCAAATGTCCACGATCGTCTTACAATATGAGAAAAACAAAAACATTCGTGTATCCTCGTCGTTTCAACGCCGTCAAGCCTCGTATGAAAGCGATATACATTTGTAATATCAGTAATGTATAAATTGATGACGATGATTTATGTCTTACGAATATAATAAAATTGTAACTATACGATGTATGAACTTTGGAGATATTTAACAAAATTTATATGACGTGTATTAATAAGATTAACAGAGGTTAAAATAATAATTTTTGAACATTTTGTAAAAAACAAAAACATCATATAGAAGTGGTACACTGCTTAGTTTTCCTACTTCTGGAATCAAGAGTACAAAGTAGCGAGCAAAAAGTTATAAAATAATTAATAATTAATATGCTTAAAACTGTAATCATAAATGGGATAGTTTAAGGGATAGATATGGAGGTACGAAAAAATTATCATGCCATATTAAAGTTGCTCGTTGAGTGACCTGAAAGTTTCAAAACGTTTAATGAAATATGGACTATTCCTCATTATTCCTGGGTCCGATGTATTGAAAGTCTATTAAATGAACGCTTATCTTATTAGTCAATTATACAATTAATTGAAAATAGTTGATCCTATATGTCTTTCTATAAAATCTATCTTTATATTTTTAAATTTAGGATATAATGATACATAAAGATTTGATAGGATCAAAACAAACTGTTTTATATCATTATTTATTCGTACTATCTCTAATATTAGTAAATTTTAGAGAAATGTTTAGACGTAACATTTTAGAATTGGCTCAAAGTTTAATATAAGTAGATTACAAAACTGTTATGGTAATAATACTCGTAGTGTAAATTTTCCTTCAGAGACAATCGAGATTAAAGCAGTAAAACCTGCCTGCCGTGAGGTTGGAACTATATTACTTACACTGAAATAATGGACTATAAATAATATATTAAGGGTCTTATAACAGCTGTTACTATCCCACAAACATGAGTAGTACACTAGAAACAAGGTATAAAATGAAATTATTGACCGTACAGCAAAGTTATCGGCGTAAAGTCCCAAAATGGCCTTTTCGGGCGTCTCCAATAAAGGCGCAATATTACTCAAACGTGATATAAGGCATGGTAACAAAGAGATACTTATGAAATTAAGGCGATAAATCAGTGTGCTAAAGCGGGCTATGAATGAGCGCGGGAACACCGGCTTATATGTAAATATCGTCGTATACCGACGGCCAACCGACGCGACGCTCGCTTAATGCCTGAATATAAAGTTGATAGACCACAAGATTGAGAAATAGATAATAATGAAGTATAGTTTTCAAGGATTAAAATTTAAACAAGGCGATTCTACGAGACTGCCAGTATTTCTGATTAAAAATCAGGTCAATTTAGATCTTGATTTCTGGAGGTAGTAATGTATTTATCTTGAACGTATACTTTGGAATGAAGGTAGTTATAGATGTCCAACTCTTAAATTAATAAGTGTGCAAGTTACAACTTGCTCGATTGTGAAAACAAGTTATACTAATAAAAAAAATTGTAACGTGTAATTAAATATTCTAATGAAGTTGTAATTGATTTTAATATATAGATTGTCGATGATTCATTAGATTTCGCAAAACAGGTGCACACAGATTACTTTCGTATGGCGTAAATAGGAGGCGAGGCGCCAGCGCGGAACGTGCAACTAGACAGATAAGAACTCCCGGTAGGCCGTGTGTTGGGCTGAATGCATTCACTGTGAAATAAGCCTCCGAGTAGTTCATTGCACAAACGCATCGAAACAATATTAGATCTCGAAATACAAACATAATTATGTAAGATTATCGAGAATTGAACATTTGCTAATTGGTTATAGAAAATTTAGCAAATTATTAGAGAATTGTTAACTTTGTCAGTGTCATTTATCGCATATATCAGGGGAAATGTTCAAGAGAATTATTGGAATTAATATCAGCTGATGAATTTTATTATCATACAATACGAAATTGAAACGTTCAAGAAAAGAATATTAATGTGGCGGGTGAATATGGGCGGCGATAATCACTTATTATCAGGTGAACCACATGCTCGTTTGCCTCCCTTGTCATAAATAAAAAAGGACTTTATTAATTTTGCTACGGATACTTTAAAGATTCATACTTTATCATTAGTTATTAGTAAAATGATTATTATTTTATAATAATCTTACAATAGTATCAATATCTTAGAATAGCAATTATTACGAACATAAATTATGAATGACAACAGTCTATTATCCACCGTTTTTACTTGATCTCGATTGTTTTGGCGATTCTAATACACAATAATTCCTGTAAAGAATAAAATTGTTATTTTTAATAATTATCTCACAAAGTTTCAGCTAATATTCTTTATATTATTATTAAATAATTTTTTATTGTTAGTAATCAATTACTCACTTAGTACTTATTTAATTTTAATTTCCATGTATGTAATTGTGTGATTAGAATTTACAAATAAACGTTTTCTTACCTCTATTGATTTCTGGTTTTTACAAATAAAATTATTAGAGGAAATTCATCATGAAATACAAATATTTTATATATTGTAACCTTTTCAAAAATAAACTAAACCTTTTTGTCAAGGGACTCTAAAACTTTACAGCTATCGCAATTTGCAATATATACTATAGAGCTCAAAGTACCTTGCAGTGCTGTCCATCTGTTTGCTTTAATTTGTCTGTCATCGTTATGAAGCAATTAATTGCGCCAATAGACGTTGATTGTGTTTGAAAGGTCACTGAACAGCCTGTTGCAGTTTTATGCGAGCCATAAATCTTATTAAGATTATCTATTTATGCACATTGCTACTAGTTTTTAAGATTAAATTAATTATTCATTAAATGCTCATTTTATAATTTTAAAAAATGTAATCACTATTTTTTATATAATCATAATTTAAGAATTAGTATCAATTATAGAAAAGCCAGTTATTTTAATATAAAAACCAATAATTTTGATATAAAAACTAACTACTACTACGCTGATTTTGATAAAATTTCTAAGGAACAAATTTGACTGTATGCTATCAGATAAAAAAAAAAAGAATTTTCCAAATCGGTTTCTAAATGATGAAGATCTGTGATAACAAATACAAAAAAAGGAATATAACTGAATTGATAACCTCCTGCTTTTTTGAGGTCGGTTGAAAACGGGTCCTTAAAGAGAGTAGAGGAATAACTGAATAAAAATGTCACGGGAATTCTAGTTATTCATTGAATTCACAATCGGGTAGTCACGAGTCACGATATACAAGGATCTGACGTAACAGATACGATAGCCGCCGGCCACACTACGACGGCTATGTAGGTCCGGTGCATCCAATGCCTTACGCTTCGAAATACATAGTGTATGTAAGTACCGACTAGTAAACGGTAGCATTATTGCAATAAACGAAGTATAATATATCGAATAGATTTATTCATATATTATCTTTTTATTTTCTTAAGGAAAGAAACCACTAAAAGAACTGTCCTAGTTGTCCTGATGTTCCCCTATTGCTTTCTTTAATGCGCATCTTATATTTTTAATATCCATTACTTATAATAAATTAATATTGTTATTCTAGTTTCTATTTATGAGACACCTAAAAAGTTTTTTTTTTTATTTTATATATATTGATAAATAGCAAGGTAATGGGCTTTTTAATAGTAATATTATAAAAAGGAAAGATTTGATTGTTTGTATGTATTGGATAAACTGGAAAGCCGATTTTAAAATTTCTCTCACCTATAGAAAGTTACATTAATCATCGAATAATATAAGCTATACATTTTTTATGAAAATTCTATCTACCCGTACAAAGCCGGACCGAATCGCTAGTTAATATTAGTTCCATTTTATTATTAGTAATTATAACTATATTGTTAAAATTTATACAATATAATTTTCTAATATTAATCCACTAATAAATATAGCCAACAATTAAATATTACGTTCATATAACAGGCGAGTTATTTGTAAGTGGAAGAATTCCAAAAACTCGTGCCATTCAGTTTATGATATTTGAACTTTATTATTCTCCGGTCGTAGAGAATTCAAACGTGACCTGAACTCTTTCCTATTGTGGTTCAATATCACACGACTACGTCAAAAACAATGAATTCATGACCAACTTCCAATACAGTGCGTGAGTTCGGAACGTCCGCTGTCTGAATATTGAGTAAGAGTTAAATGTAAATATTTTAAAAGCTTCGTAGTGAATAGAATATTGAGATTAATAATTAATATTGAGATTTTACATAATGTATACGGAGACCCAATTTACGTCATACACTTAATTCGTAACACTGTAGACTTATTAGTGCATTTAATGAAGGGAATCTGAGAGCTTTAGCGAGATCAAGGTGCGCTGATAATCGAATTAATTCGAACTGCATTGAAGCCTGCAATGTTACCGTCAGTGGGTTTAACTAAGTTTATGAGTATGCTAGGTACGCTCTTAGCGTGCAACAAGTTTGTTTGGAACGTCTTGAGTGCTTTGAAATCGTTTAAGCTATATAGAGCCGTTCTAGTATCCAATAGCTTGATACGCTTCATTTAGCTAAACCAGTATACGGAGAGGAGCTATGTGTAATTGTTTGTTTTATGTGTGGATGGTGTAAGGTCGTAAAGTGACGGTGGATAGTGTAATTAGCGATGCTAACGGTCAGGGCGATTGGAGCAGACGCAGCTGCCTGTTGTGGCGGGAGACAATTGCTACCGACTGTTCGTGAAGTTCAGTGACCATTTAGTCGAAGTAAGATGCAATTCTAATATTGTTTACTTCTAGAAAATTGTATTTAATCTAAAATTATCAACTATTATCAATATAATTATAAACGTGAAAGTGAGTTTTCTTAAATGACAGTTACCTGTTAGCATTACAACGATTACCCAATTATCACAAACTTTGGTATAATATATAAAGGGACATTATTTATCTGGTTATGAAGTTGCGAGTAGAAACTACTATGTCTATACTAAAACTATAAAGAGGAAAAATTTGATTGTTTGTTACAAATGGATAAACTCAAAAACTACTGAACCAAGTTTAAAAATTCTTTTATTTATAGAAAGCTACACTGTAAGTGAGTAATATAGGCTATATATAAATTTTGAAACATCTGTTCACCCGTGTAAAGTCGTGCTAGATCGCTAGTATGTAATAAAATGGTAGAAGAGAAGAATTTATGGCCTGAATATTATTTTCAACAGATTTAGCTTTATTAGAGACGGGTACACGTATTTGAATAAAATATAGCACATTGATTGATCTTTTGGATTAAGACGTACAAAACATACGTGAGTATAGTTAATTTTTACGCGGACCAACTTTGAAAAAGTTTAATAGTAAATAAATAGATGAATCTCAATTTAAATACATTATCGGGACTTAATGCGATAAAAAATTGCAAGAAAAATATGTGCTAACAACGTGAACGTTTAAAATTAACTAGATGAATCTAGTTTTATATGTATGTAATAACTTATTTACCCATTATTTTGTATTGCAAGTAATATGTAGGTAACTGATGTCAACGATTAATAAACACCCATAACAAAGCAAAATGTAACTAATACAGGAAATCAATAGAAAATACAACATGTTTGCCGCCATATTTGGTCAGCGGTGTCGTTCGTATGTGATTCTCACAGTAATTATCTTGCTTAGTAAAGCTGTGTAGTAATATTTCTTGACGGTATCAAGTATAATTGGATCGCAATGCGAGTGTCTATGCGGAAGAATGGAAGCAACATCTCTAGTTACATTCTTATTCCGAGAACGCCATGGGAATATTATACAAAGTACTAATTTGTAAGGGGACCTTCGTATATAAATATATATTGATAATTAGGATTACATTTAAAAAGTTGTGATGATAATGATATCTGTACATTAAAACATAACAAGGCGAAAAAATAAATGTGTAACTGTTACAGGAAAGTGACTAATATACTCTGCAAATGTAATAAAAAAGTAACATGTAAGATAAGTAAGCAGACGTTTACTTACAGTATTTATTTATCTATCTAATATATGGCAAATATTTGTCTAATATAATGTGGAAATGAGTCAGTGTTATTTTCGGTTATGAATCTACGGCTAAATAATTGAATATGTTTAGATGAAATTGAGAGAGTAACCCTAAATTAGCATATTACATTAGAATATTCTAAATGATTATCATGCCAGTTTTAATTTTTTTTTATACCATGAAGGTGGCGTTTAAGCTTACAGCCCATCCGATGGTAAACCGTTATGTAGTCTATGGACGCCTGCAACACTAAGGGTGTCGCGTACAGGTCGCCAACCCTAAAGAAACCTTAATGTACCATTTTTTAAAAATCCCATACTGGAGTCTCTAGTGAAAAATATTAATTAATTTTATCAATTACTGCACAGACTAAAAATTTGATTATAAAATCAAAACTAAGATCCAAACTAACAAGTTTCAAGTTTCACAAAGTCTAGTCACGAAATTATGCTAGATATCATTTCTGATAATAATAAAACTTTTATAGGCTATAAATTTGTATAACAAAATACATGAGGTATGGGTGTTCAACAAGCGTACGAACGCAACCGTATATAGAATATTTCATTCACAAATTGGCACCGAAAGCACTTTAAGTGAACAAGTATTATATCACTCCGCAAAAAAGTGATTTTAATTTTAAACATACACAACAAAGAAGGAAATGTTGCCTGGATACTTTAGATGGTAATTAATGTGAGTTTACATATAGATTTTATTTAACGACAAACCGTTTGTTTCATAAAAAAACGACAGCTGAAATTGTGACAAAATTGAAATGGATGAAAACGGGTGCTAGCCCTATCGTTTCCAAAATCAAATGTGAAAGTCGGTTTAGAATTGGTGACTTAATCACCTAACGCAAAAAAAAAAACGAATCGAAAAATTTTTTGGGAGTAATTTAACAAGACCCGGTATGGCCATATTTAGTATGCATTTGGAAAGGAGTCGAGAGCAATAAGTTTGAATTCGCGATTTGCATAGATTGCAGCGCGGTGTAGTGCCGGCGGCGCGGGCGGCCAGCGTTCGGTGATTTACTTGGTGTGGGCGGCAGCGATACGATAACACCTGCACGATGATACTGGCATAGGCGACTAGAACATGTAGCCATGCGACCCCACAATTTACAATTTTATTAATTATTTTATACCTTAAAAGTCGCGAAAAAAACAAACAAGCAGCTCTATAATTTTTAAAACATGACAACTTCTTGTTGGCCAGTTATACATAAGCAGATATGTAGTCTGATGGTAAACGGTTACTGTAGCCTATAGATACCTGCAATACCAGAGATATTATATGCGCATTCTTAATTACGAAGAAATCTTATATTTTGAAGCATATACTTCAGAAAAAAGAAAAGGAACAAAGAAAAGGAAAAAAGAAAAGGAAAACCGTGGCAAAGTTAAATTGACAGTATTTTGTTAAAAAAGAAGTTTTAATTTCGATAAAATTTCTATAAATTTTCTAATTAAAAAAACATCAAAATCGGTTACGAATTGCCATAGATATAAGTAGGTACAAAAAGTAGTCTTGCTTAAGAAGCAAAGTTTATCCATAAACTAATATTTATCTGTAGGTACTTATACTCAGATCTTATGAAGATTCATTATCAGATTGACTTGATACCATCTGACTGTCAACTCGAAACCATTCTAACAAGATAAAAATCTAGGTATCTATGTTAACTGCAATGGAAAACCTGAACGGTCTGACACCATCGCTAGTTCTGCTCATATTAGAATAGGCACTTCATATTAAATATAGTGAATTTCATTTCCAATCGTAAGTACCTATTCAAAATTTGCTTGCAAAGTTTGGTTCTGTATGCAAAGCATCTTGGAAGACGAATACAAAGATAAATATGTATACACACACACAAAAAATTGTTACATTTATAATTAGGTATTTAGTAACAAGAAATTATTTAATAGCTTGTATATATATATATTTTAAGTAATAAACAATATCAGTAAAAATAACTTATCTATAAATGTACATATAACTTCTAATTATCATCACTTTTCCGTTTGTACTACTTTATAGCTTGACCGCTTTCAAACAACTATTAGATAAACCAAAATCTGAAAAAACAAAATGTTACGAGTTTAAATTGTTCTCCTATTATTATTATAACTCGTAAAAGACTTCAACGTGTATTTTATGTTTGAATAAAATTTACAAGTAACTGTTTTATTCATATTGATAATTATATAAAATTTTAATTACACTCTAAAACCAAAATTTTTATAAGTGTAAATAGAAGTCTTTCTTATTATAATAACTCACTAATATTCCACTAATAGGCAAAGGTCAAAACATAAGATGATATCGGTCTACTATTAACAAATACCAGGCGGCGTTTTCCCTTAAAAAATAAATAAAGGCCAATAAAATTTTTGCATTTATTGTTATATAAATATTGAATATCTCTTACTTTTAACTAAAATATTTTAATTATATTTCAAATATTAGAATATATAGGCAACGAAGTAAGTAGCAGGTGTGACGTAAGAATTTACATTTCAAATGAAATTTTATATGCTAATCGATAAATAACACATGCTTTAAATCATGGTTTTTAGAATCAAACGGGTCATTGAATCTTATAAATTGAGGATGTTATTAACGTATTATCAACGGCGTAGTAGGCTTTCAACCAAGGCTTCGCGGCTGGTTAAATTACACTCATTTACTGCACCAAGAATCTCGCCGTGTGTAAAATGTTGCCGGCGACGATTAGCTGAATTCCAACCTTACAATAGAGCATTGAAATAATAAAAAACATGGCTTTGTGGCAAACATTACTTGCGGATACACTAATGTGGTTACAGGTTTTTGATTGTGAGACATAAAGGTATATAAACTCTTTTAAAAGAATGCTAAATAAATAATTATTTATTAAATTAAACACATAAATGTCAAATATAAATATTTTTCATTCTTTTAAGCGTTTGCAAATTAGTTATACGAGTGTCTGTGTATGTCTTAAGATGCTTACCAATACATACACACATTTTCTTTAAGATTTTCTGGAAGAGACATATATGGAAGAGATATAAGTATCTCTTACTAAGGTAAGAGGCTAACTTAGATTTGCATTGCTCAATAAGTTAGAAGCAGGGGTAATTAGAAAACGAGCGGCTATGACGGCGCAGCACGATCAAATGCAGGCATATATAACCTTCGGTACATGATACACGCACATAACTTTTTATTATTAATTATTGATAAATAAATAATAATAAATAAAATAAGAGTGTTACAAATATGAATTAGAGTCTTTTTGATAATTTATTACATCATGTCTTCTTAACGGATAAATTAATCGACATGATATTTGATAAACACATAATATTGGGGATAGAAAAGGACTAAGACTGGTTTTATGCCGATCAATTAATACATCTTGATTAAGCGGATAAAGTCCGTGGTATAAAATATTTCTTATTATTATGATAATAAAAATATATGTATACGTATAATAAAAAGCACTACTATAATTTGGAGAACAACTGAAAGTAAATGAATGTGGTTATTAACGTCATAATAATATTATATTATGTATTAAGGAAGGTTGAAAGTTGGTGCATTAAACATTGACCTTTCACAATGAATATACTGTTTCCACGTTAAGGATAAAGGAAAACATGAATGAAATCAATGAAAAGGGATTCCTACTTGTGTGTAAGTGTACTCGTCTCATTTTGTAATCATCATTCCGAAAGTTTTGATGACAATCTTTTTTGATGACAATCTAAAATGTTCCCAGAACGTTACGATAAATATTATTATTAAAATACAGCTTTATACAAGTAAGTATTCTTTATATTTTTTATAAAAGGGGCAATAATATTATAATATTATTAAGAGATTTAAATGGAACTCAAAATAAAAAAAAAAAAAATAAGAAGAATACTTGAAAAATTTGTAGTAAATTTGTTTTCCATTAGACATCACTATCATTTATTTGACTTACAGACTTTTAAATAAAGATAATAATGTTTTAACGGTAAATGAATTACGGAGATACAAGTAAGGTTTATGTTTACCACTCGGCAAGTACGTCATCCACTATGTCTACTATAAATTAATCTATTGAAAGGATCGCTTTGGTTAGAGCTCATGTCAGAAAGAACAAGATTGCCATCTTATTTTATTTGGTGGAATTGCTAACGACAACGTTTCCATTAATAGATTCATTTATACTTTCTCTAGGTTGGCTTGTTTTTTAAAATCGAGGGATAATAAATAGTTGTGTTTATCAGCGTTCTTTTAGGAAAAAGGTTGAGTGCAACTGATTTATGTAGTTACAAGTGTTGCGACATTTACCACAATCGTTTACTATGCGGGTCATTATAAGGCGCAGTTGCATTTGTTACCTATTGTATTGTTTCCAAATAACTTGCATTTCATACGCAATTCCAGGACTCAGATGATATTGTGATAGCTAATGTCAAAATAATAATAAAAATATTATTCATCTCCTTTCAGTTAATTTTAATTGGTGTTTTATTTCTAATATTAAGGTACATATCATTATGCTCCTAACTCTATGTAGCTATTCTTTTAATGGATGATAATGGAATCGTAACAGTATAAACTGAAGGAGTACTAGTGAGGGATGAAAAATGAGAATGAAAAGACAGGCCAGAATATATATATATATATATATATATATATATATATATATATATATATATATATATATATATATATATATATATATATATTAAGTAGATCGCATATCTGTCAGTCAGAAAACTAGTCTTTAGTTTTAGTGTTAGATGAATTACGAAAGTAAAAACTTAAAAGATGGAGGCCGATATATTTTTATGTTACCTATTCCAAGTTGGACTTGGTCTGAAAGACCAAGATTACTATCTATGTTTGGAACTAACTTATTTCGTAGGTATCGTCAGAAACAATGTAAAGTCGATATAGTGTATTATCCATGGTTTTTTTTTCTATTTTTCATTTCTTTCTTTTTCCGTTATTTGATTCAGTTCATAAAAGTCTACTTTTCAAGTATGTCACATCATCTGTAAACACGGGTCTCACTCACACACTCACATCAGATTGCCGCTCGTATGTCAATGCGCGGCTAGACAGCATTGTAATACGTACTTATTAATTTTGCGTAAATAGACATCACGCACACGTAGTGTAATTGTTGCGCACTACACTATCTAATGGATGATACTGATAGTGATTAAATTTAAGTACATACTTACTTTTTTCATATTAATATTATTCTGTCTATATTGATTAATTATAACGTATGAAAGCCTCCAGAAATTACCTGTACTTATGAGAGGAATTATAAAAGTGCATGAAATGACAAAGAGATCTTCTGCATGCCTGTATTACCTATGTAGGGATTTCCAGAAATTTTTTTAATAGATATCCGCCTAGGTGCTTTGTAAATAGCTATTAAATACATAATGAGTATCTATCTGTACCTCTCATTCTTGTGGGCTATAAAGATTCTGGATATTTCGTTAATTTGTATTTTATTAATCCCAATTATCAAATTGTTATTGAAGTAATAATACAAATTCTATAACTAAATTATATTTCGATGTATGTTTATTCAAAAATACTAATACATATTAAGTATACTTATTGTTTATTTAATTAATAATTTAAGTATAGATGATTTAATTAATAAGTAGTAAGTAATCATTATAGACAATATTTGAAAACAAATTAATTGAATTATTAGTTCTAGTAACTGGTAAATGATACAATAGTTTATTTTCTAAAAAAAGTCTCGGTTATTAAAGCGGTTAATGCTTCTTGCATAAATCAACACACCATTTAACCTTCACAAATACGCAATGGAGGCAATATTATTTGTTTAATGACTAAACGTCACAATGACTCAAAAGTATTTCTTTTCCTATAGTTGTATTGCATAAAGACGTATAATCATCAATGAAATTATTACTAATACTTTGTTTATTTTATAAACGGGAACCCTTTGTATAAATCTTATTATGACTTATTAATACTCGTACTTAAAATA
Organism: Galleria mellonella; assembly: GCF_026898425.1. Lineage (NCBI taxonomy): Eukaryota > Metazoa > Arthropoda > Insecta > Lepidoptera > Pyralidae > Galleria > Galleria mellonella. Next base: position 731,234 of record NW_026442179.1, read on the forward strand.
CATGCATATAATATGTGAACATAAGTAAAATAATTACAATGTTACAACGTCTAAATAACTTTTGTTTCAATAATACTTATAAAAATTAAGAATCTAAATAACCTAATATATAAATAATTGAAACATTATGCAGACTGCTTTTTTATATATATCTGTGATCTACACAATTTCCTTTCAATGATTTTTTTAAAAAAGGTATGTTATAAATACGCTTAAAAAGCTACTGAAAAAAAAAATGTTTCCAATAAAGCGACAGCACATATGAGCATTTTACGATATTGCAATATTATTTAAAACATGATTAAAATAATACGAGTACATACGATTACTGTGTTGTTGCACAGAAGTGCTAATGAAAAATAATGTAAATAATATTGACGCAAATTTTACGTCGGTCCAAATTTAATTTTCGGCATGCTTGTAACGTTTCTATCTTTTTATTTTTATTACATTATCATTGATTATTTTACATAGATACGCTGTCATAAGCGCAATACTAATAAAGGTGGCAAATATTGGTAACGAACCGTCGCAAAGTATTATAATTATAATCTTATGAGGGTTATTATAAATATAGGTATGGATACAAGTATATGGAAAAGTGTTGAGCCAAAACATGGTACGTAGCGCGAACCTCAAACGACTAACTGTAAAGGCGTCTTCGGTCATGGGCAGTGTGCCAACGGCAACGGTCACTCGGCGCTTCCGCAACGCCGTCCGGTTATCCGTTTTTATTAATTAACAAACGAAAATATGTGTATGTTTTTTTTCCAATAAATGACTACTTAAACTAGTATGCAACACAAACTGCTTATTGTGAAGTAAAACCTATTTGTAGATACAATTCCAAGTTCTAAATTTAAATATTTTCAACTAGCTGTATCTTCGTGAGGTTTTGCGCGTGTGATTCTGTATGTAAATACCTACACATGTACCAAATTTCATACAAATACATTCAGCCATTTAAGAGTGATTAAGTAACAAACATAATCACATTTTTACAAATTTTCACATTTATAATATTAGTAGGATTTAATGTTTTTTTTTACGAAAAATCTCGTCGTTCATCAGCGTATTCTAACATACATAGATTGTCTTTTATTTTATTTGTTTGAGTAAAATTGGTAAAACAAGATTCATGATGCGTATAGTTGTAAAAAATCACACGCTAATAAGAAATCGTGGTATTGATAATTGCAATGAACTTGTATTTTTAAATTGATTAACCGGTTTTGGATAATTAGTGTAGACTAAGAGAGCTAATTAAAATCTTTTTTATGCTACTTTTATTGTTTTTTACTGTAAAAGAAACAAGCTGACAGTTCATTAGATGAAAAGTTGTAACTGTTGCTTATATTTACATCTTCTCAGAATTGTGTTCTTAAAGGTCTAACTTAAAATATAGTTTGTTTTATTTTGATACATTATCTAGAAGTGGTCTCTTTCATCAGTTTTCCTACTTCCGAAATCCATGAGTACAAAGTACAGGGCAAAAAGTTTTTAGTATAAAAAAATATAATCCAGAACAACATCGACGAAATATTACTGTGAGATTACACTCTATTAAACAAGTACTTTAAAACTACAGGAAAAATTATCACTCGTTCCTGATAAGTAGGCCAAATTGATCACGATCATGTCTTGTTTGATTGGGAGCTTTCGATAGCAATTAAAGTATTATTAAGCAGGTCTTATTTGGTAGGATAGTTTTGACCCTACGCACAAGTAAATTGACTGACAAAACTATGGTCTGTTTCAAAAGAATTCAATGAAAATTTTAACAATGAATAATGAGCTCAAAAATTGGTAAAATACAGAAATTGATTGTTTTGATTTGTTACTAACTTCATTTAGATAGTGTTTCTATAATAATTTCAACAAAACTCGGTTACTTTCATTACGTTTTATTAAATCAGATTATATGTAGGTACAATAATTTTACATTTAGATCTATCATAATAACGATTCTATTTTTCTTTATTTAAGGTACGATGGTACTGACATTTCTAAAATAAACTTTGCTAATTTAACGCACGTCAGATTCACCTATTTCTAAACGCTGCATTGTGGAATTTGTTTGTAATTACATAACAAAAATAGAATGAAGGTAAATCGTAAATAAAAGATAAAAAAAGGTCTATATTTTAAGGCTAATCACATGATAGCATCTTCTTGGCCTCAGATGAGGTATGTTAGGACAGCATTTAAGTAATATATTATTTTTATTAAATCATAATTAATCGATCACTTCATTTCTTTCATCATCGTACTTGACGCATTCCATCAGATATGGTGAGTATCATCAATCAAGCCAGATTTTTTATAGTTAGGCGATTCTAATCCTTTTTGTGATCTCCGAGTTTTCATAACGTCAAACAGTCACTTTGATGGCCACTCCCAGATCAGTATAAAACTTTGATGATTTTGACCATTTATATACCGCGGCTTTAAACGCGTGAATCAATAAGAACATAAAGTAGTATATGTTCTAAGGTCGGATATAACCTACCCGTGTACGAGACTTCATTAAAATCCGTTTAGTAGTTTTGCCTGAAAGAATAAACATCCATCTATCAATCCTTACAAACATTCGATAATTTATTTTCGGAAAGTAGTCTAAAAAGTAATCTGTTGGTAATATTACAGTTAAACAACTTTCAATCTTCACCGAAATCGACGCTACTTATTCTACGATGTATGAATTGTATGTTATTCAGTTGACGTGACTCGTTCGCAAGTAATTAAGTCAAATTACTTTAAATTATTACTACTATTATTTTTTTCTTCGTAAAAGGCGTGTTTGTTTATTTAAATATAGTTCTGCATAACGTAGTACGCTACCTACGTGTTGACATGGGCTGGTTCGACCCCAGTCTTGAGTTATTGTAAAACGCCTTGTCATTTAAATAACAAAACATGTATCGGGGAAAGACAGAAAGTGTTTATGAATTATTAAAATAAACTACATAACGTTAGTTTTACACGTGACAGAGAACATATTCGATTTAATGTGAACCGATTTATTTGCGTATAAAAATAGTCTGAAATCACATTCACACGCTCGTGTGATCATTATTGATGTTTCGCATTTAAGATTAGAAATAGCAACTTACATTTTAAAACGCTATGAGGAAATTATACTTGCAACTACGTGACCCTTTATCGAGCAATTTTATTGTTTTATTCACGGTATAACTACTTAGTTATCGACTCGTAGGGCCAGCTTTTGCTATTCTAGAAACAGATGCGAATGAAATGCCACCATGGCACTTGACATGCACACCGTGTTGACCATGCAGGTCAATGCGGTGTTGCCCAATACGATTTTTTATATCTACCCACAATTTCATTTATTTTTTTAAATTAATAAGATTTTCTGCATCTGTACCCAACACAAAATTATATCGATCTCACACTACTTTTTTTTACCATGTAAATACTACGCTAATGACAATATAATGGTCGTTTTCTACACTAATTTCATTGGTGTATTCTGTGGATATATATCATGTATATTATCATATGGTCGTTGCTGTGTGGTCCCGGCATAGAATAGGCCACCCCTTTCTTTCCCGTGGGTGTTGTAAGAGGCGAGTAAGGGAGGGCGAAGGATGGACAGCAGAGCTCCTCTTAAAACATCTCCAAAGCCTATCTGCGGGTGCCAATCTACTTGTCAAACGTGGCAAAACTGGTAAAACCCCCCAAGGTTGAGGCTTATATTCAGCAGTGGACAGTTAAAGGCTGGTATGATGATATTGTCATATATTGATTTTGTAAACCTTATTGATGATTTGTAAACCTTATGTTTACAAATACCTACACTATAAAAAATAATCAAATTTCTACATATCCATTTTGTATCATACACATTTTGTTTCTTAAAATTTTTCTAAAAATATTTTCCTCTAAAATTTAATCAACACACTACTACCAGAGGGAGACTTTGTACAAGTCGATTACTTGGGTACCTCTGTCCCATTCGTGTTTCAACCGTGAAGCAGCTGTGTTTGCATGGCTGTGTTTCGGTTTGAAGGGTGGGATATGGCGTGAATTTACTGGGTACAGAGGAATAACACCTGAGTCCTCAGGAATGGCAACGCATGGGGGTGAAACAGTAAACTCTGTTATGTCCATGGTACTGCTCATGTCTATAGGCGATTGTTAGCACTTTCCATTAGGTGGGCCGTCAACTTGTTTGCCATTCTAAGTTGTATAAAAAAAAAAAAAACAAATATTTATATCCAAAATTATGGAAAAATGCATATCTGGCAACGCTAAACTGCAATTAAACAACATAGTGTTCATTTATGCAACAAGGTGAAATGGTAGTCACCTGTCTAATGACCGATTACGTTTTAAAATGCAAATTTATTATCGCATTAATGGTACATTTATAAAATTTTAATTCAGGAAGTACTGAAAAATATATTAATACTTATAAAAATATTTGTAATAAAAATACAAGGGAAACTTCCAGGAATTTACAAGGTATTTTTCGTTTATGAGTTACATTTATTGTCGCTGCTACGGAGTACAGCTTTTTTAAAACCTATAACTGTTAATGTTTAATTATAAATTGATTGAATAAGCAAATTTATTTAACAAACATCATGAAATATCAAATTTAAATGAATACAGTTTTCTATTTATACGAATTATAGGTAGAAGAACCAATAATTCTAAATCATTAATAATAAAAAATTGTTATATTAAATTAGAGATAAATTTTTAATCAATCATTTTAGGTTTTGGTAACGTTTTAAGAGTGACGCTGCTGCCCATCCCTCGATCGTTAATGTTTTTAATATATTTAATAACATTACATTAAAATTATGATGATGACTGAGCATATTCATTTCAGAAAATTCATAGAACACAGAAATGGAATGTTTATCATTTTCTACAATATACAAATTACAGGTAGAGCAACTAATAACTCTAACGCTATTAAAACTAGAAATTAGTTATATTATATTATACGTAAATTTTCCATAAAATTAATTATGTAACATTAAATTCGTTAAATGGTTCATTGGAGACAATGTTGCCAATATTAAAAAAAATACGTTTAAGCCTACACGCACATATAGGCTGTGCATGTATTACGAGACATGACGCAAGTACAAAGGGTGCAAGCGTCGCGCTTGTCAGACGAGAAGTTTTTATCGGGCGGCCCGTCGGCGTTGAATAGAAATAAGCCCTGAATAATTCATGACTGCCCGCGCCATCGCTCACCAAACTGATTTGTAGAAGTCGCTCGATTCTTTGCTCCGCACAGGTGGTTTGGGTTTGGTGTTAAAAATCAAATAATTTGTATTATCCACAGCTATTGATATACCGAATAACTTTTTATGCCTCACTTATATCTCAATGTTGAATCGTTCTCTCCGAATGTCTACACTTTCCTATTAATGTATTTTGGATGATATTGAAATTTATGATATTCTGGTTAAGAGCAATTTAATTTATGAATATATCTCAAGTTTATTGTTTTCATGTTATTAATAGCTTTTGTTTATTTCTATTTTTAATACGATAAAAATATCGACAAAATTAAAATCTGCAAAAGTCACTCTATGCCTTATATATTTTAAAATTTTGCTGTATTAAAGACCAATATTTGCATAATAAATAACAGTAAACTTGTAATAAATTCCTATTGATTGAAATAATTATCATAACACATTAGAGCCGGCGAACATATAGCTTAACATACAGAAAAATACTGGGAACCTCATCTTTTAAAGTTGTTTAAATAGAACATTAGATAATTATAGTTAGTGATTAGAGAAGTGGAAAATTTTACGTTTTCCAAATATTATTGTACGTTCAGGTGAGTTACCATTCGTTTAAGTAAATACACTAATTGCTAACACAACAAACAAAGAGATGATTCAGATCAGTATCAGGTGTTGAGTAAATGCTAATAACATAATAAGATATGTCATAGATAGGCATTACTCTAATCCATGTTCAGATAAGGTACCTCATAATAGAAACAACTTAATAAGCTGTTACAGAGTTAAGCTTCGTACAAGTTATAAGGTTGTGAAATCTATAAACAACGATACCGGGCCAGTTTCACTTCCTTTATGTTTATGTAGCAGGAAAATGAGGACACTGGGAATTTTGTGAAATACCTAAGGAAAGCAAGGAAGATGTCTATATTCCAATTTATTATTTCTTCTGAAAAATTGTATTATATAATAAAGTGCTATCTTATATACATATATACTAAACGAAGTCTAGTAAAATGTAAAAGGAAAACATTATATGGATTATTATTTTTTATACCACGGAAATAGCAAACAAGCATACAGCCCGTATAATGGTAAATGCTTATTGTAGCTTAATTAAGTTTCAATTAATTAAAACGACCTTTTTTATTTTATTTTTTTGCAAAAAGACATAATAATATTAGATTTCTTGATATGTTCTGTAATTTCAAAGCAGGTATATTCAGATACCCATTTCATGAAATTCCTAATATTCTCATTTCCCTACAACATATGCAATATTTTATAAATAAGAAAGCATTCCAGCTCTCGCTGGGAGGTGCTGTAATAATTTTGTTTACAACAGTTAAGCTGTGTTCTTAAAGAGAGTATTTTGTTCGCACTACGTGATATTATTAGAAACTGTTCAAGCTTATAGTTGCTATTTGATTAGAATATAAATAAACGTTATAGTGGTTGTTTTACAATAATGCTCTTTTACAATTAGATAAGTCAATATTTTACATTAATATTAAATTAATAAATAATAAAATAAACAAAATACATTGATATTTTTAAATCAAGTATTTACAGCGAATCTTTATAAATGATTAATTTGTGTTTTTCTCAAACTTGTTTGATAGAGATTGTATACATTACATGTATAATAATTACTGTAATACTGTCTATAGTATGATCTTTAGAAATAATTAGAGCATTAGAAATTCAAGGAAAGTCTAAATAACTTAATCAACATTTGATTAATACGAGTATATTAAAATAATACAACAATAATACAATAGTAGCCTCAAACATAACTCTATTGGTAATTAGAAACAAATTTGTTACATGACTCAATATTTCCAGAAAAGATACTTCAGTAAACTTGAAATGACCAAAAACAGTACCCTCGGTGTTACAGTCGTTCACAGGTAAGTAAGTAGATAGGGTAATCGGGATATGTTCATTGACCGAGTAAAAATAGTCTTTATGTCTATCTCCATCGCATATAGTACGTGTACCAAATTTCATAACGATTGGTTACCCCATTAAGACGTAAAAAAGCAACAAGCAAACTTTCTTTCACATTTATAATATTAGTAAGGACCTATAAAATGTCTCTCTCTCTGTGTTTTTTTTATTTTCATATCGTATGTATTACAAATATGAGGACACGAGTTCGTGAGTTGCATGATGTTGATGACTTAGATCTAGCTCTATTATAAAAGTTTCTTAAGTGGCGTGATTGTCACAGTTACAAATTATACAACAAGCACTATGACGAAATGTCACGAACACTCCATATTCCACTATTGTCTGATATATTTAGACAGACGTATGAATAAAAATATAATGTTGATTACTTTGTAAATATAAGTAGTCTAAACTTTAGACTAGTAATTAGACACATTATACGTAAGATTTTGTCGTCTAATATAAACAAAATATTAAATTAAAAACATAACACCTTAGTTATCAGGAATGACAATGACGGTAACCATTGAAACTATAAGGCTTGTTAAACTTGGTTAAGCTTATTTACTATCCCAAGTAGTTTAAAAAATTTACTTTTTGTTAAGGAAAAGAAACTTTTTTACTACCTAGGCTTTACGGGTGGTGATGGAATAGTTGCTTTGCCTGAACTACCGGCATATGCTAGCGGAGTACTCGTGAAGGATGATAGATGAGAATAAAAATATTTGAAAATTATTCTATCATCATGACAACTTCATCAAAAATTTACCGCGATGGTTTCCAGGGGGAACCGTGTGGAGTTCGACCTGATGGGGACAAGCGTTCCTATTGATAACAACGGGGCCGCTCGTCCCTGTCACTAACAATCTCTTCCCCTCCAATAGGTTTATATCAAACTATTTTATTTTTATTTCATATGCCATTTCTAAGTTTGTCTAAGAACCGTCGGCTAACACTTTTTGCTGGCAAACCGGGAAAGTAACGGTATTTAACGGGCGGTACTGAGCGGATTTGTGGCTGACGTCTGGTTTACGCGCCGAGATGGGTCTCATGATCATTAACATCTCTAAAGTTAAATCAATGCAAATCTTGTGGTGTAATTTTAGATTATTAATATCTAGATAGTCTACGTACAAAGGCTTTGGCAAAAATAGGCCTGTCTTTTATTCCTATATTTTTTATAGATTTACATCATTTATTAATTTATACTTGCGCTTAGTACAATAGTAATCAATTTATTGCATAAAAATGTTGTTTATTCTATAATGAACCAAATGATTTTATATCACGTACATATTTCACAAATTTTATGGCTAACGTGTGTGTTGTATACACAATGTTCCTTAATTATTTTTAAATATTATTACAAGGACAAATAATTTTCATGTAGTGTGGTCCCGGCATAAAATGAACCAACTCTTCCTTTCTCATAGGCGTCGTAAGGTAAACTAATGGAACATAATGGTCGAGGGATGGGCAGTAGTGTCTCCTTTAAAACATCACCGAAGCCTAACTGCAGTTGTCAAATAATCTGGCATGTAATCTATATTATTTATAAAAACTAAGTAAGTACAAAGTTTTTATACGTTTCTTTTAAATTTATCTAAAAGAAATAGACTAATTAATAACCGATGTTCTTTTAGCATATTTGTGCGTAACTGTATCTAAACAGATCTCTAAATTGGTTTCATATTCATACATATTCATAACTGAAACCGACAACAAGCTCATAATATATGTGTATCATAAATAATATATAATGCAAATTTAATATCCTACTATATTATACCTACTTACTGATTTCAAAATTTCATCGAAAATCAGAAATCATTAAGCATAAAAACTGGTTAATAAACGCATATAAATAGATATTTCTATGAGGCATATCATTACAATTTTTTAATTAATTTAAAAATGATCGACGAATTTGCTAAGCGTTGTAGCTAATTACACTGCTTATTAAATAATCATAAATCTATGTTCAAAGTAACGGATACATTAAGTGTAAACGCATTTATTGTATATTATAACTTAAATCAAGAAATAGGATCGTTAAATTTTCCATAAATTTGTTATATTACTTAATATTTTCAAATATGAATTTTGCCTAGATTCCTTTAAACGTAAACCAAATCCTATGCGATTTGGTACGCAGATTTAGCATATAATTCAATATTAATTTGGTAGAAAATCAATTTATTCGGGAACCGAATTATTTGTTGGTGATTGAAACTAAAGATTCTATATTCCTTTTCCAAAATAGTTTTCTTAGTAGACGCTAAGAAAATATTTTAGAATACTCCATGTAAATAATATCGGTCATATACGGAATGTATGAGAAAATTTCAAGTTTTAAATCAAGTAGTTCTTACTGAGGGTCGCTAGATCAGTCAGGGCATTAATTGTCTTTTATATGCATAGATGTAAACCCACTTTCGCAATGTTCTCAGTAAACTCGTAGTTGATGCATCGATGTCCCCGTATAACGGAATATTGACTTGCCAACATAATATGGACATAGCAAAACTTTTTATGGTTACAATCTAACTTTTATTACAAGCGTAGCTTCATTGCAAACTATTAAAATATTTAATTAAATACGTTTAAAATTTATCAGTTAGAAATATGAGATCATGAAGATAACAACAGTCAACGTTAGACGTGGTGAATAAGAGTTAAATATACAAAGATAATAATATATATTTGTTTTCAAAACATGTTTCTGTTTCAGAAATAAGAATTAGGTACCTATAATAACAAATAATACAATACAATATAGGTATTCTATTTAAATGATTTACCATAAAGAAATATATGAATATAGCATGATATGACACATCCTTATAGCATTGCAGATAATAAAATAACGTGCTACGAAATAGGTGTCATAATAGTGTCATTTTTTAAAACCTGTGTAATACATGAAATAATAAATACTAATGAAAATTAAACAAAATAAAGAAATAATAAAATACTACTATCAATTAATACCAAAACATAATTTCAATTGTTGAAGTTTAATACGACCATAATATTATGACACGTAACATAAATAAACGGCATTACTATTTTTCATTTGCATAAAGGTCTCTTCAACTGGAAGTGAACGGATTGATTACAATGCCACGGTGAGAAAGCTCGCCCATGTGCGCCGGCGCAGGCACAATGCGCAAGTTTACGACATCGCAATATGCGTTGTCAGCTACAACTGTATCGATCCGCAAAAGGTCATCTCGGTTAAAAGCGAAAATAATCTTGTATTATTTAATATCTTCAATATGAATTATAACATCATCAAGTTAGAGGATGCAACAATCGATAGTTTTTCATCATGAATAAAAGTCAATGAACCTAAGTTATTTTATAATAAAATTGTTATTTTACTAAATTTAACACATATACTTTAGAAATCTCCGAGAAATATAACAATCAGAAGGTAAAATTGAATTAATTTTTAGGCCTCTTTACACAGCAGGTACGGCGAAGGATTCGTAATATAAATTGTCAGCGGCATCTGAAGAAGGGGTCGAGTTGACGCAGTGAAAGGTAAATATCACTTTACAAGGTGCAACAATGAGGACTTAATGAACGACTGTTTCAATTTCTATGATTGTTGTTGACTTTTGCATATTATAGTCGAAACCAGATAAATAGTATTGTAAGTGGAGCCAACATAAATTTATTCTACTGATATAATACTATTTCATTCATATATTTTTCTACTCAATTATAATAAAAAGTATCCTATACTTAATATGGCTTATCTATTTATTATAATTAATTTAAATTAGTTAAGCCTGCATTTCGCCCAAGTCAGATGGCATTTTGTCTAACAAGTTCAATCGGGAATCCATTAGGGAGTTTTTACTTTCTTGACTTTTCAATAATTATCAATCATCATCATCACAGTACTCTCATTAAATGACGTCGACACTCTGTGTCCTTTTTATAAATTTTCAAAATTTTCATAATCATTCCTTTTGTAAATAAATATCTTATATTTTTGCAGTTTGGGCGCCAAACGGCTAACAGTAGGCTCGGAGCAGCGATCAATTAATTAGCCTGAAGATGCTTCGTGTAGAGGTGAAACACGTGTCGCAAAACGTGCGTGGACGAAATGGCAGTTAGACATTCATGGCTAATATGGAAGGTTGTAAAGTTTCTGTTAATAATAATAGTCAATCTTCGAGTGTTGACAGTCGCACAAATACTAATGGTAGCGGAATTAAACAAAATAATTCTAATCAACTAACCATCCCTTCTTTGTTTATTTTCCTATCGACTCTCGTTTTTTTTTCCCTTCACTCTCACCTATCTTCTATCGACTTTCAAACTATTTATTTTTTATTGTAGAACAAATGCATTTATATCTAATTGAACATACAGCACATATATATTATTAGTTACTAACGTTCTAAAGATTTTAACTACTAATAGAACAAATATATATTTCAAAATAGATATGGTACAAATTTCAATATAATTACGACAACAGGCTTGTGCTCGCATCATAGTCACTCATGACTAAGTATCACGAATTGTTTCTAAAATTAGTTAAGTTTTTTCGATCTTATTACACGTAAGTTAAACCGGCAAATATCACATTAAAATATAATTACGACTGTAATTATATTCAAATTTGCACCATATCTACTTTAAAATATATATTTTTTCTGTTAGTAGTTAAAATCTTTTAAACTTGTTCTACTATCTTGTAAACTTGATGTCTATCAAGTTTAGTCATAATAAGTATAATACTCATATAATTGATAGAAATTACAATAATAATTAGCCAATTGTTACCATGCAAATGTTTAGACAATTTTGGTTAAAAGAAAACGATACCTAACAAAATTGCAGGTGAGGAGCAAATAAATATTAGATTTACGAGTCAAAAGGAAAAGTTATCTAGTGTGAATAGATAGAGGAGCGAATACAATAAGCTCAGCCCACGCACGATGAATCATGCGCCCGCGCCGCCCGTTGCCGCAACACATACAACGAGAACAGCAAAAACATTACCTACTTTTGAATAAGTCCCCTTTCTCTTTCTACACCTCCGAGCGTGCACTGTACTCGGCGCCATCGCTTCACTAATGAATAAATACAAATGAAATCAGGTCTCTACAACTATGTATCCTTGCGACAAAATTTAAAGCAAGAGAATTTGTTAATAGTAATTATCTTGAGGATGCCACAAAAATTCCTAATATCTAAGGGTGTCATGACAGTAAGTGATTATTAAAATATTATAAAGGAAGATTACATAAGTTTCTAGTAAAACGTATTACTCATTAAATGATTACATTTTAAATAAACGTGGTAACCGTTTATTATATAATTGTAGAATCAACAAATTGTAATTAAATACTCTAGAAGAATAGTAATTGTGATAGATTTCTTTTTTTTTTCAAAAATAACATTAAAATCCTAGCAAAAACAATTTAAAAAGTGATTATTATTAAGTTTATTTAAATAAAGAATTTTTGAGTTAATTATATATTTAGTACATGTTAATATTGATTTTTATTTTTAAAAAGTAAAAAGATTGCTAGTGGCAAGATGAAAATATAATTACGACGAAATTGAAGAAAGTTACGCTCTAAATTAAAATCCACACTCATGGATGCTATATGTGCTGAAAAGGGAACATGCCAAACGGCACATAAACATTTAAAGAGCTGTAAATTTTTCTCTTAATCTCGATGGCACGATGACAAATAAAACGTCCTTTCACCTGAGAGATGCTTTTAAAATAAAGTTGATATCTTAAATTAAAAAAGGAAAGATAATATTATTATTAAGTATACTTAATATTATACAAGGAATCTAAACTTAAATTAATCGAAATATAAAACCGTTATTTGTATACGACTACAAAAAGTACGTATGTACTATATGTTTATTTTATTATTTGCGTAAATTAACTATCGATATGTGTTATCTAAAGTAAGTATATATTGTAAATCATATATTAATTATGTACCTACATTAAAACACTGGGCCTAAATTTTGTACATTGAACATTTAATGAAACCTTCAAGTGTGCTACTTTCGAAATGTATTTTAAAAGCAATCGATTTTATTGTAAGAAATCTATTTGCTTATTGCTTTAGACATTAATATATTGTCGCATTAAACGACCAGTCATTGCAGTCAAAGCGTGACGAAGTCGAGCGAGTGGCCATGAAGTGCGTAGAGCGACCGGCCGGTGTGATACGTATGAACGGTGAGTCACGGAGTGAGATGCAACATAGTAGTACACGCGTCCAAGAAAAGGATACGAGATATAAGAAAACCGGTTTGAAATTTCGAGTTTCGATCCGATATGCTCCTGTCTGTGCCAAGTCAACTTCGGTTGAGTAGACCCGCTCTTATCTGCTGCTGTTCTCGATAATCCGGGAAGTGGTGCATCACCTTTTGTGTTTTTTTTTGCCCAAAGCCCGTTGACTTTTATGTTTTTACAGACAATTCGCTGTCTGTTTTGGTTTTTCTAATACGGATTATCTGAGTCACTTTCAGGTCATTATTAAAATTATTGAGGAATTGTTTAACGTTTGCAAAGTAGTATTTATCTTATCAGGTAAAGGTTACCTACTGAGTATTGTCTTTATCAAAACGCGGTCTGTTATGCTGTGATGATGTCACCACTACTTTGGTTCTCTTATCTCGTCTACGATAAAACATAACTTAGGGACGTCCTATTACTATCTTCTCTATTCACTCACCGGTATGCAATGTTTATATTCATAGTATTTTAGGTATGTTTTGTAGCTTTGCGAAATAAGTTTCAAAGAACGAAATTGATACATCGATCTATATTACTAAATCGAATGAGTGGGCAATGGTAAATATTGTAAATGTTAGCATTGGACACGTGTTTCGCGTGTTGATATTACCAAGCGCTACAGAGATTGTTGAAGAAAGTCTCAACACGATTACAGGAATTTTCCGACTCGGTGGAAATCATCGCATCTCGTTGAATCATTAGATGTTTTTGCGTCCGTGTTCGCCGCGGTGAAAACGCACGCGTATCATACATGTTGATAAAATTAAACATCCGATTCGTAGATTCATTACTCTTTTTAAATTCCTCGTATTTTTAAATATGTTCTTTTATCCGTAAAGTTTATAACTTTGTAACATTCGATAGATGCATTGTGACTGATGAAATATAATATAGATTTCTGCTTTTTATTACGTTTCAGTAATTAATATGAATCCTAAATAAAATAAAATGTAGTTACAATCAAAATAGTCAATAATAACAAAGTCACGAGTATCAAGCCAAGCCGTTGTCAACGGATAGTATAAACCAAAATAACTTTACGACGTTATTATGCGGTCCATGTTTTAATTTTGTGATTTTCCACGTATTATGTATTAAATATTTATGTAATAAGTAACATTAGGTGTTCAACTAATTTAAGAACTAGGTACATTCACTGAGCAAATTCTTAAAAAATATATGGGAAAACTAAGAAACATTATAATTGTTTATACAGGATTCGTTCGTGATCTAAACTGCTTTTACAACAGAGGGAGACTTTGTACAAAAGTCGATTGCTTGGGTACCTCTGTCACATTCGTGTTTCAACCGTGAAGCAGTTGTGTTTGCATGACTGTGTTTCGGTTTGAAGGGTGGGATATGGCGTGAATTTACAGGGTACAGAGGAATAACACCTGAGTCCTCAGGAATGGCAACGCATGGGGGGTATCATGGGTGAAACAGTATAGTCTGCTATGTCCATGGTACTGCTCATGTCTATAGGCGACGGTTACCACTTTCCATCAGGTGGGCCGTCAGCTTGTTTGTCATTCTAAGTTGCATAAAAAAAAAAAAAAAAAACAACAATAGTTTTGAGATTTATTCCCAATCTACTATAAGTTATACTTAATTAAACAGATTAACATAAATTATATTCTTCCTTAAAGTTTCAATAACTCAAAAGTTGTACTAATTACAGATGATTATGAAATAAAAATATCCAAATATTTAACATATAGAGTTCAATCATAAACAACACTAGTTAGAAACAGTTAATATGTAACAAGACGTTATCGATTCAAAATAAACGTGTAATCAAACAAATAAACTCATCTTGCATATTTACATCAATTGCGATGATAAAAGTTGGAAGAAAACTAGCTCGGGGCCTATACGAGTACATAACAGAACAAGGTATAATTTTATTATGGTTAAGGCTACTGTAGCAGTGTTGGATAACCGGTTCTGCCGCTTTGTTCACAATTCGGCGCCAATCCTATCCTCAACACCAGAGGCAGAGAGCATTCTAATAATAGTAATAGCCTCCTCAATGATTATCTTATTGCTTTCTCTCCTTATTGGTTACACCGTAATTAATTTCTTATCAGACATTAACAAATCATTATACGGTTGGCACTTTCTTGTTGCGTGCGTATGTAACTAGCGTTAAACGTGCATAATCTCGTATTGTTGATAAGCTATAAGTAAATATGACCTTGGTGTGTTGGATTTGTTTAGTAAGTTTTTTTGGCATTGAATGCAAATTACATGTTTAAGACAATTTTAGCTCTGAGTATAAAGTGTGATTCATGTTGGTTAGAAATAGATCGATGAACCTTGAACTTGTCACCTTTTGGAATTAACTAAAATGGAAGTAAGTTGTTTTGATAAAAAGTCATTCTTTAGAAAAATAGACTAACACATATTTTGGGAATATTTTAAAAAAAAATAATCAACGTATTTTGGAAAGTAAAGTTTTTATATACTACAAAAAATTATAAAGTGTATTGTGGATGTATGATTGCCTGTCTTAAATGCACTTTAAAGAAATAATCTATTAGTAAATTATAAAATAACAAGTAAATTTAAAATCTCATATTATATACACAGCTTTAATAATTATGTCAAAAACAAAAGAGCTATATTAGAAATTAGTGTATTTGTAGGTCAAACGACATTATTACGCGAGTCATCGATAACATTAAAAGTTCAAAATATCTTTCATGCCTCTAATATAATTGTGTCAGAATTTCTTATCTCGCAAATACGTGTGTTGGTGGACACAGGAAACTGCTATTTACTAGATGGCTAGGACGCCTACGTAATCTGTAAATCATTTCTTGTTTATTACCTGAAGCCGGTGCCAAGAGAATTTAACATCCTTAGTTGCTCTATAAATTTGTCAAGCTTCCAAAAAGAACCAATTATTTTTCAATGTTTTTTTTTTCCGTTACAAAAATTGATTTCTAAGTAAATTAACAAAATTTAAAATATTCAAATGGACCATAGCAAGTAATTTGAACATTATTTTATGATAAATAGGGAACAGATGTAAGCGGTTTGTGACTGTTCCTCGTAGCTATCAGCCCTTGGATATATCATTAAATAAATTTATAATAAAAACAAACGAATAATAATCCGACTTTAAGACGAGTCTGATGATCTTTAATAGCAAACCAAATAAAAATTGATTAACTTTTTTAAATTGTTAATAATTTACATCTAAGCAAAATTCATTTAGATACTACATGATGGTATTAAAGAAATAGGTTAAAAACAAGAATACTATGAATATAATGTTTATTTAAAAAGGTAATATGAAACAATTAAGTATTAATATTTTCCATGTAAATTTGTTTGTACAATCAATGGAATTTATTATTCTAATAATTCTATTGGAGAAGCTACTAATAACAAACATCTAAATGCAAACACTGAAAGATTTATATTTTCACATTTACAATATTAGTTTGATTGTAGGAAGTAGATTAAATTATGTCTGAATCTAGAGGCATACCTATCTACATAATAATAGTATTTCCTACAGTACAAAGACCACATTAAATATCTATTAATAATACCTACTAGATAAAGACGTCACAACAGGTACTACTTTTATGTATATTTCATGTGTTTTCTTAGAAACAAACAACTGGTTCAATATTTAATTACCAAAAAGAATCACATTAGTTGCTATGTTACTACGTAAGATTTTTTGTACTCTATTATTTTACACATATCAAATGCTTGTTAATGCGTACGAGAAGTGATTATCCAACCGTTGGCACCTACCGACAGATCTTCTCACAGATGCCGAAATTATCACGTGTATTGGTGCCAATAGATGTCTGATTGATGGCAATCTGGCGGGCATTATCCATACGTAAAACTGAGTAGGCGGATTGACAGCGCCATATTCGTGAGCGACGAATCTATGTTAATCGAAACAAAGCGAAAGTGCCTTAGAGCTTGATTGAGCCCCGAGCATTGACTTCCTGTGAAGCTCAGACGCACGAAACCGTCCACTACTGAATTATCGGGTAGCGTGCGGGAAATTGGCGTGCACCTAAAAGAAGTTAGATGGGTAATTGCTGAAATTTAGCGCTGGAGGGTGCACACCTGCAGCCGCGGACTGCGTTCATTCATGATAGCGGCCAAATAAAGCGGCGAGCTCGAGACGAGAACAATCCACCTCAGATAATAACAGTTGGCTTTTCTTAGAAACAGTGCGGCGTGGAGGCTTTGGCGGAGGGAGTGTAGTTGTCTCGCTCCCTCACTGGGCGGGTGAGAGAGAGCGCGTGGGCGGGGCGAGCTCTGTTATGTCACGGCGGGCCGGTGGAGGCGTCCGAAGCGAACTGCATTCACTGCATCCAACTTCCCGGCTCTTCATTATTGTCATTTGTCAAGAGTTCAGCGCGATAAACACTGACTCGGATACGGTCACCTATCCACATGTGATGTAAAACTTGATAGATTAAGTGGTATATTTAATTTTAAATGTAAAGGTAAAATACAAGTAAGATACTTTTATCGGTCTTCAATGATGAATGAAAAGAAGAAATTTAGTAATGTTTGGGAAATAAAATCTTCTATGTTCAATTATACTTAATTATTCAGGAATAAGGGCAACAAATAATTGAAAATTAAAAGGGCATGAACAGATATTAAACCTTTTCTATTATCATAACAAAATATTTATATATGCGCAAGACAAATGTGTGATCCAATAAAGCCACAGAAGGGAATCAGCAACCGCTGGCTACTACTATAATGTAAACAATTGCAAATTGCCCGTTGAATACAAATATGAGTAAAAGCATTGGTACAGAAATAAACCACATTCAATAGAAATGGCGCGATTTAGCCACACATGGTACAGGGCAGTCGATTTTATTGCTCCACGATGGTGAGGCGACGTTTATAAATCAAGCTTTTATGGTTATTCTTGGCGATAAAGGCGACGTCTAGCGTTGACGCTTGTGCTGTACACCTCGAGGCACTGTGTTCAGTGTTCGTGTGTGGAGCTGCAGAGCTTTGCATAAGACACGCCCAGGGCAACAGCGAAATAATAAACAATAGCCTCGATATTGGTGAGGTCGTGTTATCGAAGAGCCCTCGAGACAAGATCGAAGAATTAATAATTTTGTAAAATGTTCTTTCCGCGAGCAAACTGAAATAGTATAGGAAGTTGGAAGTTTGCCTATATTTATGTTCTTTTAAAAGTGTGATTGTCACTTTTTTGATGGTAGACAAAGCATGTAGCATCGTTGATTTTTTCATCTAGATATGCCACTAAATTCAAGTTTATTTGTATATATTTATAAATTCCAAATAATTATGGCATTAAATGTTCAGGGGTCACATCATATTAACATAATTTTTATCATTTTCTTCGTAGTTACTTAATGCTCTTGTTATTAATATGTATTTGGACACAAATATAATATATTAATCTATATCATGTAGAAAAAGATTATCCATAACTGATAACAATGATCGGAAGCAATATATAAAAAGAGAAAGGTGTTTTGTTTGTTATTTAATTATATTACGGGATTATAAATTAAATATCATTATGTGTAAATAAAGATCCGAGAAAACACGCTCAAGCCCCAAAAAGTAATAAAAGCTGACACTAAAGGCACCGCTGTTTGGTCGACGCGCGCGCTTGAAACGCTTTAGCCTTGTTATTGGTAAAAGGACTTTTAAAGTCATTGTTGATGTATATTTATTAATTATTCTTAAATGTTATCATTAGTATTTTTATATTGTCAGTAAAAAAAAATATTATTTCGTAACCCAATTACGCCATTTTAAACTCAAATTGACGTAGCCTTAATGTGGGAAACTTCCTATATTAAGGTTAAATCGATATCGGTGAATGTAAATAAGATGCATTATCGTTCAGGAGGTTCTTGCTTGATCGTTAATGACCAATATTAGATGAGTATATAATATATATAATAAATTTCAGTAAACTTTTTTATTTAGTACAAGGTGACTTCTATAGCGTTAGTTATATCTCAATATAAAATGTTTAATATTAAGCCGAGTTCATTATTGTGCAGTATCTTATGATATTAAAAAATATAATAGTATTGCAATCGTAGAAAAGAAATTATTTAATAAGTAATTTATTGGTACAAACATGTTTTTGATTATTTTACATTTATACAGAAACAACTATAAACCCTAATTTAATGCATTAAATATTAAAACTAATTTTATTATTTTTTTATATTATCTAAATAGTTGTTTAAAGGGGAAAAGAATTATAAAATAAGAAATTGACGTTTAATTTAAATATATTTAATGTGGTACGAAATGAACTTTTGATTCAAAACAACACAATCGGTTCCACGTGTTTGATAGTTGTTTAGCGGTCTTTATATAATACATATGCCATTGCCCCAATCAAAACATCCAAACACACTCAGAGATACTCACGTAATATTTTTTTGAACTTGTAGTGTACATGTAGAGACGTCAAGAGATTATCACCTAATTATATTTGAATATATCACGACGAAGATTACTTATCTGTTTTTCAATTATTGTTAAAGTTCTATGAGTCGTGACTACCAAATCTAATGACGATTTAGAGTTTAAATATTGTACAGTCATGTTAAAAAATTTCACTTGTATTAATGTTAAGTTTCGTACTGAAAATTTGATTAATGCACTATTTAATCAAGTATAACATATTATATATGACATACTTGGGAAGACGACGAATTGGTGGCACGTCTATTGCACTTTTATTCCGATCGTAAATTTAAATAAATAATATTAATAAATAACTTTTAAATATTTATTAAAATTAATATAAATAAGTAAATATGTTATTATAGTGACTATAAAAAAAAAATGTAAAATTATGTTCATACATTACAACATAAAGCTTCTGCTTGCCCACTCATTACTTATTTAAATTTTACCTAATATAAATTTTTGTTAAATATATGTGGTAACTTTTAATTGGCTTACGGTTGTTATATATACTTAATTATTAAGTTACTATAGCTGTAAGCCTCCTTCAATACAAATAAATACTGCATATTCACCGATAGGTAATATGTTATGCAATAATATTAATTGAAGGTATCTCTGAATAGATATGTTTATAGAAATAATATTTACAAAAAGTGAGTAGGTAAATAAGTAGTTATCTTAATATATAATTGATTATTGCCACACTTTATTATGTTTACACTTTCAGTACTAGCACGTGTACTATCAAATTAGAAAGATAAATCGAGTCACTTAACAGAACTGTTTCGATGTATCGAGAAGGCATTAGTGGTGTATAATTGGCCAATCAATTGGGCCCCCGTTTCACACAACTCGATTAACGATTAAACGAGTGAAAATGTACTGAAACGATTGCTATTTGTTTAAGACGGCTATCAGGCGGTGGGGTAGCCGGCAAGTTTTCTAACTTGTAATTGAAATCCTATGTTTAGATTTATAATCGTTTTCAGAATAATTCATTTGTGTACTTTTAATTAATGTACTACATTTTTTTACTTAGGATTTTTATCCGTGTGACTGGGATATTTTTAATGATAAAAAATAGTCTATCCCTTTTTTTACTCTATCCCAAATACCGTGAATAAATCAAATTTTATGATGATTGATTCGTTGAAGTATCAAGAGGTAAGACTAAAGGAAATTCACTTTCACTTAATAGGTATTAGAATGGATTAATAAGATAATTTTTTTTTCATCTATCACTTTAAAATGGAATAAAGTAAAAATGCATATAAGCGATCTCACAATAGAAATCTGTTGAGAACAAAAATAGATTACACTAGAAGATAGTTAATGCTAAATATTCCAAAAGTGACAATTGTATTAACACGTTATTCACACTCAGATGTTATATCTATTTTTAACACCTTATCACGCTGTGAATCGGATCAGAGAAATGATTTTTTTAAAGAGAATAGTCATACCACAGTGTACGGAACAATCAGTTTGTTAAATGTTCTTGACTAGACGTGTCTATTGGACGACTGGTAGGAAAGAATTCTTTAAACTGTGGTCAATGTTGAAATTGTTTAGTATTAAAACTATTAAATATATTTCTATGTCTTAGAATTTATTTAGTAACTTTCTAGAGTTTATGATTTTCATTTTTTTAGTCACTACATGATACTTGATATTAAATCAATATCGCATAGGACAAAGAATTGATTGAAATATTACATAAATAATAATGATAATGTAATAATATTTTATACGATATTGGTATGTTTTTATACAATATTTGTACGGCATTGGTTATACTTTGGCAAATATCATTAGTACTATACTACCATAATACTATACTAACATTAGTAGATAATATTGTTACTGTTTGTTGTTCCAATAAATAAATAATGATTTTAAATTTTATAATATTATTTATTTACTATTATAGTATTTAATAATGGATATCAGTAGTAGATAAAAATATCAATTGATATAATATCAAATAAGACAATGTAAAAAACAATAATAATGTGTGGTAGGTTCACTTCAAGTCACGTAAGAGTCCTCAGTAAGGTAGAAACAACTCGAATATCTGAAGTATTTCTAAAATACCGTCTATCTCATGTAGGTATGTTACAATCATAAGCAGTTGCTATATTATATATCGAGATATAATTTTATTGTATATAAATCTCGTTATCATATTTTATACGGACAAAACTGCGGTTTATAGCTAGTATGTTTAAGTAGTTACGTTTACTCGTATATTATAGGATTGATTTTTATGCAACTTTATGCAACTTAGAATGGCAAACAAGCTGACGGCCCACCTGATGGAAAGTGGTAACCGTTGCCTATAGACATGAGCAGTACCATGGACATAACAGAGTATACTGTTTCGCCCATGATACTCCCCATGCGTTGCCACTCCTGAGGACTCAGGTGTTATTCCTCTGTACCCAGTAAATTCACGCCATATCCCACCCTTCAAACCGAAACACAGTCACGCCAACACAACTGCTTCACGGTTGAAACACGAATGGAACAGAGGTACCCAAGCAATCGACTTTTGTACAAAGTCTCCCTCTGGTTAATATATTACTACTAATTTATAATCTGTGGAATAAATTTTGCATTTCCCATGCTCTTAAGGCCTAAGTCTGACGACAAATCGGCTGTTGTTAAAAATAAACCCTTATAAAAAAATAAAAACTAACTATTAAAATTGGTTTACATTTTTAATAATTAGTTTTGAGAATGTATCCCGTTCTATATAATATATAGTATAGCCAATAGCTTCTTTATTTAAAAAAAAAAAGTTAAATTCAATGTATGGCTTCGATAATCATTCTATAACTCAAATCACAACACGTACATATGTACTAAACAAAGAATCTAAATACATAATACAATTTTTTAATTGTAATACAAAAGCAATTGAAATAAATTTAACATTTTATATGATAGACTCGCCTAACTCTTGAGAACATACTAGAATATTAGAGTGCTTTAAATTTACATCACATATCAAAGTGACGTCAGCGGCGTGTGAGTTCTTTTATCGAGTGATTTCGCAGAAAACGATACGGGCACCGATAACTAGCAACTTACCAAGATAAACTGGACAGGTGTATCGCACAGTATTATTATAATATGGTAACACTGTGGGTGTATTATGATATATAATATATTATTATTATATTTATGTAGCGGGAGAGTGTCGAGTCTAAACTATTCTTAATACGAAATCACATTTGCCAGACAACGAAATTCGACTTAATAATGTCGACATAAAAGTTCAATTTTAAACGATAAGATTAGATTTGTTTAATATCTTCGATAATTTAAAATTTTATTTTCAAAGAATAAAACTATTTCAAATGCAACAAAATTAATATTTATAATAATAGCTATGAAAAAATATTTTTCATTTCAACTAGGTACTATTAAATTATATCTTTAACTATATAATTTTTACCCTCAAACATTGTATAGTTTCTCTTCGGCGTTTCAAAAGCTAAGTGTAAGAGATCCTTCTATGGGATAAGTCCGCTATTGTATATCAATCTTTTTAATGTATCCAATATAAAGTTTGTATAACAAAGATATTACGATACAATAATTAAAATCGCATAAAAAGTACGTTCATGGATTAATTTATTACGTGCGTATGAGTTGAGACGTCACGATTTGGCACAGGATAGGTAAAGTTAATCGGTAGAGTCCCTACTAATTGGCATGTGTATAGAAAATAAGTTGGTCAATCAGGTTTCTGTTAAAAGCCAAATCGTGAGCCAAATATCGCGTACAACTTTAGGTTTAGCGACTTTCTCCCGTCTCGATCTCATACTAAGCTCCCATATTAATTTTGTCACGATCAAAGACGTTTTTTCTTTGCGGAGCAAATTTACTTGTATATCTACTTTTAGTGTTTTGGTTCAAGCTTGTATTTCTTAAAATAAATTAGCTAAATCTCCCGGCTTCGCCTGAGGTAACATCGTGTTGTTGAATAGTATATAACTATTCTCAATAAATGAGTCATCAAATACAAAATTAATTTTTCAAATCTGACTGCTAGTTCCACAGATCAGCGTGTACATTTTATATATTTATTATATTAGTATACTAAAGTATACTAATACACGTGAAGCAAATAACGATTTAGTCCACGTGACGGGAATATATTTATTGATATGGAAAAAAGTAACTATGTTCTTTTCAATTAAATTCAAGATAGTATTGGTTGAACTGTTAAAGAAACAAGTTTAACCTCAAATTTGATAATTTGATAATTGATAATTCTTTATTTAATAACAATTCATACTTAGTTAGATCTACTAACCACCGAACTAGGCTAAGCCTGTATCTCAGTGGTTAGTTAAAAACTTCCTTTGACTTAACATAAGACGGTACAATCTAAAACATAAATACTCATTTCCAATGCTCAATTTACTTTTGGTGCAACATTGTCAAATAAACAAACACTCTCAGTATCACTTTTATAATATTTGTAGGAGTAATCTTTAATACGAGTAGTAGTAGTAATTAAGTCAAAGAGGAGTAATAATTGAAAATCAATACTGTGCAACTGTACGCGAAAGCGATACACTGATAGCATCAGCTGAATCAGCATTTTTGTTTATAAAATTGAATTATTATCATTATTGATAGATTACATCATAGTCGTCACTTATTTAGGTCATGTGTATGTTATTTTTAATATTAAATAATAATAAATACTATTTTTATTATCCTTCTTGGAATTTATAATTATTTATTGTTTCTAAATTGAGTTCTAATAATTTCATATCGCATTAATAATTGCGTAAGTATAATTAATACGCGTCAAACAATTATTATATAACTAGTCGAGCAACAAACATAGATTTATTTCTTTTGTATTTTCCTGTGATCAATAATTGTGATTATAAAATTAAATGACATTTATTGTAAAATATGACTTAGTTTCTACATTACATGCAGAGGTAAGGCTAGTTTCTGGAATCGATTTTAAAAATTATTTCAATAATAGAAAGTTACAATACTTGTAATAATTACAAATAATGATAGTGATATATTCAGGATTAGGTAAACTTGAAATAGCCAAAGATTCCTCTGTATAACTGTGGTCTCTGTGAAAATCTGCATTGCAGCATACCAAGCTAGCTAATAGAAATGAAGAGTACTATGTATATGTTTTTTTTTTCATGCGTTACCATTCCTGAAGACTAAGATATAAATAGTATTTATATGCACCCCGGAATAAGAGGTTATGATGTTTCATAACCTGTAATACATAATAGCCCTGCATCCACTTCTTTCTCTTCCGTTTTAGCAGTTTCGAACATGGATTCCTCGAAGATCCACTGACATACAAAACCAAAGATGGACATAGGCTACTACTAATTGCAAACGATTAAAATTAGCCGTGCTAACATTGAATCAATGACTTATAATGGCCCAAATGAGAGGCGTTTAGTGCAGAAAAAAAGAGTCTAAATTACATTTACATGGACCCCGGAATTGTAAAGAAGTTAACAAATAGGCCATATGATGAAAAGTGATAAACTTAGCGTATAGAAATGAACAGCACTTTGGGCATCATACGCTTGAACCTAAATGGTCAGATACAGCGTGGTGTTAAAGGATTTTTTCCCGCGAACACTCAGGCTGTGAAATGAGCTCCCTGCTAAGGTTTCCTTAGGAACTCAGTATGGCGTTTTTCAAAAAGGGTATATTAAGGGTTGACAACGCGCACGTGATTCCCCTAGTGTTGCAGGCGTCCAAAGGCTACAGTAACCGTTTACCCTCAGACGGGCTGTATGCTTATTTGCCGCCTTCGTAGTAGAAAAAAAAAACACAGAATATTCGTGCATTGCCATTCCTGAAGACTATGATATAACTCCGTACTCTCTCAAATCAATATCATTGCAAACGTTGTTAACTTACCGATTAAAATTTATAATAGATATGAATCAGAACTATATTAAATTTAGTTCCAGGTAATCAATAACATTCGCTAAACTATGAATTTAAAATATAAATTTTAAATTGATTTAGAGAATGGCAATTTAGTATTGAACCCATTGTGATACTATTCTGTGTTTAATATTGTCTTTATATAACACTATGTATGTGTCACACTTTGGACAAATAATTTATCATTCATTCAAGTGTCGTATACACCTACGAGTACATCCCTTAAAAAGGGTTCTTGGAAATCCCCATGGGAACGGAAATAATGAGTTACGGGAATTTGCGTAGATGTTCATGTAATATATATAGTATTTAATAATTTATTAATACTACTTTACATTTACAATTTAGTAACTATTTACACAGTAGGTATAATTTAAAAACCTATTTTTATTTTATTTTTAATTCATTATTGTACATACTAATAATAATATGACAAAGGTAATCAAATGTACAATATGTATAATCTACTTCAATAAATCTATGTAAAAATTTCTCAAACGACTTCTTTTATTTTCAATAATTACTGGTATGATTTATAATTTATAAAAAAAAAAGATATACAAGACTTACACTATATTAATTGTTAATCACGATCTTACTTCCGTCAAATATTGAATTGAAACTTGTTCTCTCTCTGTATATATATATATATATATATATATATATATATATATATATATATATATATATATATATATATATATATATATATATATATATATAATCTCGAGAATACTCATATAATAATAGAAGTGTAATAATATATTAATTTAGAACTTTCCATTGTATGCTCTGTTATTTCTTACCAAGATTAGCGTAGTATCCTGCTGGATGCATCATGAACGAACGAATCACCGTTGTAAATTTTCCATTTGTCACTTACCTAAAACGAACAAAATATAAGGTGAAACAATTATGAAACATTGAATAAATACTTATCAGCTGGATCACTGACAGATTCGTTGTCAAGAGACAATATTTGTTTAAAATTTACCTACTAGCATATTAGTTAGGATTTACAGTAAAGGTTGACTGACACGTTATGTGCCCAGTGCCCAATTATTAGTACCAAGAATTGTGTGATAATTAATGATTTAACTAAATACATAGGCAATATAATTAATAATGTACCTGATTAACACTAATTTGAGAGACCGCAGAATGTAATAACAATAATAATATCTGTGCATAATGTTATAGTTACGCGCAAATTCATCTTATACAGTGATACATACTTATACAATACAGTAATTCATCTTATAGAGTGAACTACCTTAATTAATTTTAGCGGATTACCCCTACTTTATATGCGTCACCGAAGTATCGATGCCTATTATTTTATTTCTTTAGGACACTCTCAGACATCATGCATTTCATTTGCACGTTTGACGTAATTGTATAATTTACATGCTTCAGTTGTACGGTTAGCAACAAAATACCACGAACGTATTTACATCTTCAAAATCTATAAACAATATTGTGTATTTGTTATTGTATACATTTAGCAATTTGTAAATTATGTAATATTTATCAATGCCCTGTTCTCATTAGTGTAAGAGAAAAATTCTAACTAAAATACTGTATCAACCCGCCAATATCTTAATAGTAGGCTTACATTTTTCTCTAATGAGGAAAAACCCTTTCTCAATAGTGGAATACATATGGTTTGTTATTTGTTATAATCAAGATATTCATCAAATACTTTGTTAATGTTCGCTTATATTATTAAGTGGGTTTTGCATGTAGCAGACATTGTGTGCCAGTAATACCGGATTAGGTATTTTTTTCGTAATTTTGGGTAATAAAATTCTTTTCGCGAAATATTAAATGAAATTGTTAGAGAAAATAGAAACGAGTGTGGAGAAATTTGATAAATTTTGTGACAGTTTTTGGTATTTATTGTATAAACTGTTTAGCAGACATATAAGTCCATGGAATATATTACTGATGGTAGGAACGTGACGTGAAGAAGCCAATGTCGAGAATAGCTATTTTTTGTCGTTCGCATATTTTTAAAATGATGAAAAGAAATGAAAACGTACACAAAATTAATATTGGTTATTTATTGATAAAGAAAACCGTATCAATTTTAAAAATATTTGAAAATTGGGTAAAAATCCAAAAACGTATCTGGCATCGACGCCAAAACCCCTAAACAACTGTGTATTCGTCGACTTTTGGTATTGACTGTACTGGCAGCACGTATACGCACGACCGAACAGCTGCCGAGAATATTTCCGATTCGTCTAAAATAACTGTATTCAACTGTTCGGATTGTAATAACAATGCGAATTGGATGAATTTAATCTGTATTGGTTCTTATAGTTGAACAGTTTTGCTTGAATTTAGTAAAAACATTAAGAATTCTGGTATTATAATAGGTATTTTGCATACACTGCACACATATCGTCATAGTCGTAGAACACTGACGGATCTTTATATGTAATCTTTGTCAGATCCGTCAGTATTCAACGACTATGACGATATATTAACAAAGTCATGAATTTAATTTTGGCTGGCACTTCAAAAACATATTTACCACTCACTATTTAAAAAAAATTACATTCTATAATTAAAACTGTAAATAATATAATATGAAATCGTCAATATGTTGCACGAAAGATAACAAATACAGATAAATCTTTGAAAATACCTTGAAATACGAAACCGGTCAGGTGTTTATTGTAACTGATTGTAGAACAAGTATTTTTTATACATATATATATATCAATATGTGTTCAAAAGTGTCAACAATCACTGATATTAAATTAAAAACAGTTTATAAACCTCGTCAATAACTAATGTCAAGTCAATGCAGCAGAGATATACGATAATGTTCGATCTCGCATGGGTTACATTACTTGCGTACATTATTTGCGTGAATCTGCATAGCATATCCGACATAGGGGCCAAAATGCAGGCTTGCATATTCTGCCCGAGGCATGCGGAGGCGAGCACACGTGGCTACCACTGCTCTCTAGGCTAGGAATCTGACCAAATGCCCATCGGAGCACGATTGTTAGCTAAATAGCGATGGCTTATTTACGATCTATACACCTCGGAAACAATTCCGAGGTGAGAGGTCTCACACGAGTATTTTAAGTAAGTCTAACCCTAACATTTTATTGTAGAATTAAATATCTCCGGATCTTATTTATTGCCATTTTGAGTATATAGTAGATGGTTAATAAAATTTAAAATAAGAATACTAAATGCTTTAATTGTGTATTGAAATAAAAATATATTTTTAAGATCATATAAATATAATATGTTTATGTTCAGATATTTAAAATATATTACACATTTGTATTATTGTTATGGTATTTTACTCATACTGTTAATTATAGTTATAAAGCATATGTTATTGTACTAATGCTTTCCTGGGTGAGCGTATTGGGAAACTGTAAAGCTCACCCAGTTTATCAAATAAACAA
The DNA here is from genome assembly GCF_026898425.1 of Galleria mellonella. NCBI lineage: Eukaryota > Metazoa > Arthropoda > Insecta > Lepidoptera > Pyralidae > Galleria > Galleria mellonella. The sequence continues at coordinate 760,579 of NW_026442179.1, forward strand.
ATGAATAAAAAATAATTAAGAATTAAACTGTAACTATAGTTATGATAATAATTATAATTAACAGTATAATAATTATAAGGTATCTACATAATTTTCGATTTAAATAATTTTATTTTCTTTTAATTTATTTTATATTTAATTTAATTTTATATTCTGATATTTATCAGTTACTATAATTTTTGAGTAGAGAAACAATTGGAGGGATTTTGATGAACTTTAGTGTAGTGTAGGATATTATTTAAAATATTTTTTAAATTACTGAATTCCTTTCATGATTCTATCGTTTTCATGTTAAAATATTTTTCTTAAACAAACAAGAGCAATAACTTAGTAGCCAGGATTATTTTTAATTCTATATTCTAACGAAAAAAGAAACAGATTCAAAAGTAAATACAGCACTTACTACTTATGTTTTTCTTTTCTTTCTACCTATCCGGAATCGGTGAACAGACATATAAAACTGAAGAGTTCCGTTTTCAATTTACTAAAATCATTTAACTGCGGCGAGGTTTAACCATTAAAAGTGTTGTAACAATGGCTATGTCAACATACAAAACGATTTACGCCATTTATGTATAGATAATCCTCATAAATAGCAATTTGCGTCGTGACAAACGATCTGCGCTGAGTCGCTTAGTTTGGAAATCGCGTATAATGCCGCTATTGTTAATTATACAAGTCACCGCCTCGCTAAACATACGATTTATTATCAGCAAAATGGAACAGCGATACATCTAGCGTGAGATTTGTGCGGCAGCCATGCCGTCACAATGCAATGAATAGCCTAAAACATTGAAAAGATAAGACAAATGGTCCTACTATACTAGCTAAGTGTGTGTTGCTCGATAATGATCGAGTCTCTTATAATTTTAAGAATCTAGACTAAACGTGGAATCTTAATGAACCGGTACTCTTTATTTACGCAGCATGTCAAAGTCGAGTTTACAAGTTGAAAAATCGACGTCTCCGGCTTCCAGCAACGCAGTAATGTCGACCGGCGATCGAATGGAGAGATAAAAGAAATCGGGCTTCAGATCTGACGGCCACGCTTTTCGGTCGAGAAACACTACCGACAGCGACCTTAGCGCTGTACTTATTTAACTTTATGCTTTTAACGGAAACTTATCGTGATATCAAATCTGGAGCGGCGATTAAGAAACAATAGGACATTAATAAAAAGTTGTGGTGCGAGGCATGAAAATGTTCCGTCTATGGACGCGAGTGCGTCCACGCCGGTTACAGTTGGTGGCTGGACGCTTGAACTATAAAATATTCAGTTTACTCGGTACTTAAAAATACTATAGCATCGGTTACAGGTGTCAAACGCGCTAGGAACACAGGGGTTGTGTATCTCTCAGCAAGCACCGACAGGGGCAAATAAAACAATGGAACAATGAAATACGCAGGACCAAAGCGCGCCTCTGCTAATGAACTACTGTGTAGACACTAAACATTCTTGGTATTAGAATATTCATTAGTATCCACTTTTATTTAATTTTTATATACAAAATCAATAAATATATTAATTAATATGTATGCTTAATATATTAATACTAGCTTTTACCAGCGACTTCGTTCATGTATGCCACTGATGAAATTTTCTTACACCAAATTTCATAATGACTGGTTCAATTGTTCAGATGCTATAAGACAACAAACAAACAAACTCACTTTCATATTTTTAATATTAGTAAGGCTTATAAGTGTAAGAGTGGAGGTATTTGTTACCGTACGATTTATCTTTGAACATTCATATAAATATTTTTTAATTCTTATTATTTGATAATAAAAAATAAATATTAGTAGGGTCAAATAATTATCATAAATAAGAAACTAGATATATGTTTTTTACGAAATTTGTAAGATTTCTACGTTGTATTACAAACGTCACTGGATTATTAAAAATGAGTGCAATATGTTGTTGAATACGCACTATGTTCAGTATTGTTTTTAGTCCCTGATTGTGTGTCTAGGTTTTTATATATTATTTGTTACAGGCCATTATTTCATCTAGTATTTATACTGATAAAGATAATAACAAATTATTCCATTTGTAAAGTAGAGTAACTCGTAGCTCCAATTATTCAAGTACAGATATAGTATATAGTTGATAATCATAGTTCAGTTCCTTTGTTATCATTTCAGCCATTCATTGACAGTGAATGATTGAAATTACGATTAACAGTGACTGAACGCCATTATACAAGTGATATAATAACAATGCATATATAAGTATTGTTTGAAATTTTAAAACGACTAATTAAATATAAATAAACCCCAATAATTATATTGATCGTCGTTTAGATTTCGAGTCACGAGTCTCAAGAGGGTTCGGTCAGCGATGCGGTGCTAGATGAAAAAGCACCAGTCGAGGTCCAGCGCGAGGTATGCGTGGAATGGGAGGGAGCATCCGGCGGCTGCGATTGTTACCAGTTATCACTGAATGTTTTCCACCGGGGCATTTTGTGTCGCCACAAAAAACCACATAAAGGGCGGGCGCGGCTCGTTTGAGAAGCCGCCCCTGTGGGAAAATCGTCGCCAGAAAACTGCGACGCAAATAAATTATAAACTCTCTCACGTGGAACGCGATGCGGCGAACGCTTTAAACGAAACGAATAAACTGTGCTTTGTTACGAATAAAAAATGTTACACACTCGTTCTTTGACACATACGCGATTTAATTCAATCTAAGTTTCGTGTTGTTCCCGCCTGCTGGTTTTATCGCAGGGCCACGGCACGAGTAGATACGGAGATAAGTATCAGTATCTGTGACCCATATAGACGTGTAGCAGATAAATAAGCCTCCGACAGATATAACACGAGATGAAGAAACGATTTGTACGCACAAATCGTTGGTACAATCAGCCTTTGTAAATGTCGCGTGATATCACGGCGGCGAGGAGAATCATTAGCGAAAACGGAGCGTCCCGGAATAGACTGACAGCGGGACGATTGCACCGCCCCGTGATGGATGACGGGAGCGAACCGGGTTATTACTGTCGGGCTTAATATCCACACCAGAAGAAAATTAGAGGATAATGAAAAAAACTCAAACGCTTCTTCAGAAAATAATTGAGCTCTCCCTTTTGGCATAATATATTGATATAATAAAACTATAATAGAAACTATATGGATAAATTAATAAGAAGAAAAAAATTAAACAGCCGGCACTAGACATCGAATTGCACTCGTAGTTGCATCGCGTCCATGTTATTCGTATTGAAAACTCGCAGAAAATGCATCGGCCGATAAGAAAAAATTCAGTCCGCCGAGCACATATAAGTACAGCACAGCGACGGTGACATTCCATGGGGAATGCCTAGCATATCGAGACTTAAAGTAACCATTTACCGATTGCAGATACGCCATGGTCGAACAAGTAATCTGGTCAGATCGCTTCGCTCGCATAGTTGTTGCTACATATAATGTTTAACCTAAATAAGTAAGAAATAATTCTTTTCATGGTAACTTAATGAGGTTTCAAGATATCTTCACATGATTGTTTTTAATTAATATCAGCTGCGATAGGCAGCCCTACGTTGGTGCGTTTGATGATAATAATGATGTTTTGATAATATAACAGTTTATTTATACAAAGACTACGTAAACGTATCCGTGAACGTAACAGTTTCACTATTCATTGTGAACGAACCGAGCTGTCATTAAAGGAGCAAAGTTCCAGTTAACGGTCTCGGTGTGGAATAACAAAAAAGTGGTCCTGCTTTATGGCTGGCTACTACTTTCATCCTTGTCTCTCACAGAATATTCGTTAAGAAACGAGCGGGATGATAGTGGGTTTTATTATGCCGCTACTAATATGAATCGAGTTTAATTTATCGCGCGACAGGCGCACTGGTCCGCCCGCGCCGTACCAACCGTGATCAGTGCGACATCAATCTTTTGAACTGAGAATATTGGATAAACAAAACACGATTTCTGCAACGTCAATGTAGATCATCATAAACCTCTAACTGTAGTTGCTAACAATATAACATAATCATTGTGTTAATTTATTATATTTCGGAGAGATTTACATAATATAATATTTTAACTATCAGGTAAGTATATAATTAAATAGCAATTCAATAATTACAATTTAATTATACTGACTTTTAATTAATTTATATCCATGTACTGCTTAGTCACAAGAATCGTTAGGACTTTGAGTATTTGTAGGCCTATAAATAATGAGACTCCGTATGTTACGTTTTTCAAACAACGTAATCCACATTATGTAGAAGGTCTTTCTATACTGATTTTACTAAAAGGAGGAGTGGTATGGTATTGTTAGCATGAATATAGGTCTTTTTCCTTTGAGGTAATTAGAGTTTTACATATGAAATTAAGGTAAGGTAGTTCTTTGTATCCTCTACATTCGTACACTATCATACATATTGGAAGGTTTTGAATGTTCACTGAATTGACTTCCCTTTATTTATTTATTTATTAGAGCGACCAACAAGACATTCAATATTTATTATAATATAAACATAATACAAAGGTAGTTTTCGAGTTTATTCTCTTCAGGTTGATCATTAACCCTACATTAGCTACGCACATACGTTTAAGTACTTTTTCCATTAAAGGTATGTTATGTAAAATTTTAGCCAAAGGTCCTACCTTAATTTGAATTGTTGTTATGTTAAAGCTTAATTTTGCCTAAATTAGGGAATGTGATCCCCTCCAACCAAACAGGACACGTTACGGGCGGCGGCACGTGAAAATCAATACACCCTGTCCTTTACAATTTGCTACCGAGTTCAAATTGTGTTGTCAAATAAACATACTGGTAACCACAATGTGAAAACAAGTAGCAAAACTAACGATAGGATCTACGATATTATAGACATATTGCTAGGATATAACAAACAATAAAATGATAACTATCGCGTATAAACAGGATCATAGAGATCATATTTTTATATTGTAACGTTTATGCGTTGCTACTAATAAGGATCTACTCTCTAGTTTAAATATGGGTTTAACATATTTGGAAAAATGTTACGAACAATTTGTAGACAAACAACAGCAACCATCATCACTACACTTGCGTATTATATATGGAGTTTTGTTCCATATCTATATTCTGAGAATGAGAAATAATAGTATATCCATGACTATGGGAATATTACATTAGGTAATTTAAAAATTAAAGCTTAAAAATCAGACCAATAACCTAAATTAGGGAATATGGTTTTTGAACTAGAATATTCTGGACTGTAAAATTTAAACAATTGATATCTGGCACATAAACCACAATTCATAGCCAAATTAATATATAAAAGGTTTTTTTTTCTGTAATTTATATATTATTTATTTTATTAATATATTATTTATTTACCAGCTTAATTGCAACAAAATCTTCTGTCACTTAAGTATGCTCAGTCGATTAACGAATACTTTGACTCAAGCTAAGAGTTTTGTGATTTTTCGTAAGTAAACAGTATTCTAAAGTCGGCGCTCGTTGTTGTCGTGGACGTCTACGCTAATGAAGCAACACAAAAACTTGTAATTGTCCCCGTCGACGTCTGCCTTGCGATGTTTCCATTAAATCCAATGTTATTTGTAAGAAAATATTTTTTTCCTTCTGTCCAAGCGGCAAATGTTTACTACGGACAGAAAACTTTATGAAAGTTCATTTATTGACTTGTAACGTTTGCAATTGCGTTAAATTTGTTACGGTTGTAATCTAAGATATGGTAGTTTGAGGCATTCTTGGTGGCTGTGATTTGGAATTAACACACAATATAATTTTAACGGGTTTGTTAGTTCACTGAAGCATAAATAATACCTAAATATTAAAATGATTTTTTTAATGTTTTTTTCTATGTGTACCGAAATTACATATATACTTTATTCCTCTTTATCCAAAGGTTGCATGAAAGAGATCGCTTTTAGTGATAAGATCGCCAATTGTTTTATTAATATGATTTTTATTGTATTTTTTTTTTGTATGAATAAATTTACTACTGTAATCTTTTATAGAAAACAACGAAGAATATCTATCTATTCATCTACTTATCTTAGTACTTACGACATGACATTTAGAGTGCTGTAGACAACCACTAAGCCAAGCATCCTTACTTAAGTTATAGAGCTGGGTAAAGTAAGTAATTATCATTTTTATTAGAATCCAGTTATCATATTTTAGTGATAACTGGATACAATAGTGATAACTATTGTCGTCATATTAGTTAAATTCTGGATTACAACTTAGAATCTTTGTTCCTAAATTCGTACTCAAACACACGTTGTAAATGACGAGAAAGATTTTAATGTTGTTGCCAGGCAAGAACGATCAAATCGATTAAAAATTATTTACGATATATCAAAGGTTAGCTAAAACCATTTCTGCGTAACGAATTACTAATCAAACGCGTATAAAATCAGCAAACATGCTAGTTTTATATTTCATATTATCAAAATGTATATAAAGATGCTCCCTCGTTACAATATATTATTAAATATAAATATCGTAAAGATCTTGATCTCTTTACATGACGGTTGTACATATTTCATTGGAATTGAATAAAATGAAAATTAAATAGAATAACATATAGCATATTTATTAAGTAATATATTCTAAATTCAGGCGAGATTGAAAGTTTGTTACTCAATCGTGCTTAAAGGGCTGAACGGATTTGAATGAAATTTGGTACATGGGTAGGTTATATCGTAATTTAACACAAGTGCATTTATAATTTAGATTTATGGTTAAGGGGGCATAGATATAGGCAATCCTAAGTTTGTACGGCTTCGTATTATCATTATAATAATAATAATTCATTTTATAATGTATCAGACGATATTTTATCACTACACATATAATATATCACTTTCTTGTTGCTAAATAACGTTTTATCACGTTTTTAAACAATACACGTAATCAAACAACCGTGAACTCTTCTCACGCGTATGGCTGTCTTTAGTCTCTAATAATCAACTTTATCAATAAAGGTTATAAAAATATCTAATTAGTTAATTGTTAACACGTGCTAAGTTGTATGTAAAAAGAAAAATATGAAAAAAAACAAGTATAAAAAATAGTTATGTAATGATTATATGCATAATAAAAGTACGTATTATTGTATAAAATAAGTTATAAAGTTACATGTTATAAGTAGTTCTTGACCTTCACTTGATTTGCTTAATGTTAAATATAGCATTGTGTTTTACGAGAGTTTACATCGAGGAAATGCTTAAAACAGCTAAAACACATAATGCATATGAAATGAGTCTGCGCCATACATATTGAGCAAGTGCCTGATGGATAACGTAAGTTACTTACGGCAGTGTACATTACTTATCTGTTTGTCATTTTGATTATTATTAGTGTATGAAAATATACTTTCAATACATACACATACGATATTTGAGAACTTTATTGAACAAAACTGATATTATACTATTAAATATGAGTACAACTCAATGACAGATATATTAGTGCTTAATGCATTTTGCCTTTTCTTCATAAATGTTTGCCTTATAATTTGACGTCTTTTGTATATGGTAGTGTATGTTCATCCTTAGCCTTTAGGATATCTCTGAAAAAAATCCTTCGTAATTCAGTAAAGATTTTATTTTGCGTTTTAGTATTTCTGTTTAACCTAATGGTAAACAGTTTTAATGTAATATACGTATGTGTTTAAAAAGTATAAACATCCTATTTTTCAAATAGCCAATTGTTAACATTTCATTTTGAAACATTATGGGTTAGTCTTCAAAATAATAAAAATAACAATACAAAGAAGTGTAAAATCTAGGCAAATATAAACAAAAGACTATATATGTTTCGCAGCAAGACTGAAGCGAGTTAGTTTGTAACTCGACATGAAAGCGAAGCAGACAAGACAAAAGGTATGTTCTCACAAGCCGTCAGACAATCAAAGCGAACACGGACCCAATTGCGAAATAAAACCTACAAATAACAATTTTAATTAAATCGCCAAGAGCGGCAGGAGCTAGCTCGGGAGCAATGCCGACTGTTACTGTAGTTTAAACAATGAACTCAAAGAGTTTCACATCGGATCTACCTGAAATGTAATTAATATATTGCTCTTGATCGACTTGAAAGCATAATTTTTAATGCACAACTGTTAGGTCAACAGATTTACTTTCAAGGTTCTTTCTTATTGTGCAGTTGTACAATTATTGCATAATTTATTTATAAAGTAAGTAGGGCGTAAGAGTTACTAGAAAAAAGTAATTATTAATAACATTATACGCTTACGTGTCATAGACACAGTGATAAACACTGATGCTTAGATTTAATATTTTGTGAAGACAGAAAACGTGTTTCTGAATCATTAATGCACTTAAATCACGGAAATAAATTGACAACATTAGAAAAGTCACTAGATTATATTTGATCCTGTGAGTCAAGGCACAACTGGTTATTCTGGTTCTTACTGATACATCTCGTCGAACGGGTGCCAATAAAAGTGTCTGCTAAAATTTTGCGAATATTATAACTATTTTCAAAATCACCACGACTCATGTCATAGTGAGGAAATACAATTATATCAAAGAATTAAATGAATACTCCTAGTTAATGTGGTAAAAGCTCGAATAGCGTTGATTTCACAGAGCCATAATCCTCATTTGTCACTTCTTTGGTGAGCGAAATTGAGATAAATAAGAGGTAAGGAGTGGGTCCTTTCGCTCCAATCCCCTTTCCACATGAGAAGGTCGGATATCATGGTTTGTTCTCAGTAAATTTAAGCTTTATCGCTTCACATTTACGGTTCATTTCATTTGGACAATGATCAGTATTTCATACAAGAGTACTCCACAAATAGGAGTCCGAGAATAGAGCGAGGCTACTGGACACTCGTGGCAATCATATCTCCAGTCAGTGACGTCAAATTTTTCAACAGTACTATTTAACGTGACGTAGGTTTTCATGCTATAAAGAGACTAGACGTCGCCGTTTGAATGAACCTTAACATATAGACAGAGAAATATATTCAATGAAATAATAAATTAAACAGTGAAGTCGATTTATTTCATTCGTATTCGTTTGTGTAACTCGACGAAGTACTTATATCTATACGTATACCATGTAATTTATATTATTATAAGTCAGAACGCCATATTGTTGTATTAACCGTTAACTGTCCACTGCTGAACATAGCCTCCCTCATAATGGTTTTGTCCGTAGTTGTCACGCTTGGCAGGCGAGTTGACAACCGCAGTTTGTCTTTTGGTAAAGTTTTATGAGGGATGCTGCTCCCTGTCCCCTCGCCATAAGCTTCCTAGGCAACTAAGTCTCTTACGACACCCACTGAAAAGGAAGTGGTAGCCTATTCTACGCCGGGACCTACACGACAAGACTTTGTTTAGTAATTTAATATTGGAATTAAGTATTTTTTTTAAAAAAAAAAGGCATTTTTATCATGACAAAATTAGAATATTTGATTTTAGAATTATCTGTGGATCTAACCGCAAGGTAAAGACAAAAGTATGTCGTGTTTTAGTCATAGTATTCCCCAATTTTTACTGATCGAGTATATAAAGGCATGCGTTCAAAAGAAATCGATTGATCTATACATATTAATACTCAATGATACTATTGATAAATAGTTCTTTTTTATGACACTAATATAAATAGACAGTACATTTTTTTTTTCTATTATTCATAACAAATCACAAACAATTGCGGTTACTACTAAACAAATACTCCACAAACCAAACACCAAACGTAACCAATTTCCTAACTTAAACCTGAGAGTTTAATTGGTGGGCCTCGCCACCTAATATTGAATGAATTTGATTCGTGGTTAGAAAGGTTGTTTGGGGATTAGATCGGACCTCAGGTCAATAAGGCAGGGGCAGGTAGCGCAACCGCACACACGGTGGTCGCTCTCCGTCATTCAATACCAGAGCCGGGCTTCATACGAAGATGCTATGAGCTATTTAATGCATATAAAATAAACTACAGTCATAATAATTAGTGTCCAGCAAAACGATAAATAAATAATATGTAAGATCACAGTGTATTCATTTAAAACGACGTACACCATAATTAAAGCGCAGTAGATGCCTTTTCCAAAGGTAATGTGACTAATATTAAATACCGTAAATCTTACAATTTAGAATTTAATTTTTTTTAGTATAGGTAAGTAATGATATGCTATACGTAATTATTCTGCATGTAATTTCGGATGATATAAACTTTAAAGTCATAAAAATAATTTTGGTAGATAGTTCAGTCTTGCGTGTCAGAAAACTAAACGCTTTATCCGATCACTTCCTTCCCAATCAAACATTGAATAATGTATCTAACCATGATATTAAAATGTAACACGATAAATTAATTTAATCTTTTTTAGAACGTACAAACGAGCATCCAGCTCACTTGATGGTTAGTGAGTAACACAGTCCTCCAGCATCCGCTATACCGCAGGAATTGCAGGTATGGTAACAATCCTTTAAAAAGGAATATGCTATTTTCTTAAAGGTTACGATGCCGTATCAGTTCGGAAATACTACTGCTGGAAGTTGATTCTAAAGTGTGATTGTGCACGGAAGAAAGTGCCTTGAAATTCGCACGGTGGCAGACCGCCACTCATCCAGATGGTTGGGATGGAAATATAGTTTGTATTGAATTTTAGACGTACACTTGTTAGAGTGGTTATAATTTTCATGACAATAGTAGTGTATTGTCTTTGAAGAACGAAATGTTTGCCATCTTTAATCTCTCTATTTAGGTATCTTGGTTTTGGCGATGTTACAGCATTTTAAAATTGGCTATTGTGTGGCAATACAAATTAGTCTTTACGTTGAGCTTCATAGATGAAACATCAGCGTTTACAATACTAGAGAGTATACAAAGATTAAATACAGTAGTATTATTGATTAATCACAATAAACGTAAGAATGCCAACAATCAGACAGTGCGGCTCCGATACATATTTTGCGTTTAATATAATCATCATTACCACATTCATTATCGTAATTTTTACTTATGAATGAGTTTCCACTAAATTGTTATGAAATTGCTCATATACCCACATAATATGCAAATGAAAGGCTAAATATTTGCATGCTCATGCATATTACAATCTGGGCTTTGCCTCTTGTTGTTCAACATGACTGTAAATGATGCAAGTTCATATAAGCGAGAAAGGACTCTACAATTATTGTATCCGGAGCCTGCCATCATCTGCACTTCGATTAAAGCTCGTATAAAAGCAGCTTTGGTGCAAGCGCGTATTATTTTTAGTTGAATTTGTACTTTCACTGATTGCAAAAATACTTCAAAGTCTAAAAAAATCGTTACAACTGAGATCATGTAAAAAAGTGTTATAAATAGAACGGTTTAATCAAGGAGATTAATAACCATCTGTGAAGAAGCAAATGGCGCTAAATTCAATTTCCCTAAGACAGAATACGTGATAAATTGTTCTGAATCGGCCATTAGATGCGACGCCGCGTGAGGGCCCGAAGCGTCAGCAGTTTACACGTCTTATTGCTTGTCGTGCAGGTCGCAAGTTCTCAGCGTCGCGTCGCCCGCGTCGCGGCGCGCAATAAAAACATCAACCGTATTGACCAAAATAACTCTTGGCACTCATTCGAGAGCCCGACAGATACTGTAAAGTGAAGCGATCCATGATCTATACAGAACTCCACAAGTATATTAAGTCGCACTTCGAGGTATACCGAGCAGACGGTAAGGACTGATGAACTGAGGGCACCGAGCCAACATTAACACATTATATATATTTTATTTGGTGATTGATAAGTCGTATAAAGACTGCATTAAGATTATTTTGTTTTATAGTAAGTATAATTTCGTATAATAGCTACGCCATGATAGAATTGTATCACCTGGGAAACATTACATAAACGTTAAATAATTATAAAATATAAAGAATACTGAAAGGCCCTTAAAAAATAAAAGGTATAAAATAACAAATAATGAATATAATGTATCAGAAACAAAATAAGTATAAATTTAATGCTTTGCTAAGCTGTTCAGAACGTTGACATATAATAGCAGTTCTTTCTAGGTAATATATCAAGTTACTACTAGGTTTACAATTTAAAATTATTTGATTATAAATGAAGTTCTGGCTTTAAATCAACCAAATTGAGTATATACATGATACATTCAGGTATTGACAGAAAGAAAATAAACATCTAACAGGACTATTCACGATCTTTAATAAAATAATAGTTTTTTAGAATAAAAGGTTTATCTCGGATATATATTTAAATGATCCTGTTAACAATTTTGGCATTTTTACATAGTATTAATTTTATTTAACCCAGAAATAGTACACATATTAATGATATCATACACAATTCAGATTTAAGATTATTAATAATTATTGCAATGGAACTAAGCAATAAAAACGTGTATCATATTTATTTTACGTAATCTATCTTGTTACATTTCTTAATAAAATTATGTTTTGCATAATTTATTTACAACTATGCAATAATATACCTAATAATAATGACGTAATTTAGGTATACTTAGTTTTTTTTTTTGGATAACCATAGTTTCTTTTGTTTCCAATATAAAAATAAGCTACTAAATTATTCTGAAGTTATGAGATACAGGTATGTATAAAATAAAAATACAATAAGCATATTCGTTATCTAACAGAGATTTTCATCTTGTTATCCAGGCCCTAAAATAAAAACGTCGGCGTTCAATAAATCTATGGCATTGAATTATTTCGTCTGTTCCTTTTGAGCTAAATAATATTCCTAATAAAAAAAAATATATACTTATTAATAAGAGTATAATATTTTAATTTGAGGTTTAACAATCTTTTTGTACAATACAGAATGTTTTAAGAGAAAAATGGACGTTGGTAATTTAGAATCGGAAAATAAAGGATAATAAATAGACGATGAATCTATATAACATTTTCTACTAATTTATGATCTGATATGCATTTTAAATGGATTGATTTAGCTAAATACTAAATAAATATACTAAATAAAAGGTAAATGAAATAATATAAATAAGTACTTTTTAAACTAATTAAGTTACTTTTACTGTTCTTTTTTTTATTTTTTATTACAGGGTACAGAGGGATAACACTTTAGTCCTCAGGAATAGCAACGATAGAAGGGTATATAGGTGACACAATACGCTCTATTATGTACAAGGTTGCTATTCATATCGATAGGCGACGGCTACTATTTTCCATCAAGTGGTCTTGTTTAACGTAAAACAAAAATGTTTATATTTTCTTTGAATATTTTTTATTATAAAATTAACCAATTTCCGGTTTATTTTTAGACAGAAACGATAGAAAACTTTTCTGGTAACTAAAAAGAAAAATAATCGTAAAATAATAAAAATAAATATTGTATTTAAATAATTTATCTCTGTAAATATAATAAAATATTTCTTTAGATTAAAAATCTAACCTAAACACACTAGCATTCTATAGCCGCCAAAATTGATAAAGTACTTGGTTTTGTTACAGATTTGATGTTATATATATATAGTTTATTGCTGCTAAACTATGTTTTCAACTACTCTAATAATAAATTTTGTTTAAGTACCTATCTAAATAGTTAAGTAAAAATAAGAGATGTGTAAAATAATAATGATAAAATAAAACGACAGTGATAGATTGTTTTTGTACATTTATTAATTAAATAAATGTAATAGTTTACATCTACAATAAATTTACTTCATAATCTTTTGGAAGAAATAATAAAGGATATCTAATAGATTTAAATAGTAAATCAAGCAAAATATCTTTACCAATAGGTGTTAATCAGCTATTAAAATATTCATATTATATTTAGATAGAATTTCGTATCTTAGGCAAAAAACCTGGATTATCTACGATTTCAGAGTACCAAGTAGTTTTGTATGTCACATCAATAAATATAAATACTGTAAATTAATATAATAATATATGTATTTACTACCTATCTATGACTAATAGTATAACTAAAAAAAAAAATTAAACGAATTACAAAAAATAGATACCTTCTTTTTATGTATATAAAAGTCTTTTATATAAGTTTTAGAAAGTATATTATAATTTTTTTTTTCGAGTCTAGAAATTTTCATAATTCTTTAATTAATTAAAATAAAAAGTTATGTTTTAAACACTTTTTAAGTTTTAATAGCTCTCAGTTGTCTTAATTAGTTAACATAAAGTTTACATATCTCGTGAGATACTAATAACTATGTTAATAATTTGCGAAAATATTTTAAGAATGTTTTTGTTTGTTTTCAGTAAATAAATACTCACGACTGGGATAAAATTTCGAATAATAACAGTCCATGTCACTCGTTATGAGAATCACTGCATCAATATGAAATCAATTTCACTGTCAATTTGTTTACCATTCACACGCGAATTACATTAAAAACATTTGACATTTCATAAAATACGCTGACAAGTGACATCACTGCGCGCAGAATACGTCAAATCGCATGCAGCCACCAACGCGACTGAAGTGTATCGCGGACTATCACGGGCGAACGATACCATACCGCGTCTTTCGAAAATTGCGCCATCCCAGTAAGCACACTCAAGCGAATTTAACAACACAAAAGCACCTTGAGCACACTTCATTCCCGACAGCCTGCACAAATGCGGCCAAATCTCAAAACTAGATAATGTTTACATCGCGAAATGCCGACAGCCGAACGACCGGAAGTCGCAGAGGGGCAAACACGACAACTATGTAAAATATTGCAGGATCGCGATCGCATTGTTGACATTCCCGAATAAAATTCACCAAAATCTCGTTTTAATTGTATGAAAATCACATAAAAAGTAATTTTTACTTACCTATTATGGTGTTTGAAGGTGAAGTGAAGGGGCGAATTTTGATTAAATGATAATTTCGGAGTAAATTTAAAGAATATACTCTTATTGGTATGCGAAGAATGGCACAAAGAATCCCGACAACGCACGCGACGAATGCGCACCTCGTTTGCGCATATGCTGACACAACTTCACGGACGTTACTCCCCTTGCCCCGCACTCACCCGGTTTTGTGTGATTGTGTATGTGCTCAGAGTGGTCAAACATGAAATTGTGTGTCTGTATACACGCACACATGCAAACATTGTACCTGCCCTAGCTGACTCCCGCTTTCCGCCATCTTTGATGTGACAGAGATCGAGCATTATTCTATTTCAACTTTTACACTGCGTGGCGCCATCTAGTATTTCTTTATTAATTGAAGTATTTTACGGTAGATAGCGCTTAAATAACTTGTTAAAAGAATCGATTAAATACTTCGAGGGTTTTTAGACACGTATAGCTATGACAAAAGTTCACTTTTGTTTAATATACTTTTGGTAATATCTGTTCAGGAGAGCCTTGATATCTTTTTGCTATTATAATATTGTTTATGTTAGGAATCTTAACAGTATCGCTGCAGTGAGATTTGGTCAACTATCTGGTATGGAAACGTTTAGACCAAAACTTTTTTTATTAATTATATTGAATATATTGTCTGTATAAACCAAGCAAGGTGATGCATTATTATCCTAATTCATTTTAAGAATCTTGAAAAAATTATTCGTTAGTTAATTCGTTAATTAGTTCCTTGGTTAGCACTAAGCTAGAATTATCTACCTGTTCTCATGAACTTTTTAATTAACATTTATATTGTAGGAGCTAATAAAAGTAAGCTTTGTTTTTCTACTACGAATGAACTAGCCAAAGACCAAGCTTATAACTATTATAAAGCCTGTGTAATTACTTTAATCTACTTAAAGTAATTATATGAAGAGGAAATTGTTTACAACGATACAATGAAAATGCAATATATTTGTAATTTCTCATGTCAAATATTCTCGTTTTCAAAGCCAAAGAATTCGAAAGACGGATGGAAAATAACTAGAAAAGTATTTTTAATGAAAGACATTATTAAGGAAAACTTTCTATAGTTTTTAAGCGGAAGTTCATGTGAAGAATAAATAGATTGCGACTGATAAAATAAAAATAAAAGTTTCAAGTCTTGTTAATTGTGTTAATTATGTATCTGTCATTAAAATGACGAACAAGTTCTGAGAAGAAATTAATTAGTATTCCACGAAAAAAGACTAATTGCCGCCACACCAGTAATTTTGATTTAAAAATGAATTTATTGAACCAATTTTGATAAAAATTTTTTGGGCCAATCTGCAAGGATATCCTTTCAGATAAAAAAGGAATTTTCAAATTGAGAACTTCCTTTTTTAAAGTTGGTTGAAATACAGAAATTTTATGAAATTGAATTTAATACAATCCCGGATACGTGAAAGTACAATATGATTTATCTGTCGTGGACTCTGCGATATTTGCTGTAAATAACGATTTAAGAAGCATACGAGAATAAGTGTATATTCTTTAAGTAGTAAAATAAAAAGTAAACAAATAAATAGTTATTCGTGTTTTATTTAATTTTTTTAAACATAAAACTTGATCATAATTTTCTTTTGTTTAACTTTAACCCAAAACTTCAGTAGTTGTGCTTTTTATTCTTAAGATTTGTTACAAACGGGACTTACCTATTGTATTCTTCTTTTATACCATGCTTCATAATTGTATAAATTAAATAAAGAGGAGTATGTACAGTTAACTTTTAACTCACGATTTATAAAGGTATTTATGTAGTTTTTAGAGTATGCATATCTATAAGCCAATCGAATACACAACTACTTAGTAAAGTCTGTAAAGTCAAACTCGAATTTTACTAGCAAATCCACAAGTAGTTTACATTTGGTATTCTTTAGTTTTCAAAACTCACTTTACATTACTTCATTTTTCATACCTAAAGCTTATAGTATATGAAAATTAAATGAAGTGAAAGTGAAGCGAGATGAGAAATGAAGTGCGGAATTTTATAGAATACAGTAGTTATAGAGATATTGTGAAGCTGAATTATTACTAGTCATATCGTTATTATCATTACATATGTAAATCTACCCCCCTAGTATGTAATACCTAATTTAGTTAGATGTGAGTAATACTATAGGTAGTTTAATAAATAATGTAAAGACATATTAATATAAGTCATTTATTACATAAAACCCACAGATCTATTGTAGATCCGAGCACAAAATTAAATATTAAATATATATTGTTACACCTACATAGGTAGGTACATATTTTCCACGGAATTGAATAAAAGCGCAGCATTCAGTCGCTTTTTACTTAAACTAGATATACTATTAATAAGAAATTACAATACTTATTAAAAATACTAAACGAGAAGTGAAAATATTTAAAGAAATTGAAGAAAAAATAATAATTATGTACGTACCTACTAAATAACAAAGTATTTATATTAACTATATAAGTATCTATGAAGTTAAAAGATTTACATTACAAATTCACCTCTTACAACGTTTTTTCAATACATTATTGATGAAAAAATGGTATAATAGGTCGAAGGTTTAAATAATTAATATAATAGGATAGCATTAGATAAAATAGGCACGTCTATTTCATAATTTATTACCTATATTATATCTATTATCTTTAATGAGTCACAGATCCATTAATTTGAATTTAATGATATTGTTTTAAAGACCTCTACAGCGCAGTGGTAGGTATATTGTTTTACCTAAATAAGACTTCACTTCGGTTCACGGTCAGCCCAATTTATAATTTTTTTTTTCATTTGATTCGAATGTGGGTATTCTGGACTTAAGCCCTTTGACTTCTTTTAATATTTACATAATTATCATATTAAGAGACTCGTGTTTGTCCAACTACAATATTTATATGTTTGTCTAAAATAGAAACTTCCTGATTGTTATGGAATATCAATGATATTGTAATAATATTATTATATTATTTTACCCCAATAATAAGAGTTTCAAACTCCAGTTAATAGTAGTAAGTTAATCACTCAGGGAAGATTTTGTCTTAATGTAGTTGGCAGATTTGTATCTTTTGGAATTTATGTATTACGTAATTTTGTCATCACATATTTTTCTTGAAAAGGTTTTTAATTTTATATTTTTAGTTTTAATGTTGTTTTGAAGATGCAATTCTATTACAGTCAGTAAGTAGTCATAAGTCATAGAGGATGAAGTCCTTTATATACAAAAATAAGTGGATAAAATTCAGAACATCCAGATCAATCATAGTTAAAAAATGAGTGTACTAAATATAAATTGTACTGATCATCGAACTTACCTTATTCACGCAAAGAAACGAAAAAGAGTGTAGTTGCCTTAATATAGCACGGAAGTTTTGGAAGTATACATAATTATTAGAGAAATGAAAATCACCTTACTTTACTAACTGAGGCGTTTGTGCGATGGCGAATATAGAATAAGTTCATCTATCTAAATAACAACTACAAAACTATATATTATGTATTAACTATAGGTAATTATATTACTAATATGTATAACATGATGACATTAGTGACGTTAGTGGGTAGGTACCCAAACTATTATTGTTTTAATTCAATCGAGTCGATAGTGAAGCATCATTTATTTTCTCTATAATTATAACTTCAGTTTGATATCGAAAATCAGTGTGAATTAAATTAATAATAGAATTTTGTCTGAATTACTTGACACTTATTGCAATTTGTCTTGCAGTAGTCTTGTATGATACCGCGCAAGTAGATAGACAAAAATCTAAAATTTGTTATTTTTGCCTCTATTGTTCTTCGGCTTGTAGGCCTTACACCCATCATATCAATTGTTTTTGAAATATTTCATATGTATATTACATACACTTTGATGATTAATGGCTAAGACAACAAATCACAAAATCGATTTCTAATTTGTGTCAACATGTTATACATAACCGTTAATGATCGACGTCGGCAGTTTTATTAATATACAAAATGACTCAGGTGTACAATAACAATTTTGTATAAAATTACAACGTTTTTAATAATAACGATAACAAAATAGGTACTTAACGATAAAAGTCGAATCGTGTTTCCATTGTTCATTGTAACAAACGGAGAATATTCTTTACATATATTGACAATTTATCTATTTGACTAGGTAATCAATAACTTATCGCTACGTATCATATGCGATGACATGGCAGAAGGTGTTTGGAGTTTGAAATGACGAAAAGATATTATACTGATTTCGGTCGTAAGGTCGGGGGATCGCCCAAAACTTAAACGCTGACATTATCTTCTTCATTGAACTGGGATTACCTTTACAAAAGATACACATATTTTGCGCGTAATAATTATGGAAAATTATCCGTTAAATTATCAAAGTAATTATCAAAAATAAAAATTTTATTAACTGTAAGTACTTTTTATTTAAATCAGTTTTCCTTTAATATCGTTTCTTTTAATGATTTCTCTTAAGTGATTTTAGATATATATCGAAAATTAATGATTTTATTGTACTAGGTATTATATTGCGGGATTCGCTAGTTATTTGGAAACCATCCTGGCTAATTATTGTGGAATTCGTCACGATGGGCTAACTATCCTGCTTTTATCCACACTTATCATCCCTTACTGGTGCTTTACCAGTGTATATCGATGGCGATGGTGGGATCACTAATTCATTTTCACTTATTAACAAAAAAAAGTATTGCCCTTCAGTTATTCCCATGCCGAGTGTTGGCAGTCACACACATAGTAAAGATAGCGGAATTAAACAAAATAATTCTAATTAAACAACCAGTAAAAGTCTATACTACGCTTACAAGAAAATAATGAATTACATAATAATAAGAGCATTATGAATATTAACAGATAAAGTTTAAGTACGTAAAATATATTTCATTACAGATATTCGCAAATAAGGACAACACGCTTTTGTAAAAAATATTTTGTTTCTGCTTTGGCGTATTAAAGATTATTTTCCAGGGTGAGCCTGGTCCCTTAAAAAGGTGTGTAAGTACATTCAGACATATTTTTGTGAAGCTTCTCTCGGATCCTGGTGTGGGAAACAGACAATTTTGGGGTGGGCACTGTCCATCCGGCCCCCCTTTAAATGCGCCTATGTATTTCTCCCGTAAATAAATAAGACTTTCAAATTTTAGAATCTGTCGGCAGAAGTACAGAAAAACAAAATACTGAGTATGCATTTCTAGCACCATACTTCGATTGCATTAATTTTACTACGAGTCACGGTTATCACTCGACGTCAATTAGGTAGATACCTTAGAGTATAAAAACAGAGAATAAATTACTACATATCTACAATAATCTTAAGTCTAAATTAAATTCCCAAAAAAGATAGCAATGAGCCGAGAAATTAGTTATTTTTCTTAAATAATACATTTCTTAAATTACCTAATAACTTTTTAAGGAATATTTTCGTCGCTGTTGTGTCAATCGTGTCGTCTGTCGTCGTATTGCGTCGCTAATTAACGTCAAATTTTTTATCTTAATCTATAACCACATTACATAAGTGTAACGAAATATTACTAAAAAAACCAAATTGTACTTAATTTTTGGAAGTGTCTCAATTCGATAATTATTAAGGTATCAGATCATATAAATAGCAACCCCACAGATAAGTCATTCTGTTTATGTGGTTTTTAGGGAACCATGCTTACTTATTTTTATTTCCTACATTATAATTAGTAGGAGAGTAAGTAAAAATAAATCTGTTATCCCTTTACATTTCTATATCTTAATACCTAATCGTAGAATAAAGAGTCTAATTTTAAATCGATTGTACGTAAAAATACATGCCTACTAGGAATTAGTTAACGGACCAAAATAATATTTAATTATATTGTATATAATAATACAAAGAAGTATCTAAGCATTAAATTAAATAAAGTTAAATTATAAATTGTCGATTAAGGAAGTTAGGTTCTTACAAAGTCTATTTAAGGAAGAAGCGACGTACTACCAATATGAAATCCATACTGATTCCTTGTGACACAGTTCATAAAAATTATTTTAATAAATATTTTTCACAGATAACAATAACTTTGCTATTTGCGTAAATACATACTTAATATATATACATATGAATCAGAACATTTATCAGTCATATTGGTTTTAATAATAAGTATTTTTAATCGAGGTTAAGTAATGGTACTTAATTTTAAAATAAATAAAATTCGCACATGTAAGTACCTATATTATTTTTAAGTAAGATATGTTCATGTGTCATTTAAGTACATTGTAATATTATAGAACATATAAAGTTTCACGACAATTATATTGGTCCTTTAATTTAAGCAAATTAATTTATGAGTCGAATTAACAATACGTTATGAATAATTGAGGAAGCTAGATTATAAATAGGTACTTACAACAATTAAGGCAGTATATACATATCTACTGCCTATATTTTTATTAGTGCTTACATTAATATAAAGCCCGCCGTTATCCGATATACAATACAGGTATTTTTAAGTGAATACACGTAAGTCTCACTTAAATACTATAAAATTATGATTTATCTGTAAACCAGAAATTAAATTCATTTTAGGGTTTCATAGAAACATTTCGTTATAAATTGAGACTCTTTTACTCAACAATTATTGAGGATGTCGAGTTTTAATTCATGTCAAATTCAAGCATAAAAATTTAAGAATTTATTAACCCAGTATCATGAATAATATCGTCAGATTTGTTTACATAATTTCTCATATAACTTGTAAATTATAAATAAACAATTATCAAATTTCATTTAAGTGCAACCGAAGAGTACCATTATATATATATTTATATTTTAAGTAATCTACAATAATTTTGGAGTGCCAACCGACAAAGTCGAAATTTAAATGAATGCGAACACCTTATTTTTTAACGTCGGTTCAGACACTAATAACTACTTATACCTTAACGCTACTTATGAATCTATGGCAGGTACAAAGGCTTCAAAGAACTTTATTAAGGCTAGGATATCCATGGTGAAAGGTGGTATTAAATGATTTTTTTTTATATATTTTCAATGTACCAAGTGGATACTGCATAGTATTTGTTTCCTCATAATTTTAAATGTTTTCCTACTGGTCGGATGTGTTCGTATTCGTGTCATTATTATTTTTGAGATATAGAAATATATTTAAGTTTATTATTATTTCTCAAGAAATATTAATTTACTTTTATCCGAGTACCGAGTACTTTGAATACTGCGCAGTATTTATTCATTTATCTTTTGATTCAGTTTTTTTATATATTTCAAATATTCATCACTTTCTTAATTTAATACGTTCACAGATACGCAATAATAATTAAGCAAAATAATGGAAACGAAGATATTAACTAGATACTTATTTCGGTACTGTAATACCTAAATCACCACAATATATCTAAAGAATTAACTGTTAATTAACTGCCAGAATTGTTACTGTAAACTATTGCAAATAATAGCTATCAATGATAGTATAACTGTTAGATCCATTTATATTATTTACATGGAAGTTATAATTTTAATTCTTAAAATAATTGTCTATATCTATAACGCCACGAGGATACCAGGATCGTGCACGAGTCCTTAAGCAATGTGATTAGCATTACACACTGTTAATTTGTTTTGCTATTCGTGGGACAAACCACTTGGAGCTGATGCAGAGGAAGATCACGCACCACGATCGCGTGGAACGCCATATTTGCGGTTGCCAATATGTACTCGCATACTGAGAACCAGGTGAAAGCTGGAAATGATAATAAAAAAATAATTAAACGCCTGTATGAACAGATTCATAAATGTGGAGCGAAATAGGTATGTTTGGAGTGGAGAATTTAGCATTCATTGTTTTTGCCTATACCTATATGAGAGACAGACACCTAGATGTAACATATGTATATTTTATATAAATTTATATATGTACACAGGCAAAAATCAAAATTGATAGCGTGTAAGCATTTTTCTCAAAAATATTTAGGTACAAAAACGACAAATTTTTTTACTTCTTAATACATGGTGCATCTAGGTGACAAGTTATTATGGGAGGCACAATTTTTTTGTTATTCTACTGGCAAAAAATGCTTATTATTTACATGTCACTCTAAAATTTCACAATATATAATTCGGGATTTACGCAATATAGTCATATACATATAGGGTCTTACGTTATATAATCAAGGGTATTATATAATATTCAGTAACTTCAGACATAAAATTATATATATATATAATTTGTGACTTTACAAAATTTAGAATATTAAAATCTAACTTGTATTGGAAACGATATCATAAAGCGTCCGAAGTTGTTCCATTTTCAAAATATTTCTTTAGTTATTTTAACATAAAATTCTTGTTCCAGTTGGCTAGAAGAAATCAGATTAATTAATTGATTGTTATGTTGCTCACTGGAAATTACATTGTGTTCATTTAATAAAAAATATAACTGGTTATTTTAAATTTTTAAAGTGATAATTAATTAATTTGTTAAAATGTGTAAAGTTAAAAATCTTAGAGAAGGAAGTAAATGAAAATCACGATTCATAAAATATCTTCGGCCACTCAGAATTAATTGTATCTTACTCTATGTTAGACAAATCATGACAAGGAATGTTTTCGACAATTCTAAATCGATTTTGACGATTATTTCTTTCATAGAGAAAAATAAACGAGAGGAGAGCGTTGATTGAAATAATAAAGAGTAGAAGAGGCAAAATGCTGGGCCACCCTATACGACATGACGATTTTTTTAAGAGCATAGTAGAAGGAAAGATAGAGGGCAAAAGAGGAAGAGGAAGACCGAGGATTAACTACATGGGACAGATAAAGGAAACACTAGGCGTCATGTCGTATAGGGAGATAAAGGATATGGCCTGGGATAGAGCTGGCTGGAGGAAGATGCATGGATTGGTTGCACCGACAAGAGGAAACTCTTAAATGAAAATGAGAGAAAAATAATTTTTATATTTCTTTATACCTACTTTTTATAGATGATTCCAAACATAAAGATATAATTTTATCATAATTAAAAATCGTCTTTTTGGGGAACAATATAATAAAATTTCTATTTTAATATTAAGTTACGCCACAAAGTGCAGTGTACAGTGTAATAAATTCGACTATCATGTACCTAATCTAATATATAAGATAAAAAGGAATACATTTGTAAACATTATTTTTCATGTCCAACGGAGGTTGGTAGTTAATTTATAGGCGTGTACGAAGGTCATGCCATTTTTATTTGGCCTCATAGCCACCAGGGATAAGTATTTAAAGATTAACACAAATCAACGTTTATCAACTATTACTACATCCACAAAAATGGACTTATATGTAGATATTTAGATATTATGTACCACATACTAAAGAAGTAACTTCTATGAGCTGTATTTAAGTAATAATTAATAAGACTAGACAGCTTATTAATCAACTGCTTATTTGATTATAGTAACTATTTAATTATTAATAGGAACATCGACAGGCGAAATAATAAAAATTATTTTTGAAATTAACGCATTACAATTGAAGGTATTCGTAAATAGTTTCTATATATCGTGTCAAAATGATGATAATAAAATCGAGTACGAGTACGAGAAGGTCGTGTTGATCCCAAAATTAAATGTAAATATTTGGATAGTTAAATAAGCGAAAATATAAAATTATCTACTTAGATACGTATTATAAGTTATAAATCTACGAATATTAAAGACGTGATGTGTTCATTTATAAACATATATTTTTCTAGAGACTAGAGATGTGGTTGAAGTCCTTTAGGTACTTTATTTCGTAATGTTGTAAAAGCGAATCCAGGAAATTCATTTATGCTTATACAATAAAACCTATTGTGTGATAAAGATAATTATGTTCCCTTCATGGGTACAGGGAACGTATGTTAGTCACGCGAAGTTTTTTATCGCGTTCTAGTAGTTATTTACCCGTTAATATGAGTATTTAGCGTGATAATACTCGTATTTTCAGATTTATGTGGAAATTTCTATACCTACAAACAATATTGTATGTGTGATGATATTTTAGTTTTGTCACTATAACTTGTTGATAATAAAGCTACAGTGGTGAAATTTAAATGATTAATATCTTTTTAATGAAGTCTGAAACCAGCAAAACTGGAATTTTACGGGAATTTTATGAACTTACTATGTTTGTCGTTTTCGATATTTGTTTTGTTTATTGTAATAAAATGAACATCAATTTTTAAAATAATATAAAATACACAGTTTCCATACAAATTTGACAAATTAACTTAGGAAAAAACACAAAAGCGTAGCGTTTGTTTTTTGTTGTTTCTACACTTTTTTTTTTGGGAGAAAATTTTCGTTTTATGTTGGTAAAAATTTTTAGTACCTAATAATAAATGTTTTCAATAAATGAATGAACGAGTATACTTTATTTGCATTATATAATATAGGAAATAAGGAAGATAATTAATAAATATAACAATATAATTGTATTAGTATAGTAAGGCGGTCTTATTGCTGAGAACAATCTTTTCAAGTTGAAGTTTTCCATTTAGTTTGAGAGTCTTAAATTTTTCCAAATATATTAAAACCTAATACGAAGACTTGTAGTCTATCTATATAGTATAGTATATATCAAGTATGTTTTTGCCAAAAGAGTCCATAATAAGAATTATATATTATTTTATTAATAATAATTATATGTTGGACAATTTAGCTTATTTCATCTAGTAAACAATTTCTGGCCTGTTACGTTCGGAGGCTTAACTTCTTAAAAAAAGAGCACAGATGTACTCATACTTTTAACTATGTCCATGCACATAGGTATTATTTCCGCTCCTGATTTTGAGGTGGGCACCAAACAATTCTACGACGGGTACCACCCGATGCTAGTACAGTATTATAATCTGTGTTCAAGTATAAAAAGTCGATTAGGCATAGATATCTACGGGTTACATTCTTACCTAAAGGCCTGCAAAGCAGCCGATGCCTCAGGAAAAATATGATAAGGCCAACAGTGGCCGCTATGGCCACGTAGAATAGTATCCACACGAGTTTGTTGGTCCTCACTGGTTGCACGACGTCGCTGGCGATGCAGCCGACGCGCGCACGGCACAGCATGTGCAGCAAGGCGGTTATCATGAACACGATGAAGATTTTCTCATGCACGACTGAAAATTAAATAATATTTATTTATTCACATTATACATTCAGGAGTGCCCTTGGAACTTGATAGAAACTTTTAATCCAGCCCGCCCCTTTAAAAAACTGTAAAGAGTTTTACCAGGGGTGAAAACGCGCACGCGACATTCCTAATGTTGCAGGCGTCTATAGGGTACAGTAACTGTTTACCATTGGATGGGCTGTATGCTTCATTGCCATCTTTTATGGTATAAAATAATTTTACTAATTACTTTTTTCCATTCATCTGTTCATAACAATCTAATAACTTTCCACTGTAGGGAATAAATCTCTCTTCTTAAGAAAAGTATGTACTACTAGTACTATACTGGTGAGACAATTTGTATAGGATGTGTTTTGTACTTTATTCTTTTAGTTGAATCTTCTTCTTCTTTGTTGTTAAAGTTCTTTTACTTCTTTCGAACACAGTAATAAAAGACTATCACCTTTTATTTTTAAAATTTAGTATTTTAAACTGATTAATTTTTTTTGAAACCAGTGTTAATACAAAATGTTGATCAGCTGAAAATAGGTATGAATATTATAATTGTACTTACAATAATTTTCTCTGTTCGAGACGTACGTCACTCCAGTCAAAGCGAATAATTCTATAAAATTGAGCCAATAGCAAGCTTCTCCTAATTTCGTCGCTAGTACGCGAGACTGTAATATGAATGGTGCATACAGATATAAAAGTAACTAATATTAAAGGGTATTGTATAAAGCCAAATGAGACTAATAATAAAATTCGTTTGTAATTTTTTATATAGTAATTAGTATAGTGTAGTTTACATAAGTATATATAGTAAATTTAATTTTTGTTAACTTGAAAATCAAAAAGTTATTTTGCGTCGAAAACTTTATGTATCCTAATGTCAATTATATTTTGTATAATATCTTTTAGGTATATACGATACAATTATTTATTAATTTATATAAACGATATTGGATTTTCCACAAAGGCTCACCTTTTCCTCAACGATATGCGCGGTGCGTTCTTTGTGATAGTTGTAGTATAAGGAACCTATTAACAACCTTGGACCTAAGTGGAACGCGACACATATCCGCCACACGTACCTTTGTGGACTTATGCCTGTAATCGCACTTATTGATGGCACTACATTGTATACCTGTAAACAAAGACAATTAATATTTTAAAACGCATAATTGATATGTAAAATTAGAGACAGAGTTCAAATAAATCAAATGAAAGTTATTTTTTTAAACATTTTGCGTCATATGTAAAAAAAAAATACGGACTAAGGACTAAAGGAATAATAATCAGTTTTAGAATGGGATGAAGCATTTTTATAATTATATACTACTTTTTTTTAATGAGTGACAATGAAATGGTAACCTCGCCTGCGCTATCGGTATACGCTGGCGAGGCACCAGTGAGAGGTGATAGGTGGGATGAAAGCAAGTCAGTCAGCCTATCGTGACAAATTTCACTAGAATTAACCACAATGGTTAATTCTAGTGAAATTTATAGACAATAGAATTTAATTAATATTGTTAAACCTATTTATTATATTTATATTACTATTTGCGTCACATAATTCTATGAATATTTATTTCTTACATAACCTACGTCCTAAAACCATTAATAGGTAGATATTTTTATAATCTTTTTTTTTATAATACAGGGGGTAAACGAGCTTGCGGCTCATATGATGATAAGTAACTACCGGCGCAACACCGTATGCTGTCGGATTTTTGAAAAATAATATGCTCTTCTCTTGAAGGTTTCGATGTTGTATTGTATACATATTTACCATAAATGTTACTGTATGGCTGTAAATGTTTAACTAATTAAAGTTATAATTAGCTAAAAATGAATACCCACCCTACAATGTGTTTCGTGTATGTCATCTGCTTGAAATATCGACGCTGTCACGTAACAAAATATTAAAGCACCAAGTGGAAGCCAGAGGGCAGTTAAACAAATCTCTCGGAGACCACATGACCACAGCAGTCCCTGAATAAAATAATATATTAATAATTATTTATAAAACTTATAATTTTATCTTTGTATTGACATGTAATCATCATTATCATCATCTCAACCATTATTCATCCATTGTTAAACGTAGGCCTCTCCCATAGACTGCCATAAAGAAAGGTCCTGAGCTACCTGTATCTACTGATGATTTGTAATACTCAGATATAAAAAGAATGTAAAAAGGGAAGAATTAAATATACGGGGAAAAGTAGGTAGGTAGCTGTAAATGTCGTACCTAATAACTCAGTTGGACTGTCCGACAGATTTCATGAGAATGATGACCAGAGGATGAAGACTAAGGTACTAGTATGGAAGAGAAAGACATATTACGTCGATCTAAAAAAATTTGAGACAAGGGAAAAACACATAAGTATACTTCAAAATATATCAATCTATGCTCTTTTAGTGCAATTACAAATCATCATCATTATTTTCCTGCCCTTATTCCAATTATTTGGGGTCGACATAATGACATTTTATTCATATTATACAAGGTTTTGACTTTTAGTGTAATAACAAATAATCTTAGTGTAACTTATTATCGAATTATATAATTCTTATAGGTGTATATCTATGTATATACATATCTGTATTAAAGATTTCTGCCTATGTTTAGCAAATCACTTGTAGTTTTTGAAATATTTTTTAGGCTTATTTAATTTTAAAAATCATTTAGGTACGTATATATATATACATTTCAGTATTTATTTGTCCCTGGATCACTATTCTGTCTCTAGATGCACTTACCTTGTATTCCAATGTTTTAACACTTCTATTTACATTGCACGCAACGCTTGTGCGGTTAATATCTTCACGCACAACCAAATTTGGTGGCGACTGTACTTGTGCGTCATTTACCATTTTATCACTCACGCTGCAATTTTGAAACGAGCTTCACATTCTACGAATTTGCCTTCACCTTACGTTTATTGATAAAATTTGGCGTACAATTATCCAACTAGGTTTACACGCATCCATAGGGAATTGTGAGCTTTTTATTACAATCGACGTTTGTTATGTTTATTAGCAAAAAAATCAAACAACGTTTAAAATTCCTTTGTGCTTTATACACGGGTGGTTTTGTTAATAAAGTACAATGATAAAATGCGTGTGGATGACCCTAGGCGTGGATTGAATGAGGTTATTTGGACTTGCGCAGTGAGCGCTTACAGAGGGGTGGGTAGCCCTATATTTGTAAGGTGTAACGTCACCTTCAGATATACGCTAGCGTTTATTTAACAGGTGAAAAAATATTATATATAACTTTCAGGGATAATAGAAATTAAAAAAAAAACAGATACTTAATTTTCATCTATACTTAACCGTAAATTGTCACTCAATTATATTAATTGCTGACCTCGAAAATAGGTTATATAATGCCATAACAATAAATATATTATTAAAAAATAAATTAATATTAAGTATTTTAGTATAAGATTTTGTTGTGCCTTAGCACAGTGTTGTTATAACGTATGAGTTGATACCATAATACTATTCAAGTGTATTGACGATGGTTGCTGTTTTCTAAGTTAAAAAGCACATCTGCTGCAAGAACTCATATAGCAAGGTGACGTCAACAATTCCAAAAAGACGTCATTCTTTAATAATTTTAGGATCGTTATGTTATCAATTAATAATATATTTCGAATGATTATGGTCCATCGCAGTGGCAGCCCATGAATGTAGTTATGGGTTATGTTATGTTAGTGTTATGGGCACTGCCTAAGATATTGTTCATGTGTATGGGCGACGGGTACCATTTTCAATTGAGTAGTTCATCGGCATGTTTGCCATTTAAAGTTCCACGAAAATTAAACTAGGAAACTTTATTAGGAGATTCTATTACATAAAATTTACTAGTACTATGTGAATTACTAAAATTAAAGTTAATACAGATTTCTTTATTTATTGATGGACATCGAAATGGCAAACAAGCTGACGCCTCATTAGAAGCATCTTTACGTAATTTATGCCACACGATGGAAAGTGGTAACTACCACCTACTGATACGCAAAACGTAATAGATATCACAAAATACACTATAGTTATATATATTTAGACTAATCCTATACAATCAAATCCAAGACTGCATGTAAGTAAAAAGAAGTAGGCACATCGATAGAATTAATTAATAATCGAACCTGGGACTTCAATTTGGTGCGAGTACCAATTCTATCGATGTGCGTACCAATACTAAATTGCACTGCATGATGCAGTAATACTAAATTAGTTATCGACTCAGATTATATCTCAAACCATCAGTGCAGCCACATAGTAGCAAAATGAAGATCGAAGTCGGTAAACACAAAAAAAAAAATGAATATCACGTCATAAGTTACTATTAAAAGAGGCGTTACAAATATTTTCTTTGTTGCTCATATAGGTATAATAATCATTGCAATACTGTTGTCATGGATGGCAAAGGTACTATTTACGTATTTGGAGTGGTAAGATAACTTGACTATTAGTTAAATATTCAAGGATTATAAAATTTTTATAAATAGAATAATTATGAACGTGAGTCCTAATTCCTACTACAGTTATTTCATATTATAAGGATACGCGGTATTTTATATACTTTTTATAGATCATTCGTTTATTATTTAAATGTTATGCCATAAAATAATATAGTAGTTAGGTAACTGTCAGTGGAATATCGCTTGCTTGAATGCATCATAGATTAAAGAAACTATGGAATGCATCACAAGTTGATAGTAAATATAAACTGACACATTT
This sequence comes from Galleria mellonella, assembly GCF_026898425.1. NCBI lineage: Eukaryota > Metazoa > Arthropoda > Insecta > Lepidoptera > Pyralidae > Galleria > Galleria mellonella. The sequence goes on from NW_026442179.1 coordinate 791,264, forward strand.
GTTTGTGTCATTAATATAATGTCATTAAGTTCACTCGTTAATCAATCATATTAAATCAAATGTCATTCATAATGTCATCCATAAATCTTTTACCAATCTCAGGTTTACGGATTGTTTTGTTTTAGTTTAAATCTTAAAAATTGTTTTTGTAAATAAAGGGTATAAGTTTTGGATGCGAGTATGACTCGTAATAGTTTAATGATGAAGTTCATAAAGATTTTGTGTTTATTCTGCTGGTATATTATTGGTATTCAAGCGACGTCTCACTGGATGGTCACTGAAAGTGGTTTAATTCAGCCCAGGGTAAGATAACAGTTTCCTGTTTAATGAATAATGCTGTTTATAATAGTTTAATAGTTAGGTATCAAGGAAAATATTAAGAGTTGGAGATTTACAAGCCTATAAAAAATTCTGTACATAAATTTCTGTTACAATTAATTGTTAATTAGTGGGTAATTGTTATGAATGAAATCTTTTTTATAGGTAGACTCACCTTTTGAAATGGCACGTCCGTATGATTTATTAGCATTCTTGAATCAAGATACACGGTGGGATAATATTATAAATTTGTACCATGATCTCTCAAAGAGACAGATTGTAATTAATAAATTGTGGGACACGGTGGAGATGGATACAGATGTGAATATGCAGTTGTCTTTAGATCCAAATTGTGTCAAAGCCGGACAACTGAATTCTCTAGATTGGTATGCATCTGTTCAGGAGGATAGCCAAATAAAAGACGTAGCTGAGGAAGAGCTTTTACTATATAATCCAGCAAGCAACCAAAACACAGATGTACCGGATTGTAAGAAAATATCTTCATTGACATTTAGTATGTTTGCATTTGAGCATTTAGAGGTGAATATTATTTTTATGATGACTTTATTGATAGAATCAGCTAAAAAATTCTATTTAAAAAAATGTGTATTCATTTTTTTTTAATTTATCCTAAAAATAACTTGTTATTTAATCTATATTTAAATATATTCATTAATAAAATATTTATTTTTGCATTGAATATTTCCAGTAATCATTATATTACTTGTGTTTTCAGTTATCATTAATCAGTTTAGAAATATAAATTTAATTCATCTTTGTTTACAAGCCCTTTTTAATTATTATCATTAGTGATTGTACTGCTGGGTTTAGAATGTTGTTACATGCTGAAGGATGCACAAGAAAGTTGATAGTTACTTTTGAGTTACAACAGTTAACAGAGCATTTATTTAAATATGCTGTATATTTTTAGTATATTTAAATATATTGACATATATTTTTTTATTAGGATAATGTGGCACTAATGAAGTAACTTATATTTTAGAGTATGATACACAGAGAGAACTTAACTGCTAACTCCGAATTGTCTTTACCTGAACAAATTTCTGCTATTATGACATTCGAACAGTTTGGGCATTGGGCTGCCACTGCACTTCGTAAAAATAGTTCCTCATGGTTGCATTACAATATGGCTTCATTATATTGGAGGATAAAGGGAAATGCACCTAAAGCTTTAGAGTGTAGTCGCAGAGCTGTACATTATGCACCAAGGTATTATAAAATGAAATAAAAATAAAGTAAAATCTGATTATTCATACTTTGTATTGCAAATTGTGTACTAAATTGAGGAAAAAGCTGATTTTACTATTTCTTTTTCTATTTTATAAAATAGCATCAATTGATATTATAAAATATAGTTATTGCATAAAGAGGATTCTTTATGTTTACACTCCATAGCAATAAAAATATTACAAAAAAAAAAACAAAATAGTCATAGTCAGTGACAAACTAAATGTTGCAACTTGACTCTCTTAGTATTAAACACTATTTGTGTCTTTATTCTTTGTATTGTTTTTAATATTCATCTTTTCATAGTTCAAAGTGTTCGTTTGTGTATAATCTGTAAAGATTATCAATTATATATTTTTTGTTAGTACAAATAAAATATTCAGTATAAAAATACAATCTCATAAGCTTAATACCTATACTACTATAATTTCCAGGGAATTATGAAGGCAAGTAATTTATGAATAATATTTATAAAAAATAATATATAGAACAAATAATTATATATTAAAAAAATGTTTTACTGACAATGTAACTCAGTATTTATTTTCTACGTTATTTCTAGGATTTATAAAGACATAGCTCTCCTCAATCTTGGATCAATACTTCATCTTGGTAAAAGAACAGAAGATGCCATCACAGTTTTGAGTGCAGCTGTCGAACATGATCCAAGATCTTCCCTGAATCATTTCATCCTTGCCAATGCTTATGCTGTTTCTGGAGATTTTAACAGTTCTCTAACACACTATGAGTTATGTCTTAAATATAATCCCACATTTGAGTTAGCACAGAAGCATAAATATGGAGTGTTGTGTCATGCTGCAATGTTGAAAAAAATGATGAAAATTAGACAGTAAGTGTGAAAAATTATAATACACTAACTGACCTAGCAAACACTGTTTTGTCCCTTACCTACCCACCACCTACCACTTATCTGATCTATTTTTACCTATGGACATAAAATACTATCCTGTCTCCAGTGGAGGATTTAAACATTTGCTACCAGTAGACAAATTAAATTTTACTGCCCTACCACCATCTGCAATTCGGTACTTTAGTTCACAAACATATTAATTACACTTTTTTTATCAAAAGGAAGTAACTTTCAGCCTCAAATTGGCTATCTCTAAAATCTACCACCCTATGCTCTAGCCTATGCAGTCTGCTAGCAAATTGCCACTGTTTATCTCTCAAGTAGGAACAAACACAATAACAATATTGCATAAATTTTTTTAAACAGTTTCAGAGAATAATTTGAAGGAACATTGTGATAATTTTTATATAGGAGTATATATAACTTCCATATGAGTTTTAATCTCCTTCACGAATATCTTTTTGAGAGTTGAATTTTCTATAATCTTTAAAAATTTAATAAAAAACTTCTATATTTTGCATATTTTCTTATCATTATCATATTTAAAATTTGTTGTCTTTATTAGTGTGTAAGTATCGTTAGACGCAACTAAGGGAACTGAAGATTGTTAAGGGAATTAAGACAAATAGTCGAGAGATTGGCAGCAGCATCCCTCTCAAAACATCTTCAATGCTTAACTGCAGTTGACAACCCGCCTGCCAAGTGTGGCAACTACTGGCAAACCCCCCTTATGAGGGAGGCCTATGTTCAGCAGTGGACAGTTAACGATTAATATGTTAAATCATAAATGTTAAATAACATTGAATTATATTTGCAGAGTATTGGATTTGCTTCAAGAAGAATTAAAGGAATACAATGGCAGAGAAGCACATTGGTTAAAATCGCAGGCTGCATTTTTGAGAACAATGCGACATGATGAAGAGTTTGGTAAGTTCAATAATATGTATGAAACAATGTATATATCGATTACTCACCGCAGCAACAAATAAGGAAGCTTTGTCTATATAATTATCTAAACCAATCCTTTATGGAATATGGGTACAATTTATTGATTGAAAATATGTCCTTATTGAGTCTGCCTGTTTATCTATATTAATTTTGGCATCATTCAAAGTTTTCGAAACTGTACGATATTGAAGACATTTATCATATTTGTGTTCTTGAAATTAAAATCTACATGTTTTATCGCGATACACTATTTAGAAATGATTTAAGCCAAATTTTATCTGAATCCATTCAATAGTTTTTAATAGAAATTTATTTACTTTTATATTTATTATATATGTTATTATTTACCAGATTTCCGAAATGTGGAAAAGAACTGTGAAAAAATGTCAGAACTAACTGGCCTTAATATTAAGGATTTGAAGAAACAGGGTGATAAAAACTATTTAATTCAATATTTTCTTGATGGCCCTGTGTCTGACTATGAATGGTCAGACAAAAAGGGTATATTAGCGATAGAATGGGCTTACAGTTTGCAAAGGTTGGTTAAACATGTGGAAAAACATGCTAGCATGGGACCTAGCTTTATGCAGCATGAACATTCCAAATTATTAGATTTAAATATACAGAAAGAAATTGGCCCGATGCCTGTGTTTTCAGATGTAAAAAATGATGTTAAAGGTATGTTATGATTTTTTTTTTAGATTTTGATGTTTAGGTTTAAGGAAGTAGTAAATTTGATTGTGACCATTTTTTTAATAACTTATAAACAAAACATATTGCACTTTGTATATGTACAATATGTTTTGCCGATTTTCAAATGTTTTTAACAAAAGAGATTTTTAATTAACTGAATTTTTTCTTATGCGTCACTCAAAGCGAATATCTTCATCAATTCTCGATTGCTTCAATATTATTTGTTTTAGTTGAAAAGGTTTACTTTTTGACTGGTCTCATTTTAATTTTATCACAATTGTTATGGTGTTTCTCATACTAATTTTGTCAAGCTTAAACTCAGTTGTTTTTAGAATAAAGTAAAATAAAAGATAAAAATAGTCTTAAATAATCTTAAATGAGCTGATGGATTATTTTTTAAAGCTATAACTATCCTTTAGAGATATATACAGCAGTATAAATATCAAGCACTCCAAATTATAAATATGTGATAAAAATATATCTATTACTATATATTTCCTACTTTTTACTTACATATTCATTCATCTGCAGGCATACCCTCCAGGGAAGCCAATGACTTGAAGGTTGAAATTAAGCCAACAACTGAACAAAAATCTACAATTACTCAATCTGAATCATCAGAATTATATATTGGCCCTATATTGTAAGTGAATATACATTATAGCTTTAAATAAACATCTAGTAGAATTTAAATGCAAATTAAAACACTTGTGTGTTAAATATAAGTTTGAAAATGAAACAACAAAGATTTTTCATATTTTGCTCAATCATTGTACAGTGTCTTTTGAAAAATAAATTTTCTGTAAACTAACTTCTATATGTAAATTATTACTTAAACTGTACTTATAAATTAAGAAATTAAAGTTTCAATGGCAGACATGAATGTCTGAACGGAAACTATATATTTGTGGAAGAACATGTGTTCTATTATGTTAAATTTGAAATTAATTTGTGACAAAAAATAATGTAGATTTGTAACAAAAGGTGTTTTTTTTTAAACAAATATATTTTTTTTAATTTCCTTTTTTATACATAGTGTAACATTTGGCATTATAATTTCACGTGCATCTATGGGTAATGTACACATGAAATTGTGTGTATAGCTAGCCCATTGCTAGCAATACACCCTATCAGGTAGACCTTCACGCGGTTCCCCTGGGAATCATCGTGATTAATTCTAGTGGAATTCGTCACGATGGGCTAACTGGCCTGCTTTCATCGTCGCCTATCATCCCTCACTGGTGCTCCGTTAGCGTATACCGATAGCGGGGGCGGGCTTATTCCATTATCACCCATTAAAAATGGGGGGAAAGGAATTGTTAGCAATGGAGTTTGACAAACCCCATTGCTAAAAATATGCTTTATTAGGTCGACCTCCACGTGGTTCCTCCTGGAAACCATCGTGAACAATTCTTGTTGAATTCGTCACGATGGGTTAACTGACTTACTTCATCCTCACCTATCATCCTTCACTGGTGGTGGTTACCATAAAAAAAAAAACATTAAAAAAATGTCTACAAAGGATCTGAATAATCAATATCACATTTTTTATATTGTATGACTTATATAAAACCTAATTGTATGTACTAAATCTAAATTTCCATAAAAAAGTACTCTGTCATTGTAGTTATTAAATGTTGTTTTTTTTTTAATTCTCAGGTACCCGCCTTCAATGAAAATTAATCGTAATATAGAAGACTTCGACAGGGAACCTGACTGGCCTTCAAATAGACTGTGCAAAGAGACTGCTACAAACATTCCTGATAATTTAGATGCTGTGTTTCCTGTATTTTTGCCTTTTGAAAATAAGGGTTTAAGGTCAGGATTTTAAAAGATCTGCGATGTATTAATTTAAATTAAATTAATTACTGTAACTTTATAAATGTAGGTGGCTTAAAATTGTTTCTTGTGTACTCAATAAATTTTCCATAGATAATAAAAGGGAATCTTTTAGAGAAAGTGGTGAATAGTGGGTAATGTGTTGCTGAATTGATAAAAGATATATATTAAACTATAGAATGGTTTCATTGTTGGTTAATTTCTAAACTTTATTGCATAAAAAATATTAGTTTGAAATATAATTGTGCGAATCTATGGTACAGCGATATAAAAGTTTTTGCAGCAAAGAACTAACTCAGAAAAGATATATTGTCATAGTCGTAGAATACTGACAAATCTGTCAAAGATTACATATAAAGATCCGTCAGTATTCTATGATTATGACGATGTGGAGAAATATAAAGCTTTCATTCATTTGTTTAAAATTAGTCTCTAAGAATTTTATATCAGTTTCTTTTTATGATTTCTCACTTTCACTTATTACTTACTACTTGAAATTATGAACAATCTAATGGTCTGTTTTTAAATTATTAATGGTATCCCGTAGCTTCACTCGTAGTTATGTTGTAATGTTTAACAGCCTTATATCTTTAAGATATGAGCTATCAAATGCAATAATAATTATTCAAATCTGACTGATAGTTTCAGAGATTAGCTCGTTCAAACAAATAAACTTTTTCTCTTTGTTATATAAGTATACATATGTATATATATATTTTATACTTCCAGACTGAGGTCATTGTTGACCGATAAAATAGGCGTGCCAGCCAGCGTCGAACACGATGTCCCATGGCATCCCCCTGTGTGCCCTCAAGACAAAGACTCCACAGCGTTTACTAGCAAGAAATCGCAAAAGTAATTATTATCTATTAGAATATATGTTCATGATTGGTCCTTTACAAGGTAGGCAGTGAGAACTAAGAGTAGTATTGTATATAAATTAATTTAATCTCAGGAATTCTAATTTTTTTTTTATTTTCATATGTTGTTTCAAGTCATTGAATACATTTTATTAAAATATATATATATATATATATATATATATATATATATATATATATATATATATATATATATATATATATATATATAGTTTAAAGAGGAAATATTGTTAAAAATCTATTCATTGTAATAATATGTAATCAATTACAATTAATTCTAATTAGTTTGTTCCAACTATTATATGGTTTGATTTATGGATAAAAAAACGAATAATTATTTTGTCCCTTTCCATTTATATTCCAATTTTTTGCAAACAGAAAAAGCAAAACAAGTATCTGAAAAAGATTACAGTCGTGCAGAAATATTTAATTTTTAAAACATGACACTTAGCATGATTATTTACATATTTAAATTATATTTAAAAAAGAATTGCAAAGAATTGTAATTATTTCATTATAAGTAAATGTTTATAGGTACATTCCTATTGTTTTAAAAATTTTACACATGTCAATATTTTAAATTTCAGACAGCAAATAGTTACAGAGGTGCAAAATACAGACTATCTAAGACAGAAACTCCTTGAATACGCAAGCGACGGTGACGTAGAGGCTATGAAACGTATGCAGGACGCTGAGATCGGCCAGCGAATATATGCTGTTGTAGAGATGGTAAAGTACTTTAAATATAAATAGCAACTGGTTAGATTAGAAACTACAGTATAGGGTTCTTTAAAAAAAGGTATATTAAGGTTCCTTCAGGGTCGGTGACGCGCACGTGACACCTCTAGTGTTGCAGGCGTCTATAGGCTACAGTGACCGTTTACCCTCAAATGGGTTGTATGCTTGCTTGCCACCTTTGGAGTATGAAAATTAATCCTATTATACTACTATAGTTACTATTATTATTATAATATTTTTACAAATTTTATAAACGTGAAAGTGAGTTTGTTTGTTTGTTTGGTACCTTATAGCGCCTTTACGGCTTAACCAATTGGTATGAAATTTAGTATACATGTACATACGTATATATGCGACGGAGAAAGTACTTATTTCGGTAACACAGGCAAAATCGCAGGCAAAAAAGCATGTCATTTTTATAAATGAAAAGTTTGTAAAAATGTTTGTACACAATTGGTCTTAAACGAATTGAAATTTGGTACAAAGATATACTATATCTTAGATTAATATTCTAGGATACTTTATACCGAGTGGAAGGGACAGGTCCGCTAAAATAAAAATAGCTGATTCAGATGAATGGTCTAATTCAGATGAATGGCCTAATTCAGATGGTAGATTATTTTCCCATCGGAAATGTACCACAGCCATAGAGTTAACGATTCTTAGTTTTGACGGCGAGAATAATATTTTAAATTTTACAATCCACACGATGCGTAATACGTTAACTACGTATTGTAACTGTGCCAGTGTATACCTACGTACACTACGCACACACCGGCACAGTCTAGAGCGCTTCTTCGTAGGTAGTTTTTGTACGCTTATAGCGATGACCTTACACAGCTGATTCCACGCGTCCTCCACCGAATAATGGTCTGAATTCACTGTTTCAGTTTTTGCCAACCTGTCCCTTACACTACTATACTGTGTACTATAACTAGCTAACTTTTATATTTAAAATTTAAAATTGAAATGCGTCTTCGTGATCGGGATAACCTGTCTTTCTAGCCTATGTCTTTCTGCATCCATGCACTACGAGTATGTGTATACTAAATTAAATTTGACAAATTTCATAACGATTGTAGTTAAGTCGTTAAAGCATCAAATAGTATTAAAAAAAGTTCAGGCATTTATTATATTAGTAAGTGAGTAAAGCCGTGGTACACAATTAATAGTTGGGTATATCAATGTGAGTTTAATTTTCTTGAATATTCAACTTATTTTTTTAGGATTTAGCACCAAAATGGCTCGCTTACACTCTCGCCTCACTGTACTGGCGCGTACGAGGCAATAATGCGAATGCTCTAAACTGCCTTCTGACAGCGAGTCGCTCTGTGGAACAAAAATACAAGGACATCGTGCTGGCGTCGTTGGCTTCTGTTTATTTGGAGATGGGCTACTTTGATGATGCACTATCGGCAGCCGAGGCAGCGTTCAGAATTAGTTTATATGAGGTTAGTTCGCCTCACTATTGAATCATGTATATCTCAAAATATTATATTAAATTGCAGAAATTACCATTTCAACAGTTTGATCTGATCAGATTTGAACTTGTATTTCCTGGCAATCCGGACTGATTGTGTTTTTCGTTAGTGAAGGAAAAATTATCAAGTCACAATTATCTACATAGATAAACAGTTTTTTTTTGTGTTGTATTAACACGAAGGAAAGAGAAGAATTAATGCGCCACTTTAACTTAAATAAATTGAATGTTGGTCTTATTCAATCTATGTTAGCTAAACTTAAACCAGAAATTTTTGAACATCTCTGTAAATTATTGATGCCCATTTCCGCGTCTAGGGAAAGTAGATAAAGGTTTGTTTCAGAAATCAGTTCAGGGTACAATAGGACTGATATACCTGAAGAAGGCAAAAGCCTTTAAAATAATATTAAAAAAAAATGTTCTATGGCGAATTTTTAGTTAATTGACAGTTATCGGTTAACGCAGTTGTTATTTTTTAGTAGTGATTGTAATTTTAAATTATATATCTTTTGTATATATAACATTGTTATAATATATGTTATTACATAGTGAAATTGCCATATTAATATCTATTGTTTTTTAAATATTGTGTTTACCTCATCCCAAGATTCATATGAGTAATCAAAAGATATTTTTTTAAATGGATGATAACCGAATGGTAACCTGATCCACCTGTGTGGTTGTCGACCTGACAGAGTATATTGCTAGTAATAGGATTGTTAGACCCCCACTTTACAATCCCTTTTCCCCATTGAAAAGCTGGTTGATTCAACTTTGCAATCGGCACAATTTGCAATGAAATACTTTTTGTTTTAACAGCCTGCTACAAACTTTATACTAGCCGAGCTGAACATGCTGAAGAAACATCGGAATACGCATATATTCCATTTGAAACAAGTAATACGCGTGGAGCCGGGGTTTATGGGTGGACTTGCCCGCAAACTGCTCAATGGATGGGCATGTTTACTCAAAGACATCAACTCAGTACACGAATTAGGTATGATTAATTAAGCATGCTTTAGCACAGTGTAAGGAAAAGCTAGTGGTCTAATCCTTATGGTATTCCTTAATCGATTACATGACATATATTGGGTGTGATAAATATTGAACATGCCACAGGCTACCGAGTAAGGAACAACAAGTAGTCCAACGCCTCTGGCATTTCCAATTGTACATGACAATTTGGGATGCATTGCTTTGTATGTACGACATGTCTCTAGGAACACTGGTGGGAACCATTTTTTCAATGTTGCAAATGATTTGATTAAAAATATCCCAAATCAGGTCGTTTTATTTAAGATGTTTTTGGGAACTATTTTCATTTTCTTATCTAAAATAAATATTCATATTGTGTATAATTTAATTAATATCCATATATTAATCAAAATGGCGGCCACTTTAAAATAGATTATAAGTCTATTCTCAAATATAAATAAGTTAATTATCGAAGGCGAGTATTATTGTGAATAATTTGTTCCGTTTACACCGTTCTTTAATATATATTAATAATTATTTTGTATAATTTTTATTTTTCAATTTAATTGTATAATATAAATTTCTTCCAAATACTTAGTAATAGTACATCCTGATTTACACAAACACGGATTAAAAAAGAGTTTGTTTTTGTCGAAGCATTTATATAGAGACATTCCATTTATATAATCTAAAAACGTAATGCCTCACATTACGATAATAAAAAAAAATCCATTTCAGATTTAAATGAAGGAGATATTTGTACCAAAGTGGAGCCGGGCATGAGTATGGTGTGTGAGAAAGGCGGCACAAATTGTCACGTGACGAAAATACAGTGTGTCAGTAGTCAAGAAAGAGGTAGCACTAATTATTTGACAAACTAGCTACCCGCTCTGGTTACATCTGATTTTTTTTTATGTAAACATCCTTGCATTAATTAACTTTTTATGTACCTATCCTGTTGCGTTTCCTCACTATTTATCTATGTATAAGCTAAATAGATATTTAATAATTTACTTATGTTTTTTTTTGTACAATTTTGTGTTTTTTTTTTCTTTATATAATGTAAATTTATATACTGTCAATGGAATTATTTATAAATAACTATCGAGTTTAATAAGATACAATGGCATTGAGTTATTGCTAATTTGAATATGAGATTAAATTATAAGTACAACTTTTGTACAGTAAAATTAGGAAATATGATGTTATTGTTGGCGATTTATGAAAAATAAGGTATTTAAACCAGGTTTTATTATTAACAATTCATATAATCACCTATTGTGATTGACTGATATATGTTTACTTTTTAAAAATACTATTAAAATGTCTGTATTATGTGAAATACTTGAACTCTAGAACATTTATTTATTTTGGTTTATTTCTTTACTGCCACAAATCACTTGTCGTTGTAATGCAAAAAAGAATTTGTAATGAGCAAAATGTAATCTAGTTACACGTCATGAACTGATTAATTAATTTCTCACTAATTAGAAGTATCAATAGATACTTTATAAAATAATTATCATGCTATCGAACTTATTATACTTAAGGGCAATGATGCAAGGCAACTACTGTTTTGTTGGATTCTATCTCTAAATCAGTGTGTTTTCCATATCTTAATAATTTATTTATATATTAATAAATATATAAAATAATCTTTCTCATCAATAAATCTTACTGTCAATCAGATGTGCTGGTGTTGCCTTTGCAAAGCAATTTAAGAACTAAAATCATTATTGTTCGATTTTTATTCTTTCCTATACACAAAGAGCATTAAATTATAGTTATATATAATAGCATACAAAGGCGAGCTTATTTTTAGAAGAAATTTTTTTCTAGCAAATCTAACACACACAAATACACACGCGCACGCTCGCACGCACGCACGCACGCACGCACGCACGCACGCACGCACGCACTCACTCACGCACGCACGCACGCACACACACACGTACGCACACGCACGCACACGCACACACACACACACATGTTAGGTTTGCTAGTATAAGTTTGGTAGGATATTATAACAGACCGACAGTTGATTCGTAATTACAGATATTCGCACTAATATTATAAACTAGTTCTCTCTTTTGCCATCCTGTTACATGACATCGTTTGTTTGACAATTAATAATTGTTCGCGAAGGGTTTGGGCCGTCTTTGCTGTCATAGGTAATTTAACCCCCAGGACTGCTACTCGCTTTTATAATGTAGTGTCCATATCGAATTTTAACACACCTAGGCAGTGTAAAATGAGGCCTTAACACCATATGGCTATCTATTATATTGTATGGATTATTATTGTACTACGACGGCGTTAAATGACTGTCGACAGAGGGCAGCACACTAGTTCGAATGTTAGAACTAAAAGATGACAACGTACAGCGTTCGTCCGATCAAATGGACGATAGCATATTCGATGACTTCATAGACAATATGCCAGCTCAACGAACGATGAAACAGGCTCACGAACAGAATTATAAAACGATGTTGAAGGTTATGGACAGTGCTTTACAAGGATGCGGTCCGAGAGGGTGTAATGGTGAGTGGCATTATATGTAGCTTACTTCTAAGGTTAAAAAAATATTATTATTAGGTACCCATTTCTAGTTAACGTTATTTGTTCATTGAAAATTGTTTTGTTGGACATTGTAATCTGTTGTTATTACATATTTGACAGATATACAACCGGAAGATTTAGCAATGAAAGAAGAGGACTGCACGTATCAACATTTACAGCTCGGATATTGGTTGCACATTTTATGTTTTAAGCAACTACTCACTGACGCAAATTTGAAGTGAGTAAAAAATTAAGGGGAGAATAATACACTTTTTTTTTTTAATATCCTTTTGTCATTATACTTTTTGTACATTATTGAACTAGTGAAGTAGTTTTTGAAAAATCAATTACTTTTTGTCCATTATTATATTAGATATATACATATCACTTTTTACTATGAAATTTTGTAAACAGGTTTTTTAGTTAACGTAGGTGAACCATAAGAAGATATTTTGAAAATTCAGCCCCCTAAGAGGGTACAATGGGGGTTGAAAGTTGAACAGACATGAGATATTTTAGATTTAGGCTTTTGGTTCAAAATTAAAATTAATATGTTTATAGGCTTTTGAAGAATTCACTTCTAAAGGGGTGAAAGTTAAGAGCAAGTAAAGCTAGTATTAGCGAGGGCTAGTATTTACATAGTTTTCTCTACTCCTTGCCTAACCAGACAGCTGAATCTTAAATTAGTCACCGTAGTGGTCTCATTCTAAATTCAATAAAACCGCAAGTTTATAAATGATATTTTTATTTTAGATTTCCATCGGAGATAGCATCGATGAACCCGTCGAATAAAAAGATACCGGAGTGTCGTCTTTTCGAACCCTCTGAGGACTTCTACTTGGAGCGCGTGAGCCGCGTCGACACGGACGGCTGGGAGCCGGTGCTCAGCCTCATGCACCAGTTCGCCGAGGTATTCGACTTCTACGACTACGTCACGCTCGGCGCGAAGATCGCCAAGTACGTTGACTCTGTAAGTGAAAGATGTTTGAATTACAAGTAATACTTAATGTTTTCTAATTTCGAGGTATGTACTTGTAGATACTTTTGTTAGATTATCAATAACTCTCCTTAGTAGGTACTTCTTTTTTCGACTTATTAGGCAACCTCAATATATATTTTTTTTATTTATTTTATTTTATTTGGAATAACAACATCTTTTTATAACATTGAATACATATTAAATTACTTTTACTACATATTAGCCAATTATAGTTATCCACAGCGCAAAACATAAGCATCCGTTAAGCAAATAAAATCATATTTCACAACAATATCAGTATGGTGCATCCGCTACAATGCTCGCACTGTAGGTATACTGCGCGAACACTACAGCCGATGATCCTACAAACCATCCCGAGACCAATAAATACGTCACACTTGCGCTAACTTCATGCGCTGCTAGGTAGTGTTGTGGTAAGTATTTAGATCAGAACTTAGCAATTTCCACAGCAAAGTTGGTTACCTTATTCAAGTCCTCCTTTGTACAAGATGAAGGGCACAAATGACAGGATAGGAGATGAGACATCGTTTGCCTTCTAAGATATAACATGTCATTTCACCAAGTTGTACCTGTAGCGGCCAACCTGGGTTTGCAATCTATTAAGGGATTTCCAGATTGGCCACTGCAAGTCACCACCTGGGGGTAGGCGCTCAGCCGGTCGAACAAAATGTATGTACTTATTGGATACACATATTTAAGTGTGACCGATAATGACAAAATTTGTTCTCTGTTGAGTTAGTTTCGCTCTAATTTGGTGATTTTTTTATGGTGATAATAAAGTGGTAGTAGTAGGTTTAACACTTATTTGGGAGTTTAACTTCGTTATGCTTAGAATAATAAGAAAATTAATATAAAAGTTACCTAGGTCCTAGTTATATACATAGATTATATAGATAGAGCATCAAGCCTCAAAAACGGGTAAATTTTTGTCAGCAAAATTTTAAATTAGTTAACTCCTTTTTTTATCAGTGCTCTATATACTTACGCACACAATGTATCTTGACGTATTATTTAATGAATAAAATAAGTATTTACTCATTAAAAATATGTAAAAATTATAAGACAAAATAAATATATAAATTATAAAGGAATCACTCATTTGTCACGCAAAATTGTATGATAAAGTTGACCCGCTTTTTTCGAAGACACTATCTATATAATCTATGGTTATATGGAATGTGTCGATAGCTTTATGTGTTGACGTGTCGTGTTCGCACAGAAGCCGCGGTCGTGGGCGGGCGCGGTGGCGGCGGGGTGGTGGTGCGGCGCGGGCGGGCGCGGCGCATGCGCGGCGCGCTGCCTGGCCGCCGCGCTCGCGCTTGCGCCCGCGCCGTACGCCGCGCACACGCTACGCCCGCTCGCCGCGCTGCTGCACATGTAAGTATATGCACGCGCACGCCCGCACACTCACGTAAATGCACGCACCCACACGCACGTACACGCATGCACACATACGCTCTCACACACGCACATGCACGTAAACCCTCACGCACTCGTACTGTTAAGCGAATTGTGCAATTCGTTTTACAGTACGAGTTCGTGAGGATTACACACAGATTATAAATACATAATTTTAAATTAAAGACGTTTTTTGTATTATAATATTATATTCCATTTTATTGTGTTCGTTTTAAGGCTTGTTCTGTGCAACAAAACGCAATAGCAATTTAGCAAAAAGTAAAAAAAAAAATTGTGAATTTACAGGGTACAGAGGAATAACACCTTAGACTTCAGAAATGGCAATGCATGGGGAGTATCATGGGTGAAACAGTATACTCTGTTATGTCCGTAGTACGTTTTATGTCTATAGGCAACGGTTATCACCTTCCATCAGGTGGGCCGTCAGCTTGTTTGCCATTCTTATTTGCATAAAAAAGTAGAGCGTCAATTTTTAGAAAGGCGATTGACATTTGTTATTATTATTGATTTATATATGTATAATTATCATTACTATTATCATTACCTCTATATCTCATGATAATGATTAATTTTTGTCGCTTATAGCAAGTTATATCTTAAAAAGTGTTTGATATTTGACCTACTTCATATTTTTGTAATTTTAACGAGCAGCCACTTAATCATTCCTAATTATTGAGTTTATGTTATAAACAATGAAATAATTTATGCAGGCAATCAAAACAAAAAGATGCCAAGGATATCGCTTACCTCACCTTCTACATGCAGCCGAAGAGTAAGATAGAGGCTTTCCTGGTAGCTGTCTCACATACTTACATGGTAAATGCTGTGTTTTGCATAACAGGTATTATTAAAGCCGAATACTTACCGCAAATATTTAATTCCGTGTTTTATATTTAAAAAAAAATTCAACATTTTGGCACGACAAATGTCAGCAGTTGGTTTAAAATGAGTGCAAGATTTGGACGAATGCGCTCTACTTTTAATACCGTTCCTAATCTCTATATGTTTTGTTTAGTTTTTTTTTTTTAAATCGATGTTCCTGATTCGTTATATTAATTAATAAAGTCGTATAACAGGAGGAGTACGAGCAAGCAGTGTGGATGTACCGGTACGCTTTGACGTTCGACGATAAGTTCCTGCCAGCTAAGGCGTGCCTCCACGCCACCATGTGTCTGATGTTGTTCGGAGAGACCAGTAAGGCCAAGCTTAAAGAATTAGTATAAGATTAGCTCAAATTAAATATTTCATGCCTCAAATACTTGACTTACCATATGATTAAATTGACAAGGTGGATGTAGACTAAAATAATATAGAACAAGAATCAAGTATAAACAAAGATAATATAGGAAATTGTTCGCGAATGTCGTAGAGCAACACTAAGAAGTTGCGTCTTAATATGTTTTTACTAATAAAAACTGGTAAAATATTGGTATTGCAGATTCGCTCGCTTGGTCTAATCTAAATCCACCTTTATATATTTTATATTTATATGAATTTACTGGGTACAGAGGAACAACACCTGAGTCCTCAGGAATGGCAACGTATGGGGGGTATCATGGGCGAAACAGTATACTCTGTTATGTCCATAGTACTGCTCACGTCTATAGGCGACGGTTACCACTTTCCATCAGGTGGACCGTCAGCTTGTTTGCCATTTTAAGTTGTATATAAAAAAATCGACTGAATTTTAATTCCTTATCTATTATATTGAATACTTATAGAAATAAATTATTGGTTTGATATACACCGAACATAATATAAATTCCATAGTTATGTTAATAATTTAAGAAAGTCTTAAACTGGTCACTGTTGTACTGTATTACATTACAATCTGTATGCTATTATCAAATAAAAAGACATATTTTAAAATATAACAATATTTAACTCATTGTCTATTATCAATCATAGTTCTCTATTAATATCTATACATATAAAAACATTATTTTAGTCTATGGGTACATATTTTAAATGAATACTTAATGATTGTGATAGTACAATAATTTCATATCGTTTATAAACTATTATTCCACTTAAAAACATGAGTTATTACAATATATACACAATAATTACAATAATACTGGCTGATTTTTAAATAAACGTTTTTTAGTGTTTTATAATAGAATAGTGTTATGTGAGTTTATAGTTTGGTGCCTTTGTTAATTTTATTATTCATATAAAATTACTCTGCGTGTTTCATTTGATATATTTCGCATACATAATGAGAAATAAAAATCATACTACCTAATCATTCCACTTGATTTGAAGAAAAGTACAGATGTCATTATTTGGGATAATGAGAAATTAGTGTTGGTATGTATTTTTTATTAAGTATATATGTATGTATAATGTAAAATATGTATAATGTAGGTAATATGAGTATCATTTGTATGTTATTTTTGAATTATTGTTTTAATTATAGTATTTATGCATGTTTACC
Source organism: Galleria mellonella (assembly GCF_026898425.1). NCBI lineage: Eukaryota > Metazoa > Arthropoda > Insecta > Lepidoptera > Pyralidae > Galleria > Galleria mellonella. The sequence continues at coordinate 808,670 of NW_026442179.1, forward strand.
AGAGGGAGACTTTGTACAAAAGTCGTTTGCTTGGGTACCTCTGTCCCATTCGTGTTTCAACCGTAAAGCAGTTGTGTTTGCATGGCTGTGTTTCGGTTTGAAGGGTGGGATATGGCGTGAATTTACAGGGTACAGAGGAATAACACCTGAATCCTCAGGAATGACAACGCATGGGGGGTATCATGGGCGAAACAGTATACTCTGTTATGTCCATGGTACTGCTCATGTCTATAGGCGACGGTTACCACTTTCTATCAGGTGGGCCGTCAGCTTGTTTTTAGTTGTATAAAAAAATTGTATGAGCAACAACTATGTCTATGATCCATTATATTTTTTATTTACTGTCGTTGTTCGTGATGTCACGCATGGCCACCACAGAATATTAGCGCTGTAGCAATTAATTTGCTACAGGACATGCTGTGTGGCGGCCATGTTGGCAATAACTAATATTTGTTTTCTATTGTTAATTAATGTAACTCTTTTTGTTGTTTGGCAATAAATGTTTTCTTTTTTCCTTTCTTCTTCTAATTTAATATTTGTTTATTACGTTGCACCGTCAATTATATTTTTTGTCATTCCAGTCTACGGTTGACTAGTAGAAACACCATATAGTGTTAAGTCCACTATTTACATTTTCCAAATAAATAATTTTCCAAATAAATAAAAATATGTATTATATTTTTTGTATATAAATATGTATTATATTGTATTATTAATATTAAGCGTTGTATATTTTATTATATTTAGGAAGTATATACAAAAAATTTCTTTGTCATAATAAATTAAAACAATAATATTTATTAGTAAATATATAGTATAAAATTATTTTTAATAAATGTGTGATTGATAAATTTATTCTAAATTTATCTGAAGGCTCGGTATTCCAAAATAATGACATTGTATTTAAATTAAGAAGTTTTTTAAAGGAACAGTGAAGTTACGGCCTCCTGTTTAAGTTTGTTGGTTTTCCATTAATATTTTATTTAGACAAGGGGTTTTAACACTACGTGTTATTCTGATTCTTATTAAATAGATTTTGTAATAACATAAAATGATAATTTTAAATGACTAGCTCTCTTAATACCTACATTTAGAAATTGAAAAATAAGATCGGCAGGTAGGTAGTTTTGAGATAAAAATATATAAGAAGGGAGATTTTTCGTTCTCAAGTATTGGAAATATCTTGTAGTAAAAATTGCATACCTTATTATATTTGACAAGAGATAGAACAATATACATATTTTCAACCGATTTCAAAAAGATTGAGATTCTCAATTAGGTTGGATTTTTTTATGTTTGTTACCTCATAACTCCGTCTGTTATAAACCAATTTGTAAAATTATTTTTTTTATATGAAAGGATATTTACAGATTGGTTCCATAGAAGTTTTATCAAATTCGGTTCAATAATTTAGTTTTTAAATTAAAATAACTTTGTGAGACACATTCTTAAATTATAGGAAGATCTTAATAATCTATACTTTTTGTTGTTCATAGTTCTTATTAATATATTGCGTTTTATTTGTTTTACGTGCTTGCTGTTGTATCTACATGATTTGTAGTTATTAAAGACTGAAAAATATATCTTTATGTACCTAAATTGGATATATAAATTTATAATTATACATATGCGATAATTGTTGTTTGCTTTTATTTATTTACCCTACATTGTTTATGTTTAAATCTATTGATTTTAGAGAGAATGCCTATGTTATGCAAAGTCATGATAACTTTGACTTTCTCAATAACTCGATAACCATAATAACTGCTAGTAACATTTTTAAACATTAGGAGATTTCAAGTAACGAAAGCTAACTCACAAATATTAAAAGTAAAATTTAAAACCTGTAATAAAAAAAAAAGTTCTATTTCGATATAATGCAAAAAACGCCATCTGTTATACTTGTGTACATTCTTGAATGAGGAGCTCGGAATTAGGCGCTTTAGTTTCAAACATAACCTCCAGCTAGCGTTACTATACTATAATAAAATGTCGGTAAGTGCTTAAAATATAAATACCAAATTATTTAAAGGGAATCTTGACTAAACTACATTTTGACGATATTGTATAATGTTAGTTATATTTTCCCCATTTGTAAATTTATTTCGGTGATTCTTAGTAAGTGTACTGTCATCTGTGTTAAAGTCAGTTTTTTTTATGAAAAAAATATGAATTAATAATAATATATTTATATTAATGAATAATTTTAAGTTATATTTTAAAATGTTGGTGGTAGATTTATATCTACGATAGAATCATTACAATAAGTTTCCTATTATTTAAATATCCCAGGTAGGTATTCTTGATGATTATCTGGTAATTAATTTATAAATATAATCGATTTAACTGGTAGCTACCATCTACGTATTCAAATCGAAGGACAATTTAGAGATTTTTATTACATCATTGGGAATTAACTGCTTTTACTATTTCACAGGTATTTAATTATTTTAATTACATCCTATAGACCTTACAGACAAAGGCATGAATTAATGGAAATTGTATAGTTCCCTTCAAAGAATTATACAGATTAACAATATGTACAAAAAAATTAATTACATAAAAGCAAGATGAAGAGGCAACAATGGGCGGTCTTATCGCTAAACAGCGATCTCTTGCAGGCAACCTTATAATGGAGAGGGTTAATTAAAATTGTTTCTGATTAAGTCATAACACAAAAATAATAACAAAAAAGGGAGAAAAAAGGGGCTAAAGATAAATTTAAACGCAATATAAATAATATAAATAATAATATGCTTTCACAATAATACTGTTACTAAGAAATGTTGTAGTACAAAATGTCTTCTAGGCTAGGATTGTGCCTTGTTCATTAATTGCGACACGTAGCCGTTACCTTCTTTTTTATACCACGAAGGTGGAAAACAAATATATAACGCGATGGTAAACGGTTACTGTAGCCTAGGATGCCAGCAACATACATACCACCTACTCATTCATATTACATACATCTGGGAGCAATAAAACGTTTAAATAAGCGGTGGGTGTTTTTAGTATTGTTACATTCTTAGCTGGCATAGTTATTAAGAAGTTTATTTGTCACAGGTATACCTATTTTTTTAATGGGTGATAATGGAATGGTAACCCCGCCTGCGCTATCGGTATACCCTGGCAGAGCTCCAGTGAGGTGATGATGAAAGCAGGTCAATTAGTCCATCGTGAAGAATACCGCTAGAATTAACCACGATAGTTTCCAGGGGGAACCGCGTGGAGCTTGACCTGATGGGGTGTATTGCTGGCAATGGGTCAGTTACTAACAATCTTCATTACTAATAATCTCTTTCCCCACTACCTATTTAGTTAGGTCTGCCGTCTACCAAGGTGTAGCTTCATCTGAAGAAGCATGAGTGGTTGTTCGATTATGCATGTTACAATGTGACAATTGCTTCTGAAGTTCTGATTCCATGTAAAACTATTTCAGGTGATAAGTTGTACCTATACTGTACTTGACAACATTTAGCTTTGCTACCTTATGCATAATATTATATCGAAGTAAAAATAGGTTTAAAAATATATTGTATAAGTAATTACTTATTAAAGGAAATTTATTATTCCGATACATTTTTTTTTGCAAGAGCACTTGTGACTTCTGTCCTGAGTTAACACAGAGACAATATGGTATATAAATGCAATCAACCGAAAAGAGAATGTTCCACACTCAACGGTTGGTCGCACCATACCGATTTGGTAAATGCCACATTCGCTTTATGGAAAATTCATTATACAAAAAATTATATAAACTGAGCATGGACACATTTTGAAAGTATCTACGAAGACACATTTCTTTAAAATTTAGGTTTTATCCTAGATAAAAAAAGAAAACGTTATCTTCATGTCACTTTAGAGTTATAATTCTAAAATAATAAAACCAACTACCAATTATGAAACGTCAATAATAAGTGTCACAACTGTTGAAATGTGAGATTTCGTCTTCCGCTGGCCCATGGCGTGTTGATAATGAAGCACCCACAATAACTATTGGAACACGCACAAGAGTATATCACGCTTACTAGTCCTGTGCAGTGACCAATAGTTGTTTTGGGCTTCTTTTTGTTCCGTGATCTTCTTGATCTTCAGTAAAGTTTTGCAGCTGAAAAGTAGAAATGCACCAGTTTTGAATTTCACAAATAGATGCATATTATTGTTGTAATAGGTATATTATTATCTAATTATATAAGCTGAAATCATTTTAATCCTATTAAATTTAAAAATGTGATTTATATTATACAGTATACTCTGTCATAATCATGGTACTGCTCATGTCTATAGGCGACGGTTATCACTTTCAATCAGGTGGGCTGTTAGTTTATTTGGCATTCTAAATTAAACAAAAAAAATTATAAATGCGAAATTTTGTTTTTATGAATGGATATTTGTAACGCTTTCCTGCAAAAATTACTGAACAGAATTGAATGAAATTTAGTCCCCGAGTAGGTTATATCCTAAGTCAGTATATAGGATCCTTTACGTATTTACTGGTTCACGGAGGCCATGCCGCAAGATACAGCTAGTATCAAGTATGTTGAACTTTTCTTACTACGTAGACGTGTCTTAAATGGATATTAAGTAAGTTTAATTTAGTTGAAAAGTGATTTAAATAGTGTGTACAAAAACAAAACATCACAGAATGTAAATGTAGGTAAAACTTTTCTTCAAACCTTCTTATTAAGATACGTTCTGTGAAAGTTGTACATACATGTATAGATGCGTCACATCTATCTTCCATTAGAATAAGTAGAAACAATAGAATGTCAAATTTCAATCGGACTTCTTTTGCTTCCTCTACAATCTATCGCTCTATTTATACAAATTTGCTGATTACCAAAATATCTCTTGTCCAAAAAGCCGTTGAATCTTGAACGACTTGGTCGAATGATAGAAACATAACCTGGTCTTCTGGTGGCGTATCCAACTATTTAATTTCGGTTATAGAAATCAAGAATAGCGATAGCATGATCTGTAGTTACATAGATAGTCTTCGTGGTACGACAGATTGTATAATTTTCTACGATACCTAGTTATTTGTTTCTTATTTAGATTTTGTATTTTGTTTATATGAATCTAATGTAGTAATATAGGCAGCGGTAGACTTCGTTCGAATATTTTGTAATCTACGAGTATAATTTTAAGTTTCTTTCAACGAAGGGAAGATAGGACTTATCAGTAGATATTTAAGTTCTACTGAATGTAATGGAAATTATATAGCTTTATTGCATTGTTTGAATAGATATTTCTATCTAATTACTGTCCCTGTCACTAAGAAATTGCGCTTGCAGAGTTATATTTAGGTTTCATAGGTAAGATATGGCAGTAGAACTAGGTATAAAATACAGATACCTATAGGGTACGATGACTTCGTACCTTAGACCTGAAGAATAGCAACTTATTTGTTTTAATAAATAAATAATAATAATGGATTGGTAACCCCGCCTGCGTAATTGTTATGTGCTGGTGGGACTCCAATGATGCATGAAGAATATCATGGGCGTCACAGTATATTTTATGAGGTACATGATTCTGTACTTGACTACAGGTTACAGTTACTACCAATTAATCGCAGTTTACCCCGTTCCATCACGTGCATAGTCAGCTTGTTTACCATTCTAAGTCTTATAAAAAAACACATAAGTTTCATAGTATTTATTTATTTCAAGAGTTGTTAAACAATCAACGGAAATAATGATCTTATTAATACAGGCACAGATAATACTGTTTCGGTTTTAATATACCTACCTATTATAAAAATTAGCACTACGAGTAATCTTATAATATAATTATATAAACAGGATTTATATACATAAAAAAGTACATATATATCTAGAAGTGACATTTGCTTTGTATCGAGGTAGGCAGGACATAAAATATTTTGATAAGTTATAAAAAAGTTTAAGAAGAAAGAAATAGACTATGAAAGATTAGTAATTAATGCTCCATTCTATCCTGGGTTTACTGGAAATTAACTTTCATTATCATCATTTTAGTATTATCTCTCTACTGTTGAACATAGGTCTCCGGCGTCCCTTACAGATCGCCACAAGGAACTGTTCCGAGTCACCTGTATCCACTGACTTTCTTTAATGTATTTGAGGTCGTCACTCCATCCAGTGGACGGGTCGTCCGACACTGCGTTACTACTGGAAATTAATTATATTATTTTAATATTTCGGCAGTCTATGATCTCTGGAGACAGTTGTTTAATTCCATAAGCAGGTCCTCAGGGTTTCGTATTAGCATATGTAGCCTTTCTGGTAAAAAAATTATGTTCGTAGGATGGTTTTTAACTAAACTACGTAACCTTCAAATTTTGAAAAAAAAAAATGCCTATCAAATATTTTTTAAATGCGTGTGGATGGCCAAAATACGAAACTATTAGAAATAATAAAAAAAAAAAATTAAGAAAAAAATTGTAGGTTAAAGTTGATTTTAATACGTTTTAATATTTTTGGAAATTTATCATGTTTTTTTTTTCATTTATAATTAAAAGAATCGTTATTAGAAAAAGTTCATATAACATATTCAGTTTTTTCTAAATAAAAGCGCCACATCGTAGATATGCATTGGATTAGATATCGCAACTGCACATACTTTACGTATTTATTTTATATAAATTTAAAGTTGACAATAACTTGATTTCAGCTAAATTTCGTTTTTGAATTTTGATTTTTGTTATTTTTACCGTTAACTGTTCAATGCTGAACATATGTCTTCCCCATAAGAAAATTTTTGCCGGTAGTTTTGAGTTAATAGTTTTTAGTTCTTACTTGTACTTATATGAAATTAACGTCGCAAAATTTTATTAATTAAATTAATGTTTGATAATAAATTGACAGGTTATGCAAAGCAAACTCTAATAGGCATTATCTATCACTATTTATGTCTTGGAAATACCATTTTCTTACTATCAAAGTCTTACTATCTTAGTCTCCAGAACTATTGCGTAACAGCTATGTAAAAGAATTTCTGCGCTGATTTTCCTTCTGTGACGTAGTTATCTTCTACACTGTCTTCATAAAATTACTTCAACATAAATTGAGAGAATATTTTACGCGGACAAAGCTGAATACTATATAGGTTTAAAAAGCCCTTAAAAATCATAGTTATTTACGTATCGTATTGTTAGATATATTTGAGAACATGCATGCTTCTATTCAAATCAATCTGCAAAAGATCTCTCCCGACTACAGATTATCCTTCGGGAATGGTAGATAAATGTAATGCCTATAACGTAAAGTCCGCCTACCTATTGCATTGGTTTATACAGTTTAAATAAATAAAGAAAGGTATTCTTTCTCTCTGGGCTCTCTTAAATCTATGTACATAATTGGGTATTAAAATTTTGACATGCAAATATAGTAATTAAGCAACAAAATTAAATTAAAAAATAACAATAATAATTTGTAAATGAATATACTCAAAATGTTTATGAATTAATTCTTTTTTGTGCTTCCTATATTAATTTAAAAAAATAAAACTTAAAAAAATGTACATACTATTGTGCAATTTTCTTGGTATTTTTGTTAACAATATTATAATTATTAATAATAATTATTATCATATAGGTATATATATATATATTTGTTTTAACTATTTATTGATGTCGATATTATAATTCAGTAACAAATTTTACTGTTGTCAGATAAAAATATTTTGTTTTTTACTTTAATATGATCAAAATACCTATATTAATTAATAACGTTCATGTTTAATGTTTCAGGATATAACTCCATCCAATAGTGGCATGCTTCTTCGCTAAGGCTTCAATATATCGGTAGAGTTGTCTTGATACTCGCCGACTATGAAATGCCCGCAATAGCCGCTGTCACACGCACAAGAGTAAGCTGTATCTAATCTTGTGCAGTGGCCAGCAGCTGCTTTGGACTTCATTTACGTCTTGCAGCCTCTGTTCACTCCTCCGAGGATGATGTTGTCTTTGGGCTGTATGACGATTATAAGACAAGCTAGTTATTCTCTATCTATACCCAATGTTATATTTCGTACTGGTCGTTAATAATAGCTGATTTTTTTTTATAAATTTAAAATAAAACTATATGCTCATTGTAATTTTGTAATAGGATTCTATATTTGAGTCTTAGTAATACTGGCCGAATTTTTTGTTTTTCTAGAGAATAACTTTGTCGTATTTACAAACAAAAATAAAAAAAGCCATACAAAATGAAATACATTGATCAACATACAAGAAAATAATAAAATTAAGCTTAAGCTAGAAATATAATATTAAATAACATAATGAACAGCATTAATACGAGAAAAAATATATTAAGATAATAAAAAAAAGTTAATAGCCTTTTACAAATTATGAGAAACGATACGATTGAGCTAAAAAGTTTTTCATAATAATCTTGACATATTTATCTAACTATGAATTGTAATACCAATTACGTGTAATTTTATGAAAAGTAGTTTTTATATTATTATTATAATGTAAGATTATAACGATAATATATGACAAAACGACATTATACAAAAGTAGTTTTTATTAGTACTTGATAGTTAAAAGTATTTGAAATTATCACTTAAAATATTAGTGTTTATTTGTTATTGTACGTAATCATAGTTAGATAAATAAAACCAAGTAAATTACAAAAGTTTTGATGCATTATAAAAATAAAAATAACACAAAGTAATAGAGGAAAACCTTAATAAATATCGTATTATAATGTAATTCGAGTATGTAAGTAGATATTTCGTGTCACAGTTAGTTTGGTTAGGGTAAAAAGTGACATATCGGATAGCTCGGAAGCCCTGCAAGGGACCGGTATGGAAACCATACTATAAGCTTATGTTAATGCATGTAAATTGCTATATATGGTACTAGACTAGACTATGGTATATGGTAGTGGTAAAATATTTCTTTAAATTTGCAAGTAACAATTCGAACGTGACTCAATATTACACAATTTTTTTATTTTTTCAATTGTCAAGTTTTGACATTATGGCATTTTGAAAAGTTCATTTACAATTTACCTCCTTTTATAATTTAAAAATTCTACAGTTTTCAAATAGTTACTATATCAAAGGACTTTAAAAAGAAGGAGGTTCTCAATTCGGTTGAATTGTTTTATGTTTTTACCTCATAACTCCGTCAGCCCTAATCCGATTTGGAAAATTATTTTTTTTAACTGAAAGGATATACTTAAAGTTTAGTTGCGTAAAAACTATATCAAAATAAATTCAGTAGTTCAGTTTTTAGATCAAAATAACTGATCTTGTTATAACTGAAGTCCGTTTTTTTGTAGGACACAATTTTTAATTATTTTTAACAATTTACATCCGTAAATAACTTGCAGATAAACATTTATATATAGTACCTTTAGTAACCTAAATATTCTCTATATGAGTGTATTCGTAAATATGTTCTAAATAAATTATACATTTTATTTTAGAATATCAAATTGGAATAGATCTTTCAGCCCCGAAATTTCGGAAAGCATTTCATGGTAGGCCCTCAGTTATTTTAGCTTTTTAAAATTATTTTAATTAGAAATCAAAACTGAACTATTGCCAATTTAATTTCAATAAAGATTTTAATTTTATTTAGATTAATTTTAATTAATAAACTGAAATATGAATAAATCTAAGACTCGTATGATGTTAGGTATTTTTTAAATAAAAATTACTTAAATGCAAAGGGCTAGATTTCGATAAAATTCTTTTATCTACATATATTTCCGTCTAAAGTAATAATACAATAAGTATTTACATTGAAAACTATATTTATCCAACTAATCTATTTTTTAAACACCGTAAGTGTTTTTAAATATTTTTTAACATAAACATATTATTGTATACCTGTGTACAATATTTATCCTTATAGGAAATTTTTAAGTAACAAAAAAAAAAAGAAACAAACTTAAAAGTAAATTATACTCACTTGAAACACAAGTACGTTAACCTACGTTATAACTATTTGTTACGTTTTATACAACAAATAAATCTATCACTTGCTGTCTGAATATACATGGTTGATAATTAGTATAACATTACAAAATTAAACAAAAAAGAAAAAATACGAAGGACACGTGTTGGTGCGGAATGTGTCGGTACTAGAATGAAGACTGGAAGAAGCCTTTAACTGTATTACAACCCGCTCAGTGTAGCAACCTATTCTGTCACCACCCCTTAATTTAATTATGGTACAAACTGTAAAACTCAGCGATTACTACCACAATAGAGTCGAGAAAAAAACATAAATTTTATTCATTATGTATTTTTATTTATTTATTTTATTTGTTTATTTATTAAACACAAGAAATTTACAACATGAGCACATTGGACTCCCACTAGGCGAACCTGTATCGCTGTATTGATAAATTAAATGTGTTATATTAATTATATTATGTTTCACTTGTTAATATAGCAGTATGGGAATATGTTGTAGAGACGAAAAAATTATGAATGGATTTTTAAATGTAAAAAGAATTTAAGTTTATTATGATTATTTTTTTTTGTCATTGTAGATATTTTCTTAGAATTAGTTGGTATTTTCATATATTAGTACTTTATATAAGATCAACGATTAAAATATTATGTTCTTGATATTATAATAAGAAAAAAATTGTCCTATCTTCTTTAAATTATCTAAATTGTTTATTTTTTTTTAACATAATACTCTGCATAATAACCATTATAAATATTTAGCTACGTACAATTTTTTTAATCGCACACAATAATCGTCAGATTAGGTGGCTAGACCTACTTATATATATGAATATGTAGTGTCTTTTATCGCTCATTGTTCATTAATTATACCACAAGCTTGCATAACGAGTAAGCTTTGGGGTCCGTACCGCACACCGACTAATGTAACTAAATACTTTCTGCTTATAAAATAAATAAATTATGTTAAATATTAAAATAACATTTGAATAAATCCTTACATAAATTCATAATAAATTCAGGTAACGTATTTTTTTTTATACAACTTAGTATGGCAAACAAGCTGACGGCCCACCTGAAAGAAAGTGGTAACCGTCGCCTATAGACATGAGCAGTACCATGGACATAACAGAGTATACTGTTTCGCCCATGTTACCCCCCATGCGTTGCCATTCCTGAGGATTCAGGTGTTATTCCTCTGTACCCAGTAAATTCACGCCATATCCCACCCTTCAAACCGAAACACAGCCATGCAAACACAACTGCTTCATGGTAGAAACATGAATGGGACAGAGGTACCCAAGCAATCGACTTTTGTACAAAGTCTCCCTCTGGTAAACGTATGGGTAGAGAGGTACACTTGAATAGAGGACATAAGCAGATTTTTTGTTCAAAAATTAGAATTAGGTATGAGAATCATCCTCGCTTTATGTAGGAATGCAGCCAAATATCAATATCTTTTAATGTCTCCTTTCTATTATACGAATAATTACAGATACCAGAGTTCTAGAAATGGTATGAGATTTAAGTTATCAATATGACAACCCTGGTTTAATTGGCGTAGTTTATCGGATATAAGGAAGGAAAGGTTTGCTGTGGTGCATGATATTACTCATGTCTATAGGTTTACCAATTTGTACGTTGTGCTTCACCTCGACTGCTGTAAGTTCGTTAGAGGTTCCCAAACTTATTTTGTCTATTACTCACTTTGAGATTGATATATTTTTTAGCGCTCCTATTTTTTTACCTACTTAAAAACCACTATTACTTCAAATTAAATTAATTAATTTTTGTGTAAATTGTGTAAACTAATCATTTTTTTCTGGGTCTGTTACCGCCCCCCTTTAGGCCTGCAGTGCCCACAAGGGGGCGTTATCGTCCACTTTGGGAAATGCTGTTCTAGAGGGACAGAGAAATGAAACTAATATTATAAATATAAAAGTTTGTAAATATATTTGGATGTACACATTCAAATAGCCAAACATCTATGTTTTTATATTTGTGTGTTTGTGTGTTACACAATCATACTTAAACAGCAAAACAGATTTGAACAAAATTTGATATACAGTTTTATCCAAATATACTTTTATATACTGATTCACGAGGTCAAAGACACGGGAAACTATTTGTTTATAATTTTACTAAATATATCAATCAGCTAGAATTAAGATTGTGTTCTACAAAAAAATCAATTGTGGCAAAACTAAGTAGTTATTTTAAATTAAAAACTAAACTACTGGATAGTTTTTTATAAAATTTCTGTGATATAAATCTACAAGTCTATCTTTTCAGATAATAAACGAATTTTCCAAATCGGCTTATATCTGACGGAGTTATTTGGTAACAAACATAGAAAATACAACCTAATTGAAAATCTTTTTGAAGTCTTTTTTTCTATACCACGAAGGTGGCAAACAAGCATACAGTCCATCTGATGGTAAACGGTTACTGTACTGTAACGTGCACGTTGCCAACCCTAAAGAAATCTTTTATCAAAGAAAATCAATTAAATATGAAGAGGTTCAAATTTTCATGTTTATACCTAATATGAATAGTCACGTTTGTATAAGTTAGATCTGAGGGCCTACCATGAAATGTTTTCCGAAATTTCGGAGCCAAACGAAACAGAAATTTGATGTTAAAATTGCATAATACATGCCGTTTGGAAATATTAAAAATGTTAAAATATTGTTCCTTTGGACTTTTATGATAGGATGTATGACGAACGAAATATTAAAGTCTATTTATTGGTCCGATTTTGGTATAAACAAAAAAACGAAATTGAGTCCGAAATTTCGGAATTTCATTTCATGGTAGACTAGTCTTTCAGAGTTTATGTAATGATAATATCGCCCTATCGTCAATGTACTATTAGAATAGGCATAGCCCACGTATGCGGCGAGGACGACCGGAAGCCGTACGAAGGAGGTCGGCGCCTCCCGCGTTACAGGATTACCAATAAACCGAACCACAAAGATTTAAACCTGATTACTGTGTCCATTTGTAACAATCAATGAGTTCGAATTACTAAGCATGTTGATACTTTATTTAATAAGTGAGGGTCGTCTTAAATAATCATGCAATTCCCAGATCTATTATCATAATCATTTCAGCCATTACCCGTCCACTGCTGGACATAAGCCTCCCCATAGACTGCCATAGAGAAGGGTCCTGAGCCTGCATCCACTGACTCCCTGCAATGCATTTCATTCGTCATTTCAGGTCGTCCTACACTGCGTTTACCCAACGCGGTCGCCATCGCGATATAATAATAATACAATATGAAATACAACATGTACACAAGATTTTTCATATCATCTCGGCAAAAAATTAAATGAATAAAATTTTATAATCGTTGCATATTAACGTACAGAAAATTATTTCTTATTGTATTAAAAACGTGAAATATTTTAAATTTAACTGCTTTTCTAACCCCACTCTTATTGCAACAGACAATTTTGTATAAAGTTTTCCTCTAATATTTTAATTTAGAAAATAATTTATCTTACTTTCAGTAAATGTGTTTAATTATTTATCTTGCATAGAATTATTTAAATAATTAAGTAAAATTTAAACAAATGTGTATTATATACGTTTTCTCACTTTCTATTTGAAAAAATTTTACATAAGTATTTATTCTAATCTATTCACTTTTTTGTGGATACTCTATAGTGTATCACATATAGGGCTTCGGAAATCAGCTACCGAATTATGATAAAAAAGAAATAATTTATTATATTAGGTTACTAGACACGTTAAAAAAATATCAGGTAATAGATTAGACAGAAGCCGAAGCCCCAGGAAGCATGTCCGGTCACCCGATACCCGACACCAACTTGTCGGCTCGCTGAGCTATAATGGCATCTAACACAGACATTTATCGTATAGAATGGACAGTCGGTACCATATCTTAACATACAAAAAGAAAGTATCACAATCTTTGGTCACGCTAATCTTAGAAATGGATTAACGGGATTTATTAAAAATTTATTAATGTGTATTATTTCCTCCAACTCGCGGGATAAAATGAATGAATGTGGTAAGTTGAAATATATATATATCACGATAAATGGTTTATTGCGAGAAAATCATCCGCCAATTGAGCAAGGAGTAGTACCCTTATACTTTAATATATATAGTATGTAATCTCTACTAAAATAGTTTGTACCCGTTAAATGATTATTTGAATGGCAAACGCTTTACTTAGTAAAATGTGTCTTAAAAATAATTTTAAATTTGTTAAATGGTAGATTCAAAATATCCTTCGGTATCTTATTATCAATGTTGAATAAAAGACATATTAATTATTTCTTAACGATACTTTCAAATGGAAAGTTTGTATTTGTATCTAGTATTGAGATTATTGAGATTGCTGTTTAAATGAAACAGTTGAAGATTCCTGTGTATATACAAAATGTATACATAAATATGTTTCGGTTGCTTTACCCTAGAACAATATTCCAAAGGTGCCGTGTAGTCTCAGAAAAGAAAACAACCATTCTTTTCTCTCTTCTAAGAGGCGACTAAGAGAACTTAATGGTCGAGGAAGAAGCAGTAGCGTCCCACGTAAAACCTCCAAAAATCTAACTGCGATTACAATCAATGGCAACTACTGGTAATAAGGATGAAGGTGATTATAGAATAAGTACGTATTAAATTATATAAAATATGTATTGTTATGCTTTAAATTAATGTTGTAAAATAAATTACCTTATAAAAAATATTTTGTAGAAAAACATTATTAGTGCAAGCTCTGTTTAATTCGGGATTAGATGGTGCTGTGTGATATGTCCAATAGCATTTTTTTTTTTATTTATTTATTCCCTTTATCCAAGCGTCACACTTAATTAGTAGAAAATGTTTTTTATAGTTACACCTATTAGGTAGTTCCGTTTACTTTATTTCTATGGTAAAGTGCTAACGTATTCAAGCTACTATGCAAGTACTGCCGGTTAGTTCCAATATTGTTGAGAACTATTTATTAATGAAATTAAAAACAAAGTTATGTAAAATGCAAAGAAATAAATTATTGCGATGAAGTTGTATATTTTACATTATAAGTAGGTAGTATAAAAAAAGTATTTAGAACCCATTCAAATCATGGATTTAAAACATTTTTGATCATTTTTTTATATCTAAACCGCAGAAAAAAATACATGTAGTTATTAATAATAAAGTATGACCTACCGCACCTAAATGATTGCAATATAGTAGCAAGTAGTAGTAACGAGTAGCGGTAATTAAATTATAAAATAAAATTATTTCATTTTACCATTATTTTTTTAAAAGACATTTTGCAGAGGGATACATATTTTTTTTAATAGATATTCTAATTTTTTGTTGATCTATGTATTAATTATTTGTTTAAACTAATAAATTAATTTGGATGAAGTTGCGCAGAGCCATAGGTCATGGATAAATAAAATAAAAATCGCCGTGTGTGTCCCGGCATAGTCCCACCCGTTCCTTTCCTGTGGGTGTCGTAAGAGGCGACTAAGGGAGAGCGAGGGATAGGCAGCAGCGATCCTCTTAAAACATTTCTAAAAGCTTAACTGCGGCTACCAACCCCCTTGCCAAGCATGGCAACTACTGGCAAAACTCTTCTTATGAGGATGGCTTATGTTTAGCAGTAGGCAGTTAACGGGTGAAATAATGAATAAAATAAAATATAAAGTTAATATTAAGTTTATCTAAACGATTTCGTATGTATTTTCTGAAAGTAGCCAAGATTATAATTTAAAATTATTTATTAACAGAAAAGGAAGTACCTAGAGCGACTAAACATTCTCTTTCTAATTAAATTTATTATTATATTTTCTCACAATTAAACCTTAAATACTCCCTATGTTTATATATCGTAATCTATATATAGCAAGAATTAATTTTTATACAACTTAGAATAGCAAACAAACTAACGGCCCATCTGATCGAAAGTGGTAACCGTCACCTATAGACATGAGCAGTACCATGGACATAACAGAGTATACTGTTTCGCCCATCATATATTGCCATTCCTGAGGATTAAGGTATTATGGCTCTATATACTGTAATTTTATTCCTATATCCTACCTTTTAAACCGAAACACAGACATGCAAATACGTAAAAATTGAAGAGCATTGACAATGACTATATAATAGTATGTAATATTAATAGGTATATGTTTTTAAACATATACAAAAACGTTTAGATCAATAGAAACAATGAAACTTGTAAACACTAATTTATTTCTATTGTGCGGAAATCAAACTTAGAACTATCCGAATGTATGACTATTATTATTATTTATTTATTTAATGTCTGTTATGAGCTAGTTTAGCTTATATCCTTTTTATAGTCTACTTTTCATTTAAGAGTTTCCTCTTGTCGGTGCAACTAATTCATGCATCTTCCTCCAGCTAGCTCTATCCCAGGCTATATCCTTTATCTCCCTATACGACATGACGCCTAGTGTTTCCTTTATCTGTGCCATGTAGTTATTCCTCGGTCTTCCTCTTCCTCCTTTGCCCTTTTCATCATCATTCCTTTTTTCCTTTTTATAGTACGTCTATAAAATCATAGTGATTTGTTAAGCTGTCAAGGCGCTAAGAGATAACTCGTTATCAAGTTTAACTTATTAGCAAGGATTGGCCTATACTTTGATAAACGCATCTATCAGTCGGCTGTAGTCTTAAAAAAATGTTTTTTCCTTACACGAAACATATACAATATACTATTTATTTCACTATAACATACAGTAATAATAACAATTAGAAATAATGTAAGCAAAGGTGAATTTATATCTAAAAGAGGTCTCTTAATATGTATATTTTAATGTTTTTTTCTATTGTAAATACAATTAAGAATTTACAAGAATTGTTTATGTTTTTTCTAGTAAAAATTTATTTAGAGCTATTGATAACCCTAAAAATGGAAACAACCTAGAAATAGGTAAGAAGATAGATTTATATCAAACCATTAACAATAATTCTAACATGTAATTATTTTCACACGCTTAGTTATTCATTGATTTAATTATCATGGACCGATTCGTTTTATTCCATCCCTATAATTTATGACCTGGAGTTGGTACACTCGTAGTTTTATAACTTTGAGAATATATACTCTTATTTTACTTTCTCATAATAAGGCATAAAATTTAGAATACTAGATTAACCCTTTGAGTGCCGACGAGCGCAATCGCGCTCGTGCGCATTGCAACTAAAAGTGCCACGAGCGTCATAGCGCTCGTGAAATAAGTCGCTGTTTATCTTGTTGTAAAAAAAAAAATATTAAAATTGGATAATTTTTGGAGGAGATACAGTTTTTTTTAGAGACAAGGGTAAAAGACATCAACACGACAAAGATTTCTTTGGCATTTTAAGTAGATCTGAGTAAAAATCAACTACGGTACTAAAAGGGTTAAAGTAATACTTCTTCATCATATCAGCTGTTAATTGTCCGTTTCTGAATCTAGGCCTCTCCCTAGGAAGGGATTTTGCCAGTAGTTGTCATACTTGGCAGGCGGATTGGCAACCGCAGTTAGATTTACGTGATGTTTTAATAGGGACGCTGCTGCCTATCCCTTAACTATTGACTTCCTTTAGTCCCCTTTTACAATACCCACGGCAAAGGAAGAGGTAGCTTTATGTATGTCAGGACCACATGGCAATATTTAAAATATTAGCTGTTTATTATAATGTGTATATTAAAAGAAAACTAGCGATAAGTAATTATAAAGGTGGCGACATAGATATTACAAAAGGATCGCTGAGTAACCGCGGCGCACGCCTTGTGCCGACGCCGCACACAGCCTCTATAAATAAATCGACCTTCAGATTAAAAATAGACGCCGATCCCTCCCGCCCGAGGTCGGAAAACTGGGTCACCGGTACCTGCTGTCTCATTCGCACACGCGGAAATGGCCTGGTCAGACAGGGAGCGGTAGAGAGCCTGCAGCGCCCGTGACGTCGGGAAGCTCGTTCATTGAATTTTACAGGCTGAAGCGAAACGTTTAGTGGTGTTGCATTGAGTTACATCTGAACGTTTTGTAATTTAGGCTCTGGAATTAGTTTTCCGTTTCGAATATGATTTGAATATATGTTTATTACCCTATGTATGAATATTATTATAAAATATTATCATGTTTTGCCACAGATGATAGTTTAACAAAATTTTATTCTTTGAACTATCTAGAAATTTATTGGTATAAAGATAAGTTAGTTGTAAAAATATTTATTATTTTATGGTACAATATTTTAATTGCAACTTTATAATATAACCTAGTTCCAATCGTTTGGTTAATACTACATTTGCTGAGTGTGATGACGTCAAACGCGGGTGTGGCAGAGACCTATGACGTCACGGGAGAGCTCTGACGTCAAAGCAAGGGCCACCCCGCCCCGTTGCCCCGCCCCTGGCCCCTGAGCATACGAATTGCTTCTACAGTTTTATGGATATTGTTTCTTTGTGGTCTTTGCGGATCATGAACAGTTCCACCCTAAAAATAAACGAAAACATATGTTTAAACAGAATTTTGCAACTATTTCTTATATTTGTTAATGTTTTAATATTTATACAATATTATTGATTTAAGTAGAAATGTTATATTTCTTAATTAAGGAGCACGCAGTGTCTTCGGTTACTTGGTGAATACATAAAACTAAATTCATAAGTATAATTAGATATTTATATTAAAATGTTGTGTAAGTATTTACGAGTATAAGACCTTAATAGACTTCTAGAGTTGTTTTTTTTTCTTTCTTTATAAATAGAATTTGCAATTTTCGAATTTTATATAACTACACGTTATAAACATAAAATATAAACTGCGTTTTGTTACGTAACATATTGTGTTATAATTAATTATTTTTGGTACAGTCACATGACGGAATTCGATCCCAGGATCTAATAGTTAAACTGACCAGTTCAGTTGTTTATGCCTAACATCCAGTTGCTTTGTTTGAAAGTATCGTAAGACGAATTATGGATGTCATGAAACAAAAGATATAAAGCAATCTTCTTCTCATTCCCAGGATATTGCAAGAAGCAAGTAAGGAAACGAAGTGCAGTGCACCAGTCCTAAAAAGGGAAAATTCAAAATAAAACCTTATACCAACCAAGCTAATCTATCTGACCAGTTAGAAATGTCAAAGTGAGTCGAGAAATAGAAGTTATCGTTAGTTGACTATCTCTATCTCTACTCCTCATGGGATCTGATGTGAACATAAATAGATAATATTTTCTTTAAGGAGATATTGGAATATTACTCGTTAAAATAGTGGGATTGAAGCAAAAGGTTCAAAAAGCTTTGTATGTAATATTTTTTTATGAATTAATTAAAAAAATATATTCTCTTCAGATAATGCCTTAAAGTCCAAAAGATTATGACTTTACATATGAAAATGCATTCTTTTACTGATATTCTGATAATAAATAGTATTTAAAATTAGACAGCGGCTAAAAATAATTATTATTATATTAAATTCGAGTCAGCATTTAACATCGATATCTAATTTGTTTTTTAATGGATGATAATGGTATGGTAACCCCGCCTGCGCTATCGGTATACACTAGCGGGGCACCAGTGAGAGATGATTGGTGAAGATGAAAAGGCAGGTCAGTTAGCTTATCTTGACGAATTTAATGATAAATTAGTCACAATGGTTTCCAGAGGGAACCGCGTGGAGGGAACCAGGTCGACCTGGTAGGGTGTATTGATAGCAACGAGGACTAACCTCCCTATTACTAACAATCCCTTCCACCCATTGATATCTAATTTAAAATACCATTTATTGTCAGAATAGACCCTATTGTCTACCTTCTTTGATAACAACAATATCTAAACCAATTCGAAATAGTTTATTGTAATTTTCACCACAACAGTTTAAATTTATTTATTATATAAGTATATAGGTAAAATAGGCCACTTAGCCTATCGTGATGAATACACCTAGAATTCAGCACGATAGTTTCCAATGGGAACACGGGGAGGTCCACTTGATGGGGTATATTGCTAGCAATGGGACTGGTGGACTACCAGCATTACTAGCAATTCCTTTCTACCTGGGTATATATTAGTTTTAACTATATTTTGTAATTTTTATTCATACAAACATTTATCCATTAAGTATAGTCATAGCCAAGTGAATTGTCCAGGGGAGTAACAACTAAGTACGAGTAGTTCACCAATATGAGACATCAATAGCTGATCCAAAATTGAATATTGTACTATAGAACCTAACAATATGACTAGCCTACCAATTGAAAGTCGATCAGTGAGCTATGGAAAGAGCTATAGGTATTTGGAGTTTGTCTAGGGGATCAAAACCGAAAGGAAGTAATTTGCTAAAGAACCGATGAAGTGACAATGTTCTGGTCATATCTGACAACTGTGAGGTTGACCGGAATTCATCAAATCTATTACGGAATAACTTGCGGCTTGTTCTTCAATTAATGATAATGGAATGGTTACTCCGCCTGCACTATACCAATAATACCATAATACCAACCTACACGCTAGCGGTGCACCAGAGAAGGACTAAGATGAATATTGAATCAGGTTAGTTAGCCCATCGTGACGATTTCGATGAGGAGGTCGACTTAAGATGGTATATTGCTAGTAATGGAGCAATTATTTCTTTCCTTTTACCTGCGGCTAGATAGAACCGCAATACTCGTACCTACGTAGGATTGCTGGAACTAACTGGAAGCGAAAAGCCTAAGATTACACTAAGTGGCGTATCTTGGAGAGTCCTATGTCCAGCACAAAACTGCAATAGACTGATAATGACGACGATGTGACTTTATAAATTTAGGATATGTCTTGGAAATCTTATTTTTCTTTTTTTATTATTAGGAAAACAAACGAGCAGACAGTTCACTTGATATAAAGCGGCTACCTTCGTCCATGGACACTTGCAACATGAGAGGTGTTGCTCGTGCGTTGCCGACCTTTTAAATGTTTGTAGGCAAGTTTTTTAAAATGCCCCATATTATACTGCTAGCTGAAGATGGGAGCTTTTTCTACAACCGAGATATACGAGCTAGAAAAGAACGGGATGCATGGACAGTACTATGCCATGCATCCAAGAAATGAGGGTGAACTCTAGCTTTATTACGAGCATGGCTAGCAATATACCCTGTTAGGTCGACCTCCACGTAGTTCCCCCAGAAACCATCGTGCTGAATTCCAGATGTATTCATCACGATGGGCTAACTGACCTGCTTTTACATTCTCACCTATCATCCTTCACTGGTGCCATTAGCGTAAACGGGGTTAGCATTTCATTGTCATCCATTAAAAAAAGCTATATTGCGAGTGGCACGATGATAAAAAGATGACTATGGCATCAGATCAAATAATTCCCTGGAACATTTTACAGATGATAAAAAATGAAAAACGAGGCAGCATTCCGCCTAAAAGTCAGGGAATCGAAACCGTCCGTTAGCATGTTTATTTATTTATTTATTTTTGAAATCCTTATTAGTAATTTCATTATTAATTTCACTAATTTAATTCTTATACTCGACTCGCTCGACTTCGCACGAGTAAATGGAATTTTCTAAAATAATATGTAGCCTATGTTATCTGATAATGTAGCTTTCTATAGGTGATTTTTTTTAATTAGTTTTTATATTTGCTTGTTACCAACAAACGATAAAATCTATTTTCTTTATAATATTGGTATAAATAAGTTTATGATTAATTCTAAAAATTAAGTGTAAATTGTAGGTAGATGTCCACCTACAATTGTGTTTTCCGATAATTTTCTTCATTGAACCTTCTTCTTCTTTATGTTTCTTCCAGTATTTGTAAATGTTTACAGTTTTTTTTATGAATAGTTTTATATATCTTTATCAAATAAAAGTCAAGAAATAATATATTTAATGAATATTGTTTCAAGAACATTTATGTATCACAAATTATATATTTTAGAACCAAAATTGGACTATTTATTTAATTTATTAAAAGTATAATAGAAAGAAAGAAAGAAAAGAATATTTATTTGGCACATATCAATAGCACTTATGATGGAATATTAACAATAATAAACTAAAATGTAAAGAAAATGCAAAAATAAACTTATGATTATGAATATATGCGTCCAAAATGGTTACCACTCAGCTAAGTATGTAAACATTCGTACCTAATGCCTAAACGCTGATTTTCTGTGGAATCAATGAGAGTAGTAGATGACGTTACCGAGTAAACATATGAATATTTATTATATTTAGTAACTGAGTGTCTTCACCTATGAACATACACAATAATAAAGCAATATTAGGAAACATTTTTTATTTCATGAAGGTTTTAATGTCGTATCTATTCGGAAATTAATTCAGAGAGTTCTTTCCTAAAAGAGAAATAGTATTTTAGCATATCCATATTAGGGATTTTAGTCTTAAAGACAAGACAATGCTATTACCTAAACAATAAACTAAGCATTAAACTCTATATAGAAATAAGTAAAAAAAACTTTGATCTAATTGTTATTATATATTTTTATGTATTAGGTTCATATCAATGATATAGTAAGAAATTATAATAAAGCGCCAATATACCAGTGCAAAAAAGAAAGAAGGAGAAGAAAAGTAGAGAGTAAACTTTAGGGATAGGTAATAGTATACAGGAATATTTTAGTTAAAATATCTGTATAATGTCGAAATGAAGAATCTAGTCGTAATTAATATAGATATCCGAGTGGTACGTGCGATATCGGAATAGGTAAAAAACTTTTTTCCACTAACAATGCCCAAAAGAATATAGATAATGGAGCAGCACCAAATGCCTAGTAAACTCGATATAGAATCGTATGTCAAACTGCTTAGCCTGGTTTGGTAATTGTAGACTTAATTTGTTTTTATTAGGAATAAATTTTGGCTTAATAATGGAACTATAATAATTTGTTACAGATAATACTTTTAACATCAAGACTCAGAAGAGTTATCGATAGAAATATTATTAAAATATGAATTTAATATTCTAATAGGTTTTCGATGGAAAATTTCGAAGTGGACGGGATTTAAACCCGTATTTAAATAGACTACCAATTCATATTTTTAATCATCCATGGAACTGTAACAGGACGATAAAAAAATCTAAAGATAATTTTGTAATTTGGAGTAGGTATATATAATACATAAAATACTCTGAACAGTACCATTATTAAACAAATTAATAGGTAATTATTAAAATTAATCAAAAATATTTTATAAACCTGTTTTACCGGGGGGAAAGGGATTGTTAGTAATGGGGTCAAATAGCCTCATTACTAGCATTATACCCTGTCAGGTCGACCTCCACGCATGGTTCCCCCTGGAAACCATCGTGGCTAATTCTAGTAGAATTCGTCAGGATGGGTTAACTGACCTGCATTCATCCTCATTAGTCATCTATCACTGGTGCCCCGCCATTGTATACCAATAGCGCAAACGGGGCTACCATACCATTATCACCCATTAAAATAACCTGTCTTACCTAAAAAGTTTGTTTATAGCATTTCCACAAGAAATTCCGCACTGTAACATACCTAAAGATTGATATGTTTTATTATATTTATACCATATGTGTACATATATAGTATACATCTTGATATATCAAAATATTAAAAATATACACGGTTTTATAACAGGCACCTATTACTAGATAAGTAATAACTACTCATGTAAGATACTGGTTGACTGGTAAATAATGCTACTAGCACTAAGTCCGCTTTTTGTATTTCTTCTTGAATTTGTCACGATGGGATAACTGATCTGTTTTCATTCTCACCTGCCATATCACACTGGTGCCTCGCCAGCGTATATCGATAGCGCAGGCGAGGTCACATTCGATTGTCACTCGTTGAAAAAAATACTAAGAACTAAAATTTTGTGGTATAAAAACAGACATAGATGATCCCGTTAATGTTATAAAATTTGCAATGTGAAATGCGAACGTATCACTTATTAATGTATTATATGCTAGCTGCATCTCCCGCAGCTATAGATAGATATAATAAATTTATAAGTGATACTGAAAACTACAATAATTAACGGAATAATATCTTATTGAAACTTCTTGTTAAAGTTTTGTTTCAAAAATGTATTTAACTTTTGCCAAAATCAGCTTTTTTGAAGTTAGATGTAAATTGTAAAATATTTTAAAATAATTATAATTTAGATTATTTAAAAAATACTTTATATATATATATATATATATATATATATATATATATATATATATATATATATATATATATATATGTAAGGGCATACAATTAATATTTAAATATTATTCTCAACCAATCAAAAAATAAATTAGATAAATAAA
The DNA here is from genome assembly GCF_026898425.1 of Galleria mellonella. Classification (NCBI taxonomy): domain Eukaryota; kingdom Metazoa; phylum Arthropoda; class Insecta; order Lepidoptera; family Pyralidae; genus Galleria; species Galleria mellonella. The sequence goes on from NW_026442179.1 coordinate 832,876, forward strand.
TATAGTTAGTATATGTTTCAATTTGTAACTACATACAATATATACTATAAACGAGCTTGCTTGCTGCTTTATCTGAATAAAGGCTCTTTGTGCTATATGGATTGAAAGTCATATTGAAAACAAATTCTTTTATACACGCTTTTATAAAAATTTATTGTTACATTTTGTTTACTTCTTTGTTCTTTTACAACTACACAATTGTAAAACGTTTATATTAGTTTTAAAAATCTACTACTAAAATGAATTCCCTAAAAGTCTTTGTTATTATCAATTTTGCCTTTATATAAGCTGTAATCTGTATTTTTTTATAAATAACTAACCTATGTGTTAATCTAGGGTATTATCTCTCTATATATGTGCAAAATTTGATTCGATTCTGTTTAAATTTAACAACATTGGATAACAAACATTCAAATATTTTACAATATTTCACGTCTCATCATTTTTACAGATATCATTCCAAAGGATAGAGAATTCTGCTGAATATTTAGTTATTCTATTGTCCTATCTATGCTTAACATGTCTGACATATCAGACCAAGTATGTTGTGCGGTAGCTGGAGAGAATTAAGTGCCTCTATTTCTTATTCTATTCACAATCATAATTTCTTTGCATCGATGCCTGTTTCGAAGTTTCTTGACTTCTCCATCAGATCTATTTGTTTATTATTGCAGTGTAAATACGTATTCATTTCACACAAAATATCATATAAAATATAGATAAAATAGATTTATGCATACGTTTTATACGATATTTTATTTTAAAGAGGAATTGTTAAGTTTATTGCATTCCGAAACCAGCAGTAAAATAATCAAAAATGATTTAAAAGAGTTTATAAACAAGTCTCTTTTATTGCACAAAGGAAACAAGCCTACAGCCTGTTTGATGGTAAACGGTTATTGTAGCCTATGGACGCCTGCAACACCAGTGATGTTATGAGCGTGTTGCAGACACTAAAGTATATTTTATTTTGAATTATAATTATATTATTGAATGAAATTTATTTGAAATTGTTTTTTTTTTCCACATGATTTCAAATCAAAGAACCACCAGAGTTAGTGTAAAAATAAGAAAGGGAATCTTATCTTTCATTGCTCTCAATCGACTATAGTTACAAGATATAATTTAAACGTATAAATATCTGATAGACACAACTTTTGAATTAATATTACTTTTTTTACAAAACAAATAATAATGAAATAAGTCAATGATTACATTATTTTTATCTGTTTTATTTATATATTTTTTACAAACCAAAAGCACCTAATTAAACTAATAATTGAAAATTTTATGTTAATATACCACGTAGTATCAATTACATGCTACGTTAATAAATTCAGAGCAGTGAATGTGATCAATAGAAATAAAAAAAAAATTGAGTTTTGAAAGGACTTTGTGACGTGTTTCGAACGATTATCTATTTTTTTTAATAAACATAAGATTTAAGCTTTATTAGTTTACAACTATGTTTAAAGTATTGTTGTGTAAATTTTAAATGTATATAATTTATATATATCAGAATAAGAAACAAGCAGTTGGTTTTAGTTTCCATTGTACTTTGATATCGATTTTTTTATTGTATATTTGAATAAATTTTATACATTATTTTAGTTATAAGAATTTAGGAAGAATTTGTGAATGGTTTCTTTATCAAAAATGAAAGTAAAACTATGTTTTATACTGTATTCAATTAAGTTTAAAAGGACAAAGGATTAGTTTATAATAAAAATAATTAAAATTTACCACATTTCGTGGTTACATAATAAAGAGGATAGCATAGTACTGAATTAAGTTTATAAAGGAATTTATAAGTTTAATTTAGTTAAAAATATGGTGTCTGACTTTAGTTATTATATTAATTACACTAAAAATTCATTTAAATAAGAATTACTTAGTGATAAATATGAAATAATATACCTTCATAATTGAGATATTTAAAAAACCCTAAATAACTTTATATATCAAATTTATAGACAAAAAAAATGCACGTGACATAAAAATAAATACGGTAACAGCGAAAAATGGCTACATGCTGTGTGGGCGAAGTTTGCAAGGAAGCCCTGCGTGGGCGAGTCTACGGTGCTACGAGCAGACGTCGCGTAGGCGGAAGACTACGTGCCGTACTCGTTCGTAGCCTGAGCTACACGTGCTCGGCTAACTTACTACTGCACAACTATTTTGTGTAAAAAAAGCTCTACTTTTCATTCCTAATATTCATAGCATTTTTTATTAAGCTCTAATACATAATTTTCTAACTAGCACTTACCAATTCAGCCGCAACTAATCCTACCTTCTCAAATAAAAAAAAAACAGTAGGACTCCATAACTTTTTTACCAAAATACTCGTACAGAACTAATATTTTTTTACGCGGGCTCACAGGAAACTGCTACGGCGTAGCGGGTACCGCCTACGCGGAACGTCCGTCGACTGCTGCCTACATCCCGCGCGACCAATTTCACTTCAGAAGTTAGGCTTGAATGGGCCTGCGCTGCGATTGGCCGAGGCGGTGTGACGTCATTACGAAAATCAGAATCATGTGGTGAGGGTGTGAATGTGTGCGTGCCCCGAGCGAGCGCCATGAATGGAGGCGGTCGCCGCGCCCGCGCCGCGCCTCTCTACCTGACGTCACTGAATACCAGCCTCCATTATGCAACCGAGCTGAAATAGAGGCGAACGATATTAATAACTTTCAAAGGTTTTAGGGTACCGTAAACTTTTTCTGCTTTTATAATGTAGTATGGATATGACTCAGGGATTAATAATAACAGGAACTGAGCGTACATATTTAAATATAAAATTATTATTAGTTGAATTTATTTAATGTTTTCAAATAAGTTTGTATGTAAATGAAGTTATCATATGATTTAATAAATTAGATTATATAAATTAGATAAGGATATATCTGTAATAATTATCTTAAAAATTATAATTATTTTTCTATAAAGCGCTTTGTTTAAATATTACCTAGTTATAAAAAGTTTATGTAACCACAATTTTGTCTGTGGCATGTCCATAAATTGAGTTACAGGCATAGCTTGGTAATTTAAAAGTAAGGGTAATATTTGGGATCAATACAACCTATTCGTTTTATAAGTAATAAACACAAGAAATTGATTATTATTAAATATATTTTGAGATGAAATTAAATGTTATAATTATATTTCTATACAATACCTGTAATAAATATTTCTTTGTCAGTGAATCAGCGGTTATATCTAACACGACATGAAGACAAATGATACAAACAAATGAATAAATAAAATCTCTTTATTGTTTCCTTCAAAGAATGATACAGATTATTAAGGTTAACAATATGTAAACAAAACATGAGTATTTAATTAAATGTTGAGATGTAACAGTAAGGTTCTTGAGTGGTGACCCTGTACGCGTAAATGCAGTGTAGGTCGACCCTCCATTAAATGGAGTGACGGCCTCAAATACTTTGCAAGGCGTCAGTGGATGCAGGTGGATCAGTGCCGTTCCTTGTGATAGTCTATGGGGGAGGCCTATGTTCAGCAGTGGACAGATAATGGCTGATGTTGAGATACAGCAAGCCTATTGTTTTAAATTAGAAATAATTCTAACAACTATACAATAATTGTTTGCATAATACAAGCAAATAAATTTTTATTTAATATATTATATAAGTAAATTAATATAAATAAAATAAACTTATATAATAAATTAGATTTACACGTGTCTTACCGTAGGGTAAGCTCGCAGCACGGTCTGACCTTCGAACTTTACCTATGCAGGTGGTTTCCTAAAATAGCTTGCATGCGACAGGGTGCGTCCGGTCATTGCCCGATGCAGCGCTACACCCGCCGCCCGCGTGCCCCACCTCGCCCCGCCATGACCCGGTCACAGTGCAACAAGTGGGGGTATATCGACGCTGCCCCTTTGACATTTAGAAGCGGCCTCTACAGATAACGTAGCTCCTTACTTGCTGGAGCTGGTGTTGATTTTTTAAAAATTTTAATTTCGAATTAAACATTAATCGAATTTGATTAATTAATATAATTTCAGATAAATATTAAATTCATACAAAAATAAACTGTTAAATAATCTGTTAAAGATTTAAAAGCGGCCTGTGAAAGTATCAAAGCGTCTTACATTCTAAAGCTGTTGTTAATATTTATAATATGTAACTCCTTACCTTAGATTATATATAGATAGAGTGTCTCCATACAAATACTTCGAGAAAAACAGGTCAACTTTTTCATACAATTTTACGTGATAAACTGAGTGTTTTTTTTATAGCTTCTATATTTATTTTGTCTTATTATTTTTGCAACTTTTTAATGCGTAAATAATCATTTTATTTATCAAATAATACGTCAAGATACATTATATGCGTAAGTATATAGAATACTAAAGCGAGTCAGCTAATTTGATAATTAGTTGACAAAAAGTTGACACGTTTTTGAGACTTAATGCTCTATCTATATAATCTAAGCTCCTTATATTAATCGATAAATAATAATAAATTTGACATTTTAATGTAAAATTCTACAAAAACTTATTACACACAAAGACTGCCTTTTGACATATAGAAGCAGCTGTATACACACTGTGATTTCATAATTAACAGAATTGATATTAATATTTAGAATTATATTTTGTTGTTATAGAATTTGACATTGAATTATTTCCTTATTATTACAGAATTTGATTTTTAAAATTTGATGCAATATCATTTCAAAAATTACTTTATGCATTATAACTGACTCTTTCACATGGTCTAGAAGTGGTGTGAAAATATCCCATACTATCTTCCTACAGTTGATGTTAGTTTTGAAAATATTTGCCGCCTTAACTAAGTAATCAATGTTCAATTTGATATTTAATATTTAATCCATACTAAAACTAATTTACACAAAATTTATAAAGTTCTTTTACGTTTATATAAGAGGGCCAGTGTCATGAATCATCATGGATTGTGAAAAGAAAACATAGCTTTAAGTAAAATAATAATAATAATAATAAAATAGGCTTCAGCTTGAGAACTTTCTTTTTTTGATAAGTTAAAGAACAAAGAGTTTCCATGTTATTTTTTTTCTATACTAGTACTTCATAGCGATTATGCAATCCATCTGCTAGGTATTTAGTAATTATTGGATTTTAAATTATTGATAATTCAAATATAATAATCATTTGTGTTAAAAATAAAACATTTATTGTGCAAAAACATCAACTAAGTAGGTACACATTGTGATGGTCCCCCCCCTTTGCGTGTGTACCCCTTTATATATAAAATAACTACCCTCTAAACTAACCTACACATGGAAAACCTACAAAGCCTAAGAAAAGACTTAACCTAATGAAAACCCATGAAAATATAATGAAAACCTACCCTAAAGAATGGCCTAACACCCTCAATATAACCCCATACCTATATTGCCTTATACACCCCAAACATTTTATGAATCATATAAACCCTTACAATAAACACTTAATATTGAACAGATTTTATAGTAGAACACTTGATCATCTGGCCAGATAAATAAATGTGTGATCGTCTAGTAATGTAGGACCCGTTGTGTGTGTAATAACCAAAAGGTTCTTTAATTGGTATATGATAGGAGTTAAATAATGAAGATGATTGATAAATCTTTAAGGATTAAGAATAATTAATGAATTATACTCATAATTCATGTAACTAGGAAGTTATGTTAATTTAATAGTAAATTACAGAATAACTGTAATAATAAAAAATGGGGGAGCGGTCGGGCCCCTCACACGCCCGGACCAGTGGAAGACTTTCCAACTATCTATAACTCTTCCTCCAAAAAGGTAGGGAAGGGTATTACTATTTATTAATGCACTCTGATGGTAATAAGGGAATGAGTATTCTCAGTTCCAAACCAAACATAAGTACATTTACTTCAACATTACAGTGGCTCCACCAGCCCCACGATGCTTCCAGTATAAATTAGTGTTTGCCAGAGACAAACGGATCGGAACTGAAATCCCAGGATCACTCCGACACGAGAGCTTACTCATGGGCGATGACCCTTTCAGTCCTATATGGCGACATAGAGATCACCCACTAACAGTACGAAACTGTTTCCCAGCGTCACCCTGTTACGAGCTTACTCAATGGGGGTTTCCCTTCGGCTCCACAAGAGATCAGACCAAGAAGCGAGATCACCCAGACACCAGAACTTACTTTGTTGGGACATAACCCTTCGGCCCTATAATGTGACATTAGAGATCACCTGTGAAGACAGTCCGATAGAGATGAAGATTTGTGTGATAGGGGATACCTTCCACACCCTGGAATTGGCCAAGCCATATAATGTTGATAATTGCTATATCATAACATAGCATTGTCAATTTAATATTATTTACTTAATACCAAGAATACTCAAGGTTCAAGTTAAATCTGTTGATTAGGCCGGAGCCTAAGAATGAGTAGTCCAACCCATAGGTCGAGAGCTACTAAAAGTAATGAGTGCTATTGAATGAACTATAAGTCCAGTCAATTATATATAATATTATTGTTGATTAACCACATTGTGAATTAAACAATTATTTATTCAGAGAGATATATCTAAAGGAACTATAAGTCCTTTAAAAGACACTGATTAATCACAAGTTAACAACGTCTCGTGAAATAACCAGTTGGGTTTTCTATAAGTTTGAGGACACTAAGTCCAACAAGCTATTATTGTGTTGAGAGTAATAGAGATCTTTTGTAATATTTGTAGAGGTTTGATTAATCACATTGTGAAATAATCAAATTAAATAATTATGTAGCTTTATAGAGAGGACTATAAGTCCTAATTGGTTGTTGTCATAAGTACTGATAAATTACACATTAAAGTGCCAGGTCAATTATTATATATAGGTATATAGGAAGGACAATAAGTCCTATTTGTGTATGTTGTAGTAGTAGAGGCAATATATTGCATAATTATAATGTGAAAGATATAGATTAAATATATATTTGTATAGAAAGGACAGTAAGTCCCATACAATTATTGTAGCTGTACTATAGTTATACTATATCTACTTCCTTTTAGTGTCTTAGTAAACCTATTTACTAAGAGAATTTCTCAGATAAACAAGTGTTTTAGTGTTTAAATTATCATGATTAAATCCCTAAGAAATTAGGTCTTTAAATAATTATCATATCATTTAAGTGAAATTTCTCATATAAATAATTCCAATATTTCCCCTACAGTTATTATAAAATAACAGAAAATTATATAAATTTTCTATAGACTTAGATATAGAATCATAACGTGTATAATCTCCTTTTGTTTGACGTCTGTCACTTCAATGACGTATTGAATGACGTATTGATGTATCGAATTGAATTTTCATTATCTATCACATCTGTCAACGTAATAAATACTAGCAAGTTTGTTTATTTGTATTTGTTTAATATAATTAAATATAAAATCATCATATATTACCGTAATATATAACTAAATTATCAGTGACATAAATAATCATGGTTTACACCAAAAATAATTAATAGTATCCAGTAATGCTGCAGTTTTATATTCATATCAGTAACCAAGCTTACTTTCAAATTCAAGAATGAACAGAAGATTAGAAGTTTAACATTCTTATTACAATTGTACTTGCAATAATATATACATACAGTACTAATTATCAAGAACATTCCTCAAATACATGTGTGGTGAAGATTTCCCAATATGCTATCTATTTGATTCCTAACCTCTAATGTAAATTTATTAAAGAAGTGAATAATCAGTGTTAGTGTTTGTTTTTTTAATATTTAAAGTAATTGTCCTAACTTGATATTAATAGGATAATATCTCCTTGGATACAGTCCGACATAAACATATAACTCAATAATAAAATTTATAAAATACTAATATTATATTTTACTACTTGTATATCTCCATACTATTCCCATAAAATATTCAAAACATGTATATTAAATATAAAACCAGTAAATATTCACTAATATTAACCCTGTCTGAGCTTGTCTAGTCAATATAACATGAACAAACAACACACATACAAACCTTATCGCCAGGACAACTTTCTTCCTAAATATGAGTAAAATACATAACTCATACTTGTCATTTAGTACTAATTTTATACTGTACATGAGGTACAGTTACCTAGTTAATAGTAATTATAGTCAGAGAATCCTTTGATAATTTTAATACCACTAGGAATTAAATCCACACCTATAATATCAGCATAATTAAATATTATTAGAAACCAGTAATACACACAGAATTGTTATTATCAGCTTGTTTACTACAATAAAATCAATATTAAAGTTTATAATAAATCAAGACAAAATATCTACTTAAACAATACAGGCTTGTTTACCATAAACACCCCACAGTCACATGAATTTATTTAGTAACACAATTAATAATGTATTAAAAGTATTACATTCACATAATATCACTTGCAACAGTTAAGCTGTCTCTTTGTACATCTGGTGTAAAACAAATCCCCACATGTAGTCATGGATAATCAAATATAGACTAAGAATCATTAATCTGGTCGACCGAGTAATGGTATAAAAACACTTCACCATGAAGCGTTAAGTGTGAACAGATATTCCAAACCAACACTGTAATAGTGTAATAAATACAAATATTTCATCATTATCATCGTCTCAACCATCACCAACCCACGACTGAACACAGGCAATTTCCACCGACTGACACAAGGAACGGCCCCACAATACACATAAAACAGTCACTCCAAACAATGGAGGTAGCCCACACCGCACTTGCATTTACAGGGTCGCCACTCAATAACCCCTCTCTCTCATCAATGGCTGTTTCCCCAGCAATGAGACCAGACCATAGTCACTTTAGTCTATTATCCTCAATAAATAAATACTTTATAATAACTAGATATGAAACTAGTTAGTATTGTAATAGTTCAATAGTTGATTCAATAAGTATTTTCCAAAACTGGACAATTAGAACATTGAATCAAATTGATGAAGTTCTATCAAACGACCATATAATTGGATTTTGTATATGAGTAGAATAACGTAAGTACGTAAATTATATTGATGTAAACTTTGTTTAAATGTGATTGCATTTAACGATATACGCATTACCTAAAGGTATATGGACTCGACTAAATACGTATTTTAATAGTTGTTGGGAAAAATATTAAGTATAGACTTTGTCTGTGATCACAGTCAAAAATCTAACTACGTAGTAATAAATGGAACAAGCTCACCGGATTCTCCAGTCTTCCATTGACTCTTTTCACACTCTTAATCGATAGTGATACACTAAGATCTTAAACCCCTTCATAGATCCAGTCACTCCTAGCTCTATATCCCAGTTATCTTTTTATTTTATTGCGCAGTTCCTTAAAACACGACTCCCGCGCCATTTTTTTTTCTTTTTTTTTTTTTTTTTTTTTTTTTTTTATCGCGCAATTCCTAAAAAGCGACTCCCGCGCGCCCGCCGATCTGCTGGCTCTACTTTTTTTTTTATTACTTTCTATTCTTTCTCTAATAACGTCATAGATTATGTCACCGAAGGGTAGATACTTCAATAATCAGATTTAGCCTATTATTCGAACTGAACTTTTCTTCAAATTCAATTTAATTATATGTTAACGTATTTTGGTATTTTCTATTAATTTTATTATCGAATTTATAAAACTTTAAAGGCTCTCATAAACCTTATTAAACTGTGTTGTATGCATCCTTTTTACACCTGATGATAAAAAGGTAAACTATAATTTGGTTATATATAAAATATAATATATTTTTGTTTAATTTATTTAATTTTCTTGTGACGTCCACTACACTTTGGAAACACATCAAAGGAGTTTCCCTTCTGTGTCAATATTTCATATATGGTAACGTCTTCTCTGTATACTATTGTGAACCTTGACTTTAAAGTTTGTTTATATTAAATAGCTCAGCTTTCGCAGCGGTCACCCATAGGAACCCCTGTTTCTTTTCTATGTACTTATGGTATTAAACCTATTGTACTATAGGCGAACCGTCACATCCGGCCCCCTAATTATCAAGGAGTTTACCAGATTGATAATTACAAATATTCTGTAGTGCTCCCCCTCCCTTTTTGACATTACCATATTAAATCTATTTCCCTATATAGCGAACCGTCACATCCGGCCCCCTAATTATCAAGAAGTTTACCGGAGTGATAATTACAACAAGATAAGTTTTATATGTAATAAATTTAATGCATGTAATTACAATGTCATAAACAGCATAAATGAATACAATCCTAAATGTGTGTAAAGGAATCTATAAAATCTAAATGTTTGAAAAGCCTAAGTATATGAGGAGTCTAAATGTATAAAACCTGAATATATGAAGAGCTTCAAGTAAAGAACCTAACAGATACTCTATTTGTATCAGTAAATTTAGATAAAGTATCTATTAAAAAATATACGAGTTAAAACATCTAAATGAAGTTCATAATTAAAATCTTAAATGTATGAGTATAACGAATCAACAAGCGAGAGCCTAAGTAGAAAACCTAAAGCGAAATGAAGTGAAAGAATCTAAGCATTATAATGTAATAAATAAAAAAAAAGAATCCTAAAATAATTGTCTAAGTGTAAATAAGTTATTAGATAAAATCCCAAATACATATATTCAATTGAAAGATAATTGCTATATCATAAGATATAAACCTAGTATTCATTGAATAATAAAAAAAAAATATAACAGTCCCTAAGAAAATTCAAATAAATTTAATTTAATTTATTAATTTTAATCATAGAAGTAAAGCTTATATAAATAATAATTTATCACCACCGGCCCCCCTGTCTGACAAATTTTGCACGGCCCCCCAATTTTAAGACTCCTATAAATATGTTGCATAAAATAATACAAACGGCCCCATAGTTTAAAACTCTTATCTGTCTAACAAATTTTGCACGGCCCCCCAATTTTAAGACTCCTATAAATATGTTGCATAAAATAATACAAACGGCCCCCATACTTTAAAACTCTTATTATAAGAAATTCCTTTAATATACTTAAATTACCAATGACTATTTCTTAATACTCTCAGAAATAACATGATCAATAAGTTTTATAATAAAATATTATGTAACCCCATTAGATAAGTAGATAGACACCCCTCATCGCCTCCCCCAAAAGATCACAACAGCAAACCCAACATAAATACAACTAACTATATTAGATACATCAATTAATTTATTCCGTACAATAAATTATCATTTAAAAAGATACAAATGTCTTGTGTTATGTGCAATTACAAAGAGCAAAATAAACTAAGTGTGCGCAACATCTAAGTATGTAAAATGCTTAGGCATGTAAAGAGTGTATATGTATAAATAACCTACAAAATCTCCCTCTGATATAAGTATAAAGTTTTTTTTTTTATTTTTTTATAATAAGTGTCTAAGTCAAAATAAGCGAATAATCAAATAAAATCTGAAATATAATTGTAAAGTGGAATAAAGAAATTATGTATAGAACCATAAATAAAATATTATAATAGCATCCTAATAAATTGTTGGAATTAAATTTAACAACATGAAAACACCTAATTAAATTTTCAAATTTAGGTAATCAAATAAAGTAACTAAAGGCCCTAACTAACCTTAATGATATTTTATGAAACGTCTAACTTTCAATTTGAAACCCCTATAAACATTATATAAGCTATTTAAACATCTTAGGATGATCAAAATCAAATCATAATTATTTAATACTTTTTTTTTTTTATATATATAATCAATGTCACTGCATCATAAAAGTTTATGAAATAAAAGTCAATTGGATATTTCCTCAGAAATAAATAATGTCATTAATTCATCTTAAATCATTTCTTTCACAATAAAAAGAATTTAATAAATTTTATGTATAAGTCATTATAGCATAATTATTGTTTATAAAATTTATATAATGTTAAATTAATAGTTCAGTAAGTATTGAGAATTAATGAAGCAAAAGAATAATAAATGTGTCCTATAGCATAAAATTAGATCAATGTGAACTGAATATAACCTAGTAAGCTATCCTCACTACTATTGTTATGTACCTATTAGTGTAATACTTAATATTATTTACTCAATTGATATAGAGTAAAATAAAATATAAACCAAATCATGTAAATTTGTTGTATAATTGACTCCAATAGGTAACCACTGAATGAATTTGATAAATTAAATCCTAAGAACATGAGATAACAGTAAAATAGGCTATTTACCTATAGACATAGAAATCATGAAATTAGGTCCAAATCCTAGATCTATGACGGTATAATTATTTAGTCATAAACATCAAAGTTGGTTTTGAGTTATACTATTAGCAGATATTACTGTTTAACTTTATACTCCTTCATATTTTAATAACCAATCCCTGAAGTCACAAGCTCCAATTGTGACCAAGTGTTCTTATTGATCTGATATGTAAATAGCCATGAACCAATTATATCCTGGTCACGGCACCAATTGTGATGGTCCCCCCCCTTTGCGTGTGTACCCCTTTATATATAAAATAACTACCCTCTAAACTAACCTACACATGGAAAACCTACAAAGCCTAAGAAAAGACTTAACCTAATGAAAACCCATGAAAATATAATGAAAACCTACCCTAAAGAATGGCCTAACACCCTCAATATAACCCCATACCTATATTGCCTTATACACCCCAAACATTTTATGAATCATATAAACCCTTACAATAAACACTTAATATTGAACAGATTTTATAGTAGAACACTTGATCATCTGGCCAGATAAATAAATGTGTGATCGTCTAGTAATGTAGGACCCGTTGTGTGTGTAATAACCAAAAGGTTCTTTAATTGGTATATGATAGGAGTTAAATAATGAAGATGATTGATAAATCTTTAAGGATTAAGAATAATTAATGAATTATACTCATAATTCATGTAACTAGGAAGTTATGTTAATTTAATAGTAAATTACAGAATAACTGTAATAATAAAAAATGGGGAGCGGTCGGGCCCCTCACACGCCCGGACCAGTGGAAGACTTTCCAACTATCTATAACTCTTCCTCCAAAAAGGTAGGGAAGGGTATTACTATTTATTAATGCACTCTGATGGTAATAAGGGAATGAGTATTCTCAGTTCCAAACCAAACATAAGTACATTTACTTCAACATTACAGTGGCTCCACCAGCCCCACGATGCTTCCAGTATAAATTAGTGTTTGCCAGAGACAAACGGATCGGAACTGAAATCCCAGGATCACTCCGACACGAGAGCTTACTCATGGGCGATGACCCTTTCAGTCCTATATGGCGACATAGAGATCACCCACTAACAGTACGAAACTGTTTCCCAGCGTCACCCTGTTACGAGCTTACTCAATGGGGTTTCCCTTCGGCTCCACAAGAGATCAGACCAAGAAGCGAGATCACCCAGACACCAGAACTTACTTTGTTGGGACATAACCCTTCGGCCCTATAATGTGACATTAGAGATCACCTGTGAAGACAGTCCGATAGAGATGAAGATTTGTGTGATAGGGGATACCTTCCACACCCTGGAATTGGCCAAGCCATATAATGTTGATAATTGCTATATCATAACATAGCATTGTCAATTTAATATTATTTACTTAATACCAAGAATACTCAAGGTTCAAGTTAAATCTGTTGATTAGGCCGGAGCCTAAGAATGAGTAGTCCAACCCATAGGTCGAGAGCTACTAAAAGTAATGAGTGCTATTGAATGAACTATAAGTCCAGTCAATTATATATAATATTATTGTTGATTAACCACATTGTGAATTAAACAATTATTTATTCAGAGAGATATATCTAAAGGAACTATAAGTCCTTTAAAAGACACTGATTAATCACAAGTTAACAACGTCTCGTGAAATAACCAGTTGGGTTTTCTATAAGTTTGAGGACACTAAGTCCAACAAGCTATTATTGTGTTGAGAGTAATAGAGATCTTTTGTAATATTTGTAGAGGTTTGATTAATCACATTGTGAAATAATCAAATTAAATAATTATGTAGCTTTATAGAGAGGACTATAAGTCCTAATTGGTTGTTGTCATAAGTACTGATAAATTACACATTAAAGTGCCAGGTCAATTATTATATATAGGTATATAGGAAGGACAATAAGTCCTATTTGTGTATGTTGTAGTAGTAGAGGCAATATATTGCATAATTATAATGTGAAAGATATAGATTAAATATATATTTGTATAGAAAGGACAGTAAGTCCCATACAATTATTGTAGCTGTACTATAGTTATACTATATCTACTTCCTTTTAGTGTCTTAGTAAACCTATTTACTAAGAGAATTTCTCAGATAAACAAGTGTTTTAGTGTTTAAATTATCATGATTAAATCCCTAAGAAATTAGGTCTTTAAATAATTATCATATCATTTAAGTGAAATTTCTCATATAAATAATTCCAATATTTCCCCTACAGTTATTATAAAATAACAGAAAATTATATAAATTTTCTATAGACTTAGATATAGAATCATAACGTGTATAATCTCCTTTTGTTTGACGTCTGTCACTTCAATGACGTATTGAATGACGTATTGATGTATCGAATTGAATTTTCATTATCTATCACATCTGTCAACGTAATAAATACTAGCAAGTTTGTTTATTTGTATTTGTTTAATATAATTAAATATAAAATCATCATATATTACCGTAATATATAACTAAATTATCAGTGACATAAATAATCATGGTTTACACCAAAAATAATTAATAGTATCCAGTAATGCTGCAGTTTTATATTCATATCAGTAACCAAGCTTACTTTCAAATTCAAGAATGAACAGAAGATTAGAAGTTTAACATTCTTATTACAATTGTACTTGCAATAATATATACATACAGTACTAATTATCAAGAACATTCCTCAAATACATGTGTGGTGAAGATTTCCCAATATGCTATCTATTTGATTCCTAACCTCTAATGTAAATTTATTAAAGAAGTGAATAATCAGTGTTAGTGTTTGTTTTTTTAATATTTAAAGTAATTGTCCTAACTTGATATTAATAGGATAATATCTCCTTGGATACAGTCCGACATAAACATATAACTCAATAATAAAATTTATAAAATACCAATATTATATTTTACTACTTGTATATCTCCATACTATTCCCATAAAATATTCAAAACATGTATATTAAATATAAAACCAGTAAATATTCACTAATATTAACCCTGTCTGAGCTTGTCTAGTCAATATAACATGAACAAACAACACACATACAAACCTTATCGCCAGGACAACTTTCTTCCTAAATATGAGTAAAATACATAACTCATACTTGTCATTTAGTACTAATTTTATACTGTACATGAGGTACAGTTACCTAGTTAATAGTAATTATAGTCAGAGAATCCTTTGATAATTTTAATACCACTAGGAATTAAATCCACACCTATAATATCAGCATAATTAAATATTATTAGAAACCAGTAATACACACAGAATTGTTATTATCAGCTTGTTTACTACAATAAAATCAATATTAAAGTTTATAATAAATCAAGACAAAATATCTACTTAAACAATACAGGCTTGTTTACCATAAACACCCCACAGTCACATGAATTTATTTAGTAACACAATTAATAATGTATTAAAAGTATTACATTCACA
Organism: Galleria mellonella; assembly: GCF_026898425.1. Taxonomy (NCBI): domain Eukaryota; kingdom Metazoa; phylum Arthropoda; class Insecta; order Lepidoptera; family Pyralidae; genus Galleria; species Galleria mellonella. The sequence goes on from NW_026442179.1 coordinate 848,484, forward strand.
TAATATCACTTGCAACAGTTAAGCTGTCTCTTTGTACATCTGGTGTAAAACAAATCCCCACATGTAGTCATGGATAATCAAATATAGACTAAGAATCATTAATCTGGTCGACCGAGTAATGGTATAAAAACACTTCACCATGAAGCGTTAAGTGTGAACAGATATTCCAAACCAACACTGTAATAGTGTAATAAATACAAATATTTCATCATTATCATCGTCTCAACCATCACCAACCCACGACTGAACACAGGCAATTTCCACCGACTGACACAAGGAACGGCCCCACAATACACATAAAACAGTCACTCCAAACAATGGAGGTAGCCCACACCGCACTTGCATTTACAGGGTCGCCACTCAATAACCCCTCTCTCTCATCAATGGCTGTTTCCCCAGCAATGAGACCAGACCATAGTCACTTTAGTCTATTATCCTCAATAAATAAATACTTTATAATAACTAGATATGAAACTAGTTAGTATTGTAATAGTTCAATAGTTGATTCAATAAGTATTTTCCAAAACTGGACAATTAGAACATTGAATCAAATTGATGAAGTTCTATCAAACGACCATATAATTGGATTTTGTATATGAGTAGAATAACGTAAGTACGTAAATTATATTGATGTAAACTTTGTTTAAATGTGATTGCATTTAACGATATACGCATTACCTAAAGGTATATGGACTCGACTAAATACGTATTTTAATAGTTGTTGGGAAAAATATTAAGTATAGACTTTGTCTGTGATCACAGTCAAAAATCTAACTACGTAGTAATAAATGGAACAAGCTCACCGGATTCTCCAGTCTTCCATTGACTCTTTTCACACTCTTAATCGATAGTGATACACTAAGATCTTAAACCCCTTCATAGATCCAGTCACTCCTAGCTCTATATCCCAGTTATCTTTTTATTTTATTGCGCAGTTCCTTAAAACACGACTCCCGCGCCATTTTTTTTTCTTTTTTTCTTTTTTTTTTTTTTTTTTTTTTTTTATCGCGCAATTCCTAAAAAGCGACTCCCGCGCGCCCGCCGATCTGCTGGCTCTCCTTTTTTTTTTATTTCTTTCTATTCTTTCTCTAATAACGTCATAGATTATGTCACCGAAGGGTAGATACTTCAATAATCAGATTTAGCCTATTATTCGAACTGAACTTTTCTTCAAATTCAATTTAATTATATGTTAACGTATTTTGGTATTTTCTATTAATTTTATTATCGAATTTATAAAACTTTAAAGGCTCTCATAAACCTTATTAAACTGTGTTGTATGCATCCTTTTTACACCTGATGATAAAAAGGTAAACTATAATTTGGTTATATATAAAATATAATATATTTTTGTTTAATTTATTTAATTTTCTTGTGACGTCCACTACACTTTGGAAACACATCAAAGGAGTTTCCCTTCTGTGTCAATATTTCATATATGGTAACGTCTTCTCTGTATACTATTGTGAACCTTGACTTTAAAGTTTGTTTATATTAAATAGCTCAGCTTTCGCAGCGGTCACCCATAGGAACCCCTGTTTCTTTTCTATGTACTTATGGTATTAAACCTATTGTACTATAGGCGAACCGTCACATCCGGCCCCCTAATTATCAAGGAGTTTACCAGATTGATAATTACAAATATTCTGTAGTGCTCCCCCTCCCTTTTTGACATTACCATATTAAATCTATTTCCCTATATAGCGAACCGTCACAACATTAGCTTTTAACCGACCATTCATTAAACATCTAGATGTAAATTAAATTAGGTGGAAATGCGACCTTTACCTATATTGTTTAAATCAATATGAACTATGTTGTACGTACTCAAGGACTATTTTTGCTAAACACCGCTATGGCCTTCTAATACATTCATGGATGTCTAGTTCTCAGATGTACGATCATATTTAACTAGAAGAGTTGCTTATTGCTTAAAATAATGTGTTTTATAAATGATAATGTTTAAAATTACAAATTAATGATGTACTTACTTCTTCTTCTTTATTTAGGGAAGAGAATTCCTTAGAATATTGTATTTTTACAAATATATTAAACTGGATTCAAGTTAAAAACATATAATTAAAAAAAATTATGTTCTTTACACTGTAATTATTATAAGTTTATTGACCTTATCAATCTTTTAAGTTCTATGTAAATATGCTAAAAGTATAATAAACTATTGAAATAGGAGACTAATCAATAGACAATAAATAAATCGATCTTCAGCCGACTGCTGAAAAAAGGAGAATAATATTTTCCAATTTCATGTAGTATCATTCCCATTAGATGTATCATATCAGTGCGAGGCACTATCCTTAACTTGAAGTTAGTTTTTTTATGACTATCACGTCCACTTATTGCAAAGAAAGTATAGATACTCTTGTAATCTTATTCTTTTAAATTCTTAATTTAACTTATTTATAAAAAAAAAAATGTTATCCGTGATCCCATCCTCATGCTTGTTCCTTAACTAGGTAAGTAGAGAAGGTTCGCTGATCAGTAAACATAATAAGACAAAGCATATTTATAGATCATAAAACAAATTTATTTGCCTTTTAAAATGTGTTATTTTAACGTTATAAAAAGTAATAAATACTCTTTTGATGATAAAATACTGAAATATAAATAAGTTTTTTTTAATGATAACTTTTTAATTTATTTCTTAATTATGGAAATACGGGTTTGTACGAATATAATAGTTCTACCATTATCCGTTAAAAGTCTTTCCTTTATTGATAAAAATGTAAAATCTTTTATAACTTTACCTTCGTAACTTCGCCGTGTGGTTCTGGCACCCCTTTCTTTCGCGCGAATGTCGTAAGAGGCGACTAAGAGAACTTAATTGTCGAGGGATGAGCAGTATCCTTCTTAAAACATCACCGAAGCCTTACTGCGGTTGCCAACCCGCCTACCAAGCGTGGCAACTACTGGCAAAATCTCCCTTATAAGGAGGCCTATATTCAAAATAGACAATTAACAGCCGTTTAAAAAAAATAATAATTTATTTAAGTATTATGTCTTATTCCGTCTCTAAACAATGAAAATAGGTTTATTGGAAATTACTAAATTTCACTAATACGGGAGTTAATCTATTTTTTTTTTAATTATTATGGCTTTTCTAGGTTAACATAATTTCCGCGGCCTGGCCCATTCACGAGCCCAAGGCGGGAGCGTGCGTCACATCGCAAGGCCGCGGCCTCAACTTGGCGTTACACTAAACATATTGGACGACAGTATTTGAGAGCCTTATATTTTAGGCCAGCCCTGTGCTATTTCTGGTTACAGTCATTGTCATATTTTCATTAGTTTTCTAATGGTGTCACTATTTGAGCAATTATTGTTTATTACGTATCTTTGTATATTTGAAAGGGTGTGTACCTACAGGATGTTAAGAGAGTGTGTGTGTTTAACCACGATATAAAAGAAAAAATTGAGGAAATAAATTTGAAAAACATTATAATACACGGCACTTCTACGGTCTTTTTTTACCGTATTGAAGGGTCCCGCTATTGAGCATGATCATACCTGATGGATATCGATGATATGGTCTAAAATGGAGCTGACGGGCCCATGAATAGCCTATTTTCATATGTCTTAAGTTGGTGCAGGTTATATTTGAATAGAAACATAAGCGGAACATAAATGGAACTCTCTCCGAATTCCACTCTTTGGCCGTATGCATGATGAAGGGAGACGTTAAGCGCTTCGTGTTTATAAAGTGTTAGTGCATATAATCTGTAAGTCAGTATGGGTAGTTATTTAAGTTACGGATATTTTTTCGTTTCTGAATTTTCGAATTACAAAATATTTGTTTTAATATTATAGTTCTAATATAAAACTAGCGTAGGTAGATTCTTAGTTTTACCTGACTTTGTTGGCACTCTGTATAAATGGTATAGTTGTTACCAGTCCCCCTAGAAATGTAACTAGCGAATCCATCGATGGAATCGTTATCGAAAGCGAGTTCATGAGCTAGAATGAGACATTCGACGTTGCTATTTCATTTTATCTTACGGACAGGCTCTCTGGACTAATGGTAAGCGAATCCATTGGTAAAATCGTCTTCTCTAGCGAGATCAGCTGTCACTATATCATTTTATCTCATGGTCTCAATAATGATTCCATCCATGGATTCGTAGTGGCTTTTACTTAAAAGTTTTTTATCTATTGATAATAGGTATTAAAATCACTGGTCACCCTAACTGCATCATGCTTAATGCTGGTGAAGTAAGAAGAGAAGGATGACGGGAAAGAAATCGAGTTCACCAAGAATTCACTAAGAAATAACCGCAATCGTTTCCATTTACAACTTTGCAGAAATAAAAAAAAAATAAAAAAAAAAATGCAAATTTGTACTTTGCAGTTGTAATTTTAGGGGAAAAATCGGTGTGGAAAATTTTAGATATATTTTGGACAGTTTTAGTATTTGTATATAGAACGATCTTGGAGTAGTCCTGAAATATAATAGGCCACCCGTTACTATCTCATGAGTGTCGTAAGAGATGACTAAGGGATTTAATAGTCAAGGGATGGGCAACAGCATCCTTCTTAAAACACCACCAAAGCCTAACTGCGGTTGCTAATCTGCTGGCAAGCGTGGCAACTACTGGCAAGGCCTCATTTATGGGGTAGGCCTATGTTCAGCAGTGGACAGTTAATAGTTGATATGATAATGATGCTGATATAGCAGTGAAGGTAAGCATAGCTGTTTTATATTGAAGTCGCTGCTGTATATTCATAGTAGTAGTGGAGTTACGATTCCATTATATTCCAAAAAAAATATACTTATGATGAGAGATCTATGTCCAAAAAATAAAAATTTGGGCAGGACAGCATCTGTCAGAAAAGTGATATATAGATAATATACATAGATTGTTTTCCTGTTACCTGCATTTGGAAATTCATTCATTATTCATACTAGAATTTAATGAGATTTTAATTTTATATTCGATTTCTCTCACTAATTTATTTTCCGTTTCAGTTTTATACATTATAGCCGATGCTTGCGAATTTTTCTGCATGGAGTTTGATTATCACAGGGGTGTCTTTATCTTCTTAGGAGAACAGTATTTTCAAAAATAATAATAGTGTTAGCAAAATTCTAAATTTAAAATTTCGCCTTCCTAATTTGAAATTAAAAGATTAATTAAACAAATTTTCAACTAAATTAAATCATCCTTTACCTCCTTTAGCTCTTAGGGATAGAATTTTCAGTGACTGCTAAAAATGCTTAAATGCTATTTTTAATGGCAGGGGAAGGGATTGTTAGTAATGCGAATTACCAGCCCCATTGCTAACAATATATTCTAACAGGTCGACCTCCCAGTGGTCCCCCCTGGAAACCATCATGCTGAATTCCAAGTGTATTCATCACGATGGGCTAACTGACCTCCCTTTTCATTCTCACGTATCATCACTCACTTGTGCCCCACCAGCGTATACCGTTAGCGCAAACGGGGGTTACCAGTATAATATCATTGATATTATATTATAGCGAATTGATTATTCTAAGGCCATTATTTAGTAATATTTTTTGTAGATTCGTGTCAAAACTATTTTACATTCAATTCTCGATAGTCTATATCAGTACCATAACAGTTTTGGTAAACTATTGTATTAAAAGTGTAATTATAGAGACAAATTTAGTGAATGGCACCTCAGAACCGACCCCATTGTTCCTATTATTATAAAAATCTAAACATACATTGCCACCTACATCTTAACCTCGCGGCATTTATTGTTCTATAAGGTCACTATCAGTAATTTCTATCGAAAGTATCTGAATATTTTATAACAATATTCTATTTTTAGGCAATTACATGACTTTTTTGGTGTCAATAAAAGGAGATATTCATCAATTCAACACAGGTGGAACTATACTTGATTAACAAGGGAGAGAAAGAATGAACGAGCGCGTCACCCTGCGTGTTTCGATTCATGAATAGAGGCTTGCAACCCGGGATGACCCAGATTTTGACTGTATACCTCAGTCGCTCAGATACGCAATGACGCAAACGCTAATCGCTGCTCTCTAGGAATAACATCTGTATCTCCGTAGACAGTAGGAATATAATGGTTTGTCAATTAAATTTGGGATATGCAGTTGTTATATTAAAGGCTGTCGTATGACGTCATTCGGTGCGGAGGGGGATTGCAGTGAAGGAATTGGGTCAGTTTCATTCTGAAACAGGTTGGGCTACCGGGGGTGAGAACCCGGGCTGATAAGTGCGGGTTCGCTCGATTGCAAATTCGACTACCACTAATTATGACGATTTAACATAATTTTTGATGTCTCTAATATAATATCAATTATTCCAAATAATTATTAAAAAAATGGAACTAATTTATTTATCAGAAAAATTATTTCTTTCTTATATTCAGTCAATGCATTATATCTATGGTAGATAAAGGATCTTTCGTGAATTCTTTATTTCACAGTACATTGCTTGAGTTTTATTTCAAACACTGGTAACTAATGCCAAGTATAGAATCAAAGTTAATTATAATTATAGGAAATAAATATAAATAGATTCATTTTACATTCCAATATTCCTCTTTCCCAAATTACCTCGAAGTACTCTAACAAATAAGAATTATTATTACAAATTAAATAGTTTTTAATCGGTGTTATTCAAAACGACTATACGTATAAACAAGGAATATTTAAAAAAAAAAGATAATGAAGTTGTTTGTACATTTGTTTATTATTACCAAATAAACAACTATCCTAATAATAATAAAATTTTACTTAAATTTGAAATGTTATAAAATTTCTTAAACGATCTAGATAATCATATTACGACCGTATCTGGACGTGTTAATAATTTCAGTAAAATAGAATTACCTGACGTTAGCACCTATCAATCATACTGCTGGTAAGTGCATCATCCCAATATAGGTGACCCGGATAGGAGACGCGTTGCTCTGTACACGTAGCCTGGCACTATGACGTCATACCCCGCTCGTCTCACCCCGCTGCATTATACCTGTGAAGCCTTACTGGATTAAACAATTTCCATAAAGATAATTTTGTTGGAATTCTCTAATATTAAATATTTATTATATTATACAACTAATAATATATGTTATGTACAAAAAGTCTTATTTGTTCCGCATATCCTGTTATTGTGTGTGAAATAATTGCATATATTATGTTTAATATATATTTATACATATGAAAAATAATATATATATATATATATATATATATATATATATATATATATATATATATATATATATATATATATATATGTTATGTATTTTATATATTGATTAGATATTTATTTATACTGCTATATAATAGGATAAATAAATATACATTATATATTCTATTACTTATTCATATTATTATAAGTACTTAGCTGTATGTATGTTATTCATATGATTATTTGCAAACGTTTTTTATTAGATAAACTTATAATATCCTAAAGGTTTTGTACTTCATATATATATATATATATATATATATATATATATATATATATATATATATATATATATATATATATATATATATATATATATATATATATATATATATATATATATATTCCAACGGCTAACTGCGGTTGCTAATCTACCTGCCAAACGTGGCAACTACCCCATAAAAGGCTCAGCTGATGCTGCGAGTGTTCCAGTGCAATGTACAGCTGCACAGCGCTGGTGTTCAGCCAGTTCTCCTTTTAACTTAATCAACGTATCTTAATAATATGGTAGAGTTATTTCGTTGTTAAGTAAAAGAGTTTTAGTTCGTTTAAAAAGTTACAGGAAACGTTTTTAGGAGATTGTCCTTAAATTTTGGAGATAATACGATCTACATTTTGTAATTTCGAAAAAATGTATTATCAGCAAGAAATGCACAATTTACATAATTACTATCGATTAACAGAACTAAACATTTTTTTTAAAAGAAATATAAATTTTGACCTACGGCAGAATACTTTCTTAAGTATACTGATGATTTCTGATGTAACGGAATAAAATGAAAATTATTACTATAATAATTACAGCGTTATAATAATAATAATACAGCCTAATTAATCGCCGTAAGTTTGAATCTTTAGACGATACAAAAACTTTATCAGTTTAAATTATATATATTATATATATATATATATATATATATATATATATATATATATATATATATATATATATATATATATATATATATTCAGCTATATATATATATAATAGATAAATGAGTAAGTAAATAATTCTAATTGTATTAAAACAAATTAATCCAAGTAACAGCGGTCGCTACCTACCCCGTGATTTAAAATGCTCGGTGAAATATAGACTTGTCAAGAGTTATATTCGGCATAACGGAAACAGTCTACAAATGTCTCTGATTACATTACAGACCTTGTTGTTGTGAGCATGTACTTTATTGAACAACAGAAAAGTTATTTATTAATTAGTAACTAACTTTTTGCCCGCTACTTTGTTCACGTGGATTTCAGAAGTTGGCAAAACAATGAAACAAACTACTTCTAGGTGGTGTATTATGATAAAATATATATTAATTTTTAAGTTAGATCTTCAGAAATAAAAATGCGAAAGTCATGTCCACTTTGGTACAGTAGCTTTTGCATAATGCTGAGATAAACAAATAAACAGACAAATAAAATTTATAAAAGTTATTGTTTCAGTTTCATTGCTCCTATTGTTTTTTTTTTGAATGGATGATAATGGTAAACCTGCCTGCGCTATCGGTATATGCTGGCGTGGCACCAGTGAAAGATGATAGGTGAGAATGAAAAGGTAGGTCAGTTAGTAGGTAGGTAGTTAGCCCATCGTGACGAACACGCCTGGAATTCAGCACGATGGTTTCTAGAAGGACCACGTGGAGGTCGAAAACACCTTTTAACATTATGTAGTTACAATTTTATTATATAGTTGTATATATTATTGTATTTAATAGTATTATATTAATTGTAGGTATTTTCATTATATATATATATATATATATATATATATATATATATATATATATATATATATATATATATATATATATATATATATATATATATATATATATAGAAACTAAAATTGCTACGAGATCAGCTTTGAGTCTACACGGCTACGAGTTTTAAAAACCTGATTAATAGATATTTATAGTGACATCTATCGATAGACACAAGTAATAGTACATTCCATTCAGAATCTTACGAGAAAATTAATTTTCGTCTACGTTTCCATACCATGTGCTAACCAAGGTTGCATTTTTTAGCTCTACAAGTAGCTTATCAGTAATTTCATCCACTAACTAGGTGGCAGTACTTAAAAGTTTTCCGCTGCTATTACTGAAATATTTGCTCAGCAGTTGCTACAAGTGTTTACTATCTGCTAATAGATGGCGCGCTTAGTCTTTCATATATATGTATATATAATTAGAACGTTTGTGTAAAATTTAAAATATTGCATATTTATAATATTTGTATGTTTTAATATTATTTTACATTACATTTGTATAAATTAATGAACTTAGATTTTAATTATAAACTATACTAAATTATTGGTTACGTTTTATACACATATATACGTGTTGTTATAGAGTTTTGTCCTAAAAAGTATTAACATATTTATGCAATTTATATATATAACATAAGTAATGGTTAAAAGATTTGGGTCTGTAAGTCGGAGTAATGTACCATCGAACCACAACGATCTAGAACATTAACCGTTTGTTATAAACGTTGTGTGCGTTTATTATAAAAAGTAATAGAGATTTGTCACTTACAAACTGTCCACTTACAAATTACTTTCGAATCACAGACTTTTAGAAAACCATAGTCAAATAATGCTATAGTTTTGACTGTATTGTCGGTTGCTTTTGATTGCGGTTGATTCCTTTTGATAATTAATGTAATTGTGTGGTAAAAGTGTGGTATGTAATAAGGGGAAAGAAATTGTTAGTAATGAGGTCTAACAATCTTATTCCTAGCAATAAATCCTACAAGGTTGATTTCCACGCAGTTCTTCCTGGAAACCGTCGTGGTTAATTCTTGTGGACTTCGTCATGATGGACTAACTGACCTGCTTCCATCTTCATCTTTCTTCTCTTACTTGTACGCCAGTGTAAACCAATAGCGTAGTCAGGGTTACCATACCAACTCCACTCATTAAAAAAAATAGTTAAAGATGGGATTTAAACTTAATTTCCATTTATAGTATAAAAAAATCCTTTCGGAAATATGAAAATACTTTTATAGATTTAAAAATGAATTACACGTAATAATTCATACTGGGTGAGAGCAAGTCACTTATAATATTACGTGAAATAACTGAGTCGGATCGTAGGGTTATTCAGAAATATGATCGAGTGGCGCGTTGTCGGATATACGTAAGCATTCTGGAATTAATATTGCTATAATATCAATCTTTTTTTAAATCCTTCAAGCATTAGCCAATTTCATTTTGATACGACAATTTGTCATTTTGACAAATGCAGAACGTTGTTGGTATCGCTGGGAAATTGAGCATTTTCAATTGTTATGTCAAACCAATTTTATTACATCTAAGCTTCTATCAATATGTTGTTTATACGTTCAGAATGCTAACATAGCGACATATAAGCATTTCACCATATTGTTAAATAATTTAAAACAGATAGAATATCAAATAAAATAGCTAGTTTTTTTGTCAAATTTTCCTCATAGCAGCAATTATGTCCACTGCTGAACATAAGCGTTCCCTTGGGGTGTTTTAACAGTAGTTGCCATGCCTGTCAGGGGGATTGGCAACCGCAGTTAGGCTTTAGAGATGTTTTAAGAGGAACGCTGCTGCCCAATCCTCGCTCTCCCTTAGTCGTCTTTTATGACACCCACGGAAAAGGAAGAGCTGGCCTATTCTATGCTGGGACCACATGGCCAATTGTCATATTATAGTGATGGTTATTTAGCGCAATGAATATATATGCAATAAAGTAAATTCATTCGCGTATGCTCTCTGGCGACTAAGAAGGATTAGCAATAAAGAAACAGCTTTACAGGCATACCATGGTTATGTCAGCTCTATTTTGAGATATGCTATACTTCTATGGGGTAACTCGTATTATGCAAGCCGTGCCCTTATATCACAGAAACAATGCATCAGGGCGATCTGTAACGTTGACTCACGTACATCTTGTCGATCATTATTCAAGGAGCTAAATGTACTTACTGTCCCATGTAAATATATATATGAGGTATGCATATTCGCAAGAACACATTTACATTTATTTAAAAAGAAAAGTGATCTCTGTAATTTTAACACAAGAAATCCTCAAAACTTAGTACTACCTTATAAAACTACAACTTTGTATAGCAGAAATGCCTACTGTATGACAATAAGCATTTATAATAAATTAACGGACGAAATAAAAACACTACCCTCGAATATATTTAAAAAGAAACTGAAAAGGTGGCTGATAGAAAAATGCTTCTACTCGGTTAATGAATATTTTGAATATTTTAAAGCTTAAATATGTGACTCAATTAATGTAATTTGTAATTTGTCAAATGATTGTAATTTGTAATCTGTATAATTTATTATTAATACTGACATATATTTAATATGACGATTTCAACGACGACGACGAGTGGAACAATTAAATAAATTTTGTACGCCAGATTCTGGTGAAAAATGTGATCAATATTTAAATATTATATTCCATCTTTTATACCATTTTTCAAACAAAATAAAGTTATTTGTATTGTATTGTATTGTAATGATTAGGGTTTATTTTCGGGGCAGATGCACTTATTAATCTTTTTTTATTAATGAAAATATTGCTGTTTATTTGATAAAAGATGCATAATTTTAGCATTCATATGGCTTTAAGATAGATTTATAGATAATTCCAAGAAGAAATTCATATCTCGTTAATACAATGGGTTCCATATAAGATGGGTAAGGTAATGTAAAGGAAATGATCTCATACGAAATAACGTTTTCCCTTGGGAGGTAGTAGATACTTATATAAAAATCAGCGGGATATTCATTTATAAAATATGAACTCGTGCATTATCCAAGTGAATTTTTCCTTTAAAATTCTTGGTAATACGAAAGAGAGAAAGAGTAGACGTAATTTATTACAATAACTTGTACTATTCTTCGAGTGTTGTTGTAAAAGGAAAGAAAAGAAAAAGTAAAATTGAAAATGAATGTGATAGTTGATAAATATTACATTGTTTTGACATGTTAGTTGTCAATTAATGTTTAAACAATGTCATAAAAAAGTACTAAGTTTAATGTAATAATGTAAAATAAAGTAGTTTAATGTCTTTTATACAACCACGCAATTTTTCATTCAAATAAATATATAATGTCTCAATTGATTTTGAACATTATTTAATAAAACAAACGGACCATGCCTTAAATTAATACATAAAAGTGCAAAAGTTTAATTAAAACTAGTAGTATCAGTTGTTATTTTTCTTTTTTTGAATGTATGTCACTGCAAGTTACTTAAATATTTTTATAGAACATTAAGCACGAGTTTCGACTTCGGTATCACCGGAAATTTTGTTTCTTTAGACATATGAAGCCCCTGACAATCAAGCCATCAATCAAATGGACAGATGGAAAATGTTACCATAAAAATAGTGTTCGGATTCGGATACGAAACTAGAGGAAGAAGATGAAAAACAGATTGTACTCGTGTGAATAATTATAGTTATATAGGAAACAAGATTTTTGTTCTACAAATTAAAAAAAAAAATAACTAGATATGTAATGTTGTAAAAGACTGGACCCTAAATATGTAGCTATTGAGGACCTCTAGTAAAAATGAAGTCTCTAAATCATAGACAGGCAATAACATATTATCTAGAAATGTCAAATTATCTTAAAAAAAGAATTCTAACTTCATCAATAATTCACCAAAAGCACTGTTACCATTTAGTCATATTTATTTAAACTTTTGATATATATTCAATGTAAGAATTCGTCTAGGAATTTCACTTACAAAATTTAACTTGAAACTAACTTAAATTCTTTTAAAGTTTCTTAATTAATGGCAAAAATTGATACGAAAAATAGATATCTGTTAGTTGAGACATTTATTTCTAGACCTGAGTAACAATATATTATTACATAGATTAATTCAGACACTACCAATTACTCTTTAATATTAAAAAAAATCTAGAATTTTAACTGAGTATAATTACAATATAGACTTACAGTAATATTGTGCAAACTCGAGTAAAATGAAGGAAGAGAACATTCACTATGTAAAATGTAAAACTTTAATTAAACGTTGGACATTTATTTATAAATAGTTTTGTAGAAATACATGTTCATTATATATAGGTAGATTTTTACTAATAATAATAATCTTTATTAATATTATAAATGTGAAAGTGACTTTGTTGCCTTATAACCCCTTAATGGCTTAACCAATAACAATCAAATTTGGTACATACGTACTATATCAGATAGAGATGGATATAAGCTACTTTTTATCTCGGTCGGTAAACATATCCCGGTCACGCGAATGAAGTCGTGGATAAAAGTTAGTGAATTATTTAAGATTGTGTTTCATAAAAAAATCTACTAATATTATGAAAAATCTTTATGGCAGTACATGGGGGAAGTCTATACTCAGCAGTGGATAGACAATGGCTGAGATGGTGATAACTTACGACGAAACAAGTTATTCTGATTTAAAAATTAAACTATTGGACCGATTTTGATGAAATTTTTATGGGGCCATTCTGAAAGTATATACTTTGAGATAAAAAAAGAATTTTCCAAATTTAATTATAAATGACGAAGCTATGAGGTAATAAACAAAAAAAAATACAACCGAATTCAGAGCCTTCTTTTTTTAAATAGTTTGAAAATAATTTAGATGTTAAATAACGTTATTTAACGAGACTCCAGCCTACATGTCTAACGTTGAACAATTGTAAGAAAACTTAATTAAAACGTTACACCTATCTATTGTTCTACGAGTCAACTGACTTGCCTTCAGGTCGTTTATTTATTACCTCAAGCTTTTAGATGTATCCCACTTCTTCACTTCATATAAAACTGGATAAATTACAATAGACTACCTAGGATACATTTTATTTATTTAACACTTTATTGCACCAATATTACAGGATTTGTTGAAGAGTTTTTGATAAGTATAGTGCAGTACAAAAGGCGGTCTTATTGCTAAGCAATCTCTTCCAGACAACCTTTGGATAGAAAGAATTAAAGAATAAATAGGTAGGTACCGCGTTAAAACAATATTATTTGATATAATAAATTTATTTATATTTTGTTTGTCTTGACTAATTGTCAATGCACAGTCAAAACTACTAAGTCTAGAAAGCTGAAATTTGTAATATAGGTTTATTTATACTTACGGTATTCGCCAAGAAAGAATTTTTAAAAATTACAACAATAATACGACACGACACCAGTAAAGCTGCAAACAATAGCTAGAGCTATTTTACTCGTATATGTTTATACATGTAAACATATCTACTAAGTACTACGGTTTCTGAAGCATAATGTTTCTGTGTTCAGAATTCTGACCAGAGGGAAACATTTATATATTTCCCTCTATAGCAATCTTCGCTTTATAGCAATACAGAGAGCCTATACAAAACAATCAATCAATCTATGCACCGCCATTTACTCTCTCTGTTTAGCGTAACGGTTGACTGGTAGAGAATACCATCAGGCATTAAGTCCGCCCTGTAGACATATTATATATGTGCAAAAGTAAATAAAATAAATAATAATAAAAAAAAAAAACAAATTATCTCTAAAATCAGTAGCACTTTGCAGTAGCATAATGTACAATGTTTTATAGACATATACATTTAAGTTAAGGTTCAGAAATGGCCTCCTTGCCGAGGTTCTCCCTAGGGATTATAGTATGGGGTTCTTTAAAAAGGGTATAATATTAAGGTTTTTTTCAGGGTCGGCAATACGCACATGTCACCCCTAGTGTTGCAAGCGTCTATAGTCTTCAATGACCGTTTACCATCAGACGGTCTGTAAGCTTGTTTGTTACTTTCGTGGTATAAAAAAATTAAAAAGTGTGCATTATTATGACTCTTTGTATTTTTACGTAGACAACCGAATGCTAAAAATAAAAATAAAAAATCTACACCTGCCTACATATATTTTTACACATATTATTATATTAGACTAGCATTTACCTGCGTTTTCGTCCGGGTGTCAGGGATATCTTTACTGACCGGGATAAAAAAGTTATCTATATTCTTCTCCGTCTCATATAGTATAGTATATATCATTTCATAGCGAGTATTTAAGGTGCTTTGAGCTTATAAACAAACAAGCTCATTTTCACACTTATAATACAAGTAAGAATTCTAAAACTCTGATTTCCATTTGACAATAGATTCTAGAGCTTTATTTAATGAGAAATTTTATCACTGAATGTTCTAAATATTAAATTACATGTATGTAAAACAACCTCTAAGCGTAGGATCGTCCTTAAAATGAAGTTAATCTCCGTCATCTCGTATGTACATATTTATGTAGATGCTAAGGTATACGCATCGTTGAAATGAATTTAAGATATAAAGGTACACAAACGTTACATACCTGAAATGTTTTCACGTTATTTTAATTATCAATGTACACATACTTTATTTGACGTCCTTGGCATACACGTGGCATCGCATAATGAGGTTCTGGGTTCGATTATTATTCTATAGTTTAATAGAAAAAGTGTACTTTTTATATGAATTCTCCTTTATTTCTTCCAGCAATTACTTTTTTAAAATGCGTGCATATGCACTTCATACTATCGTGTAAATATGTAAAAGAAGTTGGATTAAAATGCCATCTAATTTTAAACTAAACAAAGCCTATATTAAGGAAACTAGACTGTCCATAGGCATACTTGACAAATTTTCATATAATACATAGAAAACATTCAATATAAACAGACATATATGTATACTAATGCTTGTATTGTGCTGGTATCGAACCCGCAATCATTAGTAGGTGATGCAACGTATTAAAACTCTTTTATTTTAAACCACAAAGGTGGCAGTAATCATACAGCCCGTCTGATAGTAAACAGTCTCTACACTAACTCTTCAAAATTTTAGTTACTAACTCATTAACCGACAAAATACACGCTACAAAATTCATCTACACCGATAACTTAACAAAAGTTATTACACAGCAAAATTATTTCGGTCTTCCAACAGCATTCCACCATTAAGATAAAGTTGGGCTCTGTATGGTTTCACTCATGGAACACAGTCACGGAGTAGCGAAATCTCAGCAATCAGAGGGAACGGCGCACGAAGCACTTTATCACTTACGCCTGTAATCACGGCTTTCTGCAAAGTTGTTGCACGTATACCGTGTAGGGCACACACATAACCGCAATTTGGAAACTTCGACAGTTTATTATGTTAGACGGCAAACGCCTGACTTGACGACAATGCTTCCGGGGATTGTCAACGTGATCATTACCAGATCATCATAGAACTTCATTATCATAGTTAATTGCAGGATTTAGAGATATACACATCTTTGTCTTAAATTCACGATCGGGAATTAACACGACGCGATTACATTATACGATTTACGTGATTGTAGGGTAGATATAGATAACAATAGTCATAATTTGCCGTGTGGTCCCAGCATCGAATGGGCCACCCCTTCCTTTTTCGTGGGTGTCGTTACAGGTGATTAAAAAAACTTATTGATAGAGGGATGGGCAGCAGCGTCCCTCTTAAAACATCACCATAACTAAAACTGTGGTTGCCAACCCACTTGCCAAGCGTGGCAACTTCTAGAAAAATCTCCCAATGGTAAACTGCCATAACGAGCGACCCCGTTCTTTATGACAATCTATAGGGGAGACCTATGTTCAGCAGTGGATAGATAGACAGACAGTCTGACATGATTATAGTGATGAGTCATAATGTGAGGGTAGCTGAAAAAACTGCGCCTGCTAGAAAAAACAACCGTTTGCTTCAGTCCTAGCGTGACCATGACGCTGTGCAATCCACGTCAAAATGTCGACAATAAAAATCAGATATGTAAGCACTTTATACCTGTAAACGCGTCGCGTTGAGTTCCGGTCGTGAATTTAAAATATGTGTAAACAACATGAGAGCTTAAAATTAACACAATCACAGTGTATTTATAATGTTTACGGTGCTGTTCATGTCTATAAGCGATGGTTATTACTTTCCATCAGGTGGGCCGTCAGATTGTTTGTTACGCTATGTTCTATGAAAAAGTTAATCTTTTACCGCTTGACTTTGTTACAGTTGCCGTGTACTGCCTGACTCTAATTGGCATCTTTATGTATTACTAGCGATTCGTCGCGGTTTCCCATGGGTAAATAGGTAGAAATATAAATTATTTTATAATTGCCTTAATAAGTAAATATTCATATCTTGTCTATATTTATTATTGTAATTTTCATACCGATCTCATTTTTTTAAAATAATATATATGTAGTCTATGTTAATAATGCAGTTTTCTAGAAGTGAAGGATTTTTTTTAATCAGTTCAGTAGTTTTTATAAACAAATAAACATACTTCTTTTATCATCCTTCATCTTTTCTCTATTCAAAATTCTTTATGAATATTAGTGTGGATAGATGTTCTTTTTTATATTTTTAATTAATGTTCTATCTCTATTTCATTACTATGTAATATTAATGTTAATAAGTAGTTAAATAAAAGGGAAAGACAAATATAAACAGGTTTCCCGTCAGATAAATCCAACACGGGTGCTACGGACACGATAACCTTTGCCAGATAAATCCATTTGGGGCGGTTAAAAGGTTAACAGTTATGAATGCGTAGCATAGCTAGTATGCTCGTGATGGCATTGTATTTTCTTAAGGTTTTGAGATATTTTATTACAGTAAGATTAAGCTATATGTTGAGTTATTAGCACATTTTTAAACTGACTTCAAAAAGATGGAGGTTCGCAATTCGATTGTAGGTATTTTTTTTTTATGTTTTAACCTCATATCTCCGCCAGTTGAAAACTAATTTAAAATTTATTTTTTTTTATCTGAAATCCCATAGAAATTTTATCAAAATCGATTCAGTGGTTTAGTTTTGAAATCAAAACTGGTGTTGCCATAATTAATATTTTGTGGGATTTAATTTTTAATTATTATAAAAATCCGTTTAGCAGTTTTTAAATATTAGACTACATGCCCATGGAAAAATTTACCTGTAACAGCAGTGAAGTTTTTTTTCATTATAGTAAGTCTTCTAAGCGTTATTCACGTTGGTTCATTTCACAAGTAATTTTTTTCCATGGGCTTGTAGTCTATATGTGATATGTCCAACAATTTACTTATAGTTTCATTACAGGTTATATATGTAATAGATTTTTAAAGCTTTTGGGTATGTATTTTTCCATAATGCTATATGCACATAGTT
Source organism: Galleria mellonella (assembly GCF_026898425.1). Lineage (NCBI taxonomy): Eukaryota > Metazoa > Arthropoda > Insecta > Lepidoptera > Pyralidae > Galleria > Galleria mellonella. The sequence continues at coordinate 866,865 of NW_026442179.1, forward strand.
TTGCATATATTTTTTTATATGCTGTATACCGCAGCTTTCCTTGCTTGACCTAAGAAAGTATACTATATGTTAATATAGAACATCATCAATGTATAAAATTTCATTTAAATCTATTCAAACTTTTACGCATATATAAAAAGAAACTTGAAATACTTATATGAAGACGCTAAACTAGACTGGCAGGGGGTGGAATTGTTAGTAATGGGGAAGTTAGTCCCCATTGCTATCAGTATATCCTATCAGGTCGACCTCCACGCGGTTCCCCTTGGCAACCATCATGACTAATTTATAGTTGAATTCGTCACGATGGGCTAACTGCCTTTTTATTCTCATCAATCATCCCTCACAGGTGGCCCGTCAGTGTATACCGATAGCGCAGGCAGGGTTACTATTCCATTTACATCCATTAAAAAAAAATAACTAGACTGGTAACAAAAGGTAATAATAGTGTATGTATTATGGAGACTGATGGCTGACTTAAGAAAATCTCCATTCATAGAGAAAGACCAGTAGGTAATATTGGTATCTTAATGAGTTAATAATGATAAGATTATATATAATTCCGACAATGCATCAGTAACTGCTGTAGAGCGTTGCTAGTATGCAAGATACGCTTATTATCAAGCGAGTGGCATGCATGTCTCTTTTTCGCGAGAAATAAGAAGCTCTTAAATAATTAAGAGCCATTATAAAATGCTTCTAACAGTAGACCATATAACAAATCCAGTAAACAAGCTTAAGATGAAGTTACAACCGCTGCAAATTGTGTATAAAAAAGAAAAGAAAATATTGTAATGAATAGCGTAATAGGGAATGTTATTGAGAATAAGGGTTTGAGTGATTGTGTGGGTGTACGAGATATCGTTTAAATCATTCTTCTAAAAATATCTTCTATTTCACTACAGAGGTCAGAGTCACATACGTCTTATTATTGTTTTGAGTGCAAATATTTATCTTCTTTAACTTTACACTTTACTAATAATAATAAACGTTTACTTTTAAGCTCCAATCACACACATTCGCCGTGTGGTCCCAGCATAGAATGGGCCATCCCTTCCCTTCACGTAGGTGTTGTAAGAAGCGATTAAGGGAACTTAATGGTCGAGGAATGGGTAGCAGCGTCCCTCTTAATATAATATCAAAGCCTAACTGCGGTTACCAACCCGCCTGCCAAGCGTGGCAACTACTGGCAAAATACCCCAATTGGGAGAGGCCTATGTTCAGCATTGGACAGTTAACGGCTGATGATAAATCACACACATATCAAGTTTTACAAAGAAAAACAAATCATAGTTTCCATAACAACATTATGGAGAAAAAAGATTAAACTTATGTGTAACTTTCAACTTTTTATTTCATGTACGAATAAATTTTTTTTGACCTGGCTTCTCCTTCTGATCATAATTTTTTCAATGCAAGGGACTAAAAGAGAAACAAAAGGTGACATGAAGTATATTATTATATCAATACTATTTATAACGTGACGGTTGTGAATCGTGATACTTAGCGTAGTCATATATGATATTATTAAATAGAATTATACATTTTTAAATTTGTTTCCTATTGATTGAGATAAATTGTTTTTATATGTTTTTTTATTCAAATATGATTATTGTATTTATTTATATAATATAACGATAATGAGCATCCATAACAATTTTATTGTTCCGAATATCTGGAAGGTCTTGCAAAGTGCCCGTCCTGACTGTAAATTACCTATTATAACATAATTTTATGGTGTGCTTAAAAAAATATTAAGTACCGCGAGTGTTGCTACAAAGTCCTCATTTTACGAGTGTTCCGATAAAGCCATTATTTTATCATACTGGATATCGGTTCGATGCCATAAACTCGGAGCCATTTAGACATCGTGTTTCAGTTCCTCCTCTTGAAAAAAATACGCCTCATCCGGTAAACGACGTTTTAAACGTTGTTTATCTTTTTCTAATGCTTTTTTGAGTACTTTATCTAATGTGTATAGATATCGCATAAAATGGTATGGTTGGTCTAATATTTTTTATCTATTCTATTTTTTGTTTGGTATTTTTTCTGGTACAAGAAAATATTTATGTAACTTGAATTTTTATTTTTTTTTATTTTTAAATAGATAAAAATGCAATGGTAACCCCACATGCACTTATATTAAATGCTTATACGGTTTTAATTAAGAATGATAGATGAAGACAAAGTTAGGTTTATTGGCTCATCCTAACAAATTTACCACGATGGTGAACTAGACACTAGTCCCTCTTACCACAGTATAAGCAATAGTACTAGAAACACTTGAACTTAACTACTTGAACACCCACTCGATGGCTTTCTATACCACAAGTATATTAATCAGTCTTAGTTGTTCAATGTTCAAATACAAATATATAAAAAGTAATTGATTAATAAATCATCTCAGACTAGAAATATGAAATTTTACACAGAGCTTCCTTTTATATAAGTAAAACAAAGGTCCTACTCCTTTGGGAACTTCGAAAATTTCCATGAAATCATGATTTCCTTATATTAAAAAGCACTGACTGTTTTTTTGTTATTCCCACAAGATCCGGAGTTATAAGGTTAGTCAGCTTACCAAGTTAGCCAACTTTTTGAACAACAAACCCTTCTTCGGTCATTTCACTCACTGTTTTACCATTTGAAACTATTATTGACTTAACTATTCTTACTCGTTCTTATACTACCTGTTTTAAATTAAAGTCTTTAATCTTTTATTTGGAAATGTTACTCAAACAATAATATTATTATTCGAAATATTAATATTTTTGTGTACACGTGGTTTTTCTATCTTTCTGACTTCGCTAGTTTATTAACAGTTACTTTTTTTTAAGTACGTTTGTTCCGTTGTGGAACAGGCTAAGGTCGGAGACCATGCTGCCTAGTCTCAATATGTGTGATATGAATTTGTCTGGAAAAAAGACATTTTATAAGATAATTTTTTATATTCATGTGAATGGCCAAAGATATATTAAACACTACCTACTTTTTATGGATGATTATTAAAGAAATAGTATCTGGGCGCCAGTGGGAGATGATAAGTCAGGATGAAAGCAAATCAGTTGGCCCATTGTGATAAATTCATCAAAAATTAGCCACGATGATGTTTAGGAAGGGCTGCAGAAATCGTTTATACCGAGTACTGTTATGAGTGTACATCACTAGTTGTAGATTAGATCTGGCAACATTGAATTGCTCTCTTTTATCCATCATGGCGTGAGTACTACCCTCTTATTAAATAAAGGATTTATAATTATAATGCTGCCCTTTCTTTAGAATAAGGCTCCCAGGCCGATCCCTAACCAATAAGTATAAAACAGATACGTTGCTCGCAATGGGACTACTATTAATAATCTCTTCCCCTTTATCCACCAATATTATAAATGTCAAATTAACTTTGTTTCTTTGTTACCTATTGCTGGCTTAGTTCCATTATTCGTTCTAACATTTGATATACTCCTACATTTAGTTGTACGCTACGTTTTATCGCAGTCACATAAAAGAAATCCCAGGAACAACTATTCATAATATAAATATGAAAATTATAAAAATAGATTATAATAATGATGAAATGATATACATAAAAAATATATATTATAAGCCATATGAGATTTTTACTCTGACACTTCAAAATATAATTTTAATGCGATGCTAATGACCTCATTCTTTTATTTCGTCTCGCTATTTTTAAACGGGAATAGTGTTACCGGTTGTTAATAAATCACGTTATGCAATATTTAACTCGTTAGTATTTTTCCTGTTAAATATTTCATACGTAAGTGAACTAGACTTTATTTTTTTACGATATAGATATAACTATAGATTAGTCCTCATTAAATATATGTATATTTAATGAGGACTAAAATAATCTATAGCTATAGAGATATAGAGGAAATTTAATTTTAGACATATTTGTTTTGTTACTGTTTGTTTCAGTTTATATTTTATTTATGTTTCGATTTCTTTACCTACACAATAATTAGATATTATATTACGTGGTACTCTTCTATGAAAAAGTTTATAAGATATAGCAGCTTCATTCGATAGCTTATTTAGATTCCTCAGATTTTGTAAAAGACTTCTAATTTTTTTTATTTATCACTAATTGGAAAATAAACATACAGCTCGTTTGATAGTCATATTTGTAAGATTTTGTGAGAAAAAAAATAATTTATGTAATATATAAGTCTCAGAATATTGTTACAGAATGTATAATTACAAAAGACGTTTTTGTTCCTACAACTTGTCTAACAGCGATGTCGGTATTATAAATATAAATAAATAAATATCACTAGACGTATTTAACAGCGCCATCTAGAACAAAATTATGAAAAGTTGTTTTTTTATTTTGTTAGAAAATTAAGTGAATCTTGCACTATGAGCAATAGACACCTGATAAGTATAGATACTTTATTTATTTATTTATTCTTTATTGTCTACATTACAAAAACTGTTTGATATAACTATTTGTGTAGGAAAAAGGTTTAAAATTTAACTTTTTTAAACTATCATGAAACTAGTATTTATTGTCAGATTTATGAACTAATATGTAGGTAGATAAATAATAAATACTCTAATGTGTACAGAAGAATAAAGTATCATTCACAGCCTACACTTGTTGTTTGAATAACGTAACATTTATCACCGATTTCATTACCTTAAACCGCAATGTACCATAATATCGGTTCGAACATGCTGCATTAACAGTAGTACTTTGTCATGCCCAGTTGTAATCAGGAAATAGTTTGGGTTCGTTGTAACTGCAACTACAATTTTCCAACTTTAATTAAAACCACACCTTTTCGAGCTTGTTACTTTTGGATTGTCCTGATTTTTCATTAAATTATTTCGTTCTTTTTACTAATATTTTAAATGTGAATGTGATTTTGATTGTTTAAGACTTTAATGGTTTAGACCGTCATGAAATTTGGCATTTATTTAATCATTTTAATAATATAGGGAGATATTATATAAAATCTACACAACAAACAAATATAACAGTAGAGTTTCTTGCTCGTTCATCTCATTTGAAATTATATTTCGAACTGGGGGGGTTAATCCACAAAAAAACTATTATAATTTAGTACTACAGTACTTCATTATTTTTATGTTTTTACGTATATTTTCTCATTCGGATTCTCAAGGTTGACTGGAAGATATTCTTTGAATCTTCATCTATGTACATTTTCATTATGACCTGATACATTAAAAGCGAATGTATAAAAGCACATAAGTAAATAAATAAGTAAGTATACTTGAATAAAAATTATTTCATTTTATTTGTGCTAGGGTGCCTTTGTTCCACTCATGTTTCTGTAGTGAAGCAGTAGTATTCGCATAGTTGTTTTTCGGCATGAATGATTTTTTGTGTTATTTTTTAAGTGGTACAATAAAGAGTAAATAAATAAATAACGTAACAAATATATTTTGTTATATCCATGGTACCTACTGTTAGTTATTGTAGACATACTATAGACAGCTGTCATTATCAACCAGGTGGGCTGTCAATTATTTTACCATTTCTAATTCCATAAAACATTTAGGTATATTATTAGGTACTATATTTCATCCCAAATCAATTAATATGTACTGTTTACGCGAACGTAACCGCGAGCGTAGCTAGTTTTTTTTTATACAACATTGAATAGCAAACAAGCTGACGGGCCACCTGATGGAAAGTAGTAACCGTCGCCTATAGACATGAGCAGTACCATGGACATAACAGAGTATACTGTTTCGCCTATGATACCCCCCATACGTTGCCATTCTTGAGGACTCAGGTGTTATTCCTCTGTACCCAGTAAATTCACGCCATATCCCACCCTAACTATAGAGTAAAATTTCGAAAAATGATGAAGTATTACTACAAAAGGTTTTCTAATTTAAGGCGTTTCAACTTCAACATCAAAGCAATATTCATGACATAAACATTTATTAATTGCGATTTTATTAAAGTATCTTGAATCTTTTGAAGGAAGACGTCATATTTTAATTTAAAATCCAACAACGTTAAATGGAATTTTCATCGCAGCAAGGTATTATGAAACAGTTTATATTAGGTATTTTGTTCATATTTAAACTCAATAGTAAATTAAGAGGTTCCTCCACAATACGAGGGACGTAATTTTGGATTTAATCAAGTCTATAAGCGAGGAATAAAAATATCTTAATTTACTGGCGTTTTCCTAATAATTACGTTAAAAATAAAATGTGTTCACTATTGTAATATCGGATTTCTATAATGAATCGAAATTTAATAATAACTATCGTTCGTTTAGTTTTACTCAGTTATTAATTTCGGTGTTCCTCGACTAGTTTCGGATAGGATAGGAACGCTTATTATTTTATAAGCACGGTTCACACTGAGTTCCGAGCAATCCCAAAATTAATACGCGAGTAAAGCCGATATAAATAATTATAACTGAAACTTATTTAAAAGTGTTCATCATTATCCTATCCGCCTTTAACTGTCTACTGCTGAACATAAGCCTCTCTTTGGGGGTTTTGCCAGTAGTTGCCACGTTTGGCAGACGAATTAGCAACCGCAGTTAATCTTTAGAGATGTTTTAGGAGCCGCTGTCTATTCCTCCACCCTTGGTCTTACGACACCCACGGGAAAGGAAGAGGTAGCTTACTCCATTTTGAGACCACAAGACAACAAAGTATTAATATATAAAAGCATTAATATTAATTAAATATTGTTACTTCTTTGCGCCCATCATTAAATTTTACACGTAAGTGTTATTTTGGATGGCGTCATTAAATTTAACACATGAGTGGTATTTTACAATAGATGGTGAATAATTCACTACTAAAACTTAATAAATTACTTTTTATTTCTGTCATTTAAACTTAGTTGCCAGCAAAATATTAGATTATAACAAAACAAACAACGGTAGTAGCATATCATATTCTGTCATGTTCACGGTATTTTACATGTCTGTCGTCGGTTACCTCTTTCTATCTAGTGGGCGTCAGCTTGTTTGCTAATCTGTGTTCTATAAAAAATGGTTTATAAATCGCGCGCGCATACACCGGCATCGTTCGGTTAAATATTTACGACGCATCCGAGTCTCTTGTTCTAAACTGGAGCTTAGATCTCGTGATATTTCGGTGTCGGTGTCAAAGCTACAGTGCTCTAAAAATGTCTGCACTGAAGCGGGGGCACGATGAGACGGAGTGGGCAGGGGGAGTTAGCAAGAGATAGCTAGGGCGCGGGGCGTGGGGCGCGGGGCATCGGCGCCTACGCACTGCCCGCCGCACCTTGCCGCCCGCCTTACACCAGTCAGCAGCTGTGGCTCGTGTTGGCTGAACCATCAGATAGGGCCATCCTCTTTTTTCTTGCCGTAGGTGAGTTCTGGCAACTTGTACTAACCTAAAACGACGATTTTAAGATTGTTAAGTGTAATAATGGTTAAGTGAAGTGATATATCAATGTCGGGATGTAATGGAATGCTGTGATGCATCGTCGCGCCTTATAGTGAATGTGAGAACTTTAATCGTGACGTTCGTGTACTGGAGACATTTTAGGATATCAGTGAAGTTACAAGGATGTTTATGATAATTGGCGTAATAAATGCATTCCTTGAAAAATTATTTCTGTACCTACAAAGTTTTTTATAGACACGGTGAAGTAAAATATAGCTGATGCTTAATAACCGTCACCAATCATTTATACGCATTAAAGAAAACTTACATAGAAATTGATTAATCATTTATAGTTTTTTTTACTATTTTAACTGTTGACGCAATTAATGTTTAAGATTTTGTTATTTATTGTGTTTTAAAATCGACGAATATGCTTTTTATTCATATAATATTATTTTAATGATATTCTATTATAAACACAAATGATATTGAAACATATCAATCCTATTAAACTTTATTTAAAAGAATTGTAAATAATAAAAGCCATAAAACATAATACCGAAAATAAAAAAAAAAAATACTGAATATAAAAATATTCCTGTCTGCGGTTGACTGGTAGATAATGCCATATGGTGTTATATCCGTCATTTACACTTTTTTTATGTATTAAAATTTAATAAACAATATATTTCGTTGCATATTGCGTATGTCCATCAGGTGTTACATCCGAAACTCGAGTAATCCAAGTCGCGACCGTGCCACCAAATTAGGTTACGGCGACATGCGAGCCATCCTATTTCAGGCGCGCGCGCACTGCCCGACAACAACCGATCTTTGCCGAGTACACCCGAATCTAATTGTGGAATTTTCATTTCCCAGCAAACTTTTATGACAGGGAAACTATTTCCTCATAACGCGTAATAAATTTAAATTTAATTTCTTAATTTAATGCGTACCAAATAAAATTATTTTGAATTTGTCACGTTCAATGGATTACATTCCAATACATAGAAAGCAAAATGGTTTTTCCAGTATCGAATATCTATAGCTTACATTCAGGTATCTGGCAGTTATCCAAATAGTTTCAAGTAACAGGTTTGTTGCCATTAAAGACGGCCAAATACGTATTTTTATGTTGCTACGAAAATCGAACGGTTATAGCGTATTTATTACAACTTTGTTGTAAATTTTATCAAATATACAAATATTCTTTAAAATCAAAATTTTTAATTTTTCGAAAATTCTTCACTCTATCTAATAAGCATGTATAAATATCTGGCATATAAATATTTTTGATATATGATATTACACTAAAATATCTCAGTATTTATTTAATTTATTAATTATCTCACAACAACTTAAACATATATACATAAAAAAATCTGAAAAACAATTTACATTTGTTTTACACATCTCTGCACTAAATTTCCTTCCAATCTGTTCCACCATTTAAGCAATATTAAGTAGCGAACATTAAACCGGCCTAAATATGTATACTTGGAGTATACTCGTATTTAGGCTATATATATATATATATATATATATTATATATATATATATATATATATATATATATAGAAATCCTTAAATATATATACGTTGAGTTCTTTATGCCTGTACAAATTATTATAAAAAGGGTATAACAAACCGAAAGTCAAAGTATTTATGGAATATAACCACTTTTCCATGATAGGTCGAAAGTTGGAATATGAAAAAATCTTTCCTATACTCGTAAACCGTAATCCGTGGTTGCAATTAGAATTGAAAGTTCAAAAATCGCTTCCATATTTTAACCTATATTCCAAGGAAATGTTTAAATTGTTTGTTTCATATTTCTACCTATATTTCATGGAGAAACTGTTCTATTCCAGAAATAGACGAATAATTATGTTTTACGCCCATATACTTTGATATATATTAATATATATTATTGTGTGATAATAATCAAATATGTGTTATATTTTAAATAAAGTATCTGGACTAAATAAAGTATCGTCTTAGATAAAAAAATTACAAACATTAGCTCGTAGCTATATAATTGTAATATTTTGTCGCATTAAATTTCAATAGTGTGTTAAAATAAGCGTCAACAATGCAATTGTTTAAACTTAAGTAAAAGACGCCAGTACAATAACGAAAGTTCCAAATAAAATGAATATTACACATATAATAACAACCTACGTCGTCAGTAATCTTACCGTCATCTTACAGATATCCAACAGTGGAATGTTATTAGATTGTTAAGGATTCAAGACGTGTTTAGTAAATGAATTAATATTTTATCCATTATTCACAGGACACCTAGACCAACACAAACACAATGGCGGATGATGAAGTAAGGTAAGACACCGTCTGATGGCATTAACGATTTATTTGAATTAATTTCAGTACAATACCGTCGCTCTACCTCTACTTCGGGGGATTGTTCTGATTTCCCCAAAGCCTTATCTTGACCTAAAGGGTCACAAATTTATACATATTTTGACGTGTTTTGATATTTTTATTTTTCACTACATTGATGAGAAAATATAATAAATCAATTTTTTTTAAAAAACGCACTAGTCATTAAAGTCGTAAATTTTGCTTTTTATTTTAAAGTTATTCAAATACCAATAAAATATCACTTTTAACCCTAACTGCCTGCCAAGTGTAGCAACTACTGGTAACCCCCCCCCCCCCATTCCTTTTGGGGAAGGCCTATGTTCAGCAGTGGATGAAAGTAGCCATTTAGTATTATATTAATATAAAGAACAGACAGAGGCTTTTATTTCGGAACTAGAATGAAATTAATATTTTTCTTTTATAATTTTTACACTATTTTATTAATAACAATTTTATTTCAATCAGTCCGACAAATGAAAAAGTTCATAATTTTTGAAGTTAGTATAAAAACTTGAAAACAAAAGATACTATTAAGTGAATAACAGAGATCGGAACTTAAATTGATTAATAAAAGATCGATTCCAGTTCCGACCTCTTTTATAATACCATACCTACTTGTAAACCAGATTCAAACTTATGATCACTGATGTCGTTTTAAAAGTTTATAAATTTCGTTTTGTTTATAAAAGTATTCTATTATTTTGTGACAGTATTCTCACAAAAGTAACTAAGTAGCAAGTGAAACAAAACTTTTTTTTTGTTGATGGATTATAATGGAATGGTAATCCCACCTGCGCTAACAATATACACTGGCGAGGCACCAGTGACAGGTGATAGATGAGAATGAAAAGGTAGACCGATTAGCCCACCGTGATGAATACAACAGGAATTGAGTACGATAATTTCTAGGTGGGACCAAGTGAAGGTCGACCTAACAGGGTATATTACTAGCAATGGGATTTGTAGACTGCATTACTAACAATTCCTTCCCTCCAACAAAATTTATTCTTTTTTTTTTTTCAAAAGTTCTTTATTTATCATAAGTGATTATAAATATAATAAATTTCAGTGTACGTAAGCCTAGAATTTACAATCAGCCATAAATCGTTTGGCGAGTAATATACACTCCTTGAAACATTTAAAATAGAGATACAAGTATCTATAATTCTACACAACATAAAAACTTACATTGCATGATGTAACTTATTAATTATAATCATAAAATAAACACAAAATGCACATATTTGTAATTTATGCATTATAACAAAACTTATTAAACTTATGAAGTCATACAAAAAATTTGAAGTTATATGTAATGTGGAAGTACTAGTATATAGATAGAATGTGGGTGTAGGGAATGTGGGTGTAGAGGATGCGTGTGAGAAATGTGTGTGAGAGAAAATGAGTGTCTGTAAGAAGATACAATTTAAATTGATCCACAAAGTGTATGAAAATTAGTGGGTTTTGTCGTACTCAAAATTCGAATGAATGACCACTCAGGTTATTTGAGTTAATTTTATTGACAATGTGATGACATATCAGTTTAATATTTTCTAATTTATATTTTTGTTTTGTTTTCTGTTTCATTGTATGCTACCTCTACACTTTATATCGACGGTGCTGCTATCTGGTGATCTTTATTGGTGCCTCCGTACAACAATCCAGTATTGATTGTATCTCCTCGAGACTCAGGTAAATGTTGTAACTAACATGCATATGGTACTTACACAAAGTAAACAAGTACAATTTCGAAGAACATTCAATACTACTTTTGTTACTATAGCGATAAAGTCTACTTTAAAAGACAATAAAAAATCTATACAAAAAATTGCAAATATTTTAACATGAAATTTTTGTTACAGCCGTATTTTATATAAATATTTTCATATTTATTTGTCGTGAGTTAGTAAGTTGTAATGTCCATGTAAATTGGACGCTTACCTATATGTAAAACGCTATATGTACCTATGCAATGTGTTAAAAATAAATATTCCACGTGATAATACACTGTAGACTCCCACAATTCACCAGTATTTAACAGTAAACATAGTGTATAACATATATTTATTAACACACTTTTGTACTTGATATAAAAGTAATGCCCTTGCTTTATTGTTCAATTTGACGGTACACTGACATTTGAGTTTATTAAATTAATAATGTTACTTAATTACATATACTTTACAAGATATACCTATTTAAATAATGATTATTATTTGAAACAATTGAATATAGAATTTAAAATAAGAATATTAATAGAGATCTTATGAATATTTGTAGTTTGTACTGTTTATTGAATGATTTGTGAGCAATGACATTATACTCAGAATTACTAGTAATGCACTTGCACTCACATTACATGCCCCCAAGCACTGTGATAACAATACAAACATAATATAAAGTCTATATTGTTTTATCCCATCGAAGTCCAATGATTCATTTCATTGACAGATATTTAAATAAAAAACAAAAATTTTAAAAACTATACGATTATTGTCTCCAGGAAATGAATGCAATGGGCTTCATATGTATAACAAATTATATTTTATGTTAATCAATTATAAATGGCTAGGGAAGTAATTAAAAAATCTATATAAATAATATAATTGTTCTATGTATAACAATATAACTGTACAGAGATTCGTAAATAATGTAACATTTGAATTAAAACATTTGTATTTTCTGTAACTAACTGCAAAACACCAACAATAAATCAATGTTCTATTCTTGTTCGTGCGATATTTTTATTTTTACGAGCTATTTACCTTCTCGTAAATATTAAAATTAAGCATTTTACGATCGTAACATTCATGAGTTTCATCAGATATAAAAATATCTCACGAAAAAATCTGTAACATAATTAAGTGTACACATAATATTTTTATGAACAAATTATAACCATTGTTTTCTTTTTTTTTATTTCAGAAAAAACGTCTCGAGGAGGTAAAGTAATGGCGGTCGACTACCACACTACATACACAAAATTACTTCACATTAAGATTTTAGTTATATGGAAAAGGCAGTCTCTTTGCATATATGAATTTTTACATTATATACCTAATCCAAATAATATTTACATCAGAATTCTATAGTCAATAATCTATTTTATATTATACCGTTTTTATTTTAATGTTCCCATTGCACGTTATCATAAAAAATGAAATGGTAATATGTGTAGCTTTGATTACTGTAGTTCGCTTCAATACACAATTTTTTTCCGTATACTGTTATCACAAAAAGTAACGGATATTTAACTAATGTATAAAAAATATTTTTTAATAATGATTCTAGATTTTATTCACTATTTATAACATATTCAGAATTAGGAAATTAGGCACATTATTACCATACTTTTGACTGTCTTTAGGCGAAGAAGGCCAAACAGGCCGAAATCGACCGCAAGCGCGCTGAGGTGCGCAAGCGCATGGAAGAAGCTTCCAAGGCCAAGAAGGCAAAGAAGGGTTTCATGACACCTGAGAGGAAGAAGAAACTTAGGGTAAATATTTTTTTTAAACGTATGTCCATTCAAATATATGTATATATATAATTATAGACAGAAACTGGACATCATTTTATGTTTATTTATATCAGATATTTTTTGCGGAAGAAAATTGTATTAGTAACTGTTACATATTACGAGTATTTCTGTTTATTTAAAATCTACCTATAGTACATGTTTTCTATACATGATTAATAGATATATGGAAATACTATCTGTGTCCCGGGTTTTACCCATTTGAATCAGTACATAAAATATATTATGACCTAAATTAGGAGATAACCTATCCTTGTACCAAATTTTATTTAAATGCGATCAGTAGTTTTTGCATAAAACAGTCATAAACATCCATTCATCTGTCATAACAAACTTTTACATTTATAATATCAAATGGATTACCTTTTATTGGAGCTTCTTGGTCCTTATTTGTATCCTCCTTAACAGTTGTTGCTACGTAAAAAAGCCGCCGAGGAATTGAAGAAGGAGCAAGAGCGCAAAGCGGCCGAGAGGAGGCGCATCATTGAGGAGAGGTGTGGTAAACCTAAGAACATTGACGATGCAAACGAAGGTGACTATCATTCCTCACGATAACGTTGATCTATGACCAATTGTGTATTTATTTATAAGTAATTTACACCATTGCCAAAATATTTTAATATAAGCACTCAATAAGTCAACAAAAATTTTTTGTCATACACATTACACCACATTAGGTTACAGATGATCATCGTTCAATGGTGACCCATGTAATGTATGTTGTATCAAATTATAGATTCTCTTAAGAGGATTTCCAAAGAATACTACGACCGCATCGTTCAACTTGAAGACCAAAAGTACGATCTGGAATACATCGTTAAAAGGAAAGATATGGAGGTAGTGAGACGAGCTGCTCTGGATCGGCTCTCTTTTGGCGAACTTACCAAACTTACTTAACTTCACTTTCATTTTAACGTTACTTGTGATATGAAAAGTGCCGTCTTGTCTCTCCTTCGGCTGTTTGACATAACAGAGTATTAGCTAGACTGGTGTGTCGGGCCCTCAGCTTCGGTCCATTTATCTATTCTAATGCGTTTCTCTTCCTCTTCAACCCAGTTATAAGACGTTATATTTTTCTGCAAATACTTACTACCTTCTATTTTTCTGATAAATTTCCTCTTGAGACTCACATTATAACAAATTGTCCGTGGATCGTCGATACCGCTGGTCGCACCTAAATTCAAGTAAGATGGTGTGTGTAGTGCGCGCGAGTAACTATTGGTTGTTTGTAGCGGCTCTCACGAGCATCATTACCGGTTACCATCAGCGAATCATCAAGCTTGAAGAGGAGAAGTATGATCACGAGATGGAGGTGGCCCGCAAAGGGCTCGAGGTCTGATCTGGTTTGGGCGCAACGCAATCTTTACACGCTCTACGTTTGAGTAGTTTATGCCGTTAATGTGACTAGAAAAATAATTATCTGTTTTCACAAATGAACCATAATGATAAATTTGCGAAGCTGGAAACCAAATATACCTACATCCTTAACCGTGTGGATAACAAATAAATTTTATAAGCGCTAAAATAACAAGATCGTAGTGGCGATTCCGAAGCTGCTAATTTGATTATGTAGATATTATCATCGATTTTTGAGTCAATAACAACATAGACTATGACGCAGTAATAGCCTATCTATGATCCCACCTATATAGTTGTAATCATATAGCTTCGCTTACGCTTGTACTCCTCGAGTGGAGAGGTCCCTATCTCGCGTGCCTACACTACGACACCTACACGTCTGCGGAGCGGCTGCCGACGTGCTGCCAGTCTCTTACCAATCCTTAAAGTCTGATTGTTTTTCTTTAGCGGAACTGCAGACGATATGTCAAATGTACTGGCACAGACTATACAACCTTGAGGGGGATAAATATGAGCTAGAACGAGCGATCCAAATTAGGAAAATGGAGGTAAACAGCATAATTAGGATTGGGAATGCATATGAGTTGATACTGATTTAGTTATTACAACATGACATGATAGTTGTACGGCTCACCGCACACATGCACACGTCGCCCCCGTCGACAGACGCAGGTCACCCACACAATGCCCATGCTCATTCTGCTGGCTCAATAATCTGTCTTTCCTTTTTCTATAGCATTGCTCAAGAGAATAATACAGGAGTATTATGACCGCATGTATGTGTGTGAGGGCCAGAAGTGGGATTTGGAACATGAAGTCAGGAAAAGAGATTATGAGGTATTGACCAATACTTTATAACCATTGTGAATATCACAATCATCGATAACGTAACAACGTGCGCGTGTGTAAATTCGTGTTTATATATATTGATAATGCTTTGTCAGTTTTCGGTTGTTTGTTGTTGAATTGTAAATAACGGTAAAGGGAAGGTCGGTAGTGATGTACATGTAGAGCGGGTGTGTGCGTGATGTAGAACGCGCCGCGGATCGGGGCGAGAGCGTTAGTGGAAGCGGGCGCAGAGCCGAGCGCGGCGCGTACGGCTGCGGTGCAAAATCGATCGGCGCATCATCCAACATGGAGCTTACACCATTAACTACACTAACTACAGTAACCGCGATCGCCATTGGCGTAACAGTAACCACACTGCACTCACCACTGATGCGGGCAGCTTCGCCACGACATGCATGCCCGCGTAACTCTCACCCGCGTCATCATTATCATTGCTATCTTGCTAGCACTACGCCCTCTGTGCTTGTCTCATTCATTATATCACTCTCCAAGGTATCATTGATATCATCAAGAGACATGTTTTCATTTCCATTGTCAATTGTCTATGTCTAATTAGTGTGTTGTTTTCATTATATTTATTTGCTAAAGCTTTATATGCCTGCTGCATGTCTCTAAAAATCCTAACCAAAAGGAGCTTTAAATTCCCGGTTAATATTTTCACTCCTAAAATAGTATGGCACTTTAATAAAATTAAATCGTGTGTTTAAGCAGTAATAATCGAGAGCACCGTCGCTGCATACGCCAGTGTTACGCTTCATGTGTGGTGGCAAGCTTAGTGGCCTTACTGAATTTTCTCTTTTATTATAACATTATTTAGTTGCCGTTGAAGTGTAAATGGAACGTTGGACTGGTTCCTTTATTGGCACACGCAAGTGCATAGTGTAAGTGAAACTTCTTGTTCCAAATCTCCAACTATTCATGTATGTGCCGTTATTTCGCGCGAAATGTTTGCGTGTTCGGTTGTTGAGAGCCCCATGATACCTTTTGTAATTCCCGATGTGATTTAGTTGGACACTGAGTGTTTCAATTGAAAGTGCCATGCTCTGGTCGTGTTGCCCACCCTCTCCCTATCGAGTCCGAGCCCGCGTCGTCCTCGGTCGCTCGGTTTTTATCTGCACCTACTATTCGGGACACGGAGTGGTATATACTATGCTCACTTGCGAGTCCAAAGACACTACAACACAATATTATATATACCGATCATACTACCTTTACATATGCAAGTCTGGATCGATTTTGCACCGTCACTCCATAATACTTACACACTTTCGCAACGTCCGTACTCTCTCTGTTCATACAATGTACGTCTTTAAAACCGATGAATGTGGAGACGTACATTTTTAATTTGATTAAAATTGCACATCAGTACAGCGCTCAATATATTACAACTTCGATTACTGGACTTGAGAACATGGAAACACATGAATACTATTCACATACAATTCTGTCAGCGTCGAAGAAGTATAATATTGTTGGCGCTGGTTTGTTTTGCACCATGTAAAATATCTTGCACATAAATGTTATTGATTTTATTAAGGAAACAGGAGCTGCAGACGACCAGCTACCAAAATCGAGGCACGGTAGATTTTGTGCACGAATTTATAAGTAGTCGTTATGGAATTGTGATTAGAGATCGTTGGAGATGTATATTTATAGGTAAAGAGCACAGGTTAAAGATATATAGGCAACAAGTGCTAGGCCACGGGACTGACATTTGCGGAGTATTCTCAGTATGTATTCACATACTGCAGAGAGTTATAACTGAACATCTGCTCGCAAATAACACCGCCTAATCTTCACCCAGCTCTATATCTTGTTCTGTGCTTTTCTCGAATTAATATTTACCATTATATGTTCTAAAGACTGTTACAATTTTACATTTTGCTCTACTGATTGTGCTTTCTTTTACAGATCTTTTGGAGTTTTAAGCTTTCAATGTTTTCTGACTTCTTTTCGTGAATTGCATGAAGTTTTTTGGTATCTTTCTGGTATTTTAAAGTAATATCTTACTTGTCTGTACCTATAGCAAGTAGTGAAGTTACATGGCAGAATTTTAAATTTTACTAAAGTAATTATGAGCTATTAGAAATTGACTGACGTATTATATTATACTCTAATGGCTACAATTACAATAAATATTGATTGCATTAGTATTATATAGATATAGTTTTAGGACAGACATGTGAAATAATTACTGTTATTGTTATTTTCTTCTATACATTCATAAACGTTCTATAACATAACTTTCATAGCTGTTTAATTGGTCATAAAATACATCTAAAATCATTTACTTTTTAAATATAGAAATTTCTGAATAAAATTTTTCTTTTCTACCATTTATATTCTTTTATAAAAACATTAAATGTTTGTACTTTTTTCATTCTACTCGTATTTCATTTTTTAATTTGTCAACATTGTGTATAATAATAATTATATTTTGGTAGATCGCTGACCTGAACTCTCAAGTCAATGACCTCAGAGGCAAATTGTAAGTATTTTATTAATCATGTTAAATTTTAATTTATTTTTTTCCGAATTACGTAAGCTATTTAAATATAGAGGATTTTGGAAATGAAGAAATACGTTATTTTCTAAAAATACTTCTAGATTATATTTACCATAGTCTAGGTGCAAGCAACGATTAAAATGCATTGATTATAGATATTATTTTAAAACACGAACACATAGTTTTGCGGCCTTTATTATTGAAGTGGTTTTTAACCACGACTTTATCCACGTGACCGGGTTATGTTTATTGACCAGTATAAAAAATAGGCCGCCCCGAAGACCGCCATAAGGAACAGTCCTGAGCCACATGCATCCATTGACTCCTTGCAATGCTTTTGAGGTCGTCACTCTATCTAGTGGGATCGTCCTAAACTGGATTTGTCCGTATTGGATTGCTACTCAATGTCTAGCTACTATGTCCAGCAGTGGACGGATAATGGCTGAAATAATGATAATGATAAAAAGTAACCTATGTCTTTTTCAACTATATAAAGTACTGGTATAAACTTTATAATGATTGATTACGTTATTAAAGCGGTAAGATGTAATAAACAAACAGATTCACTTTCACATTTGTAATATTAATAAGAACTATTAAGGATACATATTCAAGCGTATTTAAGAAAATATAATAAATTTATAAATAATAAATTATAAGTTCATTATAAAAGACTTCGAAGACTTCGAAATAAATGACTTCACTATAATACATATAATGAAGTCCACAATATATGGAATGAATTGTAACAAAAAAAAAAATATCAATATATTTTCTTCTTGCATTGTTCTAAAAATTCTCATTCCAAGCACAACATTGCATTTTTGTTGTAAAAAGCAAACCAAGTGGGCAGGATGTGACTGTGAATACAATTATATCCAGTATAATGACATGCCCAAGTCTGAGAGCGGTCGAGGACTCCGCTACAACACTCCACTTCACTCCCTTTGTTGTACGCAGAGATCATGCCATTTACAATACGAATGGGTATATTACTTGGATGAAATATTATATAAATCTGCTATAAATTAAAAATCAGGTAGTCAGTTTATTATATATTAGCTGTCCGCCCCAGCTTCGCTCGGGTATATCTTTTGCAATTCTTAATATGATTAGTTGGAGACTGATGGTAGATAGATTTTTTGATAATAATATACGTTGTAATATCAGCAAGTAACGCTGATAATGTAGCTTTCTATAGATGAAAAAAAATTAAAAAGTCGGTTGAGTAGTTTTTAAGTTTATACATTCCAATCAAACAAATCTTTTCTTTTTATAATATTAGTACAGGTTAGTTTAGGCAATACTTTATGTATGTACTTAAATATCTAATAATAATGTTGTTATTTTAATAGAACCCCAAATATCTAAAGTCAAGCGTAACTTCTTCACATAACTAATTCAACATCTGTATTTTGAGCGTTGTATCAATTTCTCAAACGCATGTTCATTATGGGACATTCAGTATTATAATATGAAATTCCATTCGCCTTCTTATCGATAACACAATTTGAATTTAATATGCTAAGGGATAGAAATGGAAATTTAATCTTAAAGACAAGAAACAGTATTCGTATTTACATAGATAACTGGTAAATACTGATTATCTATGCAATGTTGAATCATTTGTTTCTCCTTACTTTAAGGTTTAAGCATTGTAAGACTAAAACATTGTAATCGATATTCAAATTTGATTGTGTTTTAAATTACGAACTACATTTAAATTAAGAACTGTTCTATATAAATATTTAAATTCATATTTCTTTTGTTAATGCAGCGTTAAACCCACACTAAAGAAGGTGTCCAAATATGAGAACAAATTTGCCAAACTTCAAAAGAAGGCCGCCGAATTCAACTTCCGTAATCAATTGAAGGTTGTCAAAAAGAAGGAATTCACCCTCGAAGAAGAGGACAAAGAGGTAATTAAATGTCATCATAAAATTACCATTTCGATGTTACTACTTAAATACAGGGCGATTAAGTTTGTTTTCTAGAGTAATAAATAAATGTCCTGACTTTTAAAGGATTGATTATAACTATTAAAAGATATCACTAGTGCCGAGATTTGATGGTGATATGGTGCTGTAGGAGCTTTTCGATGGTGTCTGAAAAGTGAAGAAACAGTTCCACAATAACGTTGTAACAGAAATAACATTATTTACAAAATTGAACAAAATTAATCATATACCCACACATACATATTGAATTTCAATGACAGTATATATTCTAATAACTATCCTGATTTTCTAATGAAACCTAACTTTATGTAACAGAAATAATAATTAATTTTATAAAATTTTGTTACAATTTTGGTTGGTTCGATTCCACCTCTCTTTATCTAATGGTTGACTAATAATTCTTCATTACACTATTGACTTGTAATACAAAAAATTATGCGTCCCAAGAATCTTGTTAGGTAGAATAAAAACCTACAATCATCTATTACTCATGTTCCAACAGGCCAAGAAAGCGGAGAAAGCTGATTGGGCTATCGGGAAGAAGTAGATAATGTACAACAAAAATCTTGAAAATCTTTACAAATTCCCATTACCATTAATTTTCGATGGTTTAATTTTAATGCTCTTTAATTTTTAAATAAATTTTATTTTCTATTTCCACCAAACACTTGTATTATCAATTATAATATAGTATCCAACCGATTAAATAGTATGAGGTGAGAAAATGTTTGGATGCGCTCCATGCTTCACCCGTAGTTGCTGTGATCAATTTGAGGTCCCGCAGCCCCAAGCCAGCTTACGTTTCGTATTATTTATTTAAATGCCATTTTCTTCAGAATTCAAAATCTCCTGCTAAGCTTCGCTAATCCTGTGTTCATGAATTTTGATGAGCCAGGATATTTCAGAAAGTGCTAATATTGTTTTTCTTTTTTAATGAACCTACATCCTGCCAGCATAACGACTAACACTTAATTGATTCTTTTAAAATAATCGCTGTAATTATAGAACGATGAGAGATAAATCTGAGTTTATTGAAAAACTCCGTGACTTTTTAATATTTTATAGTACATACATAATAAATTGTATTGAAAACAATAATGACACTGAAGTATATTAATTAATAGAGACTACAGTATGGGGTTCCTCAAAAAGGGTTATAAGGTTTCTTCAGGGTCGGCACCGCGCACATGACACCCCTGGTGTTGCAGGCGTCCATAGGCTACAATAACCGTTTATCATCAGACGGGCTGTATGCCTGTGCCACATTTGTGGTATAAAAAAAAATAACAAATAACATGAGATCTAACTATTTCTATCTAACTTATCCAATTAACATATCAAAATACAAAAACAGTATTCAACTACAATTCTGACAAAAAATATTTAGCCAATTTACATGTTCCTTTATTTTGTTATAACATTTAGCGTAATATATTTAGATATATCGCCAAAGCATTTATAACAAATTGTGATGCGATATTCCACAGGGTGGTGCCGGGGGAAAGGTAAATAGAAAATAAATTGCAATGTACAAAGAGGTTTTCTATAGAAATCTCACACTTGCACAGCTTGAAAACAATCCATTCTTAGAATGGAATTGGCTGTAATTGCCTAGTTTGATTATTCTAGGTTTGCAACCATGCCAATTTCTTTTAGACATTATTTAAGATTGGCATTAGATCAGCCTTGCACATTCTACTGAAGATATTACTACTGTAAATCTGCTTCTGTGTGTCACCCAGACGCCAATTAGGGCGGTGTATTATATACACTTATGTATATAATTTGAATATTTTATAGGTTGCAACACGATCCGCTTCGAGTTTTGATAGTAAAGTTTTCGTAGGCACTTTTAAAGTGTTTTATTCGCTTCGACGTGTGATCTGCTTTCAATGATTTCAATATCATTATTGCATACCTGATTTCACATTGTACTGCGTGTTATAAATAGTTTGAGATCTTGGCAAGTGTTATTGATTATATTTCACTAAATATTTGCATTAATATATTAATATATTGAACATTAACAAATATGGATACCTTGTAGTAGTACAATGTGAAATTATTTTTCTTCGATATACTTTCACTTTATTGTATATTCAAGGAAACAAATGGCGTAATGATCGCATACATTATGCGACCTTGAACGCGTAAGGTTTTGATATAAACGCATCGACTTTTAGTATTTTACACAAAATTGTGTAAATTTTATTACACACTCATTTGTTTTGAAAAACATTCAAACGAAAAATAGAAAGCTTTTAATTTATCGATCAATAAAAGCATGATATAAATATTATTACTTTTAATTTTAATGCGGTTTAGATATATTACGTTAATTAGATTTATCCCTTAATGGTAGATATTTTATAGAGGCATTTGTTTCCTTGTTATATTGAAAATAATATAGAACACTCGCGTACATATGTATATATTGTAAATTGTACAGGCTTACTTCCACATTATCTGAACACATATAAGCGTGCCTCTACGCGTGTCTTCACAAGTTACCTCTTACGTGATCGACTTTTACTATATACTCCGATATCATTTTTTATATCGCACAGTAATAAGATAAACCAGAGAAATCAAATATTCATATTTTGAGGAAAAAAAAAAACATTTTATGAAGTTATAAATATGTTACAACTATAAATATAGTAAATATGCTACTTGCATATAATTAGCATTTTAAGAGAGAATTATAATAATGGATCTGAATATTTCTTACAAACAAAAAATGAGATGAAAAATGACAAAAAGTTTACAAGTTCCAATATTAATTGGATGTACCATATAGCATATATATGAGTATGAGAGATCTTTTTTTTTTGACACATTCTCGTAATTCTTTGGGAAATTTTACTAATGGTACACTATTCTAAAAAGATTTGATTTTGATTTCATTAAGTTTAAATAGACAATATGATATCGGAGTACAGTTTATGCAATTCAACGGAAAAAAATATAAGACTTTGAAATTAACATATTTATTCTATATTTACAGAAAAAGCCAGACTGGTCCAAGGGCAAACCGGGAGATCAAAAGGTAAAAGAGGAAGAGGTTGAGGCATGAAGTGTTTCCCCATCATAAAATATTATTAAGACCTGTCATGAACATCCAATCAATGTGATAAACCCATCCTGTATGTGGCTAGTTTCATCAATATGGTCCTACAATCTCCACCCGTATGTGCCAGTGGCAAATTCCTTCAGTAATTATATATATATTGTCCAATAAAAAAAAAAACATGTCTACCATTTCGTATATGTTTAAACATTTTTTATAATTATTTATTTATTAAATAATGTTTTTGTAAGATACGTATAATAAAATTAATTTTCTGTATTAAAAAAATATGTGTTGTTGTGATGTCATTTTTGTGTACCCTTACCTTATTTATTCTCAACGTTCCTTTGTTCCTTACCTGTCGTTAATTTTATCAGTAGAATTTTAAAATTAAATTAAATTGTTTTCTTTTCTATACGTCTCCTCGAAATACGTGTGTCCCTGTGTCCCATTTAAATATTTAACTTTTTAGACTTTGGCCTTTAAAAGATTTCAGCATAAAATTGTGATTTCCTAACGGAGTGTAGGTAATATCTGGTGGTTAGCAATATATTAAAACAAGAATATCTTTGTAATATATTCACGTAGACAAATCATATATCATAATTTACATTTAGATTGCTAGGAAATAAGAATTTCTACATGCAAAACGAGATAGAAATTCGTTCCAGGAAAGATTTGTTTTCTTTAATATTCAAATATTAGCTAAAACTGTGTACTTGTGATTATTTAACTGATGGTGTATATTTTCAATTCACTTCAAAAAAGGAAAAGGTTTTTAATTCGGTTGCATTTTTTTATGTTTGTTACTATATATATATAGGTACATACTTTCAGATTGATCCTTATAGAAATTTTATCAAATTTAGTTTTTAAATTAAAACTACATTGATCACGATTGAAATTAGTGCTTTTCAATCGACTTCAAAAAGAAGACGGTTCTTTATTCGGTTGTTTTTTTTGTGGAACAAAAATCTAAATTATTCATATTAATTTTCAAGATTTTATAAAAAAATGTTTAGAGACATTTTTATAAATTAACAACAAATAAAATAAATATATATACATATTATTTAGCCATTTAATAATTATTGAGGAACAAATACGTCTTAACCTGATTGTACTAGTGTAGCATTTAATGTAGTACTCGTAAATTATTTTTGGGAAGATTGATTAGTTTTTTTTTTTAAAATTTAATTATATTAATTTTCAAGATTTTATAAAAAAATGTTTAGGGACATTTTTATAAATTAACAATGAATAAAATAAATATATATACATATCTTTTAGCCATTTAATAATTAGTAACTTTACATATTTTAAATAAATAAAATCCTATACGTAATAACACTAAAATTCATTCATAATCGTTTTGTAATTTTATTTCAACAAATTAAGTAACACTTAAGTATTATCTGCCAATTTTAAAATTAAATATAGATAATAAATTATAGATCATATAATTATTTTGTTAGAATCTGGAAATTAAAATTAATAATATTTCGAATCCATTTAACATGAATTAGTGCGGGTTCGATCCCCGTACAATTCGTGAATATTTACAAATAATTTGAGATATTACCCCCCTAAATAAATAAAAGCTGCTATACGGACAAAATTAATATAGAAACAAAACAGAAAATGAACCGTATTGAGGGCATAAAAATAAGTATCAAAATCGGTTAAGAAATAATAAAGAGGCCACGTAATAAACACGCAATTATTCAATAAAGTATAATTATTCAATTGACTTAACTAAATACGTACATTCTTTACTAACATTATTTATGATACACATAAAACAAATTTATTTCGGACTAATCATAAAAAGTTGAAGTGTTAAATATATGTTTAGAAAGTCTTACTACAAGAGGGTGTCCAATATTTTGTATAAAAAAAGTATTGGTTTCTTTAACAAACGCAAGCAAGTCTTATTGGAAAACAAAATGTATTACTTTAAGTAATATATTTTAATCTAATAATCCATGGATTTGGAACATAAAAACACAATGAAACGTTATTACTTATTTATTTATAAGAATTTCCAAATGAATTAATCATTTGGAAAAGTAATAGCTTTTATTTACAATTATAAAATATTTGACAAGCCAAAATACTATTCATATTATAGGAAAGTGCATTTGATTACGCACTTTACATTATAAAGATAATTTTTTTTGCAATATAAATCAATTAATCAATGTTTAATCACTGAATTGTGTATGTAATTAATGTGTGTGTAATTAACTGTTTAGATAAGTAGTGATTTAAATTATTTTTGTTGTAAGGTCTTTTATGATCAAAATAAATATATATGTATTTATTAACCACTGTCGTCTATAGATGAGCAAATATAGAGATAGAGATCACAACATTCTCTTTTAAGAACACAAAATTCTTATTAGGTAGATAAATTATAATTTTAGCAAATAATAAAAAAAAAGTTACTTTTATCTCTGACGTTATCATAAAATTTTCTGAAAACAAAACAAGATCATCCGGTGAGTATATTAAAGTAATCCTTATTTATAGCTTAAAACAAGCTGGTTCTAATCTAATTTAAATTTAAAACAAAGTGAATTTTTGTTACTCGCTTTTTTTTACTTACCAGTCATAAGCTTTAACTACTAATGTATACAGTAAGATTTTTTTTTATAAAATCATAATTGCTGTTAATCATGGCTTTACACAAAATTATTGCTTCAAAATTAACTTCATTATCTGCGACGAGTGAACAGCATTGTTACATTTTAGGAGTTACAAATTGATTTTAACAATTCATAAGTAACATCATCATGCGTTTATTGCTCGTATTAATAATTAATTAGGGCAAATTAAATGATTCGTATTAACGAAGCTTTAATATTTGTAATATTAAATGGAAATACATGTATACACAGTTGCGAGAACATATCTGAATAAACTTATATAAAATCCGTATGGTTGAAAATATCTAATTAATTCCTATACGAAGAAAAAGGTTTAATTTTAAAATTACGTTATATTAATTTTTAATTTAAATATTGTGAACATTTCGTGTTGTTTTTAAGATTGTTTAACTTAAATTTGTAATATTATATAAAAATAGATGTCAATTTATGTACATTTATAATGAAGAATAATTTTACAGAGTTTTATTTCATTGTTATTTATATTTATTATTCAATCAGAGTTGTTTACGAGCTCTTTTAAATCGTCATTTATTATGATTTTACTGCTAATTTCAGAATGTTGTTATCTGATAAATAAGAGAGATCTGTAAGAACTTCACCAGTTCGTCTTTTAAAAAAAGTTATACAGTATTTCCGTTTAAAATATTACAATTATTTTAACTTTAAAAGCTTAAATATGCTCTTACTCACATTGCAACCGTGCAAGACACATATATTTGATAAGCAATCGAGATAAATAATATAACTTGACCTAATATTATAGGATGCTGGAACAGCCGAAGGTGCTCCGGCAGATGGTGCACCTCCTGCAGAGGGCGCTCCAGCGGCACCAGCAGAGAGCGCACCAGCGGCACCAGCAGAGGGCGCCCCTGCGGCTCCGGCAGAGGGTGCCCCAGCGGCACCGGCAGAGGGCGCTCCAGCGGCACCAGCGGAGGGCGCCCCAGCAGCACCAGCAGAAGGTGCCCCAGCTGCACCAGCAGAGGGCGCTCCAGCAGCACCTCCCGCTGAGGGAGCGGCACCTCCAGCCGAAGGAGCACCTGCGCCGGCTCCGGCTGCTCCTCCCACAGAAGGTGCGATCTTATCATCAGAGCTTTAAAATACTTCACTGATTATAAAGTTGTGTATAATATATTTTTGTCTTACCGTTTACTGTCGTTAAGTAGCTTATTTGCATGCTGGTATCGAGGTGAGATACAGCAGTGAAAGAGTTACGTTTAGCAGACATTATGCCATATCACGCATGTCACAGTTGCATTTTTACTGTCATATTTTACTCACGAAACCAGCAAAAATTTTTAGATAGTAACATATAATGCGAAATATCTATCTAGGTACTAAGTCATATCGAATATGATTTAATAAACCAAACACATATTGAGCTGATATTTAACAACTCCACAATATGTATTCAAACCATTCATACCAATAGTTAGCAGGTACCACAGCTCATAACTTTTGCATATCGCGCTTTGCTGATCCATGTAACATAAAGATCTCGGTATACAGTATTATTAAGTTAAGAATGGATAAGTCCAATAAAAATGTTGTTAGGTGCCCCAGCGCCTGCGCCTGCGCCGCCAGCGGAAGGCGCTCCAGCGGCAGCACCCGCTCCCGCTGCACCTGAAGGTAACACATTATTTGGTTTAATATTATTAACAGTTACAAATAAATAACAAGGAAAGTAACGGTAAATAACACAAGTTCAAGAGAATGGATATTAAAACAAATATAATGAAATTATAAAAATTAAAACACATTATTTTAAAAACATGCTCGGGACTTGACGCTATTAAAACATCTTTGCAGATCAATAGTACCTATATATCTGTTTCTTTATTCTTTATTGGATTTTTGTGTAAACAACGCGAAAATTTAAAATTAACTATGAAAATACAAGTTCAGGAGGATGAAAATTAAAACAAATATAATGAAATAATAAAATTGAAACCTTGTTCAAAGCTGTTATGTCAGCATGCTGATAGTATACTAATCTTCACCTATAACAATGAATGCCATATTTCCAGTAGTGGGAATGTAAATAGATTAAAATATTAATTGTAAACTGTAAGGACCCTCAATTAAGAGAAATTGGAACGCATGTCTACTTTTCATTCTTAAATCTCACATTTTAGGAGCTCCAACACCAGACGCAACAGCGGCGCCTGCACCACCTCCTGCTGAAGGTACCGTAGCTAATATAATTTTTCTTAATATTTTTGCGTTGTATTAATTTTTTTAAGTTATTGCATAATTTCTCTCTGCTATTTCTATGCCTATTATTGTTATAAAAACATAGACTGATATCATGTACTCAGTATTTTCAATTTCTAAAATTGTTTGTATATTTTAAATTACCGCGTACTACAATTTTTGAAACCTTTGCCTGCATTGGCAACCACTTGGTGATGGTTGATGGAATGATATAAAAAATAATAAAACCAATTCTTTGTTTGAATGCTAGATTCATCGGGATGGCTCTTAGATATTTGATAAAAAAATATATATATCCAAAATTTTTAAAAGTTTTAATATGTATTTACTAATATAATTCTTGTCAAAACAGCGCCAGCACCAGCGCCGGCGCCAGAACCTGCGCCCGCGCCTGCCCCGGAGCCAGCAGCGCCGGCAGCGCCACCACCAGTTGAAGGTCTACAACTTTTTATATTTATACTTTAATAACATATACGAATAGAGGAGAAGGGATTGCAGTTCGTATTTTTTTTTCTGGATGATAATGGAATGGTAACCTCGCCCGCGCTAACGGTATACGCTGATTGGGCACCGATGAGAGGTGATAGGTGATAGGTGAGAATGAAAAGGCAGGTCAGTTAGCCCATCGTGATAAATAAAATTGGGATTTAGCACGATATTTTTCAGAAGGGACCACGTAAAGGTCGACCTGACAGAGTATAATGCTAGCAATGGAACTGGTAGTCCGCATTACTAACAGTCCCTTCCCACCCTGTTAGTGCTTATTGTCAGCAACATAGTGTGGGTCGACCTTCACATTTTCCACTGGAAACCACCATGATTAATTCTTAATGAATTTAACACGATGGGCCTAAGATGGACCGATGGCACATGATAGTTGAAAATGAAACTGACCTATTTTCAACTAAGGTACAATAGGCGGTCTTATCAATAGGGCAATCTCTTACAGACTAATGAATTGAATGATGATAAAACATGAATGTGAATTCACATTCATGTCATCATAACAACTACACAAATTAAATATCATAAATGATATACATTTTTTTACAGCATCTGCATAATTCAACTTCATCGTGGTTAGAAGAAGAAATCACATTGCCGCCTCGCTCTGGACATTTGCTCAACTGATTTTTTACATTTCCTTATTAATTAGTTCATTATACTATTATGTAAATTTTGTATTATCATCTTATAATAAATATTATTATTAATAATAAATAATTTGTTTTATAAATAATGCTGGTTGGTACAAATAAAAGAGAAATAGAATGAAATTGATTAAGACTATTATCGTTGTTTGACCTATCGTTTAAATTTTCTATCATTTCTATATTATTATAATAATAAAGAATAAACAGACTTCCTTATTATATATAACACTAATTGTATCAGAAATCATTATTAGATAAATTTAATTGAGAAAGCGACAAGGAAGTATATAAGAGCTCCACGGACTAATTACAAAACATTAGGTACAAACAGAGGTGACAATTAGCGAAAAGTTGTTTATCCCAACTAAATTTCTTGTAAATTAGGCTGAGTCAGGGTCGAGACATGCCATACGACCCCTCGACCCTAATACCTTAGCCTCTATTATTTGAATAGAATTCTCAGTAGTTGCCCAAACTCTTTGAGTAAATGACCCTTCTACGTTGCCCTCAAAACAATGGATCTAGCGCTCATGAATGGGCAAGTACAAGACGTTTGATATATTATTACTTACATGATATCCCTAAGCACGTATTGGAGTTAACTGTAATGCCCAGAATAAGCAACTGAATTTAGTATTCATAGCTTACGATAAGTTAGTATATACACAGTGGATGTGTTCTCATAAATATTAACAAAGAGATATACAAAAAGAAGGTTCAAATTTCCGACTGAAATCTCCGGAGTAGAATGACCTTAATAATTATCTCCCATTCGCTTTATCTTCAACCTTATGGCGGTAATTAATGGGCTACATTAAGTTTAATTAAAATAGACTTTCTGTTATATTATACCTAATCCCAACTTTAAACATTTTTGGTTGGAAAACTTTTTACGTCTCAAAGGAAAAATGTACAAATTTCGAGATAACAAAACCAACAAGTCTACAATACATACAACAACTAAATGTAAACTAAAAATTTCATTTCAAATCTCAGAATAACTGAATGAATGGTATGAATAGGGTGTACTGATCAAGACAGAATTTTTTTAGTACATCACAGTCATATTTCTTTCGTCAAACAGCTATTATAATACTAGCGGTTTGGTTTGACCTTTTAAAACTGTAAAATTACTAAGTACGAAGACATAACACCTTAGTGCTCGTAAATTGCATGACATTAAAATGACTAAAAACATCATTGCTTTTCGGAAATTCATGGGTTACTGACTCATATTCTCAACATGTCATGTGGTACCGATATAGAATAGGTCATCCCTTCCATTCCCGTAGGTGTCGTACTCGTAAGTGGCGACTAAAGGAACTTAATGGTCGAAGAATGGGTGGCAACGTTCTTCTCAAAACATCTCTAAAGCCTAATTGCGGTTGCCAACCTTGCGCTTGTCAAGCGTGGCAATTACTGGCAAAACTTCTATTGATTGGAAGACAGTTCAGCAGTGGACGGTTAAGAAGCTTGATGACATGATATGAGCACTCTCAACATGAAGGCGATTAACTTATTTGCTATTCCAAGTTTTTTTTAGCAATTTAGAATGACAAACACGCTGACGACTCACCTTATAACATGTGGTAACCGTCACCTATAAACATGAACGTACCATGGACATAATAGAGTACAAATATACTATGTCACCAACGATAGCCTTCATGCGTCGCCAGTCCGGAGGACTAAGGTGTTTTTTTTTTAATGGATGGTAATGAAATAGTAACCCCGCTTGCGCTATCGGTATACGCTGGCGGGCTACTAGTGAGGGATGGTAGGTGAAGATGAAAGCAGGTCAGTTGGCCCATAGTGATGAATTCATACAATAACAATCAAGATGGTTTCCAGGGGAAATTGCGTGGAGGTCGATCTGATAAGGTATATTGTTAGCAATGGGGCCTCTAGTCCCATTACTAACAATCACTTTCCCCCCGGACTAAGGTATTATACCTCTATACACCGTAATTTCATTGTCATATCTCACTCTTTAAACCGAAACACAGTCATCCAAACACAACTCTATCACGGCAGAAACACGAGTGGGACAGAGGTACCCAAGCAAACGGCTTTTGTACAAAGTCTCCCTCTCTCTTAGTTATACAAAAAAAAAAAACGTTTATACTTGATGACAAATTGAATTTCCATTCAACCATGCTTAATTTTGTTTATCGATTCGATACCTACAAATGAATGCAATTGAGATGAGAACGCTTTGGGCACACTATTCTACAAAATAAATATTTGAACACGTGTTACGCCGTTTACCTGAATTGTTCAGTGCTGGTTTCAATTACAGCTTGTTATATATACATCTGGATGTTTCAAGTTCGTATCGCGCGTTATATGGAGAATCGTAAAATATTTATGTCCCATACCCAACGACAAATTGGGGAGGATCATGCCCATTCATCTGTATGAAAAGGAATAATAAAAAAATATCGTGTCTTTTTCATAGGTGTTTATTTTGTTTATCTATCACAGATTAATAAAGTCTAGATAGAGTATATCACTACAAATGCTTTGACAAAAATAATGAAGAAAAATTGTGATTAAAAATTATATTAATCTTCTGACTGTTGATTTTTATCACATAAACCGTCATCTTATTTATCAATCCTTCTAATATAAATGTAAAAGTGTGTAAAGATGTTTGGATATTTGTTACACAATGACGCTTAAACGGCTGAATATATTGAATAAAATTTTGCACGAAAATAATTTAAATATAGGATACATTTTATGTAATTCACACGAGCAAAGCCGCGTGATAAAGAAAGTAATATAATACTTCTAGACTTTCAGGTACTCAAGACAAACCAAGATTAGTATATTATAGAATTTTATACTAGTCGTTGAAGAAAAGGTTTGTATAAGAACAACGTTTGGAAGGAAAGGAACAATAACACAACAACAACAACAATGCAACAAACACAACAACAACACAATAACTATAACCACATTGCTAACAATATATGAATGAATGAATGAGTATACTTTATTTGCATTATACAATATAGAAAATAAGCAAGGCAATTTACAAACTCAACGATACAATTATATAAGTACAGTAAGGCGATCTTATTGCTGAGAGCAATCTTTTCAAGACAACCTTATACCTTATCAGTTCGATCTCCATACGGTTTCCCCTAGAAACCATCGTGGTTAATTCGTTTGTTGAATTCTTAATGATAGGTCGACTGACCTGCCTTCATTCTCACCTATCATCTATCATTGGTGTCCCGTTAGTATACCAATAGTGCGGGCGGGGTTACCATTCTATTTTAACCCATTAAAAAGATAACAAAAACATAGGAAGTTACATCTTTTTTGCTTGTTGCGTCTCAGATCTTTAATAACACTATACAGCACGAGAGAGGTAGAAATTAAAACAATCACTTTTATGTATTATTTATATTAGAACGTATGAATAATTTAATGAAAAAATAAAATAGAATTTTGATAACAATTGAAAAAAAAAGCAATAATGCTCTCAGATATAGTTCCTAAGATGTAGTCAATGACATTTACCGAACAGTACTGTAGCTGTAACTGTAACATTTTGAAAGTGGGCAACATTTCGTTAATCATGTTACTATCCAACGTGGTAAGAATTATTCCAAGCATATATATATATATAAGTCTAAGAAAAGTCTCTCACGTACCACATATGGTACATAATGTTATTGTATGTGATTGTAGCTGAAATTGTATAACTACCGTATAATAACCATACAAAGCTCAATTTTCCATTCCAATTGAATGAAAAATAAGCGAATACCTATAGGGAACGAACATATTCGTAAAAACATTAATTTTTATAAACACACGTGAAAAGACCACTTGAGGTTATATATTTATATATTTCCCTTTTGTGACCTTTATTTTGTTATTACAGATACGAAATTAGATTGGGCTCTTTTTCTTCCGAATTCTAATTTTCCACTTCCCTGAGTTTGTGTTGAAGATTTCTTTTTAGTTGCGCAAAAGAAAAATGTAAGCAGCAAATAAATATTTTTTTATATCCCCAGTTATGGGGTAAACGTTGCCTCAAAGGTCAATAATTGTTGTTAAACGGGAACATTGTTCCTCTTTTGCCCACTTTTGATTTGATGTCAACATTTCCTTGTTCACAGTAAAACAGTCGTTTATATTACGGATATGTTATTTACATAGATAACATATCCGTAAATTTAAATTAATATTAAATTTACATAAATACAATAACTTTTTTTTATTAATGATAATGGAATGGTATCCACACCCTTGTTATCGGTATACACTGGCGGGGCACCAGTGAGGGATGATAGATGAGCATGAAAGCAGGTCTGTTAGTCCATTGTGACGAATGCAACAAGTATTAGTCAAAATGGTTTCCAGGGGAACCGCGTGGAGGTCGACCTGACACGGCTTGGTAGCAATGGGGCCATTAATCCTCATTACTAACAATCCCTTTCTCCCCAATACAAATCAATTGCCCAATGTATGAAAGCACATCACTTCAAACGACTACTTGTTCTGGTTAATTATTTTTTGTTTTACTTATAATTGTGAGGATAAGGTTTGTATGAAAGAAAATGTTTGTTTTTTGCAAATATTGTTTGTTGCAAAAATTGTACAAAGAAGTAAAAAAAATTTGTGAATAAAATCTCTATATTAAAAAAAAAATAATGCCAAGGACGATTATAGTTTAATTTAGGTAAAATAAAATAAATAACAGTTGATAGTAAAAGATTATATTGCATATTAGACTCCGAAGCAAGAATATTATGTATAAGTAGACAACTTAATGTACAAAAGACGTGCTTCGGTTTTTATGCAAAACACGCGACTCGTTTAAAATAGGAAACCCGCCATTACAAATTCTTATTAAAATTTTGACAAACAAGTTAATATCTATAGCACAATGTAATTTAAGATTTAAAACATGTAATACATTTATTTTAAGGTATTCTGTTTTAAATTCACAGTAACCACACATATATGATATCCCTAAATTAGAAATATATGTTCATTTTATTAATATGTATAAATTAAAAAATAGGCAGATACAGATTTTTTTAATCTAGTAAAAAGAAAAAAAAATTAATGGTCATATTTAATTTCAAAATACAGAATACAGAGTAAATAGATAAGAAAACTAGTCATATATTGACTACAATCTATTTTTTGTAATTTAATTATTTTATTTATCTTTTTTTTATTGATTAATTGATTACAAATCAAACGTTCTGTGTACTGATAGTTCGGTATAAATACACATCAATTTTATTTACTAAATAATGTAAAACCTTAGATTATGCAGATAAAACCTCAAAATCAGCCTCAACATCGAGCCTCAAAAAAGGGTCAACTTTTTGTCAGCTAATTGTCAAATTAGCTGATCCGTTTTTCTATGTGTTCTATAAACTTATGCATAAAATATATCTTGACGTATTATTTAATAAATTAAATGAAAATTAAAAAAGATGCAGAAATTATAACACAAAATAAATATAGAAGTTATAAAGATATCACTCATTACTACTTATCACGCAGAATTGTATGGAAAAGTTGACTCGTTTTTTCTAAAAGCATTACTAATGGAGACTATCTATATAATCTAAGTGTAAAATATAAAAATGAAATATTACTAAAAAAGATAAAGGTCTCTTTCATGCTAAAAACTGGTAAGGACCCGGAAAACAGATTTTGCTTCTGAGAGAGAAAGATATTAATTACACTATAAGCACCCGTATAAATGTAATTACATAGCATTAACCTCCCATGGTCATCGGCTTAGTTTCCCTAAACCCTGTTGAATAGTTAGCGATTAGTGGCAAACCGCGCTATTAAGAGCATAAGCTTCCTACTTGGCTTTGCGATCGTTATCTAGCGACAGAAGAGCGATTTAACATGTCCCCCAAAGTACGGAAATGCACACCTACGTATTATACAAACATTGAAGAGACTTCAATATTAATTCAAACAATCTGTATCTATTGTTGAATCAATATTCGTTAAGTGACATAATAACAATTTAAGATCTTTAATTTTAGTGTTTTTACGTTTTTCTTTTTATACTATTACAGTAACAAACAAGTACACTGTAAGTACTGTAGCCTATAGGCTATAGTAACCTGGTGTTAGAGGTAACTATAGTCACTTGTAACAACAGGGATGTCACGTAAAAGTTGGCGACCTTCAAGAAACATTTTTGAAGACCTCCGTGCAGTAGTTCCATATTTAAACTTTGCTGTTATATATTGAATATGATCATCTATATCTTTTTTTTTTTATACAACTTAGAATGGTAAACAAGCTGACGGCCCACCTGATGGAAAGTAGAAACCGTCACCTATAGACATGAGCAGTACCATGGACATAACAAAGTATACTGTTTCGCCCATGATACCTCCCATGCGTTGCCATTCCTGAGAACTCAGATGTTATTTCTCTGTAACCTATAAATTCACGCCATATCCCACCCTTCAAACCGAAACACAGCCATGCAAACACAACTGCTTCACGGTAGAAACACGAATGGGACAGAGGTACCCAAGCAATCGACTTTTGTACAAAGTCTCCCTTTGGTAAAAATCTGGTAAAAAATGAATCTATCAATTCAGTAAATTTATTTCAGATGTTCTTTGAAGTCCAAAACATGTTTTTTTTTTTAATAAAACCTCTTCTTAGCTGCTAATTCAATTGTCACAATTCAATAGTTTTGATAGAACGACACCTGTCAGGTTAGTTAATTGTATAATATACTCGTAATTACAATAAACATATATTCAATATTAATTTACCTTGGTCGTCCCTTACGATACCCACGGGAAAGAAAGGGATAGCCTATTCTACTCTGCGACCATGCGGCGAATAAACATATAGCAATAAAATATTAGAATTTAGAATATGTAAATGCCTGCTAGCATAGACATATCAAAGTAAAAATTAATCTTATCTATTTAGATCACAGATACTTATAAATGTTTAATGAGCAATATGAACTATTTTTCAACTTGTAGATTTTTATTTCCAAATATGTATATGTGGGGGGAAAGGGATTGTTAGTAATGGAGACTGAGAATCCCATTGCTAGCAATATACCCAACCAGGTCGACCTCCTCGCGGTTCTCCCTGGAAACTATCATGGTTAATTCCTGATAAATTCATCATAATGGGCCTATCACCCTTCACTGGTGCTCCGCCAGCGTATCCCGTTAGCGCAGACGGGGTTACCATACCACTTTTACCCATAAAAAAAAATATGTATATGTATGTCGGATATGCTCGTAGATCTCACTGAAGGGAAAGGTTCTCGATCATGCTTATCCGTGGTAATGAAGAAGCGCTTAAAGCAATGCGCCATATCTTTAAAAATGTATTATTTTACATTTTGCATGGCACACTGGCGTAGAAACCAGGATCTGTATGGACTGACACGCTTCGTAGGAAAAGTTATGGTCTGGTGTCCATGTTTCATTGAGTCGTATCTATTATTCTCTAGCCATACCTATTACTCTATCAGTGGTCGTAAGCAGTAATCCGTGATATTACCTACCATACGGAAGCGACCCTTTGTGCTTATGTCTTCACTATGTAATCGATATCTGAATCCGGTTAGTATCCAAGGCCACTTGTATCAAATTTAGGAAGACCTACAAATGGACTCAACTTGTATTATTATTTTTATACTCACACCAAGTTTATTGCGGGATAAGCAGATAACCGAATACTATAGATCTCTATCGTTAATATACATACATCTCTTTCTTCATCTATTTCTTATACGTTGTTACAGGCATATGTATACGCCGATTCGGGAACCTTGATTTTGGTTACAATTTTAATTTTTTGCGTTGTAGATAGGTGTATTGATTGCAATTGTTCAAACTAATATTTACTTAGATTGCAATATTCTTATTAAATTATTTTTTTGCCATGTCGTTCCGGCATAGAATAGGCCACCCCTTTCTTTCCCGTGGGGGTCGTAAGAGGCGACTAAAGGAGGGCGAAGGATGGGCAGTAATGCCCCTGTTAAAACATCTACAAAGCCTAACTACGGTGGCCAATCCGCCTGCCAAGTGTGGCAACTATAGGCAAAATAATGATGATTCTTAAAACGTATCTCTCATACGTTCATATCAAAATTTGATAACATCTGCATTATCTGTCAATTTATAAAACAATTATTATTATTTATGATTATTTAAAAATATACGAAATTTTTAAATAATCTAACTTTTTAAATAACTAACATTAATGCAATAAAAACAACCACTGAAATAATGCATTTTGAAAACGCCGAAAATAAGTTGTAAAACTTTTAATGATTCATTACTGTGCAGTTTCATACAATGATTATTGTCCAAAATTTGATAATATGGATGCTTAAAAAAAGAACGGGTTTAGAAGTAGCAAATTTAATAGTCTACATGGTAGGTATCTAATTGTTCGATAGCGAGGAATATGTAGGAAAGGTGATCCCGAATAAACTGTGATATATAGTACAGAAGAAGAATTGTGATTATAATTCTTCTATTTCCAATATCTACCAATATTACAAATTTAAAAATTCTTAAAAACCTACTCTGTATACAAATACGAAGGAAAATTAGAGGCGATATATGCTCATATCTCCTATATAACATACAAGTAATAAACCACTTTGGTAAACCATGTACATACCTATGCAGGTATGTAAATGGGTTCCCAAAACGGCTCTAACGATTATGACGAAATAGATATGATCATCGTTGGGATTTTTTGGGGCGAGAATTCGATTTGCCATGATGGCATTTTCTGCGTAACTCGTCTTCGTGCACTCATTATAGAAATTTGATCTATGTTGTAGGTAGTCAAGGATATATTTATTATACCAAATGTGTGAATTTTGATGATCAAAACTAGATTTCTTGAAATTTTCCACACACATAGTATTTGGGATAAAGAAAAATGTCAAGTCGTTAAAGCGTCAAAATAATTTTAACCCATAATTCCTTAGAATTCCTTATTATTATTAATGTTTTTTTTTAATATTAGTAGTAGATTTTTGCTATCTTCATATTGTTTCAATTCAATATATAATAATAGGTTGACCTTTTTAAATTTCACCAAAGTTAATGGAAGTGAATGCAGATTAAAGACACACTTTGACTACTAAAAGCACCTAACAAAAATCGAAACTAAGAATTCATTTTCATATTAGCATATACATACACGTAATATTATGTTAAAATTATTAATATACACATAAATTGTAGCATATGACAAACGTATAAAAATATTGTTGGTACCTTTTTCAAGACTAGCAATTTATATAAAGAAATTTCATATACTGACAAAAAATAAATCATTCTAAGTATATTTGTTTCTGCTCAGAGTCGCGGGACTTTGGAGTGAAGTAAGATTAATCTTAAGAGAGACTTTGAAACGTATTGCGAAGTAGATGAGATGCCACTGAAATCGGAATTCCGAGACAGCACACGACAGACAGTTTGCAATTTATATTAAGAGCAGTGATTACTGGCTCTACGTTGACGAAAGTCGATCTCCAACGTTGATGGGATTTGAAACATATTACTGCAATTTGCTACAA
This sequence comes from Galleria mellonella, assembly GCF_026898425.1. Classification (NCBI taxonomy): domain Eukaryota; kingdom Metazoa; phylum Arthropoda; class Insecta; order Lepidoptera; family Pyralidae; genus Galleria; species Galleria mellonella. The sequence continues at coordinate 905,512 of NW_026442179.1, forward strand.
CGCCAGTATACATTTGAGATAATTTTATTGTTAATTTTGTAATGGCTTTATGGTTCGCTAATAGAGCGTTATACCGCCGGTAAACAGCGGTTCAAATATCCTAAAATAAAATCTTAGCCTACATCTCTGAATTTTCAAATTCGTGTTTTTGGATAATTAAAAAATATTTTACTTGTTTCTAACTTCGGAGACAATGTAAAGATGTTGTTTGAAAAATCTCACCAAACGCTTTCGTGTATATTGTGAAAATGACATAAAAATTGTTGACACTAGAGGGCTGCACTTTTATATTATCAAAAGTATTAATGTCATGTTGATACTCTTTTTTGGTATCCGTTGTTGATTCCAAATAAAATTATGCCCATGTGAAATACCATAAAAATAATAAACTACATAATGTTTTTGACTTGACAATGATAACCAAAATGATTTTGTATGGTATACGGATAAACTAGTAGCTTTATGATAATAATGGATTCGTGAAACTTTACCCAATGAGTCAAAAGTTAAAGTTGTTCTAGGAAATGTGATGTATGACCACGCAAATAGAACACGGAAGACGCTTGTGCTTAGTTCGTTCTGTTTACTGGTTTGTATTAATAACATTACAAATGGCACTGCGCTGTTGAACTGTATGTGCTTCGTTGCATAAAGTACTAAAATAGCATGTGTACTTTTGTTATGAATGATGTGAAATTTATATTCATAAGAGATATATTTTAATTGATAAAATTCTGTGGCATATACATATTTTTATTTAATTAAACTTTATTAACCAATAAAATGTTGTACAAAAGGCGACTTTATGCTATAGGCATTCTCTAACAATCAACCTTTAGGAAGTGTAGAGATACTCGATGGGTGTTAAAAAAAAATTATATTCTAGTATAAGATGATAATTTCATACATACGAACCTTTATAAAATAAATATACATATTAATACAGTGTTTATATAAAAATATACATATCTACATATTCATATGATGATCTACTGCATACTTGATTACTTAATTTGATTTAGAGAATCACTGTGAAGCAGTTGTGTTTGCATGGCTGTGTTTCGGTTTGAAGGGTGGGATATGGCGTGAATTTACAGGGTACAGAGGAATAACACCCGAGTCCTCAGGAATGGCAACGCATGGGGGGTATCACGGGCGAAACAGTATATTCAATATGATGCCTACCGCCACTTTCTATCATCGTACGGCTCGCCATCGACAGGGAGTTCACCCTCATACCTTACAGCCTAAATGGTCGCGTACAACGCGGTTTCAGAGATGCTTTCTCCCACGAACACTCAGGTTATGGAATGAGCTCTCTGCCGAGGTTTTCCCGAGAGACTACAGCATGGGGTTCTTCAAAAGGGGGGTAAAGAGGTTTCTTCAGGGTCGGCAACGCGCGCGTAATACCTCTGGTATTGCAGGCGTTCATAAGCTACGGTAACCGCTTACCATCAGGTGGGCCGTATGCTTGTTTGCCACCTCAGTGGTATAAAAAAAAAAACAGTATATGTGTGTACTGTTATTTCCATGGTTCTGCTCATGTCTATAGGCGACGGATACCACTTTCCATCAGGTGGGCCGTCAGCTTGTTTGCCATTCTAAGTCGTATAAAAAAAAACAATAGGTGAAACTGAACACTCTTCTTAAAGGTAAATAGAGAGGACACATTTGCTTATTGGCATCTGTGTCTTAAAGATTCAAATACATAATGAACTAACAATCCATTCACGGAGGCAGAGTTGTTGTTTATTCTTCCTCACAAGAAGAAGGCATCGTTCTACCACCACAACAGCCAGTAGGTTTGGTATAAGATTTCATCATGAAACCTTTAATATTAAGTATTCTTTTCTTCTACTTATGTACTTACCAATATTGTGCTTTGTTCCCTCAGCCGCCTTTTATGACAACCTGGGAATAAAAAGGAGAGCTTCCATGTTATATACTCCTAATCTGACCTTAGCTATAGTGAAGTCTCTGGATTCAAGCCATAATGCAAACTTCAAGGTTTTTGTTCCAAGCAATTGTTATATCAGTATTATCATAGCAGATCACTATTATAAATATGCATGCATAATAACTTATGGCCGTGTGATCCGGGCATAGAGTAGGCCAGCCTTTCCTTTCCCATGGTTGTCGTAAGAGGCGATTAAGAGAGGGTGAGCGATGGGCAGCAGCGTTCCTCATAAAACACCTCTAAAGCCTAATTGCGGTCGCTTGCCAAGCATAGTAACTACTGGCAAAACCCACTAAGGAGGAGACTTATGTCCAACAGTGGACTACTAAAAGCTGATATGATGATGCGTAATAAGTTAGGATACTTTGTGTTAAAAGAGAGCATTTTCGGAAAAGTTTTTAAATTGGCTCGACCGGGAATCAAACTGCATAAACTATTAATTGAATCTTAACGCTACACTTATTTAATTTAATGTATTTGTTCTTACACTAAATTACAACTACTGAAAAACTACATTAAATGAAATTGGTTCAAGTGTTTGAATACTATGTTATCACGTATTGTTACACAGACAGAAAAATTACTCGAAACTAAAACACCACTCTACATCAAGGGTCAAAAAAGCTTTTAGTGATTTAATGTACGGCCTACGTGGGAGTATGTAGGTATAGTCAGCTGATTTTCGGGATAAAAAGCTTCTTATCTAATAATTCCGAATATATTTTACCTATATCCAAAAGTGTGTTTTAACCCATTGAATTGCAATCGAGTAAAACAATTCTAAATACACAAATTTTTTCACATTTGTATTATATTAAATCTTTTGAGTTTAGTTAAAATTTAATACCAAAGCTCATTCTAAAGAAATTATTTGTATATCTATTTTAGAGCTACTTCATTACGTAAAACCTTATTCACAGAAGAATGAATAAATAATTTGTAATAGTCTTACAGCAAAGACATAGAACTCACGGAACTGGTCATAACGATAACGAGACGGAAATAATGCTCCGCTCGTAACAACTTAAGTATAAAATGGAAATAGTGAATTCAATTCAATAAAAATATGAGCAACTGCTTTAATATTTGTTTGTAGATATTGGTGATTATTGACACTTGGTAGAACTTTGTTGTTTTGATTTAATTTGTTACATTTTTATATTATTCGTTTTACTGGCAACTATATTTTCTGATTTAGGTATGTTAGTTGACGGGGATACTAAATCGCCTATGTGCTTCTTCGTATTAGACATGAAGGATAGTCTTAAATGACAATTGGCCAAGCCATTAAGCTAGCAGGAGGTAAGAATCTTAAAATGGGGGATACCATGGGTGAAACAGTATACTCTGTTATGTCCATCGTACTGCTCATGTCTATAGGCGACGGTTACCCCTTTCCATCAGGTGGGCCGTCAGCTTGTTTGCCATTCTAAGTTGTATAAAAAAAATAACTTTTTTACATTTCTACTCGTAATTATTAATTAGTAAAAAGGAAGTATATAATGATCAAGACAGATATTAACTCAGTTATATGGGACCGTTATACATGTGTTATATAATAACCTTTTGTTACTCGGTCTCTGTACCTACTACGTTAGGGAAATGACATGAATATAGACAAATATAATATACGTATATAAACTTGGATAGTGATTTCTTTTGTTTCTTAAATTAGAAATATTTGTCTCTATTACCAACCGAGCGGTATGATGCCTAAGTTACTTCAGGCTCGTGTTACAGAAAATAATAGTAATTACAACGACATGGCAACATAAATTAGTACCTAAGCCTGAAATTATTCGCTTTAAATGACTTTTGTAGTGAAGTTAGTAATAATATTAAATGTATTTTGTTAATTTCATTCTATAAATATTGCCTTTTGTAACGAATTAATAATAACAATTCAATTTTCAAAAAGTTAGTTTTATTCGATTAACGGAATATTTGAAGACATGAATGGATTAGTCACTGCATATATAATAAATAAATCAATATAAAAATTATGTCATAATGGATGTTAAAAGAAATAACTTGTTTACATTATGCTGTTTATTTACCCCTCTTTAGTGTGTAGAAGTAAATGAGTTAAAAGTCCGTCGTTGTCGTGACTTCCGAACTCGTTAGCACTCGAGTAGCAGGTGTTCAACTTTAAAGGGGTCTTTATGTAATTTGCTACTACATTTCTCTACAAATACAGTAAATAAAAGACAGATTGTGGAGGTTATAAGATCGCTCTATAAAGACAAAATGTTTAAACTAAACGTAAAATATCTTAATAGTAGTTTCAAATATTTACATGATCCGTGTAAGTTAATACTTAATCAGTCGAGACTAAAGGATTTAGAGTCCTCATAAATTCGTAAATTACGTCGCTCTTTAAACGACTTCTAAAAGGAAGAGGTCCTTAATTTATTTATATTTAAATACAGTACACTTATGTGGCTAATTTTGAACGAATTTTGATAATTTCTTTTTAAATTATAGGGTTCATTTCCGTATAGCGATTGAATATTTCCTTGTTCAGCGATACGTTTTATTAATTATAAGATTATGGATAGTGCGTTTTTTTTTTAAGAAATGTAAATATAATAGAGACACCGCCTGCGATATTGCTATAAGCTAGCGGTGCACCAGTAAGTAGTGAGGAAATAAAGTGAAGTCAGGTTAGTGGGCTTATCATAACGAATTCACTAGAAATTTAAGCACAGTTGTTTTCAGGGGATCACGTGAAGCTTGATAGAATATATGACTAGCATTGGGATTGCTCAGACTCTATTAGTAATCATTATTTTCCTCCTGATTTTGGGATTAATAGTCAATATTATTTTATATTATTGCCGTGTAGTCCTGGCATATAAAGGATCACCACTTCCTTTCTCGTGGATGTCATAAGTGGTGACTAAGGGAACTAAATGATCGAGGCATGGATAGCAGCGTCCTTCTTAAATCATCACCAAAGACTAACAGCGATCGCCAACCAGCCTGCCAAGTGTGGCAACTACTGGCAAAGTTCCCTTTTATGAGGAGACCTATGTTCAGCAGTGGACAGTTCACAGCTGATATAATAGTGATGATTAATTTTAAGATAATTTCGTTGAGAAATATGTATTATATTAACTAGCACTTGTTTACCTCATCTGATTTAAACACTAACTCACTTTACTGTCTCACTTTATTGACAACTATTTCATTTTATATTACCATATGATTTAGTTTTCTTCGAATATATGCACATTGGTTGTAAAAATTTATCGTCTTTTATTTGAACAAGCCCAGAAAACGACCAGTCAGCTCTCATTTTACGATTACTTTAGACCACTCTCAAACAACTGCAATAAAGAATCGAAATGAATAATCCTCTTATTTGCTATCGCTGCGACTTGCAATATTGGCCAGTCGTTTGACATCTTTACTTTAATATTCACTTTATTCCTTCAGAATATTACAATACTATTCTTTGTTTCAAATAAAAATATACTTTAATATCTCTTACATTAATCATAAAACAAGGAATGGTATTTCTATTAATTCAGATATAAGGAAAGAATACCAGATGAAAGGTTACAAGAGTTGCTATTATCTTATTTATAATTTATATTGGCTTCACTCAAATATTATCATTAAGATTTTCTATTATTCAAGAATGTTAATTCTATATATTTAGACGTTTGAAGAAATAATTGCTTATTACTGGACAAAATAAGTATATATACCGTGTATATATAGGAAAAATATATACGAATAATAATAGGATATTTATGAAAATAATAAAATAAAATCATAATAAATCTGTTTAAATTTAACATAAATAAATAATAAATAGGTTGTAAAAATCAGGCGGCTCGATCCCAACAATGGATACGAACCTGCATTTCTCTGCTATTTAATCTGAGTATTTTCAATTACAGCACAATTAACGTCTTCTCTTTACTTCTATTAAATGATTATCAATTTATTATATTATTTTTAAACTTCAATTATAGCTATATCAGCTATAATGTGTAATGTAATGAAACTTGAATAAACTGGAATAAAACGCTTTGTTATTTGAATAACGATATGTAATTAAAAATTATAAAGTGTTCGAAATTACACTATCAAATTTCGAAATTAATATTAAAATTACGAAGTATTTATTATCTGTGTCATCAGAGGAAGACTTTTACATAAGTATATACTTTTATAAATGTCGTCTGCTTGGATATCTCTGTCCCTTTCATGTTACGGTCGTGAAGCAACTCGTGTTGCATCACTGCATTTTGAATTGAAAGGTGGGATATGACGGTGAAATTACAGTTTACTGAGTCGTAACACCAAAGTCCTGAATGGCAACGCATCACGGTGTTACCATGTAATCTACAGAGATAGAGAACACTATGGCATCACAGAATACTAAGTATTATGAAAAAATATTAAAATATTACATACATATCTGCTTTTACAGGTGTCGTGTCCATCGGTCATATTAATTCATACTCGAGTCGATATTTTACCGAGAATGTCGCCACTTTTATTATTTTTCTATTTATTTAATTAGCATGCAAATACATTTAAAAACTTAAGGATTTTTAGTAGCACTTAAACTTATTAGGCTTGTGTGTGGCACTTTACATTTAATAAGTATGTTTTATCTATCATCATCAATAATATTAGTCGTAAACTGTCCACTGCTGAAAATATGCCTCTCTTCATTGGAGGATTTTACCAGTAGTTACCACGCTTGGGAGACGGCTTGACAAACGCAGTTTATTTAATGGGTGAAAATGATATGGTAACCCTGCCTGCGCTATCGGTTATACACTGGCAGGGTACCAGTGAGAGTTGAATATAATGACAACCATAATTAGGCTTTGGTGATGTTTCAAGAAGGACGCTGGTGCCTATCCACTGACTATTACGTTTCCTTAGTTGCCTCTTACGATACCCACAAGAAAGGAAAGCCCATTCTATGCCGGGACCATACTTACTTACGTACTCTATTTATAACTACTGTTTATTATGTATTAATTCCCTCTATGAGTATAATTACAACACGTTTTTATTTTATACGATTTTGTCATCACAGTGTAATAGATGATCAAAATAGATAAAATGGATAATAATAGTAGGAGAGTAAAATGTATGAGACATTTTTATTTTTTCGTGACGATATCATAGAAGTACACGGTATGATGGTAATCGTGACCGTGCACGGAAATTAAAAAAAAAATTATAAGCGGACAGTCACAGCGACTGCTTTATTACAATCAGTTAGGCGAATCTGATGAATATTGTTAAAAGAGAAAAAAAAAATATATTAACAACTTTTTTTTTACGAAAGAGGTTTAAAAAAATAAAATCTTTACACGACAAGTAACAGAGACGAGAAACAACATCTTCGGATAAAGTGTAAACGAATTGAGCAAAGATCTCATAGGCATGGCGATGTCAGGAGTGCTTATTCAGCAATTCAACATTGAGCTTACTGAGTTCAGCGAGAGAAAGCACTAACTTTCAAATGGAAGGGATGTAACAGATTTATATTATAAATGGAGCTAGGTATGCAAAAGACAGCCCGTCTCTTATGATCAGGTATGGTGGCTATCTGCATAAATAACTCCGAATACTTTAATGATTGAATGTTCCAACTGAGTTTCATGAAAAAAAATGTCTTTAACATTTTTTTTTACAATACAGGGGGTAAACGAGCATGCGGTTCAGTGACTACCGCCTACCGATGGGCGGCGGTAAGTGACTACCGCCGCCCATCACTCACAACACCAAAAGCATTTCAGGTGTGCTGCCGACCTTTTAAAAAGAAATATGGTCTTTTATTGAATTTTATTTAATCCCATCCTCGTCGCCACTATTGTATATTGCGAAGTTGGGTACGCGACAAGTCAACACAGAGGTCGGTTACACACTGATTTAATAGACAAGGTCAAATGACTTATAAAAGTGGACGTACCCACCCTTACATACTTAATACTACCCACATATATAACAGTTATGATGTATAAAGATATAATAAAGATATTTAATATTAATAAAATAAAGATATATAATATTAGAACAATAAAATGTATCTTCGCAATTTACTTGAAAACCTAGTTAGAGTGGAATTTATGAATCATATACATAACAAGAAGGCATAACAGTTAATAATATGAAACATTAAATTAGCGAAACTTCACATAGCGAGCGTTTGATTTATTTGCGTTATAATCATGTTTGTGGCATTTCACTGGAATAGTTAGAAAACTCATTAGACTAAACACCAACAGAGTAACTAACGAGACACTCTAGTAATTGACAAAAGTTAGTACCCGCTCGCGCTCGCTAAATCACCGTTAAACTAGCAAAGGGTATGCAATTACCACCACACGAGAGGTGAAAATATATAACTATCAATCACAGTAGATAGTTTTTTGTATTATTTTACTGTGATATAAGATTGTAAATGCGAATAAACTCGTGATTAAAACTATATTATACACGTCCTACTATATACTCATTATTTACGTATGTAGTTGTATGCAGTTATTTTTTATTGTTTTTATATATTCAATTTCTACTAAATATTATTTAGTTTATCTTTAGCTGTACGTTGTACATTCTACAGTTTTCTTTCAGCTTCTCAAAGGTTGACTATAAGAGATCTTTTTATGGGATAAGTCCGCCAATGTATATTAAATATTTTAATGTATTCAGTATAAATTATGTACAATAAAGATTTTACAATACAATACATAAGTTATAGTATTGCATGTTTGTCACATTTGTAATATGTGTCTGATTAGCATACTCACATTATTTTATTTTTGTAATTCTATAATTAAAGTAAAAATGTACATTTACCCTATATACTCATTTTACAAAAGATAGTAAAAAGTAGCAGTTTGAGGTTTGCATTATACCTCTATGTGCATTTTAAAAAATAGAAATTTTAAAATAATTTCGTGTAAAGTTCGTTATAAAACCGTTTAATATAACTGCTATCATACAGCCAAAATTACTAAGTTTAGAAAGCATAAATTTTGAACGTAGATTTTATAATGTAAGCATCTGCTAATAAAAGGAATTTTGGATATTTTAACTTAAAAAACACGACTACCATCACGCATCGTACGTGCAAAGCTACAGGCAACGGCTAGTTCAATATAAAAAAAGTATGTAATACAAACTACCACAGTTTAAAAATACATAGAACGTGAAACTTAGGTCAATAATTTTCAGAACAGAAACACAATCACTTTTATTTAACGGGACGTGTTAAGAGATATTGTGCAAAAGGAAAATAAAGACGACACACATAAGTTTGGAACGAAATACGTTTATTGGACGAAAGCCTCCGGTAAATTGGACAAATGAGACCTGTGTCAGCAGACGTGGGGGTGATTCTAGAAACGATCGTCAACAAAATGTACTCCGAAATAATTACTTTTGGTACATTTTGATATCACATTATTAGGAAATATTCACAAGTTCGCTACAATTGTTTCTACTTGCTCTGTAATTTCTAGATTTCCATTACATTAATTGAAAATGTTTTCATCTGACAGAGAAAATTATAAAATTATGTTATAATAATTTTTACAAGATCCTGAATTATTTTACGTAAACATTTCAGTGAAAATACTAGATCAATCTAGAAACTTATTTTTCATTATTACATTAGCTACAAATTCTTGTTTGAAGTAAATTAAAAGTGACAGTTTTGCGATTATGAATATAGTCGTATTACAATTTTAGTTACGAAACAGAATACAAAACGAAAATAAATATATTTTATTTATTATTTATCTTTTTTACACTTTATCGTAGCATTTATAAAAATAATAAATACAGTGAATTTTAATGAGAAGTGATGCAAGCGGTCTTGTTGCTAGACTCTTTCGGACTTTCTTCCTTTGGGTAAAAGACATTGAGAAAAAGACAAAGGGAGGCGCACTATAATATAGATACTAATATATATAAATATAAACATACACATACTTAACAGTACACATACAACAGGAGCAATGAGATTAAAAATTTTGAGAAAAAAACCACTTGAGGTTGGTATGAAATTGAGTATAATATGAGCATATTTGCAAAAATTAAATATGAAGTGAAACATATATTTTGAAGATGCTGTGATGCAAAATTTGAAGAATACATACTCTGAAGGAAGCCTAGAATAGTAATGATCAGATAGATTGTGAAAAAGAAACAAAAAATCTCTGGAACAGAATTAGATGGTCACGACGAATTATGGATGAAGTGAAGTACAATTACCTAACCTTTCAATCACATGTTTTTACCTAATAATTAGAAGGTACAAAATGCCATATGCCATTAAGCTCACAATTTGCTCAAATTTTTTTATTCAGTAAATAATTACCTAACGTATTTGTTTGTACTTATTTAATTAGGTGCAATAACGCTCATATAAGTTTATTTAGTACAATATTATGGCATAAAAATAAATATTGCAATTCAACAATTTTCGTACGTGTTTCAAATAGTATACTCACAACTTACTCTTGCTTGGTGGGGAAATTACAAAGTTGCCGTGTCAGCGCGCACTGCATCACAGTCTGGACAGCTTCATTTTGTGAAACATCGCCGCCACAGAAAAGAACACGTACCATTTTATCTTTTATAACGAAATTCAGTTTTTACATAGTTTCGGAAACGTGTTTTCATAATAATAAATAAGCAACAATTTACATACATATAAGTGAAGTAATTTATGTTTTAAATACTACAACAGTGTTTTTATTACTTTTATCGTATTATATTATAAAAACCTTTCACTATAAATGAATTATAGTGAATTATAATTTACATAATTCATTTTTATTTTATTTACTAATTTTATCTCTCTCTCTCTCTCTCTCTCCCTCTCTGTTTACGTGACTACTATAAAAAGTAATTTTGCCTTTATCCTCCAAAATTCATATTACGTATTATGCCAAATTTGAAGAAGACTGGTTAAGCGGTTAAGGCGCCAAGAGATAATAAATAAACTAACAAATTCACTTCTGATTTATAAATATATTACGATTTTTTTTATTATAGTACGACATGTGACCACACCATCTTGAACACAGAAATAATATGTTCCATGAATACGATCAACCAAAAGAGGATCTTCTACTTTCAACAGTTGGACACACTATAGCGATTCACTAAGAGCTTATCACTACGTTTGAAAGATGGTTTGGAGAAGGTTACATTATTGTATAATGAAGGAAACACGTCATGAGAAAGACCATTCCACATTGTTATAGTACATTTTACATATATTTAAAATATTTGAATTGTGAACATGGAATCGCGTGTCAAACATAAAAATGTATTATAAAAGGAAATATCACAAGAACCACCAATAAAGACCACAAAAGAAAACAGCAATTTCAATTATGCAAAAATTAACTTTAAATTAAATAAAAGTAAAATCTATTGATTATAAAATTAATTTTCACAAACAAACACTTAAATGTACAATTTTATCGTTGTACAATTTTATGATGTTATTAATGAACAGAAAGATAAAGTTGATTCATTTTCGTAAATGTAATAATAAATTTCAACGGACCCGTAATTTTTTAAAAGGCTCCCTCTTTCTAACGTTTCCAGAAAATTCTCAAACGAGGATATTAACTTCACAAGTGCGGTGGGTTTTGTCTTATAATAATGCCTGTCACTCACACTTGGTTTCAAAGTGGTGCTCATAGATAATGCACCCCATTGTTTTTGGTGAGTCAATAAAACATGTGAAGATAGCATTATTTCACACATTGTAAGTATAATACTCGTATTTTGTTGAAATAGCACTTGAGTAAGTGATTCGTCACGAATTGGAAATAATATCATAATAACAGGCTGTTATTGTTATATTTTTAATGCTGTTACATTGATAATGTGCAATAATCCTTACTAATATTATAAATGTGAAAATGAGTTTGTTTGTTTGTTATCTTTAAATGGCTGAATAATCATTATGAAGGTAAGTTTACCTACACGTAGGAAGAATATATATAAGCTACTTTTTTTTATGCAACTTAGAATGGCAAACAAACTGTTGGCCCACTTGATGGAAAGTGGTAACTGTCGCATATAATGGTAACCATGGACATAACAGAGTATACTGTTTCGCTCATGATACCCCCCATGCGTTGTCATTCCTGAGAACTCTGGTGTTATTCCTCTGTACTCAGTTTACGCCATATCCCACCCTTCAAACCGAAACACAGCCATGCAAATACAACTGCTTCACGGTAGAAACACGAAAGGGACAGAGGTACCCAAGCAAATACAAAAATTGTACAAAGCGACTTTTGTACAAAGCCTCATGTATTTTTTATCCCGGTCTGTACACATGTCTCGGTCACACAAATAAAGTTGCGAATAAAAGCTAGTAATATTATAAATATAAAAGTGAGTTTGATCTCTTAGTACTTAAATGCCTAAACTAATCACTATTTAGTACACACCACACAGCCTATTTTTTATCCCAACAAATGAACATGTCTGAGTCACGCGGAAGTCGCGAGTAAATGCTACTTATTAATAAATATTCTCAAGTATGTTACTCCCAACGAGGTAGTCAGAGGTATATTTGGACTCTTCTCCTTATTGTTTTATATTTCGGCCAGTTTTGAACTCATGACCTTTATGGTCTGTTATAAAGTACTAGTTCCTACCCGCAAGTTCGTCTGCGTGACTAGTAAATGTTGTTTGAACTCGGTGAAAGGTAGCATTTATCAAAATTCATGACCGTTATGGCGCCAAAAAATTTACTTTCATCTTTATGATATCCATATATTTTACCCGTGGGATGACCGGGTAAATGAATTAGCCTATGTCCTAACTCACTATCACATCATAAATAAATAAATATTAAATTGAAATGTCATTTATATCGTGAATAAAATTCAAAACATTATGTAAGCACATCACTTCAGAAGGGCTGCGCTTAATCAGCAAATTTTTTTATCATTGTGTCTGCAATATTTTTTTTTTGATGGGTGAAAATGGTATGGTAACCCCGCCTGCGCTAACGGGATTCGCCGGCGGAGCACCAGTGAAGGGTGATAGATGAGAATGAAAACAGGCCAGTTAGCCCATCATGATTAATTCATCAGGAATTAACCATGATAGTTTCCAGGGGGAACCGCGAGGAGGTAGACCTGGTTGGGTATATTGCTAGCAATGGGATTCTCAGTCTCCATTACTAACAATCCGTTTCCCCCCGTCTGCGTAATTTTAGTTCTACTTTTGAATATAATATTATTATCAATCAAATTTATTGCCAATGACAATTTTATACTACACTCATGAAACAATAATTAGAAATTAGGTTATAATTGGGATTAGTTTGTAATAGTTTGCATTGACAAGTTACACTAATATGTATCTATCAGAACAATCTCGAACCATTATGTAGTTAGTATTGCAATTTGAACGTACGAAATGTCTCAATTCCAATATCGATCTATTGCCATTTGATTCAAGAACAACCCTATAGGACTAATAATTACCAATATACAGGACAAGAAAGTTTCTGTAAAAAAATTGTTTGAAAAATTGTAAGAAGAGTGGAAAATTGGAATTAGAAAATCTATATATAAAAAAGTAAAGAAATGAGTAAGGTAGGTAAGGTTTGATAGAATTATTTTCATTAGAACACCCGTGCAATGCCGGAGTGAGTAGCTAGTATATAATATTAATAAGGATAAGCGATAAGTACTTTATATTATGTCATTACACAATACAGACCATGGTTTCACAAATGAACCGTAACTTGTTGGCAACAGTTAAAGGAGCAATAGTTTTGACTTATTAGGCGTGTGTGTAGGGCAATAGTATGCCACTCTATTGTTACCTAACCAGTTTAATGTGACCTCTGAATTCACTATTATTCCCGATGCATCTTGATTTTGATTTCGAATACAGAACAACGGTCGGTCATCGACTTTTGGACTATTCTGACTGATTTAACCACAGATTTAAAATTTTGAATATAGAATGGAAACGTAGATACGTTAGTACAAGCATATAAAAAAGTAGTAGGTGTTATTATTTGACGATCTCCGTCGCGTAGTGGTAGTCATATTGCTTTGCGAAATAAGACCCTGGGTTCGATTCTCCGTTGAGCCAATTTAGGAAATGAACATTTTTAAATTGACTCTAGTTGTAATGGATTATGTTCTAGTAGTTCGTTGCTTTCTTCATAACATAGGGTATTAGCTGGAGCATTGATCAATGGAGTGATTATGTAGCATTTATTGTAGCAATTATTATAAGATAAAAGAATTATGTTTGGTTAGTTTATTAGAATTATTTTGTTTAATTCCGTTACCATTAGTATGCATGCGACTGCTAGCACACGAAGATTGACTACTGTTATAATTATCAAAAGTTGTACAACCTTCCACATTAGCCATCAATTTCTGACCGTCATTCCGTCCACGCTCATTTTGCGGCACGTATTTCATCTCTAAACGAGGCATCTTCAAACAAAGTAATAGACCGCTGCTTGAAACCTAGTATTAACTATTCGAACAGTTTTGTGATATGGACTTCCGCAAAATAACACCAGTTCAGTAAAAGAATTATATGTACTATATTATTTATTTATACTTTTGCATACATTAAAATATGTCTACAGAGAGAGGACTTAATGCCTGTTAATCTCCATTTTACATGGACAACATGAGATAATCTCAACTAACATACAGTCTAGGTATCTTCTGTATAGCTTAATTATTCTATAATTGCTGTTTAATAGTGTTCGCAATTAAAGGAACGGTCATATTATATGCAGATAACAAAGTTAGGTAATAAAGAGACATAATATATAAACTGCTATCTTATATAGCTTTAGTGCAACTTTAGACTTATACCTATAATTAGTATTGTATTGTATTGTAAAATCTTTATTGTACATAATTCACATTGAACACTGATAAATGATTTAATATACAATGGCGGACTTAAATGAGAAGCTGAAAGAAAACTGTAGAATGTATAAGGGTAATAACCGTACAATTAAAGATAAACTAAATAATACCCAGTAAAAAATTGAATATATAATACAATAAAAACAGCTCTATATACCTACATATGTAAATAATAAAAGTACATGAATAATATAAAATTAATATATAAATAAATAAAATCATACACACATAAATACATATATATACATACATACACACATACACATATATACACATACCTACACACACACACACACACACACACACACATATATATATATACACTCATACATACACATATACATAACAAATTAGTTATTTTAATTGAGATATAGATATGGATTATGGGATATATTTTTACAAAGACACGATATTATATATTTTATTATATATTATATGTAATAACAATGTTAGCAAAGACGAACTTATCTGTAAAAGAAATTTCTTCCAGTCAACCTAATACAGTGGCATAGGGGGAAGGGATTGTTAGCGATAGAGACTGAGAATCCCATTGCTAGCAATATACCCAACCAGGTCGACCTTCTCGCGGTTCCTCCTGGAAACTATCATGGTTAATTCCAGATGAATCCATCATGATGGGCTAACTGGCCCGTTTTCATTCTCATCTATTCATTCACTGGTGCTCCGCCGGCGTATCCCGTTAGTGCAGGCGGGGTTACCATTCTATTTTCACCCACCAAAAAAAAAAAACAGTGGCATAGGAAGTAGTGAGTGGGCAGTAGTAGTGCAAAACAGAAATTAAAATAAATATTATCTCGATTGATACTTTAATACCTCATAGTAATGTGGTTAATTCCTAATGAATTCACCATGATGAGCCAAATGACCTGACTTCACCCTCATCATTTTATCTTTCACTGGCACTCTACCCTTCTATACTGTTATAACATTGATAAACGTACCATTCCATCTTCATCTATTAAAAATCCCCTCCAGCGTTTATCAATAACGAGCCGGTGTTATTTTTTATTTTTATCACTTTAAAATATATCTACCTATGTGCCTATCTATTCGTTCTATATCTTTCTTGATCAACTGCCACTTCTATTCAAATTAACAATGCACAGTCCTGCCCACTCACTGTAAATGCTGGTACCATATGTTGCTACTTCTATTATTCGACATTGATATATGTACATTTCTAAACTTTACATCACAATACAACAAACCAAATCGCATAATTTAGTGTTAATATTTAATATCTAGATGTTAAAACTCCCGATACTGTCTGACAGTACAATTTATACCGGCGAGTCTAAAGACATTTTAGGAGCCATCGATATAAAAACTCCAAGATTCACATTCATATAAAAAAGTACTTGTAAGAGTATATTTTTTATTTATGTATTTAAATAATTTTATTGACCAAAAGAAAATATGGTACAAAAGGCGGGCTTAGTGCTAGTAGCATTCTCTACCATTTAACTATTGAGATGAACAGTGAACCACGAACGCGGTACTTTATTGTTTATTGGGATAAATAAAGGAAGTAATATCTAATAACATATACCTTTACACAATAAATAATATAAAATCATGATTATGATATATATACCTACATTTTGTGGTAAGGTGACTTTTGATGCAGTCGAATTATCTTATTTAAAAGATTTGCAATATTTATTTATATAAATATTTGTGATATATTTATTTAGAAAAGCTATAATTATATTTTTACACGGTTGACTACAAGCAGGAATGTTAGAAATAAGTGCACAATTAATTGCATTTTATTTATTTATAAGGCAATGTTTAAAACATACAATTTTACAGAAAATATAAGACTTAAATAACGGAGAAAACTACTAAGAAAGGATTTCTGAAGTTCTCACGGGAGCGAAAGATGACGGGATCAGCGTGAACGAAGTCGTGGAAAATAATCTCGTATTACCTACACAGTAAATAAAACTCAATAAAAATATACTTTCTAGTTGTTGTTTTTATTTTACATAGTATAAATAAAAACAACAACTTGTCTAAAACAATGCTATAAAGAAAAAGGACGTAAACACTTATATATTCATAGACTTTATAACTTTTCTCGTAATCTTGTTTGTAACTTGTCCATATTTTGGTAGACTACTGTCTTTGTGGAGTAGTATCTTTCATATCATATTAAACTGTGTTAGTTAATAACTAAAATTTGTACTCGTTATAACCTTGTCATTAATTTTAAATTTAAATTGAAAATTATTTTGTGTTATTAAATAACATTCCTATTTGTAATAAATACTGAAAATAAAATTATTAACGGAAGCTATTGTTAAAATAAAAGTATTTTTGTTTGCGACTTAGAATAGCAAACAAGCTGATAGACCACCTGATGGAAAGTGGTAAGCGTCGCCAATAGACATGAGCAGTAACATGGACATAACAGAGTTTCACCCAAGATACTCTCCTAGCGTTGCCATTCCTGAGATCTCAGATGTTATTTCTCTATACCCTGTAAATTCACTGCCATATCCCACCCTTCAAACCGAAACACAGCCATGCAAACACAACTGCTTCACGATAGAAACATGAATAGAATAGAGGTGCCCAAGCAAACGACTTTTGTACAAAATCGCCCTCTGGTATTATTAGTACATATTAGTAGTATTCAAAATAAAAAAAAATATTATAATAATTTCTAACACACAAAAAGCATAGAGCAAAAGCAGAACGCTCTTAGATCTAAAAGAGAATATGTAGGTTCGTTAAACTGAAACTGCTAAATACTAAAGCTACTAAAGAACAAAGAGCATAAATAAAGGTTGACACAAAACAAGAGCGATTTTACTGTCTGATAGAATGCCTTTGTATTCTTGACCGACACTAAATTTTATTGCGTAATCGATACATTGTCAGATGAAATTATTTGTTGCGTTTATTATATCATTTTGTAGATACACTGTACCCTTAGATTATATAGATATAGTGTCTCCATACAAATATTTAGAGAAAAGCTGGTAAAATTTTTCATACAATTTTGCGTGATAAATAGTTATTAGTGATTCCTTCTTGTCTTATAAATTCTGCACCTCTTTAATGTACAAAAACCTAATGTATTTATTAAACAATTAAATATAGATACATCAAAATACATTATGTGCGTAATTATGTAGAACATGAATAAAAAAATAGAATATTAATAAAGAGTATATAGCACATAAAAAAAAACGTGTTAGTTAATTGTTTAAAAGTTGATTCATTTTTATGATTGATGCTCTATCTATATAATCTAAGATTGTACTATATTTTAACAAGAAAATTATATTCCAATGTCTATATTTGGGACGTTATGTAAAATCCTATTCATTGCGAAATTTTTCAATCACACAATAATAATTCATATCAGCCCTTAACTGTCCACTGCCGAACATAATCCTTCCCCATAAGAGTTTTGCCAGTAGTTGCTAAGCTTGGCAGGCGGGTTGGCAACCGCAGTAAGGCTTTTAGTGATGTTTTAAAATGCAGCCCATCACTCTACCATTAAGTTCCCTTAGTCGCCTCTTTCAACACCCACTGGAAAAAAAAAGAGTGAACTATTCTATGCCGGGACCACACGGCAATAATAATTATTGGTACTTATTTGATATTGAATAGGTTTAGCATCGTTTAGTTATTTGTTACCATCTTCTTTGGCGAATATATTTGAAGAATGTTTAATGATAAATTAAGCATAATATTGTTTGGTATACAAATTGGGAATCTGTATGGTGTAAATATAATATTTTTAAATATTCTAGATATAAGCTGTTTATTCCAGATGTAATATTAAAATAAAAAAAAATATTATTATAAAAAACAAGCATTCTTCTAAACTAATATTGTATAGAAGAAAAGATTAAATTTTTTATTTGTAATGGAAAAATTTTAAAAATACTCAACCCTTCTTTGCATAATGGTGGAAATTTCCATCATAACATTGAATGTCAAAAAATTATATAAAATTTCGCTTTAAGTTGATCGTGTCTGGTTACCTTGTTAATGTCCATTGCAGAAAAAAAAAACATAGCCATCTAATTTATTTTTTTAACCATTTATCCTTTAATTTTGAACATGAATTATATCACCTTGATTTATTTCACCAATAAAAAAAAAATCATGCAAAGAAGGGTTAACAAGGATTCCATGCTCACAGGCGCTATCGAGTCTTTAAATCTAAGGTAAGACTGTGACTCCCTTTGTATTTCCTACTGCTTGTATAAAGAATAAGTTTTGAAGAATTGTTTAAAGTGATACCCACAGCTACTTCTTATGATCGCATCGGTCAACATTGCCAGAGAATTCATCCTCACTCGTTAGAATCCGAATGGTCATGTACAGTGCAATTTCAGAGGAGTTTTGAGATATGGAATTCACCTGCATAGGTCTTCATTAGAAACTACATTTTATTCAGTGACCATATACCACGGGGCGTGTAGTCCTGGCATAGAATAGGATACCCCTTCCTATCCCGTGGATGTCGTAATAGACGACTAAGGGAGGGCGAGGCATGGGCAGCAGCGTCTCTCTTAAAACATCTCTAAAGCCTGACTGCGGTTGCTAATCCGCCTGCCAAGCGTGGCAATTACTGTCAAAACCTTCCAAGAGGAAGCTGTTAAGATGATAATGATACCACGTGCCATACGCTTGTTAGCCATATTCGTGGTATAAAAAGAAATGTAACCGAAACCTTGTTCATCTTTAAAAAGTTACATTATCAGTAAGTAACATTGGCTATTTTTCACTTTCAAAAAAATTATAGATCTACCTATTTCTTATATGAAACCAGGGTGGGTCACTAGTCTATATAGTATAAGAAAGAATGCTCTTAAAAGGCTAAAAAAAAACTGTTCCAACTTATGATTTGTACTCTTAGTTCGTTTAGATAACTGCACCTTAAGTTTTTTTAATGAATGATAATGGAATGGTAACCCGGCCTGCGCTAACGGTATATCTTGGGGGGCCACCAACAAGGGATGATAGGTGAGAGTAAATGGCAGGTTAAGGTCAGTTAGCTCATCGTGATGAATACACCTGAAATTCAGCACGATGACTTTCAAGGATCATGTGGAGGTCGACCTAATAAGGTATATTGCTAACAATGGGACTGGTAGTTCGCATTACTAACAACCCTTTCGATTCCCCTTCGATTGACGTGCAGGGAAAACGTCAAGAATTAATATTCACTATGAATTATGGTATTTTCCGCAAAATTCTGTAACATATAGAAATGCACAATGCAAAAGAAACCGCGCGAAAATAATTTAAACTTATTCTGTTATGTATTGATGTGGTGTATGTAAAAAAATAACTCACGCGGAAAAAAACCGTGCCGTGAATATTCCCATTGCGATTATACCCCAATAGAGATTGGAGTGGAAACTTTTTATTAATCCTCTCACGTATGTTTTCACTCATTGTTGACTAAAAAAAAAGAAAAAAAATATATCAAAATTAAACTGTTTCTATGATAACAGTTGTCTGTCTTCATTAAATTTATATTTTTCATAACAAGTAGGTTTTACAAGTAGGTAAGACTTTCAGGGTGTTGCCATGCTAAAATTAAAAATATTTTTTGTAGCATTAGTATTTTTTATGCAACTTAGAATGTCAAACAAGCTGATGGTCCACCTAATGGAAAGTGGCAACCGTCACCTATAGACATGAGCAGTCTCAGTTAGTCATGCCATGGACATAATAGAGTATAATGTTTCCCCTATGGCACCCCTCCCCCCATTCGTTGCCATGCCTGAGGAATAAAATGTTATACTTCCTGTCTTATAACTCCCTTCAAACCGAAATACAGCAATGCAAACACAACTGGTTTACGGTTGAAACACGAATGGGACAGATGTACCCGAGCAAACTACTTTTGTACAAAGTCTCCCTCTGGTAAATGAAAAATGAATTAAATCTAGATTACACGAAATTCGGACTTTGAGTTCCGTTAAGTAAATAAATGCCACTTAATATAAATTCAAATGATATGTCAAATAAACATGAATTTCTTTATGGAACCAGAAGTAATAGTGAAATTGTAAACAATTTATTATTCGATGGCATAATGTTGAATTATAGAAATTGAAACCTAACATGCCTTGACTTTGAACTCAAAATGGCATGTACCATTATAATGTCCACACATACACTATAAAATAATGTGTCAGTAAAACGATATAGTCACGGGAACTTCTATAAATTACATGATATATTTTCATTGCATTATATCTAAAGTCCAAACAACTAAGCACTCCAATTTCTATTGTAACTTGATCTCTGCTAAGTAAACTTTATAGTACAACTGGAGTCGTGATCAGTTGACACCGTCCGCGGTAGTCGTTGTAAAATTATTTTTATAAATGTATTTATTTAATGCTAAGACTATCTAGGCTATCTAGAGATATTTTTTTGTAAATAACCGATTTATAAAGACCTCTAAATTCTTCGTACTTTTATACAATAGAAAGGTCAAGCTATTATTTAGGATACGCTCAAACAATTTTGATAAAATATACACCGATTTATGTAAAGTTCAAATCTCACTTGTTAATTAAGCTAATTTTCTTATAATGACGTAAAAAAAAGATAAACATTCTTAAAATGTCTGATACCGTTCTATTCTTTTCAATCTCTATAGATAATTTTAGTGAAAAAAAAAAAAACAGCAACGTATGGACTTCTTATTCTGTATAGTTTTAAAGACTCTTTTTGCTTGCTACTTCGTACGCATGGGTCTTAGAATTAGCAGAAAACAATGGAACTTTAAAAGACCACTTTTAGATGGCTTATTTAAATAAAACATACATCAGATTTTACGTTAGACTTTCAATAATATAACTTCGAAAACTGCACCAATTTGGTGTAGAATATTTTTGCATAATATCGGAACAAACATACAAACAGATATTTTTTTTAATTATTATTTTGGCATTTATTAGTCTTATTAAGATACCTTTTTTAGATACATTTTTTTGTTAAATATCGCCCAATGTCAGATACCGTCTAGTTACAATTTTATTATATCCGTAAGATTAGATACAAACGTAGGCACAGCGCGTGGCAGGCCAAGTAACATTGGTGGGTAACATTTCTTTATTTCAATTGTTGCGACAAGATCCGCCCACACAGCGTCTCGAAACTTTATTTGCCCATTATAGTTTGTCGAACCCGTGCGTTAGAGAACCTGCTGCAGGCCTGAGTGTGCTTATTGAGCTATACGATTCATTCTTTCTTTTATTGACTCATAGTAACCTCATAGTTCCACAGGTAATTATAAGCGACTTATTTTATTCTCAAGCGACTTCCGAAAGGAGAAGGTTATTAAATAACTAGGTTATTTTTACTTATTATTGCGCGTTATCTTGAGGAATTCTTCATCGATTTTGATATATTTTTACAATAGATAAAGTTTATTCTCTTGGTTTAATGTTAATTTTGTACATATTTGTTGTTGATTGAAGTCACTGTTGTTTTTTTTAAAACAAAATTTTGCTTGTTCGTTTATGCTTTATAGTATATTCAATAATACGAGTATTGTTTATGTTACGTTTTATAATTTAAATTTTAAAGTATATTAAATCTTTTATATTTAAATCATGTCTAAAATTACTAGAAATAGTACTTTAAGAAAATACAGTTTGAAGTGAAATTGTAGAAGGTATAAATTCCTGCTAATGTTATAAGCACCAAAGTTTGTGATGTTCGGAAGTTTTTGAATTACTCAATTAAAAGGCTGAATAAATTTGGATTAAAGATATAGATACTAATTAGTGACAATTTACGCGTGAAAGTATAAAGTTAGATGCTTCTAAAGTACTCTCTGTGTGCTTTATGGTAGAACTAATCAACTTATCTAATAATTCTAAAATTACGAACTAACAGCTTCAGAAAATGATCTTTAAGTTACCATTATCTCTAAATTGATGTGATGTAAAAATTATAAAGGTTACTACGACATTTAAAATACAGTTCAACAATTTTTTTTATATTTGACATTTCACACTCGATCCTTTTTTTTTTGGCAAACTATAAACTTATGAGGAAACCTATTATCAATTGTTGATAATAAACTGTGTCATCATTACATCCGACTAACGACGATGATAATAATGTAGTAACATTTTTCTCTAATATATAACCTATTTTAATTTAAAAATGTCATAAAGATCTTGACATCGGCATTGATTACATTTAAATTGAATATGTTTATATAGAACTTGCTTTTACCGAGATATCTTGTCCAAAATTGATTCGGATAAAAAGTAGCCTATAATCTTTTTTATCCTAAATAAGTAGGTACTGTACGAATATCAAATTTCATGACGATTAATTAAGCTATTATATTTTATTACTTTATTAACCAATGTAACAGTTTTCGTCACACAATGGCATTTCACTGTTTAAATTATAATTTTTAAATTAACAAACTAAATAATAACTTGTACTAAATAACTAATTGAATGATTGAAATATAAAATGATGTCAAAAACATGTTAATAATGATGACTATAAGTTTTAAAATTTGAATTGTTCCACTTATTACAATTAAAAATAAATAAATAATAATATGTCATAACTTAATATTGGAATTTAGGTAATCGGTCACGTTGTAAAAAGGATGTTGCTCGAAACTTGTTTTTATTTTATATTTAAATTTATTTCTTGGTAATTGTGTTATTGTTTTTGATAAATATTTTGCCATATACTATCTCTTCTTTATTCCATTCTGTTACACCTTACTATCTCAAAGAGCGATTTATATTTCTCGGTGAAGTGCAGTCACGCTTCGCGTACCTCAAATAGTCTCCGTTTAAAAACCTCTGCACATACCTCCGTGTACTTCACCAAATCCTTCAGGCAGTGCGCCTATGGAACTCGCTGCCACCGTCTATACGGAGTGCTCAATCTTTGGCTTCGTTTAAAGGACAAGTCAAATCCCATTTTCTTTCACTGTAGTTACTTTTTTCCATTCCTATGTAGTTTTTGACTAGATTTGTCATATTTCCTTGTGTGTACTATATAATACAAACGTATTTATATGTGTATGTTTATGTATTTTGCATGTATGTTATATATATATATATATATATATATATATATATATATATATATATATATATATATATATATATATATATATATATATTAAGTAGTTTAATAAAATATATGTATTTGATATTTTTGTGCATTACAGGTTTTTGTATTTTACGAGTATGCACGAAAAATTATTAATTCATTCTTGCGCCACACTTGAATTATTTACTTGTCATTGTATATTTTTATTTATGGTGCAATAAAGAAATAAATAATTTATTATACATTTTAAACTTTAGATAAATGTCTTGTTTCATAGTTTTTTGAGTCGTGTTCTGGGCAGTTCCAATTTGACTTTATTAAGTAATAGCTATTAACAACACCAAGTAATAACAAACAAAGAAACTTACTCTTTTTTCACTAATATCGGGTATATATGATATAATTTACAATACTTTACACTATGGTATCCACTATGAACGAAATTTTAGAAGAATTTAAGAGAATTTTAGAAGAAGAAATTTTAGTAATATATGCTAAATTATTTCCAGCCATTTTTTTTCTAAATTTTACTTCGTGATCTTGACTCAGGACGTGATTGGATTATATTATTTGTTTCACGCTCCACACTAAAATATTATAAAGCATTCCGTACACATCCCAAATATTTTTCTTGTCAGGATTTCCATTTATCAACAATCGCTTGGTCGAGTTTTGGATGAATAAGGAAAACATTTGAATATTATCGCACCAAAGAGATGATATATTCTTTAGCGTTTTTGTCATCAAACATTTGGAAAAACTTATAAAATTAACGATTGCCGGAAACAATCGTTTTATGGATAGAAAGATGAGATAAGCTATGTTAATATATTTATTAAAGGTCTTTAAATTATTATAAGTAATATTAGAAATCAATATAAATATTTTAATAATTGGTATAATATTACCTCAATTTTTAAATAAGGAACATGGTTGTCCTCCTTTCTCCCATTTACCGTTTCCAACAGGTACCGTTCCCATCATTTGTTTCTATATTTACTGTTTACGCATATTATGAAATACAATAGATATAATAAATAAATAAAAAAATATAATTTTATTTATTTATTTATTAATATTTTTTTTCGTGGAAAATCAAAAAAATTTCAATTAGAAAAAATATACCTATTTTATTTAAATAAACAAATTAAGAAGTACTCTTATGTTGACGCCAATACTAGAGATAGTACGAGTATAAGGTCTTACCGATATCACTTTGCTTCAAGAGTAAGACCACAAATAGCTTGTATCTGAAATCGAGAGTACTGTAGCGACTGAATTAACCTAATTTAACCTTAGTAACGAGAGAACGTAGTGACTATTATATCGTCTGTGGTAGAGAGGTTATGCTTTTACATATATAGCTCTAGTGTGTTTTGACTTTGTAATTTTAGAATGTAGCTCTTGGAAAAACGACCCATTTCCAAGAGCTCAGTGACTATTGCTAGTAAACTTAAAATTCCATTAATGACGCATGAAGCATTGATATACAAAAAAGCTTTCTTTTACCACACAGATGGTAAACAAGCATACAGCCCGTCCGATGGTAAACGATCGCTGTAACTAAAGCTAAGGTTGCAATTAATTAAAAATAAATTTAAAAGTTGTCGTACGAAAAGGTAAAAGTGGAGTCAATTACTTACTGTAAATAAAAAAATCATGTCTTGCTACTATATTTTTTAAAGATGATAATGGTATGGTAATTCCGCCTGCGCTATCGGTATACACTAGCGGGGCACCAGTGAGGGATGAATGGTGAGGATGAAAAGGCAGGTCAGTTAGTCCATCGTGACGAATTCAACGATAGTCACGATGATTTCCAGGGGAAACCGCGTGGAGGTCGACCTGATGATTGATAGCAATAGGAACTAACCTTCCCATTACTAACAATCCATTCCCCTCTATAACTATTTCGACATGTTTGTCAACGAATATCTTTAGATGGTTAAAAATTACTACAAAATTTTATTAAATGTGTTCAATTTTCCGTGTCATTTTTAGCCATGATTTGTGTACCTCAAGTTTGTTTATATCAATACTTAATTAGCAAATTAAGTCTGCCATATACTTAAAGTTATTTTTTTAATATCTTAACGGGTACGATCCTGATATTACAGATTTCATGTAGGTAAATACTTAGATGGGGAAAAGGGTTTGTTGTAGGAGTCTAACAGCCCTATTGCCAACGATATACCCTTCAGCTTTTTCGACACATTATATATTGCGGAACTTTAACCCATTATATTTAGATGCTCACGCAGACGGTCGATTGGAAGATGATTGGGGTTGCCCAATCGAAGGCCGACCACTCTATTATTTCAGTAGCAGTCTCAGGCCGTCGATCTTACTTTATGTCCCGTAATTTGCACTCTATCTCCTAATATATATACTTAATATGCCCAATAGAGCAGACATCCCGCCTCCTATATCAAATGGCACGGACTTGATGCTTAAACAAATGCACCTCCACTATAAAAAAAAAAAACAGATTGATCTCCACGCGGTTCCCCCTGGCAACCACAGACAATATAATACTATACTAGTAACCGTAGTAGTAAAAAAAATATTATTATTATAGTTAATTCTTACAAAATTCGTCATGATGGGCCAATTAAACTGATTTCATCCTCATCTGGTGCCCCGCCAGCGTATACTGATGGCACAGGTAAAATTACCATTCCATTTTCACCCACAAAAAAGTATTTAGCTACTACCAGGTAATTGGATACTCATGTATGATACCTCGGTGTTTAGTAGTCGTAAATTCGCTATCTTTTAGATATCAGCATGAATCTCTCCAAACTAAGACTCTTCAAAAAATAGCAACGTGCATATTGTATTTATTTATTTTCTAATTGCTTTGGTAACAGATAAAGTAGGTAGTAAATTTTGTTCTCATTGAAAATATTTTTAGCAGTTAATGTTATTTTAATTATCAGTTGGATAGCATTTTTGGGTTAGGTATTTTTTAAAGCAATTAATTAACGTTATCGATAAGGAGCGCTGTTTTTTCTGTGAAATAAAGTGTAAGCATAGCCATAACTAGGAGAGGGGGGGGGGCATTGAGCGGCAATGCCTTACCTTAACAGGCCCTACCTTAAAATGAAAGGGCTCAAGAAAATTAGATTCGCTTTTGCGAAGTCACTTAATTATTGGCTTCTACTCTACCAAAAAATTATTTTGCCCTAATTTAAAATTGGGTCTAACTACGGCCCTAAGTGTGTTATTGTTTACAAATATTTCGAGATATCTAACTGTTTGACAACAAGGTTTATTTGTTTATTTGTGCAGAGAAGTTTAGCCTTTCTCAATTAGCTCGAATTAGTAAACTAAATGACCACGAACCCGAAGAGCGAGTTCCGATAGCATACGACGCATTTCGTAGTGTTGACAGGAGGATCGTCCACCAAGATAGTTAGATAAGAGAAACCGTGAACGCAGAAAATATATACTTCCTATCCATTTCTGGTTTAAAATTAACACGTACTAAACGATGTGGTATGTAGCCCGCAGTGAACATTAGTCAGAGCAGTGATCTTGACAATTTTAATCAGAAGCTTGCGCAGTAGTGGCGGCGATCTGGTGGAATACGTAAGCCAGTGTGGCGGCAACTCCATTCGAGTTTCCACGTGTTTCTCGACTCATTTAGTGGCTATGACATTTTGAAGCGATGTTTTCGCGCCGATCAGTTATAGTTGTTTATGTTCAATGATTTTTTAATGTGTTTCAGTTGGACATTGTACATCGATAACAAGGAGTTTGTGTGAAGTGAGTTTAGTGGATACTGTTTTCTGCTAGTTTATGACATTAACGGATTAATTTAATCGCTTGAACGCTTGAAAATAATTATTTATTTTTAATTACGGTAAGTGATATTAAAAAGTGTTAAAAACTTATTATAATTAAATTGAATATTTAAATAATTGCGGGAGTCGTTTTAAAACAGATGTTTGATGCCACGGGCGGCTATTTAATAAGTCGGTAATAATTAAAAGGCGATTAAGTTGAAATTAAATACTTAAAAAGCCATAAAGCTTCCGATCTTTCTTACTGCATCTTTATTAGGAATATAAAATTGTGGACCAAGCGACGTTTAGTAACAGAGGAGTGAACCCTTAAAGATCTTTTATTTTCATGAATTCAGCTGGATCTTTTGTCTCCAAAACTCTGTATAAAGAATAATATAATCTAGATACTGTAAGGAAATGTAATTCAATGCATTTACTAAAATTCTTACTTTATTTTTCAATTAAAAAGAGACTTTAAAAAGTAAAACGATATCTATAATCAATTGTGTTATTTTCTGTATATGTTACACGATATCATGATTGATTCTAAACGGATTTTGATATTTTTTGAAAATCTATTTTATTTCTCTCATACTAATGGTGTCAGGATTAAAAATTTTAAATCAGCTGTTTTGAGAAACTAATTTTTAAACTATATTAATGAAAATATATATTATGTTTGGACTAAAGTTAAATATTATTCGTAATATTATTTTTCACACAATATACTTTAAAGTTATAGTCAAATTTCTTCTTATTCTTATTATTAATTAAGATACTTTAAAATAGATAAGTATGTAGGTCCTACTGTGTACTAACTTTTAAAGCTAACGTAGATTTTTCTTAAAGTGAGCCTTTTAACATAAATAAAGGGCTTGAGCCTTAATTTAGAATTCCCCGTACCTATTATCCGAAACAGACAATGAACATCTGGAACTGTTTGCTACTCAGACCAGAGCAGATCGTGTAGACACAAGTGGTGGGTATTTCCTGTAAATCATTGGCATGAAACATAAAGGGAAGTAATTTGCTTTAAATACATACCAGTATGTTATATACTAGAGATTCGTTCTGGCTTCGCACGTTAGGGAGATAGAAAGTAATATCTGTATTTTAAATCAGGCAATTTTTTTATCTTTATTATTTTTTTAATAATATAATATATAGCTTGTGTTACTTGCTAATAAATATAGCTTTTTATAGTAAAATAAAAAATAAAATCGATTGAATTCACACATTACATACAGATATAAAAAATCAGGATGAAATGACGTTGATGATGATTAAAAATCAAATATATCCTCTACATATAATACTATTATAGATTAGTTTCTACCCGCGACTTCGTTCATGTGATCGTTACATATTGATTGACCGTAAAAGTAGCTATACTATTCTCGAACCCAAATATTACATATGTGATTCGTTTATGCGTTAAGGCGCCAATAGATAATAAACAAACAAATTTGTTTTCACATTTGTAATTTTATCTATTAAGAATTAAAGACTGTATTTGGCATATTTAACATCTAATTGTTTTTTTTTTTTACGATAAAAATATCGAACCCTGATTTTTTCAAAGTAAACAACTGTGTTATTTATAATTGGGTTCTTTTTTTATTATGGCTAATAAAAAAATATTACGAAATAATTTAATAAACACAGAAAACAAATTCAGGCTAATGTGTAAATCTATCTTAAGATAAATGGACCAATAATTGAATCTGAGATTTCGATAAAATTATGCCAAATACTACGATAAGAACAATGATTTACTCCAACATGAATTATATATTTCTTTTTATTATTTAATAAATAAAATGTACTTAATAATAATATGACAGTAGATAAGTAGGTACTGTACTCGTAATGTATTGAAAATGCCGTTGAAATAAAAAAAAACTAAGATTCACATTCGTATTTAAAAACAACATTTAAAAAACTATCACAAAATAATAATAAAAATAGTTTCAATAGAACAAAGTATAATTAGAGCCAAAAATTATCTTTTCACCGTGCGGACATAGAATGGATCACCTCTTCCCTTCCCATGGGTGTCGTAAAAGAACTTATAAATCGCTTAAGGGAACTTAATAGTCGAAGGATGGGCAGCAGTGTCCCTCTTAAAACATCACCAAAGCCTAAATGCGATTACCAACTCGCCTGCCAAACGTGACAACTACTGGCAAAACCTCACTACAAGTAGAGGCCTATGTTCAGCAGTGGACAGCTAACGGCTATTTCGACGACTATTATCTTTTTACGAAATTTGTAAGAAAATTTTGGCTCTTACAAATGTTAATGTGGAATGCTTAAAAATATGTGTGTTTAATCGATACTTTTTACTGTCAATGCTTTTTAATGTCTGATAGAGTATCTTATTGACTTTTTATATCAATGTACATTTTAATATTCTACCATAAATATAAGTGTTTGTATACATGCATATGCAAATCATTGAAGGGTCATGCCAAAACTTTGACCAATTATCTTTGTATGCGTGCCAAGGCAATGTCACAAAAGTATTATTCATATGATGTCACTCAATTCTTAAGCCATTTTCATCACACTAATCGAAATTAAATTATGATAAAAAATAATATAAAATGTAGTGATAATAAAAAACTTATTTGACTATAGTTTTGGTTCGATTTTTAACTAATTTTAAAAAGGAATATATTCTTTGTTTGACAGTATATATTTTTTTTTTTATTTATGTCCACCGATATATCCGTCAATTATGAACCGAGTTTAATTTTTTTTTATTCGAAACACTGTACTCCTGAGGTTGTCCTATTGTCCCCAAGCTAGGATATGATGACGAAATCTCAGAGGACAAGGGCAACCCTCAAAATTTATAAGCACGTATAATGTGTTTCATATATATTATATTTAAGAGCTACGCTCTTGTTGGTGGAGCTCTACGATTTTCAGCGAGTCTCTTCACCTCTTGGTAAGACACGATACGATACGATATATATGTACATATATATATTACACATATGAAGTACAAAATGTGTATTTACAAAAAGAAAAAAAGAAACTATATTATTAGTCAGTAATATAACCTATATATTATCTTCATAATTTCCAATGAAAATTAAAAACATTAACCCAAAGTTTTAAAAAAATATCTAATAAAATTAATATAAAATACTCGAGACCGTTCCTTATCATAGTCTATTGAAGAGCCTATGTTTTTTTTTATGGGTGAAAATGGAATGGTATCCCCGCCTGCGCTAACGGGATACGCTGGCGGAGCACCAGTGAAGGGTGATAGATGAGAATGAAAACAGGCGAGTTAGCCCATCATGATGAATTCATCAGGAATTAACCATGATAGTTTCCAGGGAGAACCGCGAGGAGGTCGGCATGGTTGGGTATATTGCTAGCAATGGGATACTCTGTCTCCATCACTAATAATCCCCCCCCTCCCCCCCGCCTATGTTTAGCAGTAGACAGTTAACAGTTGATATATGTAATATGATGATCATAAACACTATTTTTTTTTTCTAAACACACCCATGCGTAGTCGGGTAAGATTGTAGTATTAAACAAAATTAATAGTGTATGTATATCAGATGTGTTGAACCGCCAGTCCTAGATTGTATTGAAATTGATATAGTTGGAAATGGTTCTAGTATGCTTTATGTAATAGAGATGTCTAATAGGATAAATGATTCCTATATATTTGCGGTACCTTAGCCGCAGTAAATTGGACTAGATATAGCTATTACGAATATATACGTACTAGTAATATGACTAATATTGTTAAGCATAACTAATTTACTTACCTACATACCGAAGTTCGTATTGACATGCAATTTGCTAGTAAGACCAAGATAAATACACGTAACGAACGTTTGTACAAGTAAAACCACAATGCATTCTGGAGTAAATGCTTGCTGGTTGTTGATGTTTGAAAATCTACTACAAATACCGTGATATGTCATTAAAAGTTACTACGTAGTAAAATCCATTTATTCACACTTGGAAAGGCAAAGGAACTAAATCATACAGCCTGATCTTCAGTAGAAAGTTTGTGATCCCATGTTTTAACGAGGCAAAGTTTCCATATCATTGGCATATCATATCATGTATGAAAAAATTCTTTTGTTTATTATTCTTAAAAAAAAATTCCTTTGGTTAATTTAATTAAAAAATATTCGCATGTTTTTTATTAAAAACAATATCTAGGTAATTGTTTTTTATTAAAACTTTTTCGTGCAGAGTATTTTAATTACAATGTACAAGCGTTGATGTCCAACTAGCTTTTGTGATACACGATGGTTTTTTGTAAAATAATAACACTATTATATAAAAATGCACACATTCATTATCATGAGCAAAATTATTATTATTAAATTATGACTTTGCTCATTAGACTTTGATTTCTTATTCATAAAAACGTTTAACCTGTCATAAATATATTTTAGTAAATGAACAGTTTTGTTTATTTTTTTTTTTGCATAAATTTCCAATTTGAAAGAAGGTCACAAAACAGTGTAATAGTTAAAATATGTTTGTTGGTTTTATTTTTTATGACTAAGGGGGTTAAAACGAAGCTAACTAACTATAATTACAGTTACTTATGAAATTTTAGTATAGTTTAGTATTTTAGTAACTACAAAAACTAGTGTAAGTGTCACCCTCTGGTGTTAAAGAGTTTCGAGATCACTATCGTTATACACGAAGTCCTGTAATGTCACCTACCGGACGTTGGATTTACACGCTCCCCGAAACATTTACGTATTTTTAGTAGATATTTAAATTATTATTTATTTATTATAACTGTTATAACATTGTAGCTTATACTACAAGAATACGTATAATTATGCTGTAGTATGTTTGTAATACAAAAGACTAATAATATCCGCGCATACTCGTACACTAAGTTACAAAAGAAATACATCGTCTAATAACATATACGGATACGCAATGTAGGATTCCGTAGCCAAATAAAATGATTTACAACTGTAATGTTTGCAAGATACAGCTATCTTAATTTAATTGCGATTTTCTACCTCTTAAGAAAGCCACTTTAAGACTTTCCGGCTGCATGCTGTAATCAAAATGTCATAAAGTGCCTCAAAGAGGACTTAATTTTATGAGTATTTAAGAAGTCAACATTTTCTGTACGTCAACATATTTATGAAAAACATTTATGTATTCAGTTCTTCTTAGGTAGTACATTTATTTTGTGCCATCGTTTAATATTTCATTATTTTTTTGACATTTGAACTCAACAATTTGTCTTTAATATTATATTGTACATACCGTGGTAGAATGTGGAATAATAGACTTGTAAAAAGTATTTTTATCGAATATATGTATCCATATTTGTGCGATAAGTAATTACTTATCGCACAAATATGGATACATATATTCGATAAATTCAAATTTGTATCTGAATAAAGGGCGAAGTTTTGTAAAGCTATTATAACCAAATGTCGAGTCCAAATGTCCAAATGTCAGCAAGCATAAAAAATAAGGACAATTTGGAGTCCTTTGAATACGGAATCCAAGCAGTCTTTCTTCCTAAGCTTTAATGGAATCGGCACATTAATGATGTAGAAAAAATCGAAAAAACCAATGTTTGTTTTTATTCGACAATCGGCTGGCATCATTGTAGTTACGACCTTGTGGTCGCGGCCAGTCTCTAGATATTATGTCACAGTGACGGAGTGACTCACTCGAGTCCATAAATAGTAATCCAATGCTCCACTGATTAGAAGGCTGTCTGTGCAATGCTAATTTGGTAGAAACGCTTATGATCTGACGTCCATTGCATGCGCATCTGGTCTAACATTATTATCAAACTTTAAAAATGGAGGTGTTTTTTCAATTTAGCTATTATTGTCTTTCAGTTTGTATGCCAATTTCGAATACTTTTTTGTGGGATTTTCTTTCCTATTGATCTAATACTATTGTGTCATGATTAAAACTAGTTTCAAATGTTATATATC
Organism: Galleria mellonella; assembly: GCF_026898425.1. Classification (NCBI taxonomy): domain Eukaryota; kingdom Metazoa; phylum Arthropoda; class Insecta; order Lepidoptera; family Pyralidae; genus Galleria; species Galleria mellonella. The sequence goes on from NW_026442179.1 coordinate 939,254, forward strand.
AGATAGATAAACTGAAATAGTATGTATATTATTAATATTATTGATTCTTTATTTGAAATCTCCTTTCAAAATAGATTTATTAACAATACAATACGTTAATAACTACATCACCGTCATAGGTCTACGTATATCATCACATCTGTGTCAAAATTTGAACTACTTACGACTTATTTTACTATACTGTTACCTTAGATAGATAGTGTCTTCATAGAAATGCTTCGAGAAAAACAGGCCAAACTTTTTCATACAATTTTGCGTGATAAATAGTTATAAGTGATTCTTTTGTAACTTCTATATTTATGTTTGTATACATTTTATACGTCAGTATATAGAACGCTGAATAAAAACAAGTCAGCTAATTTGACAATTAGCTGACAAAAAGTTGGCCCGTTTTTGAGGCTCGATGCTCTATCTACATATATGATCTAAGGTCCAGTGTCCAAGACCAAATCCAAAATCACAATGAAACTACAATCACAGTACTGCTGAGTACTTACTACATTTCTAAGTCTAAGCAAAAACGCCTTTAAAAGACAGCGTAAACTCTATTGTCTAGGATTTTATTCAATTTATTTGCCGCCAGTTATAATAAGCGGTGGAATCACAAAAACACAATAACAAATTAAATATTCTTATCTAATTTTAGGTTTTATTCTTAGAAAATAATGATAAATTGTGAATACATGTAGACAATTATCTGTATACTTAATTAGTATCAATATTTGTCTTTAAATTTCTTATTTAAATTTTAGTATCTACGTCAAAAAGATATGCGACAACGTACATACTTAATGACTAATAAATAATTAGGTAAACACGTTTGCCAGGTAAAATAGGTAAACGAGCGTAATATACAGCGTGTGAACGAATATAAGGAGCTGAGTTCCGGTAAAAAAAAAACTTATAAAATTGAACAAATTTCCGAAAGGAAAATCTAACAATCAATATAGATGTTTATTTACGTGACCGCGTGGTATGTTTTGAACAAAAAGTTCAAAGAATAAGTACGTAAGTACCTATAGGTATTGTCATATTTGAACATCACTATATGATATATTCATTATTACACCTTGTTTATAGATTTTCATATTCTTATAATTAGACGGTCATTAAATTATACAAAACTAGAAAAAATTTGATAATTTTAATTCATCTCCTTAGTATGTCGTTCCAAAAACTAGATGACGCATTACATCGTTTATCACAGATTTTATGGAACAAAATATAAAATATACTTATCTATTTGAATCACTATGTCATCATAGGTAATTCATAATCTTATAAGTTAGTTAGTTCTATGAATAATTACTTCCTTTTCTATTCATAAAAATGTCTAACTTATAAGTGCCTCTTATAAGACAGGTTTTGCAGTTCGTTTTATAAAAAATACAAAGAGTGTTACTGTTAAAAAAGGAGAATTATTGTGTTTCTATTTTTGTGTGTGGCAACATTATTCTATTTCCCGCGTTTTTACTGCTTCTGTTTTTGTACCTATTGTTTATTGTGTGTATAAGCTGACAACGTATTGGAAATAAATTATAAAAGAAGGTTAATTATATTATTCCTAACAATTATTATGTTTAAAAAAGGCCAGCAACGCATTGGCGACTCTCCTGGTGTCGTTAGTGGTCATGGGCTGTGGTGTACACTGACCCTCAGATGAACTGCATGTTCTTTAGTCAACCTCTCAAATAAAAAAAAAAAAACATTCACAATCTTTACAGTATGAATAACTTAGTCATGTTCTTATGTTTTTATGCAATTATAACTTTAAGTGTGAATTATTCTTCAAACAAAATATTTATTAATAGCTAAAAAGATATTTATTTTCTGACGTACTCATATTTTTCCGTGTATATTCTAACTAGACGTGGTTACACTACTCGTGATTAATGGAAATGAATGCCACTATTTGATCGTGTAATGGGCACTTAACAAACTTACTACATGGGTACTTACTCCACCAAAACTTTTTCTTAGACTTCCTGCACGACATTGTTGTGGAAAAAAGTTTATACAATTGACAAAAAAGGAATTACGCCCGTAATGGTATCTTCGATTTGGTTTGCCGAGGAAGGGGAATTATGTTGTTACGTTAATGGCGGTCTATTGATAGGCCTGGACAATGGGCAATTAATAGCTCACATGGTGATGATGACAAAATGGTTAAAAAAGTGGTATTTATTCATTTAAATCTATGTTTAACAAGTACTAAATGTGAAATTTTGAAATAAACGTTGGATATTATTTGAAGAGTCTCTCCGGAACGCTCAATAAGGAATCGTTTTTTTATTTTACAAAATTATTAGTATTATTATACAAAGCTTACGATATTTTGTAGACAAAAATATTTATGGAACTACTATTTATGTTTATATTTTGTCAGTTGTCTTTTTGATAATTTCGAAATAATATGTAACTCTATATGTATTTCAATAAAGAAGAAATTAACTTTATATTATACAATACAATAGAATGTTTTTAATAGAAACAACAATAATAAAAAAATACTACATCTGTCTACCATATCAACGAGAAAATGTATAAACAAAAAATCGAGAGGCTGAATTAAATTTATAAATAGTACTGTCAGTCAGAGTTAGAAATCTAAATAGACAAAGTTATTTGTTCATTTGTGAATTTAATATATAAGAAAGATTCTAATGTCGCGTTTATAATGTCTACCTAATATTTATAAGCTAAATTTAAGAAACAACCACATCAAAAACAATAATAACTTTGCTGCGAACTAAAATTACTTTTTGGGTTCAGTAACAAAAGACAAAAAGTTGACAAACGTAGCAAACGTAGCCGGTATTAATCTCATCAAGTGTCTGCCTTTCAGAAAATTCTACTAACGGGTGCACGAATAGCAACTAAACGCTGAATTACTATTAGATAGGAATGTAATTCAGACGGACAACAAGCACAATAAATAACTTCCAGGCCAGTAACAGCGGCCGAAGTTAATCAGAGATAAAATCCGACTAGTACAATGGTTGAGAAAAGAATGGGCGGCTATTCATGAGTACATACAGGGCAGTAATTATTGTACCAGACTTTTTAAATGAGGTAGGTAACATAGTGAAGAGTTCTCAGTTTTTTCCACTACTACCTCTAATCGATAAATATCTCAGTAAATTAATTTTGTTCTATTTCTCAGTTATTCCTAATATTTTTTCCAAATTTCTTAAGATATTATAATTCGATTATTAAATTCAAGATAACATAATCCTTCTAAACAAACATCCTATTATCCTATTAATATGAAATAATACTAAAATGTACAATCAAAAGCTAAAGAGCACCACTGAAAATAGACCGCATTCAACCAAATTATGTTTCTAACCAGACAGAGACATCTGTTGTTAAATATGTTTAAACATTCTTAGATATTTTATACTCGTAAAAATATAACGACTAGAACTATAGACATACAGTTTCTTACTTCTGTATCTATAATATTTTGTTTTTTACTCCTACCTATCCATATCTATTTTCATAGGTTATTCAAAATCTAGAAGTATTAGAAACAAGTCAAACAATCCCAAAGATATGAGTAAAAGCAATATGAATAGTTACATCTAAATAGGTAATTAAAACTTGTATAGTCTTCGGACTTTTTTTGTCCATCAATGATGTATCTAATTAAACGTCTACAAATTTTTACAATTTATACTATTTATATACATAGATAATATCTATAATATATAAACTTGCATAATGGAAAACATAACCTAATATCTCTATAACAGTACGTAAAAAGTATAAGAATTTGTGTATATTTTCGTTGATTAGAGAAGGACGGTAGACGTTCGAGCTATTTACGGTACGACTGTAATGTTAGACAGGTAGTATATAGAGAGGCGCCCGCCGTTTCATGTACAGCATGTGGCAATAAAACAGAATTACTACACGCTCTAAACGTCCTCACGTATTTACTCTTCTGACTTTTTAATCTTATGTTGATTTTATAATGTCTCATTTTCATATCTGTCGACTTTCTTATATTATATATCACCTAGTATGTTAGAATTCAACTTTGACTAATTAAAACTAAATATTTACCATTAAATGATTGTACTAATAATAATACTTAAAAAAAAACTAATTACACACTGCCGAACATAGGTTTCCCTTTTAGGGATTTTGCCAATAGTTGTCACGCTTGGCAAGCGGATTGGCAACCATTTAAATTTGTTACGATTTGCTGCTGCCCATTCCTCGAATATTAAGTTCCATTAATCGGCTTTTACGACACTCTCGCTTGATTACATACTTGATTACTATAATCAAAATCTTGTCAAAGTCTACTAAATATTTTTAGTGTTATTAAAGCTTTAACTTTGCCCGTATAAACTATTAAATAAAAGGCAATAATTAATATAATTGCCATTAATATATTGACCTTTTCTCCAATTTACACGTCATTATTTTACTCCACGGTTTTGTTGAAAAAGCAGTTTCAGTTGATTTTACTTGCAAGAAACTTGATATTGCTCTTTTAAAATAAGTATAAATAATATAAAAAGTATCCTTTACATTCTCTAGGATATGGCCTTCCTATGTCTAACATTAAAATTAATACGGAAATTGAACCCCACCCCTCCCTATAAAGTGTATTGCTAATAATGGGTTCCCTTTCCTCACCTTCATATTAACCGTTAACTGTCCACTGCTGAACATAGGTCTCTGCGTATTGGGAGGTTTTGCCAGTAGTTATCATGCTTGGCAAGCGGGCTGGCAACCGCAGTTAGGCTTTGGTAATGTTTTAAGAGCCCCCACAATAAAGAGGACTAGTGGGGATAACTAGTCACCTTTATATAATAACAATACCTTCCCCCCTCTATACGTAGTTAACTAACAAACATTTAGACTTATTAAGTTTTTTAATTTATAAATGTATATGTTAGCTGGATTTATTTATTGTTACTGGAGAGATAAAGTACTTAGAAATTTAATTTGTCACACAGACTTTTGTTGTACTTGTGAAAAGGGTAAATCCCGCTCTACCCGTCTTATAAATCGACTGGCCCAAACAATGCGGTCTCGGCCTGTCATATATATTTTTATTGTCACACCCTTGGTCATAGCCTGTAATCACATGTTTTATGGAAATGTGATAGCGTAATTTGAATGTAATCTACATATTCATATGTTAATTTAATTAAACTAGTATTGTGCATGTTATTTCATGAGTTTTACGATGTCATTTAATTAATTTTTTTACTAGCTTTTACCCGCGCCTTCATAACCGCGTCCGCATAACCGAGATATATTCACTGACTGAAAGAAAAAGTAGCCTATAGCCATCTATAGAGCCCTATCTGTCTGTATACCAAAATTCATCATTATTAATTTAGCGGTTTAGACATTAAAGCGTAACAGACAAACAAACTCTCGAATTTATAATATTAATTAAGAATATACAATTCTGATGATTCGCAACTAAACATAGGAGATTTATACCCGCTCTAAATCTTAAATTCTGATTAACTACTTAATTTTTTTTTCACTGCCATTAATGCATGAAACGAACACGGGAGCAAGCCTTATCGTTTACACAAATCATTATGAAAATTGGATCAGTTGGATGACATTTGGCGCAGAATTGTGATTGAATCGAAATCACATCAAATAAATGCCATCGAGCTTGAGAATATTTATGAATACAAAATTCTTTGGAGATGAATTTAATATAATATACCTCTAAAATATTGTCTAGCTTCTAAAAATATTTGCTAATTTCTTTTTTCTATTTGTAAAAACTTTTACTAGGTTAATTAGTCAAAGGTAACTTACGGTACTTTTACTAGGAACTAAGTAGTCGACGGCCAATTAAATTTACTGTACTGTAAGTATAATACATATATATAGGCTATACTGTAAATTTACGTGTTATTGTAAAATAAAAATAAAATAAACAAACTTTTTTTTATACGACTTAGAATGGCAAACGTGGTAAAGTTATATTTAATTATTTTATTTATACTAGTTTTTAACGGCAAATTATTCCACAAGACCAGGATTTACGTTGATTGACCGGGATAAATAATAGCTTATGTCCTTATTCATCCCAAATAGTACGTATGAAAGAATTGAGTCACCTCAATACAAGTACCCGATTTGTTCAATTTGTTTTGAAATTTTGACAATGCTCTTATATAGAAGAATCTCCTTGTTCACTTTTATATAGTAATTGTAAATAACCCTGTATGTAAACTTATTCCATCTATGATTGCAAAGTTACAATTTGAGTATGAATACAATATAATAAAAGACTGTTGATTTTTCTGTTTCTTTATTGTTCAATTACTTACTATAAACTAAGTTCTAAAGTTTTATGAAATGAAAAAGATAATTTTTTGATAATTAAATGATATTTTTCATTTATATATTATTTTTTATACTACATAGAATGGCAAACAAGCTGACGGTCCACCTGATGGAAAGTGGTAACCGTCTCCTATAAACATGAGCAGTACCATGGACATAACTGAGTATACTGTTTCGCCAATGAAACCCATGCGTTGCCATTCCTGAGAACTTAGGTATTGTTCCTCTGTACACTGTAAATTCACTGCCATATCCCATCCTTCAAACCGAAACACAGCTATACAAACATAACCGCTTTATAGTAGAAACACAAATGGGACAGGGGTGCCCAAGCAAATTACTACACACAGTCCCCTGACAGAGGAGAAAACAGTTCCCTGTATTGATTTTTCAGTAAATGTTTAATATTTTCGAAAGTTATGAAAATATTTTTGATTTATTTTTCTGTTTATTATTAAATAAATGATTTTATATTTCATGAATAGGATTTAATGAATATATTAGCAAAAAAGTTTCCTAGACAGCTTTCTTAGAGCAAGCTATCTAGTTTACAGAGAAATGCCCATACATATGTATATATTTAGATAACACTACCACGATCGATATCGAAATACAGTGTCTGCTCGATTTATCCTCATGATATCATATTTATTTGTTTGGTTGCCAATTTATTGAGACTATTACAGTGATAACTTATCTAATAAATTGTGTTCATAGGTCAATGAATATATAATAAGAGTATAATGCAGTCGCGATATAACGAGCGTCGCCTTTAGGGTCGAGTGAATGGGGCCCTTATTTTGGTGACCCTGGCATCATGTATTATTATTTTATAGCACCATATATATATCTATATATATTAACACCGCAATAAGGTTCTCAATTTGTCTGTATTTTTTGTTACAAGGCCACGTCTTTACAAATCGTAACTCCGAAATTAGGCACTTTCCATAGTGGAAATTATCTTTACTTCATAATGTAACTAAAATATTTTTTTCGTAATTATTCAGTCATGTATAGTTATCTTTTAAATTATATTGTAGTATTGAAATAGGACAACACGATCAATGTAAAGACATTGATTTCATCAATTGTTGACATTAAGACTTGTGATTTGTAAAACTAAATATAATTTAATTTTAAAATTTTTCAGATTAACTTATGTACATTTTCGTAAAGGAAGCTTGATTAATCTGTGAACATATTATAAATAACTATCCTGAATTCGTATACATAAAAAGGAGATGTTTCTTCCATAGTTCTGATTTTAAATAATAGGGTTTTTAAATTTCCATAACAAATTTATAATAGTGCAGTTGACCTTAAATCCGGCACTGTTTTACGAGTCCCGATTTTTGGTAGCGAAGAAAAGCGAACAGAATGGATTTATCTTTGAATGTGTTATTTTTTCAAACACTCATACTATCTGTAATTATAATCCATTTCAATATAATACATTTTTTTCTATGTATAATGCAAAAAATATAAGATATTCTTTACGCGAACAACTCAAATATCTTGAAGAGTGATTTAGGTCTTAATGGCTTTCAATGGGATGAGATTCTGAAAGACTAGGATTCTGTACAATAGTGATTTATTTTGTTTTTTTTCCCTTTGTATACATTGCGAGTTAGATTAATAGCAATATATTTAATGGCATCTATACAGACCTATATTCTTTGTAAATCATACAGTATAATGGGTTGTCAAATGTATCTAGAGGAATTGTATAAAATTTCTATTTATTTGATATACCGACAAAAGAATAGCCGTCAAAAAATATAATTCAATAACTGAAAATTGTAATTGTATGCGTGTAATATAAAAATACCTATGTGAAAAATAAAATAACAACGGTCGCCTTTTTTATATTTGTTTGTTGTAAAATGTATTCGTAAATTCACGATTAAAATATTTTTAATTTTAGCAAAAGTTTGATGCCTTTTTTCGGATCAATTTAATTAGTAAAGTAAATTTTGTATGCTTTGTAGTCTAATATTAAACATCAATACTTGTTGGCTGCATATAAAAGTATTTTCCAGTACTTTATAGAATAACCTAGAATAGAAATGAGGTGGATATTCATTTTAGTTCTCACTGTCACGCAAGATGCTGGCAACACAATAACGGTTCAGTCAGGGTTGTCACAAGCCAGCCCTGTCGCCTGGGGCTGTCACCGTAGAATTAATTTGTGTGCATGTTCTGGAAGAGCTAGATTTATTGGTAAACTTCGAATGTCATGAATATCACTTGTCTTCAAACCCTGAATATTTGATATTATATACAAGACTAGCTTTTTGCCCGCTACTCGTACGTGTGGGAAGAAGATTTTCAGAAGTAGAATAACCGATGAAATAGATAACGTCTATCTAGAAGCGTACCAAAATAAAGTATATACAACATGTTAAGTTAGACATTCAAGAATGCAATTGTAAAAACTGCATATTATTTGCCCTTATTTAAACTCTCGTGTAATATTATATTAAATATCTCCCATGTACAGATATTGTCTGGTTAAAATGTTATTTTATTCTTAAGACGAAACCGTCATAATGAGCATTCTTTTGAGCGTACTACCAGCAAAACAGAACATTTTTTTCATAGATATTTAGCAAAAACGACTTCATAGCAAGATATTCTAAATTAGTTTGTGAGCCTCAATATTTTTTTGTCTTATACTAACACAACATATCATGCTGTCAAGAAAGACATTTTTAATTAGCGAAAAATTAATGATAAAACTGTTTACATTTTTGTCATTGTTCTACCTGTTTTTTTTTATTTTTTTGGAAAAAAGAAACAATAATTTTCACTAATAAAATAATCTCTTAAAAGGATATCCATTTACTATTCATAAAATTTAAAACGTAGTACTTTATCAATTTAGTCGACAATTTTATATAATAATTTGCCGTTTCCGATCTAGTTAGTCACTTTATATCCGAATATCTCGCTGTCTTTACCTATTGTTTGAATGTGAAAATGAAACACGAATCTTCTTTGACCAACTGGCGAGTAGCTTGTCACACTTGATTGTTTCGTGCAAGATTATTTTGTAAATGTCTCTGTAAATATATATATGATATTGAAGTATTTTCATTATAGACATAGTACCGTCAACTTTCCATCGAATAATACAAATACTTACGCGAAAATTATATTTTAAGATTATAGAGAAAAAAAAATAGAAATTTCAATTGCAATATATTATATAAAGTGAGACATTTATTTCAGATTAAAAGCTGTGCTCTTGTCAGTAGCGCTTTTGCCATTCACTACGATTTTTACCGAGTCTCTTCGTCTCTTAATACGACACTACAAATTTTTCCTTGATCTACCTTATGCAACTAAAAGTCTTCCTTCCTTGCAAGCCTTGAAAGTCCTCCTTCCTCTTCTTTCTTCTATGTTCATAAGCTCGTCGCATCGTATCAAGTGTCTCAATATTTTCTCTTATCAATATTTTTTATAATCCACCTCATTATAAATCATTTAACAAATAAAATTTACTTGCCCCGTGATGGTGTCGACATAGAAAGGACCACCCCTTCCTTTCCTGTGAGTGCCGTAAGAGACGACAAAGGTAACTTAATCATTAAGGGATAATGATATGACAATGATGATACAAACTGATGAATTAAAAAATAACTGATGAACAATCAGGTTATGGAATGAGCTCCCTGCCGAGGTTTTCCCAAGAGACTACAGCATGGGGTTCTTCAAAAGGTGGGTAAAGAGATTTCTTCAAAGTCGGCAACGCGCGCGTAATACCTTTGTTATTGCAGGTGTTCATGGGCTACGGTAACCACTTGCCGTCAGGTCGACCGAGTGCTTGTTTGCCACCTCAGTGGTACAAAAAAAAATAGTACTTAGTTTGGAATAAATAAAGAATAATATATTATATTTTTTTATACAACTTAGAATGGCAAACAAGCTGACGGTCCACTTGATGGAAAGTGGTAACCGTCGCCTATAGACATGAGCAGTACCATGGACATAACAGAGTATACTGTTTCACCCATGATACCCCCCATGCGTTGCCATTCCTGAGGACTCAGGTGTTATTCCTCTGTACCCAGTAAATTCACGCCATATCCCACCCTTCAAACCGAAACACAGCCATGCAAACACAACTTATAATTAAATAACACTTCATAGCACGAATAAAAACCGATCTAATGTTAATAACGCAATTTTAAATTTCCTACTTGATAAGAATAATTCATTTTATGCCTAGATACAATAATTATTGTTGTACTTTGAACAGGTATTTATAATGCTATTATATTAATAAAACAATATTTATTGACTTCTACTCTGGGTAGATGTTCAGAGCAGGCAATTAACATTTATTAGTACCTAACTGATTGATGCGAATACTAATGTAATTGACGTCATTCTCAATGAAGTATCAGTAGGTATTAAGTACAGTTGATTCTTCTACATGAGTTTTTTTTTTTTCACGCCATATCCTACAAAAATTGTGTTTATTATTTACCAATAGGATTGTTTATAAGTTTTTAGCATTACATTTTGAGAGAAACATTCACCCTTTCTGAACGTATATATTTCACAGACATCGTATTGAATTTTGGCTCTTATGCTTTTGTACGTTGCTGTCTCTCGGGAACAAATTTGCCATTCGGTGTTGACAGCCTTGCCTTAAATCTTAGCGTTATATGATAAGACACAACGCAACCTTGAAATATTGGTAAATTATGATTTATACATATGCTACGGCTAAAAGTTTTAATAATACATACTTGATAAATTTTTCAAAAATGAAAGGATTTCATCATAAAAACCTTATTTATTCAAGGTTATACACCTTGGTTGCAAATCAATTCCTTACACGAATACTTGGCAATGGGATTGTGAACTATTTAAATAATTATATTAATGAAGTTGTTTATATGCGTCACTAGATATACATACATACAGTATTATTTATTCTTAAACATAGCAAAACTTGTTTTATTATAGGTATGAGTCGATTGAAAAACATAGGTGCATAAATACATATTTTTAAATGCATACTTATTATACATAGAAAACTTCCAGAGCAAAACAAACTAAACAAAAACATTAATAATTAATTTATATAATTAAGTTAAAAATTAAGTATTTTAAGTTTTAAAAATTTTAACTGATTACAGAATGAATAATATTCTGGACTCGACTACCTATGTTTTTTTTATTATTTTATTATTTTTTCGTGTAGATTTAAAAATATCATTTAATTAAGACTATTGTTTTCCCCGTAATTCACGGCTTTTATATATATATATATATATATAAGAAATTTCCATTAGTAAATTTTAACAATTCTATATCGCTTACCGCAAAATGAGAATGTGATAAAATTTGTGTACACTTAATTTGTATTTAAATTTGTATATACTTTACCATTACGAGTAGATTAAACATAATTATACATGCGCAGTGTATGTATTGCATTTGTAAACAGCAGACGAACGCTCCGATAATCGGTAACCTTGGAATCATTTGCCACCAGTTGCCTTAATAGGCCGTCACCTAAATAGTCGGGTACATGATAAGCATTACAATATTTACATTCTGACATCGCACGGTTTTTTTTTTTTAAACTGAAAAACAATCTATATTACTCGCTAATAATTTGGCTTTATATAGATGAAGAGTTTTATAAAATCTGTTGAGTAGTTTTTATTTTTGTATTTTTTGATAATTTTTTTTTACTCTTTTTTATGGATGATAATGGAATGGTAACCCCGCCTGCACTTACGGTATACGCTGGTTATAGAACCTCTATAGAACCAATCCGAAAGTATATAATTTCAAATATAAATTAATTTTCTAAATCGATTTATAAACGAAGTTATGAGGTAAGAAATATAAAACAAAAAAAAAACACAACCAAGATGAGATCGTCATCCTTTTCTATTGACTTCAAAAGAAGGAGACTCTCAATTTCGGTTTAATTTTTTTTTTTGTTTGTTTGTTCTAACTGACGGTTGTTCATAACTAAAAGAGTTATGAACTCCATCAGTTATAAATCAATTTAAAACTTCTCTTTTTATTTAAAAGTATATACTTTCAAATTGGCTCTACAGAAATTTGATCAAAATCAATTAAGTAGTTTACTTTTAAAATAAAAATAACTAGCTTGTCCACAGCTAAAGACTGTTTTTTGTAGGGCATGATCTTATATTATTTGAAACCTTTATTCTTTACTTTAAATTTGTATGTATACTTTTTACAACTTGCATTTGTAAACAAGCCAACAACTTACCCGAATGAAAGTAGTAAATGTCGCCTACTGATATACGAGTATGTCCCTCACCTTGAATTTCACTGCCACATTTCACTATTCAAACCAAAATACAACCATAAAAGTATAGCTATTCTGCGACAGCAACACAAGTTGCATAGCGGTACCCAAACTTTTTGATATTTGTACCAAACATCCCTTTGAGTAAAATTAGTAATTTAATTATTTCTAAGTTCTTTTTAAGTGTAAGTGTTCGTTTGATTATTAACTTAATACAAGGCTCATAAATAACGGCTTAACCAATCCCTATAAAATTTGGTATTCACATACTATATGATATGAAGAAGGACATAGAATATTTATCTCGCTCAGTAAACATATTCCGATCACGCGGACAAAGTCGCGAGGTAAAGCTAGTATTCTATATGTCTAATACCGACTCATGTTTCTTTAGGGAAAAATCATATTTATTATATCATATTTCTTTTATTAGCTATGTAAAAAAATCCATTTTGACACATCATGTGTTACAATAAAAATAAACGGACTAAATAAAATAAAAAAATATCACTTCAGAAACAAATTTTTCACAAAACGATTGAGCACTCCTTTAAAAAGGTACTGTTAATTCCGGCTTCACCTGTATGTTCTTTATCTTCCTACCCTTATTCCAATTATATAAATTTTGGTGTCGGCGTAATATATTTTCCTCCATATTACTCAAGGTTTTACCTTTTAGTTTTACGACCGGCCGTCTGCCTGACGTCAACCCTCCTTGTGGAATGCATTTGTTGTGGTGTCCGCCACCTACCATATAGAGGGCAATATCGAAGAAAAAGGACTTTAAGAGTGAGCAAGGGAGTTTGGTAGACAAGGAATAAAAGATTTATGAGAAAAAGAGAAAAGGAGACACTGCAGTTGCGAACTACATCGTGCATGGTTAATATGCATAGCTAACTTTTTCATCTTTTAGATAATAACCTAATATTCCTATTCTAGTAAAGTTACTGATCTCCTCGAGGAAGATTTTCTTTTTTTTTTTAAACACAGATGTGGTTTTACAACTGTGTGTGTATATTGGATACTTAATAAATCTAAAGCAAGTCTATCGTGAAATTGAATTATACCTTATCAGCCGTTTGCTGTCCACTACTGAAAATAGTCCTATTGGGTTTTGCCAGTAGTTGGGACTAAGCGAGTTGGCAATCACTGTTATGCTTTGGTGATGTTTTAAGAGGAACGCTACTGTCCATCGCTCAATCATTAAATTCTCTTAGTCACCTCATACGACACCTACAAGAAAGGAAGGAATGGCCCTTTTTATTCTATGTTCTTTGTCAGAACCGCAAATTGAATTGGATTGTACTCATAACTAATTCAAATTAATTATGATAAAACACCAGTACTTACTTCTTTTATAAAAGAGTCAGTGTTATTATTAAGAATAATTCGTGGCTTCGCCTACACACTAATTTCTTAACTATACCCAAAAACGCTTCGTTAGTGTAAAATTAATTACGTATTATATAATGTCACATAACATAACAGATGGCCAATCAAAACTATTTAAATATGAACACGTATAGAAATAAAAAGTTTGACAACAAATTTGCTATACACGTATTATGTGGGATGGAGGATATAGACTACTGTTTATTCTGGTCGATCAACATAACCCTATCATGCGAACAAATTCGCAGGTAAAAGCTAGTAAAATAATACTGAAACGACTTAATTTTAAACTTAACACTTTTTCCCCGCAACTTCGTCCATGTGCATATTGATAGGCCGGAATAAAAAACTCTTCACTTCCCAAATACATGTTTATCAAATTTCTATACAATTTGAGAATGATAAAATTAGTTGAGAATTACTAATAAACTCACTTTCAAATTTCTTATGTTAACACAGTATAGGTCATAGTATACTATTACTAATACTAAAGTTAGGATACACATGTATTGTTGAAATCAAGAGAAACTTGGGAATTCCACGAGGCGTTATTGTGTAATGTTTATTTCCAGGGAGTTCAAAAGTCACGGATAACAAACTGATAGCCTTGAGTGAAGTCGTAAAGTAAATTACACTATAATAAGACAATGCTTGATGAAGTAAAACTTATATAAATAGAATAATGTGTAATAAATAATTATTGCAAATTTTATATTTTGAATAAAATTAATTTATACCTTAACAACCTATCAGCGACCTATTAGACATCCCTATAAGTAGACGATTATAACATATTTATAGCCCGGTTGGCTAAACAGTTTTGTTATAAGATTTAAAAGCTAGTTTAAAAACTAGGTAATTGTAACCCTATTTTAATAGGCACTTCAAATTTTAATATATTGAATTTAGATTTGATATATCGTACAAATATATAACACCGTTATATCAAGGGCCAAAAACAATAGTAATAAAAAAACAAATACAAATATCGTATACCTTTAGCACAATGTAACCATAGAGACTATTTCATAGACCATTGTAGTCCTTTACACCTTTATTTAATACAAATTCTATATTTAGCATCAATAATCATTCATTATTAGATTATATAACTTAACCATATAACTATATATCTCTTTTCTACTTAATTATCAAGAAACAAACTAATAAAGAAAAGAAATGAAATCACAATTTCAACTATTTTGTGGATAGCATATACTTACCTAATAGTATTTATTTATTCTTTATTGTGCTACTTAAAGAGTAGTACAAAGAAATATATACATATATTTCACTTATGAAGTACAAAAGGCTGTCTTATCGCTAAAGCAATCTCTTCGAAACAACCTTTGGGTAGAGGAGAAAAGAAAAAAGATGGTAGGTATTTGGCATATGAAGTGTAATAAAAAAAGAAAAACGCTCAGTATCAGCATTGGATGTAAAAATAATTTTCTCTAAAATATTTTATTTTAAAAATCATTTAAGAATTTTCTTAATTTTTTTCTGATTCATCAAACACTAATTTGGTTACACACACAATACAATAATGGTTATTTAACATTTGACTTAAAATATATGAGTATAAAAGTATACTTAATATTTTTAAATCAAATAGAGGTTTCTATTTTCAACCACTTTATAATACATCCTGTCAAATATAGATAAAATTTATGTAACAGACTTATTTTAATGTTTAGTGGCTCATTGAGTTCTACCACAAGTACTCCTAAAAATAACACAATCATAAGTACATTTACGCGTAAAGATAGTAATAACGGATGTTTTGTGTATTTTTGGTTACATCTGGCGTCGGCACCGGCACGTGGCATAAACAAAATAAAAATAACTGGCAGGTAACATGGCGCATGCGTCTACGACAGCTGAGTGTCAAGTGTCCGCTTTCCAGCGTGTTTGTTCAAAATAAAAAAAAACTGTACCTAATTTATTCTAATCTAAATATTGATTGCAACCTTTAAAAACTATTTTTTATAATAGCACTTCCAGTAAGTTTGCAAAAATTTCCAAATTAATATTTCTGATTAATTTGTTTACTTATTCATAGATACTATCTTTCATCTGTGTATCATGCACATAACTTTGTGGTTGAAGACTTTTTGGAAACATTAATATTTTTTAACCATAGACTACATTTTCAAGCAGTAAAAATATTTTTAAACATTAAAAAAAATCTTACCTAGTATTTTTGTAATAATTATTTTGATTATTACCCGACTGCTGAAAAAAGAAAGGTAATATTTTTACAATAGCATATATCCTATTAATCCTGTTAATATTATAAATGCAAAAAATTTAAATGCCATATAAATGGATGAATGTTTGTTACTTTTTCATACATTACCAATTGGATTTAAAGGTACACGGAAACATTATATGCTAACTTAGCACACAGGATACTTAATGTACTGATTTACGCGAATAAAGTTATGGAATATAGTTAGTATGTAAATATATGCATATCTTGATACCTATTAGAATTTAATAAAAGACATGCTTTTATAATCTTTTTAATTATGCTTGCTATAATAAAATTATTTCGCATGATATTTTATAAGTATTTCCATACAAGATTGTTAAACGTAAACTAAATTAACAAGTACCTAAATGTCAACAGCAGAATGTAGTTGACAAGCTTTGCTTAAGAAACCAAATTTGGGATTAAACTTTGCCATCTACGTTCATATTTTATAACGTGCTGAAGGCGGAACAGACCAACTTTCTGGAAAGTTCTAACTTTGCTATTTATTCTAGAAATATCAATAAGATATCTTTAGTGGACAATGGGACAATGAAATGTTCATAATTAAGCTTTATATGTACTTAAAATATAGTTAATTTTGGTTCGAATAGAGAAATGGTCTGTAAGATTTCTTGAATTTAAATAAATTAACAATTTAGTAGCTCTATAATCTATATGGTCTTAATCATCCATCATGAGTAGAAGTATCCAAAATTTGTCTACATGTTTATAAACTAAAAGTAGATATCAAGGTAATGGCAAATATATACAAACATAAATGAATAAACATTAGAGTTTCGATATATTTAGATCTAAATGATTGGTATAGGCCCCTTGATTGAGTAACAATAGCTATCTATAACGTTATCTCAGATTTATTTTAAGTCTTTTATATATAAAATATGTTTAAACCTATAATCCTCTCCTATCAACTTAAATATTATTTTTTTAGATTATTAACCAAATAATTACTAGATAAATAGGCATAACATCATATTTAATATTATTTTAAACGTATATTTGGGAAAACTAAGTTATAGTACTTAGGAAGGGTAACATTGCAACACAATGTGTAATAAATAACATGGGTGGCAGAGTGTATTTCGTGATGTCCAATGTTCCAGAGGAGGAGTAGAATTCCTGTCTACAATCACTTTTCATTAAGCGAGCTTTCCAACAAGTCCAAAAATTTTTCCATCACTAGACAATTACTTTAAAATTGAATCAAAATGGTTTAGTATCGAATATATTTGAGCTTTTTTCTTTAGAGCACTCTTTAGTAGTTTTATTGCTTATCATATATTATAATATCTAGAATATAAACTTCAATGAAAATATCAAATAACAGTACATACATATTCAATTTATCGAGCACAGTCATCCATCTTCTGTGCCCTTGGCAGGTACAGGGAGGCGGCACTATTTGTCATCGTCCAGCTAGTTTAAGCCGGCACATTATTAAAACGTTTACATACGCAACACACTCTTCTCTGTGTGGTTGACGTCACAAGACATGTTAATAATATTGACATAAGAAAAAAGATAATAAATAAATAGCATTGCAAATAAACAGACTCCATCTAGTCTTGAAGTCTAAATAAATTATTTTGTCAATATATACATAGAAAATACCAGATGAAAACAAACACACATACTCATGAATACAAATATTTGTATTGTGAACCATCGGAAGGCGAGGCGCTGTGTAAAACCACTAAACTTACATTTAAATGAAAATTTATTTACTTAAAATCGCTGACATGAACGATCGTTGACACTAGTTGTCGATTACTTAAAAAATATGGGCAGCCTATTGCCACAAAATAATTATTTTATTCAATGTTAGCTATTTAAGCTAGTTAAGTTTCTTTCTTACTTCTTCTTTCTTATATTCTTTTCATCTTTTATCTAATTTTTATTATATCCTTTTATTTAATTTTTTATTAGATAGTGTTACACCAAGCTTGATCCTATCTAAAATAGGTTGGCTTGAAATGTCCTCATAGAAATAGTAATGTAAAACTAATTCTCAATACCATAAGTTATATAATTAGCAAGACATTGTTTAAAAACAATAGTCTGCCTCAAACAATCTTAGCTAGTAAGACGGAGGCCTCAGAAGATCAAGTTTCGAAATATAATGCCACGCAAGAGCATTTGTAAGTCCGTGGAGCAAGGGATTGTTAGTAATTGTGTCTAACAGCTCCAGTACTAATAATGTACCCTAATAAGTCGACCCTCACGCGGTTTCTCCTGGAAACCATTAGAATAGAATTAGAAGAATAGAAACATTTATTGCCAGTAAACTTACAATATAAAATATAAATAACATATACAAAAAGTGTCCCACACCCGGCAAAAGGAACCGGCTCAGCTGATACTGTGAGTGTCCCAGCGCATAGTGAACAGCTGCACAGCGCTGGTTTTCAGCCATTCCCTCTCTTAACAAAACAACCAAAGTGCAGGGTACCACTGTACATTACTTTTTACAAGAATTATTTCTCGATACTAATTAAAAAAATACTAATAAAAAAAAGGAAAGAAGTTTTTATTTGTGCCTATTATTATTATTATTGTGCCATTATAGTTAATTCTTGTTTTATTTGTCACAATGGGCATACAATCTGCTCCATCTTCATCTATCACCCCTCACCGGTGCCACGACAGCGTATATCGATAGCGCAGGCGATGTTACCATTTCATTTTCAACCACTGAAATAAAGTTCAATTTCCCAATTTTTTTCAAATTCAAATCAAATTTCAAATCCCTCCCAAAAGCTATAGATCCCTAATAAGAGATTGAAGGAAGACATCTTCATTATCATCACCTCTCTCATCGACATTGGCGTCACCATCACTTTTATTTTATGGTGAACGTCGTAGTTGACCCTCAGTTGTGAAGAAGTTTCTTTTATAGGATAATTATAATCTCTTGTACGAGGTCACATTCCTGAACGTAATCCAATCTACTTGTAACGTGACGTATAATGAACTGTTTATTGATCATAAACAGTGTCAATTGCGTTTATAATAGTTTCTATCTGTTAATCAAAGGAACATTGCGTGTCTGCTAAATCAATGCTTCGGATATCTAGTAATTGAGTATCGGTATTATTGTACTAAATATTGTTAACACCCTAGCTGTCTGTACGACAAGTTTCCTACGGAATAAATCGAGACAAATCAATGCCAAAGTCCCCTTTCCATCTCTTGCTTTATCCACTTTCACGACTCATCTCATGCATGAACGCTATCAGGGGGATCTCAATCTCTCTCAATTTCTCCCTCAGATAGAACACTGTATATCTGATCATAATAGATTATAGTATAGTCTTTTTCCAATACAAATATCTATCCACTTTTATTATACTGTACAACTATTTTGTCAATCTTTCATAATATATTTTTTTTAAAAAACCCGAACTGACAATACTATTTCTCTTTTTTATGCCAACATTTTCTTACAAATCAACTTGATCGTGCACTACTTCCTACATAATATAATTATGAATAATACAGATGCAATTCATTTCTTCAAAATATTTGCAACGATTATTTATATTTTAATATATTGTCTGTGTTTATACTATAACTTTATGAAAACAAAATTTACTCGTACTTACTTAAAAAATGTCTAATTTAATTTATTTACTTCAGACAAAATCCATTTTTAGGGTTTCGTACCTCCAAAATAAAAAACGGAACCTTTATAGAATCACTTCGTAGTCTGTCAGTCCATCTATCCGTCTGTCAAGACTCTTTTTGTTAGGAGGACGTATGAAGGTATCAACTTTGAATTAATATCATATGCTCAGGTCTGCAACAACCTCTTAATGCATTGAAAAAAGCAGGCTTCTAAATCGACGCAATCAAAAGATACGGCCGTTTATGTTACATTTATATCGTATATTTTGAAATTCGCAAAGGGAATCAAAACCTATAAGGTACTTCCCGTTGAGCTAGAATCATGAAATTTGGCAAGAAGCAATGTCATGTAATACAAGTAAAGAAAAGAAGTCTGAAAACTAAAAATTTGTAGTTATTTAAGAAAATTCATAATTTTGTACGGAATCCTCATTGCACGAGTCCGATTCGTACTTGACCGGTTTTTTTTTAGTAGTAAGTGTACTTAAAAACTATGTAAATACTTAATTACTAATAATGATCTAGTCTTCTTAACAAGCATTCTCACGAGAGGACTATCTAATTTATTTCCAAACATGTTCAGGACACTGTTACCACTCCCACGTATTCTATCTAAGAACAAAGCTGTCTTTTAACCCCAGACTGCGTCAAAACTATCTGTACGAGCTTCGGCAAATAGCGCTGAGGCAGAACAGAAGCGCGGAAGCCGCAACAGAAATCTGAAATTGTTATTAAATTGGACGCGCAAGGATTATAATAATAAGCATGTTTTAGTAGGTATACAAGTACTTACTTTTTGTCAGAATTTCTGTTTAATATTAAAATTAAGATTATAAAAGTAAAATAACAACGATCAAATAAAGGTTTCTCCTTTGTGAATTTAATAATGAAGTTGGAAAAGTATCGTTCAGTCTAATTTGTTTTCACAAAGGATCAGTGAATATATTTGCGGTCCCGCGAGGCACATTCCGCTAATTGGTCGCGGTGCCTTTGTGTCTTGGTACTGCCGATAACGACGTAATAATTAGGGTACTGGCAAGCATTATACACTGAACACAAGTGACGTTTTATATGGCAATAGCCACTAATTACCAAAGGAACAATTTGTATAAAGTCATCTGTATGGCTACATCTGTGTCGTGTATTCCCAAATCCCCTTCAAATCCTCCAAATCCCGGCACAGGATTTAGGAATGTGGCTGTGTATCTTTCTCTCACAGAGTAACTTGTATGTATGTTGTAATCCAGTTTGAAAATGAAAGATGACAATATAACTGGGTATTTACCAGTGATTTAAATTCCTCGTGTCGTAAGGGAGGCAAAAATTTATAAGGTAGTTGTGTACATAGGCGCTTATCAATAGGCGGGCCCTGTGCGTTACAAATCTTGCTGTATAAAAAAAAATATTAGTAGTATTTCATTAACCTGAGTCAGAAATATCTATCCTTACTTCCTAACTAATATTATTAATGTAAAAGTAAGTTTTTAGTTTATTACCTCCTGGTGCATCAACAACGAATTTTTGCTAAATAAAAAAAGTCGTGCTTCAAAAGTATTACAAAATTTGTTGGCTGATATTATTTAATAGCATAATCACAGAATATATATATACACACAGACACACGTAATACGTGTTATTAAAGCTGTATGTTTGGCTGAAATAAGCAAATGAATAAGTTCTTAATGTATGGTGTTTCGCCTTCAAAAGTAACATAATTCGAATGCATCAGACTAAGCCACTAAGCAGCCCGCAGCCCGACCTTATCCTCTTAAATCAGTAATTTATTCCGGCTGCACATTCAATAAAACCCTTTTCCTCGACTAGTCGTGCATAAGATGGTCGATCTTAATTTGTCTGAGAAGTTTCATAATACAAACCCGTTGCAGAGTGGAGTAAAAATATGATCTTGAGTCGATCGTTCCGATTCAGACATTTTTTGTTGTCTTTAATGAGTTCCGGCGAAATTTCAACTCAGATTTCCAACTTAATAAAAAGTTTAGGCGATTAAATAAAGCATTATGAACAGGTGTTTTCTTTGAATCAGTTTATTGTGGTCGAAGGTTTGTTCTCGATAAATAGATTTTCAACTGACTTTAAAAGGAAGGTTCTCAATTTGGTTCTATTTCTTTATGTTTATTCCTTCATCTATCCTGCATCATTTGTAAACCGATTTGGACAATTATCTTTTTATCTAAAAGAGTATACTTACAGTTTAGTTTTTAAATCGAAATAATTTGTTATTCCACATTTTTTTTTTATATGGAATACAATTTAATCTTTTATCTAGCATCGTATAGTTAATAAGATAAAGCATCTATAGACAAAATACAACAGCTTGGTTTTTATATAGACTAGATTGTTTTTGTAATTTTATAACGTTCGGTACATTATATTGAATTAAAAAATATATTTTTTTTTAATTTTTTTATGTAAAAGGGTGGTAAACAACATAACAAGCGGGGAACAAAGCTATCGATAGAATCGTTATCGCCAACGAGTCCATAAGATTTTTTTATATATATCTTTTATAACTATAATAAAATGTTGTATTTCTCTCCTCACATAGATTAAAATTAAATTATGTGAAACAAATATAATAAAAATCTATGTACTAATATCTAAACGATACAATATTTATTATATACCATATAGAATATGCCGCCATATGGTCCCAGCTAAAAGTAAACCACCCCTTCCTTTCCCGTGGGTGTATTAAGAGGCGACTAAGAAAACTTAATGGTAGAAGATAGACAGTCGCGTCCCTCTTAAATCATCATCAAAGCCAAACTGCGGTTGCCAACCCGCCTGCCAACTACTGCCAAAATTACACTTATGAGGAAGACTTATGTTCAGCAGTGGACATTTAACAGCTGATATGACGATGATAATGATTATATAAATTATACCAGCCGTTTTAAATAAAGTCTAAAAAAATAGTCTTTTCTTTTTTCCAATTATATCTATTTTTCTAGTATCTATTTTTCTTACAGGACATATAATTCTTTAACAATCGATAAATTTTATTAATTTTATCAAGATCATAGTAGTTATTTTTAGAAGCTATAATCTTAATTATATATGTATTATATAATTGCTATGATTTATTATGATAAAATCTTAGTAAAGATTTCATTGATTCATTATAATTTCCACTTAAATTTCATACGTTCATCTAGATGAATTGTCTAGACAATTAAAAAACAATAAATATTTCACAAAACGAGTCAACGAAGCAGAAATACCAGCTGCAGCGTTACCAGATGCGTTATTTGATTTCCATCCAAATCAAATATTTTCCCCCAAATTGATACGATTTCTTTTTTTTACCCTATAAACTTGTGCCCGTATTTACTACGTTTTAACATTTTTTTCCATGTTATCATTATGCGAATGACAAAAAATATAATTTTGTTGCAGCCGTCACTACCTTTATTGGTATATGAGATGTATGAGTTCATACCCATTGTATTACAGGTTATAAACAAATAAAAACTCCGAAAATTCTGCTTACACACTTTATTTTTCTATAAAAGTTTCTTCAAGAATTTCATTTCTCCAAACTTTCACATATACTATAATAACTTTTATCCTAAATTGTAAAAAAAAATCCCAATCTAGTAACGCTGCAATCAAGTACCGTTTTAGGTTGTCTTGACTAGATAGATATATTAGTATTAGTAAATGACCACATTAGCCAC
This sequence comes from Galleria mellonella, assembly GCF_026898425.1. Lineage (NCBI taxonomy): Eukaryota > Metazoa > Arthropoda > Insecta > Lepidoptera > Pyralidae > Galleria > Galleria mellonella. The sequence goes on from NW_026442179.1 coordinate 962,889, forward strand.
GAGAAACATTTTGTCTTTGCAACATCAGTACAAATTATCGTACAAAGAACAATTCAAACACATAAGGATTTCTTCAATGACTTCCTTCGCGTTATTCAATTTTCTTTGGATAGGTACTTTATTGAATCAGTGTTTGTTTCGTCGTAACGAATTTACTTTCTTTGAACTGAAATTGCTAAAGCCTTCTTTCACAATTTGCTTGCCGTATACCTACTTTATTTAATTTAGTAAGCGACCTTTCTCTGAAAATATTGTCTAATAAATAGATGAGCAAATATTTTTTGCGTCGATACATATTCCTAATAATAATGTACATAGTCTGACGCTTTTTTCTTTCGACGTACGTTGGTACCACGAAATATCTCTCACTTTTGATATTTCTTTTTTATATCCTTCTTTGTAAATAGAATTACTTTTATACTTTATCATCATTCAAACAAGCTAGCTTTAGATTTAAGTACTATATTAAGAGTAAATATGAAATTAAAATAAATAAGATTTAAAAATCTCTGAAAATGCACTGATACATTATCACCTGATAGGTAACTTACTATTCGACGAAAAAGAAATATTAAAATATTCTACAAAAGAAATTTAATATCCAAATAGGTACGGAACCCAGTTCGTGGATTGAAAATTTCAAAGAAACTGAACTGAATATAATACGTAAAGGAATATTTCTAGAAATATCCTATTATATACTTATTGAACAAGATGTGACGAAAAGTTTATAACAATCCGAAAGCTGGCGATAAATTCACGAAAGTGAAAGCTTTTTTAATATGTTTTTGTACGAATGTTAAAAAACGTAGGCGTATCTTTATTTTTAACTAGTTCTGTCCCGCGACTTCACCCGCGTAAAACTGTATATAATGTATGCTATGTGTTAATATTTTAACTTACTATGTACCAAATTTTATTCAAATCCATTCAAACTTTGTTAGAGTAATAGACACTTATCCATCGAAAAATCTTTGGAAACTTTCACATTTGCAACATAAGTAGGATGTTATGAGACTTATATATTAATTGATATAATGTTACATCGTTAAGTTACAGCCCTTGTTGTTGTTATATTATATAGTATATAAATCAGTGTGATCTCATTTTGTCATTTTATATTAATAATTAACAGAATACCATTAAATAATATATTTGCATTGATATGTTCTTATCGATACATTAAGTTATTTGTTTGCTGAACTAATATTGAGACACGTTGTCATTGTAACAGCTTTGAGTTAGGAGCAAATAACAATTACAGAGATTTTATATTACAAACAAAATGTTCTTTTTTATAGTTTTGTACCATCTAGATCAGGGGCTCCTAAACTTTTGAGATAACGGAACGTTCACAAATTAAAAACCTTTGTTTATGGAACTCCATATAAAACGATTATAAATCAAAAACACTGTAATTTAAACAAAAACAAAAGCTTTTATTAGAAATATTTTAAAAGTATATAGTTCCCTTTAATTTTTAACGTAAAGAATGAAATTGTTTTATTGTACAAATAATTTTGCAAAACCCCACTGGCTTTTTTATAGAACTTCTAAGTTCCGCGGAACCCACTTTTAGCATTACTGATCTAGATAGTATCTAGACGATATCAAAATATGTTTATATTTTGACAAAATACGGACGGTAATAATCTATTTTTTCTATTATTTATATAATTCTGTATCTATGAATGGTATAATGTAATAGAAAAGAAACTCTATTTAATTAAAATAATTTAAAACATTAAAACCCAAACAGAAAACGATAAATTTAATAAAACTATTAAAACCCAACACAGGGATTTAAACTTATTCAATTAACAATCATCAAAAACAGTTTAGAATAAATATTTTTAAGTGAGAACATTTGTACTCTGCTAAGAATAAACTGATTTCGAACTTTATAGACAAATGTTCTGATTAAGATGCTCACTTACAAAGATAAATTCCAAATCCTACCAAAAAATTTCCACAGGGAGACTTTGTACAAAAGTCGATTGCTTGGGTACCTCTGTCCCATTCGTGTTTCTACCATGAAGCAGTTGTGTTTGCATGACTGTGTTTCGGTTTGAAGGGTGGGATATGGCGTGAATTTACAGGGTACAGAGGAATAACACCTAAGTCCTCAGGAATGGCAACGCATGGGGGGGGCATCATGGGCGAAACAGTATACTCTGTTATGTCCATGGTACTGCTCATGTCTGTAGGCGACGGTTACTACTTTCCATCAAGTGAGCCGTCAGCTTGTTTGCCATTCTTAGTTGAATAAAAAAATACCTAAATTCATAGTTTCAGAGAATTTCCTGTCCTGTTTCCTGGATTCTATTTTCTCGGACTATTTTTAATTTAATATTATGAAGTAAAACAATTGTTCCTGTTACTCGTACTAGTGTAACAAAATAATGAAGACAATGTCATTAAGTATGTGTGTCCGAGTAATGAGTTAGTGCAACGTTTTCAAACTCCTCTTAACAATTTTGCTGGACGTCGTGCCAAAATACGATTAAGCACCATCGTACTGTGAATTATAACAGGCTACTACAAAGCTTTTGTATGTATTCTATTACTATAAATTTAGGCTACAGTAATAATGCTAAAAGATATTTTTATTTTACAGTAATAAAAATAAAAATGTATCCTAGTAAAACTCTCTTTCATTTATTTATTTTACACTTTATTGCACCAAGTAAAAAAACTAATAAATACAGTAAATATTAATGAGAAATGATACAAAAGGAAGCCTTGTCGCTAAGCAATCTCTTTTTTCGAAACTGTCGTAGTATAACAACCAAAAGTTTATCGCAGTCGTAAAATAGAAGGATATTTATAATTTATCGATATTTAAGTAAATAAACTATATTTCAACAATATAGTGTACGGCAGAATAGATTTCCGATAGTAACAATCGCGGTAAGTCTGGCAGCCAGCTTTTGCTTTTAGCTTACATTGGTAAGTCGTTTTCTTCTTTTTTTCATTTTTATATTTTCCCTTTATTTTGTAATAAGTTATAAATTCTCGAAACAGTCCACTTTTAAAATACTTTCTTCTCGTAATCGAAAGAAATTCATTGGTTCGAGATATTTTAAATAGTATAAATGTGAAAATTTATTAAGATATTTGCATGTTCATTACTCATTCACACGTATCTGCATAAACGAATTTCCTACCTTTTGTAATATACTAATTCAGAAGAGTAAAACCGCAGGCTGCAACCAGCAATAATGAAATCTGCAAATTCTAAATTTAGTAAAGCAATTAAGAATAATTAAACCAGAGGGATACTTTGTTTAAAACTCCTCTGTTTACGTACTTCTGTCCCATTCGTGTTTCTGCCGTGAAGCAGTTGTGTTTGCATAGGTGTGTTTCGGTTTGAAGGGTGAGATATAGCAATGAAATTACAGAGTACAGGAGCATAAATAACTCTTTAGTTCTTAAGAATAATAACGCATGAAAGGTATCATGGACAGCATAATATACTCTGTTTTGTCTATGGTATTGTTCATGTCTATAGATGACGATTTCCACCTTCCATCAAATGAGCGTGAATTTGTGGGTATATATATATATATATATATATATATAATTATTATTATTATTATTATTGCTATTTGGAAATGCAGCAAGTAAGGCACCCTACCAGCTGGCAGTGATCTTAAAGAAATTTTTTATCTTTAAATATATATATTTTTAAATTTTTTAATGTTATTTTAAAAAAGAAAACATAATGAAATAAATAATAAGTTCAACAATAAATAAATAAATTATTATTATTATTATTTTTGGAAATAAGACTTAAAATACATTTGGCTTATATGAAATATAAGCACATAGTATATGATTATTATGCCATCTATAACTTTGCTCATATAAATAAAAAAAATAGTACCCTACATGTTAATTCATCATATAGTTAATCTATGTACCGAGTTTCATTAAAACTCATTCAACCGTTAAGCGCGGAGAATAATAATAATAGTAATAGGGTCTAACTGACCCATCGTGATACACCGTATCACGTCGACCTCCACGTGGTTCCTTCTGAAAACCATCGTGGTTAATTCTAGTGGAATTTGTCACGATGGGCCGTCTAATCGGCTTTCATCCTCACCTATCACCTGGTATCACTAGTACCCCGCCAGCGTATACCGATAGCGCAGACAGGGTTATCCATTATCATCCATTAAAAAAAATGTTTAAGCGCGTTTCTGAAACAAACATCGGTACATTTTTACAAATTTACATTTACTATATTAATATATAAATATTATTAAAATATTATTATATTGTCTATTTACCATGAGCATAAATTTAATTATCTAATAACATGTAAGGGTAGAACTGTAACTGAAGTTTAATAGAATAATTATACTGTAATAATAAGGCATTTTAATAAACTAAATTCGTGGCTCATTTTTATGAACATCAAATAAAAATGTACCGCGCTTTGTAGTCTAGAAAGATATTAAAACATAAACAGTAGCCTAAAGCGTTTTGTTCTCATAATTAACATGAAAATTCAGGGGATTTCCATATAAAACACTCAGGTGGTCCGCTGGCTCGCAGAAAATGTTTACAAAGAGCTAGATAGATTGGTAATAGCTTATAATAACCTGTTGAAAAGATTCTAACCTTTCTTTATATACGTCAAGACGTCTCAAGAATATTGGAGTCAATATATTTGAAGGCCCGGTGCTGACACCCACAGCTGAGCGAACACAGAATTGCCTGTCATCTATCAGAGCCACCTTTGGTAGATAAAGACTGCTTGTGCGAACTTATATCTTCTTTAAGAACAAATTTATACAGACTTATGTTAGTTGTTATAAATTGACAAGATTTTTTCCTGCAAAAAGCCGACTTGGATTGGATAATTTGTTTGGGACTGTTACGGAAGTAAACTGGATCAGCTGTAAAAGGTATCAATAAAATCGAATTGGAAAACACAGTCGGCTCGAGGATTTTCTCATTTATTTCTTTGTATATAAAAAATAAAAAAATATAATATATGAACCTACATGCTTCTTTATTATAAATTTAATAAAATTATTATAAAGACTCTTTTATCCAGGGAAAATGAGTATGTACTACTGATGTCCTGGTTTGGAGTAACGGGACCACAGATTTGTTTCTATCTACCAGACTATCATCATTCGTATTGATCGAAAGATCATGACCACAGTGATGATAGTCTATGAAAGGGTCGTTATCACGTGGAAAGATCTCTTACTAGTCCCATTTCTTAGCCGTTCTGAGACATATATCTGCAACCTCTCTTTCTCGACAGATGCTCTCGCCTATAATATATTTCTCACCTGCTCTATATGTGTTCTTTGTAAAGGAAAGGATGAATCAAAACGGGTCACCATACAGCAGCGTGTCTTGAAGAACACAGCGTCAGCGTCAGGATCTAGCATCTCCAAAGACAAGTTATTAACTACCGCTCTGAATGCACTTTCCTCAACCATTAACAACCCGACCTTTCTTCATAGATATATCGATAAAACTGCCTTTTTTAATTGCACATACTAACTCAATATTCTATACATTAATTCCTGTAAAAGCTCGAAATTGGTAAATCTTAGATTTAACCAGGAAATCTTAGAATTTACCGATATGCGTTGGTAAATATTAGGGCTTAAAAAAAAGACCAATTTTGAGATTTCATCAACTCATAACCTTTTATTTATAAAAACCACTCATATTGATTATTAGTTAAACCTAAAATTTACCAATGTACGTAACATACATATTACGTACATACAAATACGTACGTACATTACAGTAACATAATTGTACATATATATGTACATATATACTCTTTATTGCGTACAAAATATTTTGTACGCAATAAAGAGTTTGTTATGTTTTATTACATCGTAGGGAGCAATATATAGAGCTTTACTCATTACATACATGCAGATATGTGATATACAGTTCTATAAAAAAGAACATTAATGAAAACGACTTTTAAATAGAAATGGAATATTCATTAGGTACCACTTGCTCGGATGTAAATTTTTCCGCGCTATGCGATTTAATATATGAATTTACAAAATGCTTAAATATTTTCCCTTTAAAAATAAAAAAAGCCGTGAATGGGCTATAAATATATCTAGTGGTATCATACCCAGTGATATTATCAAACTTCGTTTCATACCTTTCATTTCCCGAGAATTATAAGGATATAAATTATAAAACAACTTTAATCAAAATTCGTCGACGCATAAATAGGACACGTCTATATAATGAATCAGTTCTTTATATAATGAATCAGGGGCTCGGTTGTCTTTTTATAAGTATATACTTTAATAAATAAATTTTAAAAAATTAATAGATAACCATTTAAAAGAATAGGCTGTTGCTCTATTTGTTATTATAAGCACAAAAAATATGAATTAAGGTTTATTTACCAGAGAGAGACTTTGTAGAAAAGTCATTTGCTTGGACACCTCTGTCCCATTCGTATTTCTACTATGAAGCAATTGTGTTTGCATGGCTGTGTTTCGGTCTGAAGGGGGGGGGGGGGGGGGATATGGCAATGAATTTACAGAGTACAGAGGCGTAGTCCTCAGGAATGGCAACGTATGAGGGTATCATTGTTGCTCATGATACTGTTCATGTCTGTAGGCGATGGTTACCACTTTTCATCAGGTGACCGTCAGCTTGTTAACCATTAGTTACATAAAAAAATTAATTACAAATATAAAATTTCAGGTATTATCTTATTAAATAAAACTAGGTAGAATCTAAGATTTTATAAATAAATTTATTAAGCAGTAAACATTTTTATTATCACTGAACTCCTACTGTTTTCCCATTTACATTGAGATTTTCCCAAAGGAGATCTTATAATTAGTGTGAAATTTATAAACTCGATCTTGAATAAGCGTAATATATTACCAGTTTAAACCTTACTATTTAATTTTGTTTTACAAAGAGATAATATTGATACAATTTATAATAAAAATACGTTTATAACAGTTAATATTCATAATCAATTATAAGGTAGGAAAGTCTGTATTTTATACTTGTCTTTCAAGTTACATTTCATGCGGTTTGCCCTGTATAAATTTCCAAAAACCCTTTCCCGTGGATGTTCACAGAAGAGGAAAACATTCCTGAAATAAGTTTCTAGACTTAGTGGTTACGGTACCTTTGACCTGCTGATAATTATTTCAGTGCGAACTTTATAGATTAACATCCCGTAAAAGCCGTTAAACTTAATTTGAGGTATGAGTTTCAGTTAGGAAATAAAACCGAGTTAGGAAAAAAAAAGAGATGACAGTTGAAGATGAAAGCAGCTCGGATAACACATCATGACGAATTCCATAAATATTAACCACGACGATTTCCGGGGTGGAAACCGCATGGAGGTCGACCCGATAGGATATGTTGCTAGCAGTGGAGCTATTAAACCCCTAATTAGATTACTAAGAATCCCTTCCTCTCCCCCACCCCTTCATTTAACCTAATTATATCTATAAATTAGATAATATAGGGGTATTTAAATAATCTTCTTCATATTTCGATTTCACTACTTCGCAGATAAATTAGGAGAAAGGGATTGTTAGTAATGGGGCCCTATTCTAGCAATATGAAACCATCATGGTTAATTCTTGTGGAAGTCTACTCACTTTACTTGATTGAGCAATTGTTCATGAAAAGTTTTTAATTCAATCAATTTGCACATTGATAATTCCAAAAAATTTCAGAGTTTTTTTATCGAGTTTTCATTCTCTTTCTGATGTATTGTGCTTTGTTTTATAAGATATTTCGATCTTATAAAAAAATTGATGAGGATAAGTCAGTTACTGAGTTAAGCCAGTTGTCTCGTCATGGCAAATTTGGTAGGAATTAAACATAAATACGGGGGAACTGCAGATAAATGGAAGGTCGATCTGACAGAGTATACTTTTATTGCTAGCATTACTACACTACTGAGGACTAACGTCCGTAATATCAATAATCCCTCTCACTCCCAACACACAGTTAAGGTGTTAGCTCATATTTTCCATTTGATATATGTTTACTATAGATATGGTATAACGTATTCACGTATGCATGATATTCTTTAGCCTTTATCTATTCTATGAACACAGACCTCCGCCATACACTTTCAAAAGGAACAGTCCTGAACCACCTGTACCCACTAACTCCATACAATAAATTTGAGGTCATCATTCCATCTAATTGGGATCGTTTATACTGCATTTGCCCATACAAGCTTCATCTATTCAAGAACTGACCAAAATATAACGTTAAAATCATAAAGATACCAATTATCTTTAAATGATGTACGAAAGTGATAGGTAGAGCAGTGCATGATACCCTTATTAATTTTTATATACTAAATATTATATAACATTTTTCGTTTTAAACATTATTTATAAAACGAGCTTATCTCTAATAAGAAACTTCTTCAAGCAAAATTTGTCTCGTGAAAGAAGCTGTGACTCACGAATGAAAGTTATACTAAATATTTACATATTGGAAAATTATATACTTTAAAACAAAAATTTTCAAATAAATACGAGCACAACATGTGTGATCAATGCAAACTACGTATTTATTTATTTATACAGGGAAACCAGAGCTAAAATAGATTATTTAGAAATAGTTTAGGACTAGAAACAAGGCCACTGACAAGTAGTATAGCTACTACCAGCAACAGAAGCTATTTTCGTCATCTTAGATACATATAAGTGCAAATCGTATACATGCTCGTATATAAATACTCCGCAAATATAAGCTACGTAATGATTTTTCCCCAGGAGTCGAGATAAAAGTAATATTTGTTCTTCACAAAATACTTCTGCAATATAATTTCTGTTCCTTCCTATATTACATGTTTTATTTGAATTCAAATGAAAAAAGCAATATTAGAACTAAGACCACCAAGAATGAACAAAGACAACGAGTTCTCAACGGCTTAACTCTTGGGAAATCTACAATCTTTACCATGGTTTCAACGAAATAAAATAATTCAAATAACTTTAAAATAAGAAAAATATTTTTGTTTTGCGTGTACTTAGATACATCATCATCATCATTATTAGGAAAAGGTCGCCCATTGTTTTCTCATTGTGATTATTTCTTACAATTATTTGTATCTATAATAAGTTTACTACTGTAATCTTTTAGAGGAAATAATCTATCTATCATATCAGCCTTTAACTGTCCACTGCTGAAAATAAGCTTCCTTCTTAGGGGGTTCTGCCAATAGTTACCATGCTTGGCAGACGGATTTGCAACCGCAGTTAGGCTTTGGAGATGTTTTAGGAAGGACGCTGCTGCCAACCCCTCGCCGTCTCTCAATCGCCTCTTACGACACCCACAGGAAAAGAAAGGGTGACTTATTCTATGCCTGGACCACACGACAAACGTTAGATACATTCACGAGAGCTTTTTATCCGAAATAAACTGAAATCTACGAAATACCTATATTACACGATTAATTGATTAAGCAACGAGAATTCTTAGAAAATAATGAACAAACATTTTCTTGGTAGAGATTTATTCTTAGTAGTAATTTATTCTAATATTAGCTGTTAATCCCATAGCATTTCCTGAATTAGAAAATATATGTAGATGTATTCAATACTCGTGCAGGATATAGATTATCTGTATGCCAAATTTTAATCAAATCCATTAAAGTAATCAAGCGTGATTAAGTATACACATGCGAAGATGCTTGAAAACCTTTTATACTTTTAATAATTATTACTTAGTACTATAATTTCTGTGTAGGTCCCGGCATAGAATAGGCCACCCGTTCCTTTCGCGTGGGTTTCGTAAGAGATAACTAAGGAAACTTATGGTGGAGAGATGAGCAGCAGCATCCCTCTTAAAACATCACCAAAAGCCTAACTGTGGTTGCCAGTTCCCCTGCCAAGCGTGGCAATTACTGGCAAAACCCCCCTTATGGGATAGGCTATGTTCAGCAGCGGATAGTTAACGACTGATACAACTATAAAGTATATTGCACTAGTAGTTGGTTAGCTTAAGTAAACAGGTTCGTGAATATTTCATGCACTCCATCCAGTGCTTAGACAAACATTAAAACACTAGACTTTACAATTCAGGTAATCCTATAAAAGTACTTCAACGAAAAGAAGAAATGTACCTAATAACTATTCATGTAAAGTACAGTATTCTAAAACGGAAAGAAAAAACAAAAGTTGTCAGTTGATATAGAAGGAGATAGTAAGTACAAGAACTTATATGGATACCACAGTACCAATACTGGCCCGTTTATCCGATCGCCAATTTCCCTTTCGTGTGAGACATAGTCTAGAAAATGACTCGTATATTTCAAGCGATAGACACAACTCATCTGGTTTATGTTGAGAGCTTGTCCGGCGGCGTCTATCCGGTCTCCGGTCGTGAACCAGACCGCATTATGCTATTATAATACAGCGAACAATTTATTCTCTAAAGGTACATGGATAAAAGAAAAATATATGATATGGATTGTATAAATTAATAACATTCGTTATATATTTTACTAATTATAAAGATGTTGAAGTAGCTATTTTACACGCTACCTCATCTTCCAATAGTTAAGGGTTTGATTTCTCATGTCTGTTCATCAACATATTAAAATTTGTTATATCTTATATGTGTGTACCTATTATGAAAAGATATACCGCATGACTATTACCAGTTAAATAAAACCCATAGTACTCTATTTCCCTATGAGAATACATGATTCTATGTAATATTATTATTTTATCAACCGTTAAGTGTTCACTTTTGAACATAGGCCTCCCCCTATTGAGAAATTTTTCAAGTAGTTGCCATGCTTGGTAAGCAGGTTGGTAACCACAGTTAGACTTTGGTGATATTTTAAGAAAGACGCTGCTGGCCATTCCTTTACCATTAAGATACCTTAGTCGCCTCTTTCGACAACCACGAGAAAGGAAGGTGAATATGTAATATATCTAGCACTAAATACATTGATTTACACAATATTTTAAATACATTCATTTACAATTTAATCCTCATTTCAACAAAGTTATTCATAGACAATGACATGTGTACTAAAAATATTGCGATCGAAATAAACACACGTTAAATTTTCATATCAATTAACGTTAAACAAACATAACGTTACTTGTTTAAGTAATAATACATTATAATATATATTAAAAGAAATACTTATAGTATTATAATTACATAACAGACTCAAACAAAAGGTCAAAAATGTTAAGGATACGAACGCATCACTAAACTTCGAAGAGGAAATTTCGATGATAATTCCAATTAGTTTGACGTTAATTAGTAAATAATTAGTGTCGTTTATGTACAAGTAAATATAGACCGTTGTATGTTCTATTATTATTACAAATGCGAATGTTTGTAAGGATTTTTTTTTTATACGACTTAGAATGGCAAACAAGCCGACGGCCTACCTGATGGAAAGCGGTAACCGTCGCCTATAGACACGAGCAGCACCATGGACACAACAGAGTATACTGTTTCGCCCATAACACCCGCCATGCGCTGCCATGGATGGATGATGTTTGTTACTCTTTCACTGAAAAACTATTGAAAGGATTTGAATGAAATTTGACAAACAGGTTATATCTTAACTAAGAGCATAAGATACTTTATATACTGATTTACGTGTGTGAAGCCGAGGGATACAACTAGTATTTATACGCCGATTATATGTAGACACTAGGTATATAGTAAAGAAATGAGTCAATTTCAAATGTAGACACAAAATTCAGTGTACTAGTTTTGTCGTACTGTCACAATTGGAATGCTATTTTGCCGGCAACTTTATTCCAAGCACGCCAGCAGACATCGTTTGTAGCTTGTCGAATGCAAGTCTTATTCAAAGTATTTCAATAAAATGTAGCTCCTTCAGTCAGCCTCTCGTGTTCCTATTGTTTTTATTCTTATTTTCTGTTCAAGTAAATGCAACAACTGAACTGATTGTAGTTTGCGAATCGTGGTAGATAATAAAAATCACCTGCTATTACTATAAAAATAAATAACCCCAATAGGAGGAACTTATTTTTCTAAATGCGGTAATGCCGCTAACATATAGGGTACGTTCCCTATTCCCTTCAGACCCTACATAGGTTGAGAGGGTTGTGACAAATTTATTCACATTTAACAAATAATTTTACTATACGACGTGATGATTGTTGCTTGCAAGCTTTTTCCCTTTGTCACCTTTTAACACATTCTGAGAATCAGAAGGAATGGTGGTGATGTTTTATGCTTACCTTATTTACAGAGATTATAAAACTGCACACATTTACATTTACACTACATCAATGTTTAAAATATTAGTTTTCCGAGGTTTGATCAAACGCTAATATTTCCTAAAATTAATATCCCTAGCAATAACGATATTACAAATATAGAAAACAAATGTACTAACTTACAATTATAATTAATTCCTTCAAAGTTGAAGTAATTACTTCATTAGAAGTAACAAGTAACAACAAGTTAATTATACGGGCTCATGTCTTATAGTTTTTTTTGTGGATGAAAACGGAATGGTTATGAAACATTGACTTATTATTATGCGTGTTAAATTTTTATCTTTATAAAGATGTATCTCTATCTATTACTTCAATAATGCAAACTGTAAGCTAAAAACTTATTGATTAACAACCGTTAAGTGATTTTACTTTTTATATTTCATTTGAGAATACGAAATTTTCTTTTCATACGATTCCTTTCAGTTATAATAAACTGGACAAAGAAATTGTATAATAACAAATGAAAGAAAAATATTTCCGCAAAAATGCTGGTGTCTAGTTCTTTAATCATGAAGTCGGAATGAGTAATTATTTGAGGGAGGCAATGGATGAAAACCATTATTTAAAAAGGAAGTTTCTTGAAAACCACTTTAAGAAGTTCCTACTTTTTGAATACATTCGAATTTTAAATGAGTATTTCAGATCTGTTACATTTCTATAAAAATATTTTTTGATTAACTCAGTTGTACCTATGTATTACTTTTACTTAAACTGCAATCCACACAATGTAGGTATATAATATATAGTGATGAATAATAAGACATAATGAACATTTAATCTCATATTATTTGTTCCAAATACAACTACTCGGAATCAAAAAAAAAATTCTTATGGAACAAATAATAGTAAAAAATGCTACGTGCCTACTATTATAATCCTTAAAGAGTATCTAATAGTATTTATCGACTGTTAGTTACCGTTCTAGCTAACGTCAATCTGGACACGTCCATATTTCACAGAGCTTATTAAAATCCAACGTTCTTCCACGGGCGAGCCTAAAATCCTATTATATATTTAATATATTAATTTATATTTAATAAAATTTTTTAAACTATTATTATACAGATACACCCGTTACCATACCACCCCTACCTACCATTAATAAAAACTAAAACATTCTACAAACCATGTTTTAACTAATAACGTTATGCCATTTTCTTTCAGATTATTTTTTTTTTAAAATACAAAATTGTTCAATAATCAATATCTTTAATAACTTTATGAGACGTGTGACATTTTTATGAATAAGAAAATCAGTATTTCACTGTAAAGCAAATAAATCCCAACGTATATTATTCTATACTGAATATTGTAACCGCGCTAAAACTGAATTACACCTAATATATCCACTCCGTATACGTTTGCTTCAACAGCTGTGGTAGAGAAGATAAACCAATTATTAACGGATCATTGGTTAACCGATGTTTAATTGGTCGCCTGTTCCACTTGATTTTGGTCTTGCTAAAACATTTCTGGTATTAATATCTTAAATTACAAACCATTAAGAAATGTTTTAGTTATTATAATAATCTTTAACCATATTATAAATGTGAAGTTGAGATATATTCGTTAATCATTTGTTATCACTTAAACAGCTCAACCAATGGTTATTAAATTTAGTTTATACGTATTATTTGAGACCGTGAAGGACATAGACTACTATTTATTCCGATCAAACAGCATAAATCCCGTTCACGTGGACCAAGTCGCAGGTAAACACTAGTTAAATAATTTATTTTTTATCTGTGCCTTCTTTTTGTAGTGTTACTACTAATAATGATGTACACGAAAATCTCAAACTTAGTTGTAACGCGATTGGCAAGTCGATGGCGTTACATACCTATCCTTGAATGCAAAAAAAATTAAACTTTTTAGATAAATAGTATATAAAAATGTGTGTATATTACTCATCCAGTGGTATAAAAAAATCCTTTATATGGTTACGCCTCGGAAGTACCACTAATTAACGGTCGAATAATATTGGAAGATCGCAACGAAGTCGAGTACTTCCCAACTGATTTGAAAAACGAAACGCCAGGCGAGTCCATTTTAATTAAATGGAGCTGTTAATTATTATTTCGGTAGATACTTGTATAGGAATATTCTCCGATTTCAATTATTAATTAATTCAAGAAATATCAAAGTTTAATTCAATTTTAAAAGTTTTATTGCAGTTAAAAACTTAGTTCATAACAATCAATAAACAATATAAAATTAAGTTATAAAAGCACTTGCGTACAATACATTAAATGTAATACTTACCTACTCTTTATACACTTATGAAAAAAAATTGAAATGAAAATAAATGAAAATTAAAAATGAAATTAAATAAAAAATTAATAACTACACACATCCAAAACGTATAGGGGTCAAGTAAATTTTTCTCTTTTTATTTAAGAGTTTCCTCTTGTCGGTGCAACTAATTCATGCATCTTCTTCCAGCCAGTTCTATCCCAGGCCATATCTTTGACCTCCCTATACGACATAACACCTAGTGTTTCTTTTATCTGTCCCATGTAGTTTATTTAATTTAATTTTAAATTAAAATCCCAAGTAAATTTTTACCAAAAAAATATTATCCAATTAATTTACCAAATCTAGACTAGATTTGATAAATTAATTGGATCTTTTTTTTCCAAACTGGCTTTTCAATATAATTCCTATGTTTCAGTTAACCAATTCATTTTGCCAATTTTTGTTAATTGTTTTATTGTGGGGTACAATGTCTATACTCGACAGAGCTCTTCTTTAGAATATATCCCATACGAGTTCAATTGGGTTGAGGTGTGGCGAGTGAGTAAGCAATGCAAAACGTTGATGCGAGTTTCGGCAAGAGTGTGTAAGAGTGTGTGTTACGAATATAGCCGTGTGTAGATATGCATTGTCATGCATTAGTCGAAACGAATCCCCCAACCGACTTTGAAAAGGGTTGATCACTTCTGAAACAATTGCCCCTTATACAAATGAGATTAGTTTTTCCATCGATCCAAATACCGGCTGAAACCATTATTGTTCCTCCTGCATATAAATGAACTTCCTGACAAAATTTAAAACGTTCTTGACGTCCAGAAGTTCTCAAATTTCGAATACGTCATATATCGGGCCTTATATCGAAACGAAATTTAACAGAAAAGCAAACAGAACGCCAGTCTTCCTCTTCCCAACTTCTGTGTTTGCGAACCCATTGTAAACGGGCCCTACAATTGCATGATATTATATATGATAGGTGGAACTCTTAGCGACCTTTGGAAACACAAACCCACTTCATATAAGCGATTTCGGATGCTTATCAGCATCCAAACCAGATAAAAAAGCCTGAAGAGCTATGGAACTCAGAGACATCATCATGGCAGTCATAGTATGATTCTGTCGAGCAATATTTTGGAAGTACCGATCCTGTCTGCGAGTGGTGATGCGAGAATCGTCTTCCATGTCGCACGACCACGTTGCCTGTGTTACGATAGCGTGTCTAGATGCAGCTTATGACACTCTGTGTAGTACCAAGAACGACAGCTACAATACATTGGCTAAAACTAGTCGCAACATTCAAATGACTCTCATCATCTCATCTCGTGTCAAGTGATGTCTTTGCTCTATATCGATGTAATTATTTTCAGTTCCAAAGCAATAAATGTATGGGTTTTATAAAAACGCTATTACCCACCTTGATAAGAGTCCTAATTGTTGATCAAAATTTAAAAAACATTCTTTATTGAAATAGTGAATTCACTAAAATGGATCAATAACTAATTGCGGCGATACTCTAAAATGTATTTGATCCCTAGACACTTGCTGTGTGTAGTTCAATAACCATGTGTATTATAATCGTATCATAATGCACGATAACAAGTCATTAGTTGGTTTATAGCTCAGCCATAGAGCTGAACATCTGATATCGACGTCAGATTTAATAACATTAAAGAGATGCAAAGTTTGTCAATCGATATTTCAATATTAACATAGCAAGGGAATTCCCTAAATCTGCTATGAACGTGTGCATTATGAAATAGCAATAGAATGACATCATTAAGCAATCGAACAATTATAAAACATACCTCCTTATTCGCTGTTCATATATATATATATATATATATATATATATATATATATATATATATATATATATATATATATATATATATATATATATATATATATATATATATATATATATATATATATATATATACACAATATCGTTTGATTTGGCTGGGCAACTAATTGTAGTCATCTAAAAATGTGTGCAAAACAAGACAAAGTCTTATTTTCACGTTTTGTTTATAATGGTGCTTCATTTTAATTATTACTATCATTGCGTGTCATATTATTATTATTATAGCTATTAGTAGCGTATGTATTCTTAATCTATGAATATTACTCACTCGTACTGTTTGTACATTAGTCTTCTACAGGTAGATACTTCGTTTCGATACAGCCGACTTTGAGATACCGAATCGAGTTTTATCAAATGGATTAAATTTTATTTAAACCCGCGCGGATTACGAAAACGTATCCTATTTCAGAATATGGTTTTTCTGTAAATTGCATTTAAATCTTTTCAGCTATTTGTACGTATATTTTAAATTTTGAATTTATTGGAATAAAAACACATATCTATATAAATAGTAGTGTATAAACGTGTATAATAATAGTATTATACACGTTTATTATATATTTAATATTTTACATATTAAATATATAATAACAGTTACAGTTAATTACAGATGGCACCTGGTACCGGCATAAAATGGGCCATGGGCCAGTTTTCTATGGGTATTGTAAGATGCGACTAAGTAAACTTCATGATCGAAAAATTGGCAGCAGCGTCTCACTTAAAATATCACTAAAAGCTAAGTACGGTTGCCAACCCAACTATCAAGCATGGCAACTAGTAACAAGACCCCACCTTTATAGGAGAGATCTATATTCAGCAATAGACAGTTAATGCCTGATATAATGAGCTAATTACAGATAGTTACAGCGTAAAACATAACGTAAACGTAACACCAGACAACAAGTAATGATATTTATTAATTAAAGTTGAAATTAAATCAAAAAGAGACGAGTCACTTTTGTTTGTCTTTGCGGTAGGCTCCCACCCTGGCACTTTGTATTCTAATGAAATCAAATGGTTCAGCGAAATGCGAGCATGTCGAATTTCACGTTTACCATAATGGCTACAGTCAAGATATACCTTAGGCTACTCTATTAAAGAATATAGCCGTGAGCATATTTTTTATAATTTATAATGTCAACAACTTATAATTCGTACATCTCTATTATACTGGGTTACAATATTATTCCATCAAATTTCAGAAGGGAACGGATGACAATAGCCGTATATCTAACATGTTCATAAAAATCTAATATCCGGTTCATTTCGTTGCCAACATGTAAAGAAATACAAAAGCCGGCCAAATACGCACTGAACACGTATCGATATAAGGTTTCATAACTTGTACTATGGGACACGAATGGGTTTTTCCCCTAATACTGACTCCACGGCTTCAAATTATATTCTATTATGACAACCGCGAAATTAAATTTGTTACAAGTAAGTGAAAAATGTCGAAGTTTAAAATGATACAGAAAGATTATTATGAATAAGAGTTCGACAGATATCTACTTATTCTAAATAAATGACAGTTTAATCTATTTATGGATACATTTTCGCTACCGTATGAATAAGATAGAACGAGAGAGCAACATCGGGAATCTTATTCTTTCCCGTACGTATGAAAATGAATTTAATAATAGATTTATTTTTCTATTTGTCTGAATGAGCAGAGCTCTCACTTGGATAGGTACCATTGTCTATTTTTTCTAAAAAACTACAATGCAATTGTCAAGCGTCTATAACTATTTTTTTTCTTTCTATAATATATTTACATATTCAACCAAGTATTACTATACGGGAGTAATATGCTCATTCACAATTTTCATACACGGACACTTCCTTTCAAACCAATTCGGTCTCGGTATTGCGAAAACGGTCTGCTGGTTTAACTCTGCAGATTTTTCGCAGCGTTTGGAATTTCAGCGAAATTCTTTTAATATAACACTTCACACTATATTGTTTCTGAATTCGGAATCATGTAATGATTTTACCTAGTCCTACCTATTGTCTATTTATCATTTGAGTAATTAAGTTTTAAGTATAAATAAAAATCGAAGTGAATGCAAAATATTCACATAAAAAGCATGCGCTGAAAGAATGCAAAATGCAATGAGTCCAATAAAAAAAAAGACCACATGTTGATAATAAATTAATATTGTCACATCTATATTGTCACAGGCTTTTAATGATAGGAAAGTACCTAGGAAACCTGTTGAATGTATAGAATATTTTAAGGAAAGCTATATCTTCAAATTAAGATTATATTTAATACCAATTAAGAAATGCGAAATCATTCAGTAAGTACTACATTCACTAAATCAATTGACAGCTGTACTAATTAGAGCATACAGCGTGTGCACATTTTATCGCGGTCGAAACTTTCTTTTGTGTAAGCCATGTACTGTGTACGTTTGTGCTTAAAATTGCATACTGCAACACATGTGTTGCAACACATGCATTTTTAGGAGATTTATTTTATTTAACTGCAAGTTCTTAATGAAAATTTCAAGAAGTGATCACTTAATTATACATATTTTAATTAATTTTCACAATACTTTGGATATATTTAAAAGTGCAATTTTAAAAAAGTTAATTAGAAATAGGGATCTTACATTACATTACATTACATTCACAGAATTTAATGCCCAAAGTTGTTCACTCAACAAATACAATATGATACGCTTATTTTCTAGAAAAT
Source organism: Galleria mellonella (assembly GCF_026898425.1). Lineage (NCBI taxonomy): Eukaryota > Metazoa > Arthropoda > Insecta > Lepidoptera > Pyralidae > Galleria > Galleria mellonella. The sequence goes on from NW_026442179.1 coordinate 981,982, forward strand.
CGATTATAATCGATCTAAAATTTATACGCGAGATTGTTTTCTTCGTACGCAAAATACTGGAAAGTCGAAGCAAAGATAAAGATCAATTGTATATAAATACGCGAATATATCCCTCGCCTGTACGAGCCCTAATACCTACATTAAAACGATGTATATATATTTTATTTAACAACGCTTTTAAGAACGATCTTGTATACGTAGAAATCGTGATCCCTACACAATTTTGTGACTAATGCAGATACGTAAGACGACTTCATAAAAAATTCATTCGTACCAATGCAAAGATGGCCACTTTATAACTCTTTTATACCGTCCGTTTGTATATCACAACATAGAGCCTGACATGGGTCGCCCGAACGTAACGTAATTACAAGGGTTCCCTATTTTACCGTTTTCCTAGAGTACCCTATAAAAAGATCAATCTGGGTTTTTCTACTTTTCTAATATTACATTTGTTATAGGTAAATAAATTTCTTACAATAAAGTAATTACATAGTTTACTCCTCGCAAAAATTAAGGGAACATAAAAATTTTTGAAATTTTTGGGTGATTTTCAACAGGCTGTATTTCAGTGAAAAATAATCGTACAGGAAATTAAAAAAAGGGTTTTGAAGCTTGAAAACTCTAGTTTACAGATTTTTTAGTGAAAAAATTTTTTGAGCTCCGGTTTCCATGCAATTCTTAAACAAAGCTGAAAATATTTTTTTTCTACATTTTCTAGGTTTCGTTTTTCACTCTATGGGCATGGAAAAATTTTTTCGAGCTACTCCATTATATAGGTCTCTTAGCGTGTTTATTCAGCTTCAAAAATCGCTTTGGATGGCTCAATTACGACCATTTGTCTCTGAGATATCGAACTTTGAATGCAAAAGCATCCTTTTCCATTCAACTGCTAATATCTCTGGAACTACTGGTCGCACAGCAAGCGGGCGCCGAGTTTCTTTATCTGCATAAAATTTCCAATTAAGCACAGTCAAGAGTTAGTGAAGAAAAATTTTTTTCCACCTCTAACATTGAATTGAAAAAAGTGGAAAAAAGTGACTTTTTCTCCTTTTTTGGTTACTTGGCTGTATCTTCGCTAATATGGGCGGGAAAGCTAAGGTTTGAGGAAAATTTTACAGTCTATTGTTCCTTAAAGAACCCTCTAAATCCCTGGAGCGATCGGTTCAACGGTTTTTCCCGGACCAATTGATTGAAATTTTGGAAAAAATAAGGGAACAAGGTTTTTGTCCCTTAAACTCATCCATCAAAAATCAATAATTTCATTTGTTTTTCACTTTTTACTCAATTTTTTGTTTTTTAAAAATTCATTATCAAAAAAAATCGAAAAAAATCAAGAAAATTTTATGCAGATTAAGAAACTCGGCGCCCGCTTGCTGTGCGACCAGTAGTTCCAGAGATATTAGCAGTTGAATGGAAAAGGATGCTTTTGCATTCAAAGTTCGATATCTCGGAGGCAAATGGTCGTAATTGAGCCATCCAAAGCGATTTTTGAAGCTGAATAAACACGCTAAGAGACCTATACAATGAAGTAGCTCGAAAAAATTTTTCCATGCCCATAGAGTGAAAAACGAAACCTAGAAAATTTAGAAAAAAAATATTTTCAGCTTTGTTTAAGAATTGCATAGAAACCGGAGCTCAAAAATTTTTTTCTGAAAATCTGAAAACTAGAGTTTTCAAGCTTCAAAACCCTTTTTTTAAATTTCCTGTACGATTATTTTTCACTGAAATACAGCCTGTTGAAAACCACCCAAAAATTTCAAAAATTTTTATGTTCCCTTAATTTTTGCGAGGAGTGTATATATATGTGTCTACCACTATGACCTTGATACTAAAATTTATTAAAACAGTGCAATACAAACCCGTCTACGATTCTGTTTTCCGCATACTGTAAACTTGATATATTGTTATATATATATATCTACGAATAAACTATGTAATAATAAATTATTTACTCCCTTATTTTTTTTTTATACAACTTAGAATGGCAAACATGCTGACCGCCCACCTGATGGATAGTGGTAACCTTCGCGTATAGACATAAGCAGTACCATGGACTTAACAGAGTATGTTTCTCCCATGATACCCCCCATGCGTTTCCATTCCTGAGGACTCAAGTGTTATTTCTCTGTACCCTTCAAACACTACACTAATAGTTAAAATAAGCTTGTAGAATATTTTAGGGGGTTTTCCTTTTTCAAAAATACTGAAATATTAAGTAACCATGCGGAATTCAGCGAGTTAACAATTTTTATTATAAAAAGAAATAAACATAAAAAACGATATTACTCGAAGACATCAAGAGGTAATTTCTGAAGGCGGGTCGCATCAACGACGATACGCCCCACGATTTATGCGTCCGACTTCCTGACACTTTATAGTCCGCATCGATGACTGTCTCATGTGTTACATATTGGGCGCTCCGCTGCTGACATCCAACCTTTATGTAGGTCGCCAGTTTAATTTTCCCATTTTTTCACTCTGCCCCTCGCTACTATTCCCTAATGGCGTACTCCAATAACTTATCATTTATGTTCTCTGAAGTTGTAATAAAAGAAGCATCATACTTTCTTCGGAGATGGCACACTCATGGGAGATAAGTGACAACGACCCTCGTTACAGTACTCCAAACAATGTCAACAGATGCGCGTGACGATTTTAAAGGTTTCTATAACATGATATGAATATATATTCAACACGTGAGATGTGTGTTGGTTATCACAAAACCAACACACATCTCACGTCGTGTTTTTGAATAATATTCTTTTTTTTTATTTGTTTGTAATATTTGGACTAGAATTTGTTTATTTATTTTACTTTCTATCCTATATATATAAAAAAATAAGTGATTTTTCAATAAAAGCAAGCAAAATAGAACCTTCGAGAGACATTAAATATAACAATCAGCATAGGTATCAGCAAATAACTATATTAATAGATTTACAATTATAAAAGTATTCATAAATTATAAATATTTATTTTCATTCTCAGTAAAGAAAAGTAAAGATATGTCGCTTGGTATCAGTGTCATGCCAAATAATGTAGGTAAGATTCCTTAGCTCCCCTCTGAATTTAAAATAGCGTCCTCGCCATAAAAATAATATCATTTTGCTCCCTCATGTATACAGTGTTCTATTCTTGAAACCCTGTCGAAGTCAGCTTTAATCCAACTCTATAAAGGTCGAGGGTATCAGTTGTAACCGTAACATCACTTATTACGGCAACTGTGATAAAACCAAATTCTGAAAACTATTTGCATAGGGCCTGACCGTAAATTTTTATTAGATACCAGTTGGGCACTTTCATTACGGAGTTTGTGAGCAAACAAGGTAGTTTTATAAAAGGTAGTAGGTATATGATAGTTGCAAATATATTGAAGTGTTTACAGCGACGGGAGCGCTTATCATGCGCGGTCGGTGGTCGGTCGGGGCCCAAGTTTGCTTTGCATAAAATGAAAACCCCCGTTTTATCTTCAGAGGCATTCGACTTGCACTCTGTGTACATATAAGTTTTTACAATCGCGGAACTCGACAGCTTCGTTCTCTCGGCCTCTGCGCAGTAAGTTTGCAAAACGCAGATTGTTGAAAGCAGACTTAACGGTATTTTGTTCCTGTTCCCTTTTTGTTAAAACTTCTAAGTTTAAACTTACGGTAGTGCTCGGAAATTTTTAAAATTATCTTCTACGATTTGAAAATACTAACGTTTAAAAATTTTGTAACTTAGCACAAATTTACAGCGCGAACTATAAATACATTTTCATTACAAAATAGTCGAAGACGACAAAATTTAATTTCTATTAAACTTGTAATAATAATTCTTAGTTCATCATCTTCATTTTAGCCATTCACAGTCCGTTGCTGAAAATCAACTAACCTTCTCTGGAACCTTCTCTTTTTCTCTTAACCTGGATGAGATCGCTTTCAGCCATAAGGTCGCCTATTGTTTTCTCATTGTGATTATTTCTTGTAATTATTTATACTTATAATAAAGTTTACTATTGTAATCTTTTGAAGAAAACAATAAATTGTATCTATCTATCTATCTGTCTTCTTTATAAACCGTATATAATTACATAAAATAAATTGCTTTATTTTTTATCCTACTTTAACGTTGCAAACGTTTGATCTATCTATATCCATCCATACGTAATTAGATTTTCGATCAGATTTAATTTTCTTTTTTATTTACATTTAATATCTTGCTCGCTCGTTGTTTCATTCTAATTCAAATTGAGCGAGGGTAATATAGGGCAAATTGCTTTCTTATTGTTGTTCTTTAGTGTAGGCTATAAATACGAGATATAGACTTGCTGGGGTAAGTACGTAAATCATTTATAGAAGCTGTTCGTATTTATACGACGGTGCAATGGACTAAATTTTGAGCATAAATAGCCAACTAGTAATTCAGGCTGGAGCAAGATTAACATAATTATTATTTACGCAGCGCAAATCGCGTAACTTAAGTTCAGCTTAGTAAAGGACTCATTTTGCGTCGCTACTTGGCGCAAAACTGTGCGATATTCTACGAAACCGTGCTTAACTTAATTATGCGAATCAATTGGCACAAAGTAAGCTGGTTAGTTTAAATATTAAGATTAACGCTATGAAATAGAATATTACCTTTAATCCACTAAATTATATGTTTATATTATATAAATACATCTTAATTTATACTTAGTATATATACGTAATAGTTTATAATAATACTTAGTATTACTTTATATTTGCTCAATTCAATAATGCACCGCCTACTTCTTTTTCGGTTAGCCCAATGGTTGACTGGTAGAGAACACCGCCCGATGTTAAGTCCGCCAAATGTACATAGAATTTTACTATGCATTAAAGTTTAAATAATTAATAATCACTCATCATCATCACTTTTGGTTGGCAACCGCAGTTAGTCTTTAGTGATGTTTTAAGAGGGACGCTGCTGCCCATCCCTCGATTATTAAGTACTCTTAGACGCCTCTTACGGCATCTACAGGGAAGGAAAGGATGACCCATTCTATGCCAGGAGTATTATGTGTTTCGGTTTGAAGGGTGGGATATGTTAGTGAATTTACAGGGTACAGAGGAATAACTCCTAAGTCCTCAGGAATAGCAACACATGGGAGGTATTACGAGCGAAACAGTGTACTCTGTTATGTTCATAGTACTGCTCATATCTATAGACGACGGTTACCACTTTCCATCAGGTGGACATCAGCTTGTTCGCCATTCCAAGTTATATAAAAAAAAGCTCTCTGCTCTTAATAAGAGGATCACTTTAATTTGTAAACTATCAAAAGTCCAAAAAGAATATACCTAAATAAATTTGAATATTCTCGACAATATACTCTTACATGTTTAATTCAATCAAGATTGTTTAAATTCAAACGAAGAGATAAAGCCTAAAACAAAGCGCATTTGGCTATTTATATCTCAAAGGTCTATCAAGGAGCCTCGTCTTTTACGCATCAACTTCACCGTTCAAGGAAACATTTAAACCGGCACGCTATCAAAATGACTTGATTTATATTCTACATTCAGATTAACAATGTGCAACAATAAAGCTAAATTCGTGGAAGATTAGCTGTTAAATTTTCTTAGTGTAAAAATAATGTTATATATATATATATATATATATATATATATATATATATATATATATATATATATATATATATATATATATATATATATATATTATAACTAAATATAATGGTTGTTAATAATAGTTATACTTTATATTTCCTCTATTCAATAATGCACCACCTATTTATTTCTCGGTTAGCCGAATGGTTGACTGGTAAAGAACACCGTCCGATGTTAAGTCAAAAAAAAAAATAATATATATATATATATATATATATATATATATATATATATATATATATATATATATATATATATATATATTCTTTTCTGTTTGATCTGCAGTTTCGTTATAAAATACGTATTACATTACAAAAACTTCCATTGTTTCGCCTGCCTGGAACTTGATATCTTCTTGTCCCGTGAGTATATAACTATGACTATAAGAAAAACTTTTCTTTTTTATATCTCTCAATAACCTTTACCTTACCAGTGCAAGTGAAACTTGATGTAAACCGGGTTGGTATGATCTTATAGTATGATATACAAATCCTATTAATAATTTGTGAAAGTTTGTAAAGATGTATGTCTATTTGTATGTTTCTTACTCAAACACACTTAAATAGCTTGAACTGATATCTATATAAATGCTCAACAGAAATTTTATGAACTTACTACGTATTTAATTTCCGACAATTGTTTTGACTTTATCTAGAAGTTACTTCAGGGGGCGTACGACGCTTTGCGTCACAGTGTGTCGCCTAGCACTGTAGACTGAAGCTCGCAGTCTGTGAAGATGTCGGTGCGAGTGGAGGAGTGGAGGCTGAATTAATTTAAATGAAACTATGTACATAGGGGGGAAAGGGATTGTTAGTAATGGAGACTGAGAATCCCATTGCTAGCAATATACGCAACCAGGTCGACCTCATCGCGGTCCTCCCTGGAAATTGTCATGGTTAATTCCTAATGAATTCATCATGATGGGCTAACTGACCTGTTTTCATTCTCATCTATCACCCTTCACTGGTGCTCCGCCAGCGTATCTCGTTAGCGCAGGCGGGGGTTACCATACCATTTTCACCCATCAAAAAAAACTATGTACATAAATAGATTATATCCTAACTTAACATATGGGATATGTGGCTGCGTGGTCCCGGCACAGAATAGGCTATCACTTCTTTCTTTCCTGTATGTGTCGTAAGAGACGACTAAGGAAACTTAATGGTGAGGTATGGGCAGCAGTGTCCCACCTAAAACATCTCTAAAAGCCTAACTGCGGTTGCCACCCCGCCTGCCAAGCATGGTAACTACTGACAAAACTCCCCTTATGGGAAAGTCTTATGTTCAGCAGTGGACAATTAACGGCTAAAATGATAACATATAGGATACTTTATATTATTGATACCTGGGCCTGACCTGGATCTGGACCTGGGCAAAGCCACGGGAAACAACCAGTATATAATAATTACGAGTTTTTCCAATTTCAATATTTCGATTACCTTTAATAGGATAAGCACGCTGAAGTGGCAATGGGCTGGTCACATAGATCGAAGAACCGACGACCGTAAAGAAAGAAAGGTTCTTGAGTGGCGACCACGTACGGATAAACGCAGTGTAGGACGACTCCCCACTAGATGGAGTGACGATCTGAAATGTGTTGCAGGAAGTCAGTGGATACAGGTGGTTTAGAACCGTTCTTTATGGTAGTCTATGGGAGAGGCTTATATCCAGCAGTGGACGGATAATGGCTGAAATAATGATGATAAATATCTTTATTTTTTATATAGAATCTGTATATCTTATGCCCCTTTTTCGTATAGGTATATACAAGTTCGGTATATTCTATGTTTTCAAGAAATTGCTTAGAGACAAGATGGGCTTCAGTATATTTGTACTAGTATATAAGTACCACATTATTATATCTATTCAAGGAAGTAGCCTAAGCCTATACAGTCGTATTTGTTTAATTCCGTTTTCTAAGCATTCCAATATATTTCTAGTGAATATATTATAATACATTTTTCTTTCATTATAATAAGAAATATTGGCCTGTACCTAATTTACAGACACATATATCATTGATTCATTCCATTGTTTCTGCCTACCCTAATGGGAAACAGGCGTGACAGGTATGTATGTATGTATATATCATTGAATTATGTCAATGGATGTTTATACTTTTACTGAATATTAAGATATTGATGTGTATATCAGAATCTATTATTTTTTTAAATATTAGATGGAAAAAACTATGCCTACCGATAGCTTCATCTGACAGGATTACAACCCGAATCTCTCAACTACCCAGGCCTCCTGCGGCCTTAGTAGCACGAAAGTAATATAACTACCTACTATTAATTTTTAATTATTTGTTTTCAAACATCCTTTAATCTCATATATAAAATATATATTAAACTTCTATTTCATTTTGGCTAAACGACCCCTTTTAGTAAATTTTATATATATATTTTTATGTACCTACTCTTTTTTTACAAGTATAATATTTTTTCCTCATTTATCACCGTTTTTATATTTTAATGGCAGTGTTTTTCACAACTTTGGTTTCTTTCTAGTTTTCCCACTAAATTCATATAATAAATAGAGTTAAAAGCAACAAAATTATGGAATGACACTGATACCTTTTTTAATTTAGTAAATGCTAAATGCTAAAAATGCGTACTTCCTTATTTTTAGCCTCAACAGCTATTAAATATCTATCCCTTCTATGCAAATCATCGCTTATATTTTCGTCTGATAAATAATAAAATCCTATTTCTTTCTTTTTATATTACATTATAAAATTGTGAATCAAGCCACGCGCCCGACTTCACGTAAATCCAGAAATTTGCATAAAAAATAAATACATTAACATGTTTATTTAATATACTAATTCAACAAATCTCTGTGCTCATAAAACAAGAAGTAAATTTTATTTTATATCATTTATAAAACATTGTTTATTTAATTTCTTTACCGTACCAACAACCTACTGACAGTACAAAAATAAAACTCATGAATTTCATATTAGGGTGCATTTGAGATTTTAAAAAGGTTTACTTCAGTGTTGGTTCCGTACTAAATAAAGTACTTTTTTAACAATATGAGAATTTACTATTGAATACCTTGAATCACCCACATAATTAGTGTTACCTAACCAGGCCAATAGGGGGGAAAGGGATTGTTAGTAATGGGTTCCAATAGCCCCATTGCTAGTAATATACCCTATCAGGTCGATCTCCACGTGGTTCCCCCTGGAAACCATCGTGATTAATTCTTGTTGAATTCTTTACTATGGGCCAATTTTGCCCCGCCAGTAGTACCGATAGCGCAGGCGAGTTTACCATTTCATTATCACCCATTAAAAAAATCAAATCAATAAAAAAGAAACTTTTATATTGTTATGACATTATAATATCATAACAGATTATCTGTCATCTATGATGTACTCGCGACGCGATAGAATTGATATAAAATAAATATATATATATATATATATATATATATATATATATATTGTAACTTTTCTAGTTATCTTATGTTGCGTAGACCAATATCAAATGGCTTTCCAATTCGAACGAAAAAGTTTGGACATAAAATATTAGGTAGGTATTGTACATATATATTAGTTTACATACTTCTCAATATCTGTATGAAAATATATAAATCATATACCAGTGGGAGACTTTGTACAAAAGTCGTTTGCTTGGGTACCTCTGTCTCATTCGTGTTTCAACCGTAAAGCGTTTGTGTTTGCATGACTGTGTTTCGATTTGAAGGGTGGCATATGGCGTGAATTTACAGGGTACAGAGGAATGATAACTGAGTCCTCAGGAATGGCAGCGCATGGGGGGTATCATGGGTGAAACAGTATACTCTGTTATGTGCATAGTACTGCTCATGTCTATTGGCGACGGTTACCACTTTCCATCAGGTGGGCCGTCAGCTTGCTTGCCATTCTAAGTTGTATAAATTATATCTTCAAATATCTTCAAATGGAGCATTAAATAAATAAACTGCTATTTAAAAATATATTATTTATGTATTTTCATACTGATATTATATATAATATTAATAATTATAACAGTTAATGTAATAGACATAAAGCACGATGTTGGCTCAAATACGGGAAATTATTTGATCAAAGTTAAATTTGACATAATACAAACATTCCTTCAGATGAAATCGAACCCGTTACCCTTTTGAAGCTATTTAATGTCGTAGACATCTGAAGTGTAATTTATTGCGGCATATGGCGATAATTCCCCGGGTTCAAGCGTTCATTCATAGTACTCAGCAATGGAGTGTGCCAACCGCCACTTAAGTATCGTGTTGCCCAGAAGCGATATAATTCATTTTTATGGCGACCCAATATAACTACTATTATATACTATAACTTTTACGTCTGAAGATACTAAGTATATAATCTCAAACTATTTGTAAAGGTCATAGCTATACTAATGTATAAAGCGGAAAATTTTGTTTAACGCGCTAATCTCTGGAACTACCACTCGGATTTGAAAAATTCTTTTACATTAGATAGCTCATTTATTGAGAAAGGTTAGATATATTATGCTATTCAATATCACGAGATATATGGGGGAAAGGGATTGTTAGCAATGGAGTTTGACAGCCCCATTGCTAGCAATATGCCCTATTAGGTCGACCTCCACGTGGTTCCCCCTGGAAACCATCGTGTACAATTCTTGTTGAATTCGTCACGATGGGCCAACTGACCTGCTTCATCCTCACCTATCATCCTTCACTGGTGCCCCGCCAGCGTATCCTGATAGCGCAGGCGGGGTTACCATTCCATTATCACCCATTAAAAAAAAATCACGAGATACTGCTAATAAATGAAATAAATATTCTCACGTCTTTCTTTAAAAAAGTAGTCAGAAGCATTTATTAACTATTACTGTTGTGATGAACATAAGACGACACGTCCAAATTTCGTCAAGCATATTAGAATCCAACATGGTAAGAGACATATATATATATATATCTACAAGTAGAGATAGATATAACACAAGGCCGTAATGCTCTCAAACTAAATACTTCAAAAAGAGAGCCAACATTACAATTATACTTTTGTTTTTATACACGACAACTATTATATAGATTTATATTTTATTAATAAGTTTAAATAATAATAACGAAAATATAACAAAAAATAAGCTAAACATTGAAAACATTTATTTAGTCTGCTACGTTTTGTTTATGATTACCCTCACGCATTCATACTCGAGTTAAATAAATTTGTTTACTCTTTGGAGAAATACTTACCTTCCCGGCCATGGTTTGTTGACGTAAAATAATAAATCGTTGGCCAAATACATATATCTCGATTCAGACATTCTTAAGCACAATCGACTCAATATTTTTAACTACATATATTTTTGATAAATCAAAAAATTCGTAACTAATCATAAATCTATTTTAAAATAATAATCTCTCTATAAGTACTAATATAATCATTTTGTAATAGTATAGTAATTAATATTTAATTATTTATTCAAAATTTATATTTAGATTTTTTGTTCAAAGTAAATCACTATACATTTGTATTTATTACACAATATATTTATTGAAAAAAAAAATTGTAGTTCGTATTAGTAAAAAAAGGGCGTATAATGAAGTTACATATATGCGAAGCCATAACTAGTTTCCACATTTATGTATTTAAATAATTAGTTTTTATAATTCCATATTCAACGTATTAACATTCTGTTCAATATGGAATAGCTTGTAACTATGCAAGCTGGCCATCTTTATTCTCACAACCGAGATAAGAAGTAATCTGTATTCTTCGTGTCAAATACTACATGAATGCCAAATTTCATGAATATTTGATAAGCTATTAAAACACTAAGAGGTACAAGACAAACAAACCAAATTATTGATAGGTTATTCTTTAAAACAATGTAGGTTTCCCATATACAGGGCTACGTGTTAAAAATAAATATTTTTTACTACGAAAAGATCCCGTAATTGTCTTCAATTGCATCTGATGAAAAATGATTGTGATAGGGATTAACAAGATTATTAGGAATTTAATAATTTGTTCAAGAACACACAATAGACACAAGCAGTAGACATAGATATATATAGATATATAGAACAAGTACCCTTGTTCTTAGGCAAGTACAATAGACAATGACAGTACAGAAATTAGTAGCCAGATGAATCATAAATAGGCGACCCCTTACAATAATGATGTAGTGGGGGGAAAGGGATTGTTAGTAATAGAGACTAAGAATCCCATTACTAGCAATATACCCAACCAGGTCGACCTCCACGCGGTTCCCCCTGGAAACTATCATGATTAATTCCTGATGAATTTATCATGATGGGCTAACTGGCTTGTTGTCATTTTCATCAATCACCCTTCACTGGTGCTCCGCCAGCGTATCCCGTTAGCGCAGGCAGTGTTAACATTCCATTTTCACCCATAAAAAAATAATGATGTAGTCTAAGACGGAGCTCGCGAGCACTGAAATAGCCTACTCACTGTTGCCTTAAAATATTTTAAAATAAACAAACAACGGTAAGGGTTCTTTGTTATTGTACCGCATGGACTTGATTCGTGAAATGCATTCATAATTCATTTAAAGACTACCTAAATGTAATAAAGGTGCCACAGAGGATTACTCCACTACATTCAAACGAATTATCGTTCGTTTAACGACTACAAATGTCTCATTAAATAATTTTAGATTTTGTTGGTAGTTAGAAAAACAGAATGACAAGATATTTGAATTTAGAACGTCCTATCGCTTATCTAATAATAGATTTTAATATTTCGTAGATAAATTATAATGAAAATATTTGAATTTGGAACACCTAATCCTGTATTTATAAATAGATTTTCCTTCGTAACAACAACAACAGTTTTTTTCTTCTTAAAAATAAACGGCAACTTCAATCATCGCACGCTCAATACGGGACCAACAAGGCAATAAATAAATCCTTCATTACAAAAATACTTTTTTAAAATACATTCAGAATTGGTAATTTAATAGCGTAACACATCCACAATTATTTAGTAATATTATATAGTAATATTAGTTATATAGTAATTATATAGTAATATTAGTTTTTACCCGCGATATTATTCGCATAATAAAAAATAGTCTATATCCTTTTCTATCCCATATAGTACGTGTACATAGATATAGATTAGCGTCACAACAAGTAGTTCTTTTCTCAACGAACAAAAAACAGCGTAAACAAGAAATATGACCAAAAACGGGTGTAAATATATTTCAAAATATATTCAAAATTTGCAACCCAACCGCGTAACATATTATCCATTAGCTGTCGACTGCTGAACATAAGCCTCCCCCTAGGAGGGTTTTACTGGTAGTTGTCATGCTTGGCAGCCGGATTGGCAATCGTAGTTAGACTTTGGAAATGTTTTAAGAGGGCCGCTGCTGCCTGTCTATCACCCTCCCTTAGTAGCATTTTACGACACCCAGGGGAAAGGAAGGGGTGGCCTATTCTATGCCGGGACTACACGGAAAATTACGTAACATAGCCCCAAAAAATACAAACAAGCTAAAAATATCTCTTTCTGGAAATCGCTTATAAGCACACCTTCTAGTAGGTACTTTGAGAAGTTTGAAAACGTGTCAACACCGTCCCTTAATCAATCTATGTTTGTACTTTGTTTATATCTTAAAACAGACGAACTTAACATTCAGAGCACGAACACTTTTGGCCTTGCTTTATTCAATCAATCCGACAATAACAACAGAAATGCTGAAATAGGCACTTAGACCCCTATCGAATATTTCAATACCCCGCAACACGCCGTATAAGAATCGAACAAAGGGGCCAAAGAAGGTCAACACATACTGGCTGTAATTCAAAGGGCAAACGTAAAATTATGGGCGAACTGTTTGTGGTATCGACTATAGGCCATAATTCATGTAGCAATGAACTCGAGTAATCTGAACTTGGTATTAAGGTCTTAGTAAAATTATATATAAAAATCTCGTATCACGGTGTTTGTAGTTGCTCTCCTTCAAAACGGGTTGACCAATTTATATATATATATATATATATATATATATATATATATATATATATATATATATATATATATATATATATATATATATATATATATATATATATATATATATATATATATATATATATATATATATATATATATATACACTATTATTCCAGGTATAAGAATAAGTCGTAAAATATATTTCATATCGCTAGGTGCTTGGTGTTCCTATCCCTAATTTGGCAAAACTGGCAGAACAATTTTTACCGAATCAGCTAGTAAAGTATAAGACTTTGAAAATTTCGATATCTATAATAAACTCTAATGATATTTTTATTCTTTTCAGGATTGGTTACTCTTGTGGGCTGTACTCTAACTTTGAAACAGGTAAAGTATTTTAAAATATTATTGTAAAACTTTACTAATATATCGAAGTTTATTTATATAATGATGAGATATTAAATATGAAATTAAAATTCAAAAGCACTTAAATAGTTAAAAAAAAGTTTTAATTTATCTTTTTTTTAATATGAACCAACCCTAAGAACTTTTAATACATGAATATATATATAATACATAGACATCTTAAAAAAATATATAGACCGAAAGCCTTGGGGTACTGATAACAATTTCTAACATACATTGTGAGAAAACACTCCGCTCCTAATCCAGTCCCTTACCTAAAATAACACAATATCTCACATAAAATCCTACGTCTAATTAAAAACTTTATATCTGTACAGTTGTACCCGCGTCCTGACCCTTTCTCGATTAGATATACGTAATAGAATACTCAGGAATTATAACTCTTACTCCCTAATATGTAAGGTTCAAAATTCATTGCATAAATATTAAGAACAGACTACCATAATGAGGTCTTAAACAAATTCCAATTATCTTGAAGCTAAAACATAAAATTCAAAACGTTCCTACTTATAAATTTCTAGTTAATAATTGAAGGTTAAATAAATACATACGTGTTCTTACCTGTTTCATTTAATATGTAAACGCTTCTCATGGGGAATCCAGAATTTAATTTTGTGTAAATATTATACCTATATTTTGAATATTACCACATTAAACTGTATGCGTAGGTATATTACGCCACATTTTTATAAATACAAGTTCAGACTTTTTTTTAATAGAGAATCTTTAAATCGTCTATATTCACTTTGCGTCCAGAAATAAAAGATATTTAAAATCTTGTTATCTTGTTTAATGCGTGTTCTCTCGACAAAAATTAAAGCAGGAATGAATGACGGCCAGTCTTTTCGTTCCTACCCTCACAAAAATTATAATTACAAAAATAATGAAACCGGTATATGATCGAATCAATTGCTTTGCTTAAATTCACAATTTAAACGATTGATATTTTAATAACCTAATAGGCATTTACATGACAATATATTATTAATACTGTACGAGAAAATATTGAATTCATTAAAATAAAATACTAACATTTATTAATTGGATTATAACTATATTAACAATAATCCATTAACTATCTATTAGTAAATAAAAATATGTATTTAAATAGAACGGCCGTGTGGTTCCAGCATAGAATAGGCCACCTCTTCCTATCCTGTTGCCAGTCCGCCTGCCAAGCGTAGCAACTACTGGAAAAACCCCTTAAAGGATATGATGATTTGGATAGAACATAATCATATAGTCTTAAATATTTGTAAATGTTTTTTTACACTAATAAGATAATAATCTCCATTAACGGATAAATTTCTCCTTGCGGAGTGCCTTCACGAATCATATCATCATTGATTAATCATAAATTAATATTCAATTCATATACCCAACCAAATTTAATACGAGTATGTATTCGTATCCTGAAACTGTAACAGTTTAATCGGTCACTAGATCAATTGTATACGATTCGCGTAAACGTGACTTGTAGCCTTTTAAGACAATTTGTTCTGTTATATCCATGATATCGTCAACTATACCCTAAACATCGCATAATGTAAAATGCCTTTATTTGACTGTTTTTTTTTTAATGGGTGATAATGGAATAGTAACCCCACCCGCGCTATTGTTATACACCGGCGGGGCACCAGTGAGGGATGATAGATGAGGATGAAGCAGGTCAGTTAGCCCATCGTGACGAATTCCACAAGAATTGTTTCCATTGAATTGTGAATGATGGTTTCCAGGGGAACCACGTGGAGGTCGACCTGATATTATATTACAGCATATTGCTAGCAATGTCGAACTCCATTGCTAACAATCCCTTTACCCCCTTATTTGACTGTTATAACTCTCCATCATGTAAACCGCTTGCTTATTAGTATTTCTAGTAACAGGTACAGGCACGGATGTGACACTTTTAATTACCAGAGAGAGACTTTGTACAAAATTCGTTTGCTTGAGCACCTCTGTATCACTCATGTTTCTACAGTGAAGCAGTTGTGTTTCTAGGATTGTGTTTCAGATTGAATGGTGAGATATGGTAGTGAATTTACAGGGTACAGAGGAATAATACCTGAGTCCTCAGGAATGGCAACGCATGGGCGAAACAGTATACTCTGTTATATCCATGGTACTGCTCATGTCTATAGGCGACGGTTACGACTGATCAGGTGGGCCGTCAGTTTGTTTGCCATTCTAAATTGCATAAAAACAATAATTAATGGTCTTTTATTATAATTATTTTTTCATTTTCACAGTAAATTTACTTTCGAAATTTCACATCTCGTAATTTATACTTACAATTCAAACTAGCTACTGTTTGCTATAGAAAATGAAATATAAATTATGATTTTTGTGCTCACAATGAATCAGAATGAAATCCTAATGCAACGACTATCGCTATTTGTAGCAGTCTATATATAAAGTGAAGTAGGAACAAATTTCATACGCTGCTTGTGAAATATTTTATGCTATTCTAATACTAACCTAAATGTATAAAAAAAATTACTATAAAGTGTAACTTAGCATTATTTCATTGTACTACCACAGATTTTCGGTAACAAATTACGCAGAGTCAAAGTATTATAATGATATTTATTACATATAATGAAGTTATAATACACATAATTTTAATATAAATATAATAATACATTATCATATACATAATAAAAATATAATATTTTTATTATTATTAGACTTTAACTACTAGTGGGTACATGTTTAATAATAGTTATAATACACACTGAGGGCATGTACTTTTTAGATAAATAAAATAAATGATTATACCAATAAAAAACTTCCAATAAACTTTGTTCGATCCGCGACAGACCCGACCTTTCGATTACATCCAAAACAACATTAGTGCTGGCCGAATAAAAGTTTTCACAAACATTCCCGTTGAGGCTACGTCGCGTTACGTAAGATTTATTGTACTTCTTACTTATACTGGTTGAACAGTGGACCCAGCAAAAAGTCACGCCAAGGGACGCAGGTAGATCGGGATTCGCCTGACGTTTCTGATGTCTAGGTATTCATGGCCAACTAAGGTAAGGGTCGCTACGTGTCTTCGGGATTTATATCTGCTTCAATGTCAAATAGTTTCACTGAACTCGAAAAAGAAACAGGACAATGGAATTTACGTTACGCCATATTTTTTAATAATAATTTATATTTAATTAAAAATGACAACAATTGCTCGCACGTTTCCAAAGGTTTAGAAATAATAATTATTTATTTCTGAATTGTAAAACTTTTTTAAATTCCTCATAAATCTCGTATTAATTTTATCATGATTGAAATCTTTATCTATTTCAAATCTACATTCTCATCTCAAAACACCATTTTACATTCTCTATGAAAATGTAAAATGTTATTTTCAAAAATATGTACCAACAACAGTAAAAATTTTTACGGATCTCTCCTCCTACATACTTCAAACTTTAAAATTTTTCAGATAGCTCAATATGAAATGTTGAAAAGGGTTTCCAAATTTAAATATCATGTCAGTTATTTATTAAATGTCTCTCTCGAAAATCTCTGCAAAATTCTTATTATCTTTAAATAATCTTTAAGTTTCCATCAATAAAAAATATAAACAATGAACCGAACAATCATCACTGCATGAGAATATGTCATGAAAGAATGACATGAGACATTTTCCTCCTTCTTTTTCGATCTTTATTCCCAGCACTATCTGGTATCGGGTATAGCCAAAAGCTATATTCAAAACTAGCGATCCGAATCGGCTTTGCACGAGTAAACAGAATTTCCAAAAATAATAATACATATAAAAAATAATACATATAATAAAAAAAGTTTTTGCCAATTCAACTGATCGGCTATTTTATAGCATTTTATATGTGATTCTTTAAATTGATATAACTTTTTATTAGACAACCGATTGAAATCAAATAAACATTAAATATTAACTAGAGCAAACACCAACACATTAGTAAAAACCGCATTCAAATCAGTTAAGCCGTTTGTGAGACAAACGTACAGACAAACAAACAAAAATTCTAAAAATAATTATTTTTGATTCTATTGCATTCATAAAGCCTTATAGTTTTTCTTACATATTCCTACACGTACAGACAGCGACCATTTACAACTTTATTATATGTATTGATTGCTTACATTTTACTATCGAAGTCGTAAATGCAATCACATTAATCAGATGGAAACTGTCCAACTGTCTACATGAGTAGATAGTTACACATCTGTCACGTCATTAGCCTGTGTAAAATTCCAAGTTGCAAGAATCGTCTTTGTATGTATAAGTTACAATCGACACGTATTAATTTCATTATACGAATGTCTAAACCAAAAAATCATTTGGCATTTTTGATATATTTTATGTATAATTTGCTTTGTTAAAGTGTGTTATTGCTCTTGTTGCTTATTTTAATGAGTTTTTTTTTTAGTATTTATATAAATTAATTATCAAAATTGTCTTTGTTTATTTGTCTTCATAAAAAACAAAAGTCACAGATTATAACATACTTTACTACCACTTTGTTTATTTTAGATCTTCCACTATATATTATGTTAAAGATTTAATTGATTTAAGAGATCACTTATATTTTTTAGAACACTTTTAAAAATGTAATTTCCAATATCTATGATAAATCGATTTATTTCAACATATATAAGTGTATACATATTACTAGCAAACTTTGCTATCGGAGGGTCTATTGTAGGGTGGAATAAATTGCAAAGTTTTCGAATAACTTTGAAGTCAAAATGATACATCAGGGATACGCTAAGTTTAGTTGTCGTTAGAGTTGCCAACATTTTTTCGGCTGATTATAGTATGTTTTCAAAATAAACTGCAAAATATAGAGTACATTTAAAAGTTTTTGTATTTCTGGTAAAGATTTTATAAAGAAACAATTGTATCTTTGTTACCTTTTCATTTTTATTAAACCTATACTGCCTTGCACTTCTTTCATCCTTTGACAATGTTTTTTGTTCACAACGTATCAAATATTTTGTCAAATTTAATATTTGAATTAATGTATATAAGTAGTAGTTTTATATAAGCGAGATAATCACTCTATTTATTTCTTCTCACCACTTTGAGTTCATAATTGAAAATATCTTTTCTGTGAATACCTACTGCATATTTACGCTACTGAAATATAGTATTTTACGTAATATATAATAATTCAACACTATATTACATGTCGAGCCGAAATATAGTATTGTACTTTATATTACGTGTATAGTACGGTTGGCAACCTTAGTTCTCGTGGACTGAGCAGCTGTGTTCGTGGACAAAAATATTCGAAGGACCAAAATCTCGTTTGCGCAGAGTCAAATGATTGGTCAGGCATATAATCTAGGGTTATAACTAACTTGACTCGATTTGACAATTCAATTCAATCATACACACACGCACACGATCACGCACACGCATACGCTCACACACACGCAACCGCACACGCACACGCCCGCGCACGAGCACGCACACGCACACGTACTCACTTTTTCACATAGTACTCCTTTTTTATTTATTTTTTGTTTAAATAAAGTGTACTAAATATTAGGTAACCGCACTCATAGACCCCAAGATACAGGTCTGGCCTAGTTTGGGGACTGATGGTAATGCAGACTTTTTTCTCGCTCAATATAAATTGTAAAAATTGTAAATTGTACTTTATACAACTGTATCTCACTTGAATAAAAATATTATTATCCTTAATTATTAATTGAACGGTGTAAAGCAATTAAAATATGTATTTTATAATTATGTATATTTATTTTTATACAAAAAAATTATTGACTAGTAATGTTTTTAATTAAATAAGTAAATTTTCGGGCAACTTGTTTCGTTACAGTGCATCATGCTTGACTGAATATCTGAAACAGCGTTGCCAAACTCAACATTTACAAGTATTTCACATTTGGAATAATAAGTAAAAATTTGTATTAACATAAATTATAGTAGAATTAGATCTTCCAATGTAATCTTAAGTAATATATTTCATTAGACTGAAGAAAATATTAGTTTTTAATTAATAGTCGACACAGATTGCAAATAGAATTTATGAATCTCTCCACGAACCTAGTTGGATAGTTCTACCCCCATTATTCATAAAAAATCAAACTTCTCTCATAAACCTATTTTAGTTATTGAACTGTTTTGATTCTTTCTTTTATGCTTAATTCTCAATTTGAATTTTTTTATGCCACTTAGAATGGAAAACATGCTGACGGCCTGATGGCAAGTGGTAACCATCGTCTATAGATATAAGCAGTAGCATGAACATAACAGAGTATATTATTTCGCCCATGATACCTCTCAAGCGTTGCCATTCCTGAGGACTAACGTGTTTTGTCTCTGTACTCTGTAATTTTTCTGCCATCCCAACTTTCTAACCTAAACACAGTCATGCAAACACAACTGCTTCACGGTAGAAGCACAAATGGGACAGAGATAACCAAGCAAACAATTTTTTAACAAAGTCTCCCTCGGGTATTGAATAAAAGTGACAAAACACTCTAACACCTAAAATAGGTTTGTAGAAGGTTCTACTTTTTATAAGTAAAAGGATTACCATAAACAATACACACCGCTCAACATTTATAACAATATACAAGTTCAAAACTCAATCTAAATCTATGAAAAAGATATACGAAACTACGAAAAAAACACGTAGGGGACATAACAATAGTTTATCGCGAGGTTAACTCGCAGTTCTGTTTGGCAGCTGATAACCCAGTTTCGTTTCCAGTCGGTCGCGTCCCGAGCCGCACAAGTACGCGGAGCGTACGACACCAGTGATATGCATAAAACGTGACTTTTTGCAAAGATAAACACGCCACCCGGGCATTGCATAGGTGTTTTTGCGTGACAAAAAAACAGCACAATACATTTGTTTGCTCGCAAATATGCGTGGCTACCATTTTAGATAGCATTTATAAGTAACTGTTTACCTCTGTTCTGCTAACGTAAATTAGTTTAAAAAGTATCTACGTATTTATACATCTTAGATTATATAGATAAAGCATCAAGCCTCGAAGCGGGTCAACTTTTTCTCAGTTAATTGTCAAATTAGCTGACTCGTTTTTTTTTCATCATATATTTGCACATAAAATCTATCTTGGTGTATTATTTAATAGATACAATGAGTGTTTGATAAATGTATAAGCATTAAAAAATGCCGAATTTATAAGAAAAAATAAATATGGAAGTTATTACTCATAGCTATTTATCAGGCAAAATTGTATGAAAATGTTGACCCGTTTTTCTAAGAGAATTTTTATAGAGACACTCTATCTCTATAATGTAAGATATCTGCGTTCTAAATTTTATTTAAATTAGTTCAAATTTTCAGTCGTTTAAACGTCCTTAAAGAACATCCCAAGTTATAAACAACTTTACAAACTCGTTTAAAATATTTGTGAAATGATCAATGAGTAATAAATACCTAGTGGAAATCATGATAATAATAAACAATATTGCACAATATACATAAATTAAACAAATCAATGTAATATAATCAAAAGTACCAATAACTAAGTACGTCATAAGTAACTACGTATATGATAATCGATTCGGTCATCGATTAATATTTGACTTGTGTACATAGCCGTGTAGGTCCTGGCATAGAATAGGCCACCTTTCCTTTCCCGTGCGCGTCGTAAGAAGTTACTAAGGGATCTTATGGTAGAAGGATGGACAACAGCGTCCTTCTTAAAACGTCACTAAAAGCCAAACTGCGGTTTTTTTACAACACAGGGGGCAAACGTGCATGCGGCTCACCTGATGGTAAGTGACTACCGCCGCCCATGATCACCCACAACACCAGCGGCATTGGAGGTGTGCTGCCGGCCTTTTAAAAAGGAGTCTACTCTTTTCTTGAAGGTTATGTTGTCGTATCGGTTCGGAAATACTGCTGCTGGAAGTTGATTCCAAAGAATGGTTGTGCGTGGAAGAAGTGTGAAGTGCCTTGAAAACCGCACGGTGGAAGACCGCCACTCATCCAGATTATTGGGATGAAACTTTAGTTTGTGGCGGGTTGTACGGTGGTGAAAATCAGCAGCAGGTATCAATCCGAACAATTCCTCAAAACACTCCCCATGATAAATTCAGTAGAAGATGCACAGAGATGCACATCTCTGCGCAGTTTCAGTGGGTCAAGTCGGACAGTAAGGCGTACCAATCGACTGCCAAGCGTGGCAACTACTGGCAATAATCTCCCTTAATAGCTGATACAATTGTCCACATTATTTGTGCAATCTATATCTGAGATCATCATTCCATCCAGTTAGAGTAAGTACATAGAAGTCATCAAATAAAACCTTTCATCAGTTGTAAATACAATGCGATAAGCCAATTGCAATTTTATTTTGCAAATCATTCACATTATATTCGTTTTTCTACATTTTAGTAATTGTCATCTATCATCATGAAACTCCCAGCATAATCTCCAAAGTTGAAATAGTTGTAACCAGCCCATGTAACTAGACTTTATAAATATCCTTACTAATATTATAAATTAGCTGTTCGCCCCGGCTTCGCACGGATATACTAATGAAGAAAATTAAACCAAACCTTGTTTTTAACTTAAATTCCTCATTTTTACGTACAATTTCTCAAACATTTTCTTTAATACCAATCTTGTCTTGACAAATACAATCACAACAAAAAAAGTAATAGTCGAATATGTAAAGTTTTACTGAAATGATGCGCTTACATACATTCAGCAATTGATTTTTATTTATATAGATATGAAGGCGAGTTTGTTTTTACATTTTAGTACTTTATGATTCAACTAATAGTTTTAAATATTATTTGGGATAGGGAACGACATAGTTTATTATTATTCCGGTAAATCAACATAAAAAAAATATTTAAAAAAATAATAAATTAAAAATAAATATACTCGGTCACGCAGACACAGTCGCGAAAAAAACTACTAGTGTAATGATTTTATAAATCAATAAAAATCCGAATAGGAAAGGACATAATTGAACTAATACAAAATAGCATTCAATTTCATGGTTAAACGGAAGCGAGCAAAATGACCGATTGGACCGCTACATTTGGCAACTGCCCAAGATGTGCCAGGAAAAATATTTGTTGACTATATCGCATTATGTTACGATATGATATATGATATTCTAAACAGTCACTATGATAATAAATGGCTAATGAATTCCTTAACATAATTTTATTACTTTACCGACTTCAAAAAGAAGCAGATTTGTAAATATTGTAATTGTATAAAGTCTCCAAATATCTTACTGAGCTACATGTGATTTTACTAAATATGGAATTTTGTCACTGTCAATCACTGATTATTTGTTTAGAATTATTTTGTTTGATTCCACTATCATCAGTATATGTGCAACTGACAATACTCGAAGATTGAACACTATTACCATTACCATTACCATTACTACAGCCTTCCATAGTAAATATCTATCTCCAGCTACCATTTCGTCCACGCACGTTTTGCAATATATGTCACATCTCTAAACGAGGCATCTACGGGCATAATAATAGATTGCTGACCGGAGCTTAGTGTTAACCGTTCAGCAACTCGTTTAAGAAAATTTATCATCTGTAATAGAAATCATTGTTTTTTTGCACAGTAATCACTTTACCCCGCAAGAAAAAAAATATAAATTTATCTTCCTGTACTTTACATACTAAACTGTTCTATGCATGATGTTCTTAATAACATAAATAATCCTGTCCTACGAAGCGCTCCTGGAGTAATGTAGTTACATCACAAGATCCAATCTATTAGACACGGGATATTGAATTAAGTAGCGTGTAAATTCTGACGACGCATCGTGAAATATGACTTCAGTGAAAATAAGTAAACTACTTATTTGCCCGAGTATTAAAATAAATAAAACAGGACTAACTTAGGTACTCGACTAGATTCGAACCCATCATGGACCCTTAATCATAATTCATTTATTAAAGATAATACATTTATTTATTTGTTCGTGTTATCGATTCTTTATATGCGATTATATGCGATAAGAATTAACGGAATTCACAAGGGCTGGAATGTTTACTATTTTTTATTTATTGTAAAATCTAAACCAATGTTGTTTATTGTACCATTTCGAAAGGGATGTGTCCTGTAAGGACATGGAAATAAGGAAATAAAATAAATCAATAAAATAAGAAAATCATTACATTCTCTTAATAACAAACTTGTGGTGTTGGGCCCTTAGGTGACTTAGGCCCTCACCAACACTGTATTTATCCAAGGCACAAACTTATATTCTCTGAGGGTAGGTTGCAGTAGAAAAATAAGTAAATGCGATTTTCTTGGTATGGATGATGTTTTGTAATGAAAAATTAATTTATTCACGATGTTTACAGGTACAAACACTATTATTTAATATGAGATGATATAAAGCAAAATATACAAATGAGATTTTTAAATGAGTAAGTACGGTGCGTACGTGATAAGCGCATGAGATGTCACCACGAAGTTAGCCGCGCTGCCAAAGCGCTGTGGCCGCAATCGGCCGCTATCTTCATGCAACTTCATTTTGGTGCTGCCGCAATGTTCATAGGCGGAGCGGAATAATATATTTTTACAATATATTTGAGAAATTTTTCCGCTACAAACTTATAAAGTCTAGTTCGAAAATAAGTAAATTTATATTATTGTGAGTTAATGGTTTCGGATATCAGTCCAATACCTACCTATATATATTCGTACCTTATGAAGTTAGCTAAAATATATGATTTAAAAGAAATCTTTTGATATTGTTAAAATAATTAAGCATCTTGCTGATATTATTAAACAAAAAATAAATAGAGTCTACGTATCCAGAAACGTGACGTTTGTACAATAAAAAAGACCAAAGAGCTCTTTATATTATGCTTATAGTACTACGTATCAGCCGCGGTAACGCCCACGCAAAATCTTTTATCTCTGCCTGATTAAAACATAACCTGTTTTAAAATAAGGATACCACCTACACATTTATAACATTACATTCCAATCCACGCAGTCTATATCTCGTAAAGTTTATTTAAACGAATTAATTCGTAAAAAAATTGCATTATCCAGGCATTTTTGTCTACTTAATAAAACTCATTATACTCTCTCTTTAGGTTATAAAATTCTATTATAGTAAGTAGTCGATAAGTCGATAAATTTGTATGATTCACTTATAAAGAAATAGTATTTACATATACCATTCGCCTTATTTTTTTTCAGGCGGAATAAACGTCTAAAAAAAAATAGAAAACAGCTATGGATTAGCCCCGATTCGAGATAAGTGTTCAAGTGAAACGAATGAAAATGAGAACGCAGGTACTTGAAATAAAAATCCATTAGACGAAATTGTCTTTCTGTAGATTTATTAAAAATGTCGTTAGTTGCTATAAAAAATATATTCTAGTGAATTTGTGTCGATTTCAGTTACTTTTTTCTTGTTTTTACTAATCGAATCTAACAATTAATTAAATATGTTTTATTTTTGAATAATTTGAAAATAGTAACTTTTTTTATACTATAATCCTACTCATAAATAAATTGAAATTTTCTAAAAACGTTTATTACTTAATCATGTTTTTTAATGAATTTGAATCAAATTTGGTACAGCACTAGATTATAAGTTATATCCTAGCTTAAAACATAAAACAATTCATACACCTATTCATGTGACATATTCACAGCGCAGCGGGTCGCCGCTAGTTACATACTTAAAATTAAATATGAGTACGATCCTCATCATCATCATATCAGCCTTTAACTGTATACTGCTGAACATAAGACTCCCCCTTTTGTCAGTAGTTGCCACGTTTAGCAGGCGAATTGGCAACCGCTGTGAGGCTTTAGAGATGTTTTAAGAAGAACGCTGCTATCCATCCCTCGCCCTCCCTTAGTCGCCTCTTACGACACCCACCCGCAGTTTATGTGATTTTTATTAGTATTTGACTCTACACTGCACTATAACCCTGATAGAATATAAAATAATAATAAAGTCTTGTATCTAATATTGAGTAGTTAACGCTTTGTTAAGGAAGGAAGTAATATATGAAAACGCCAAGATCAATACAAACAAACACATTTATGAATACAAATCTTTGTATCAAACGGTCAACACGAGGTTCCAAGCAGCAATCGGTTGCCTGAAGATTCTTCGTTTAAAGGTGAAGCACGTGTCACAATATAAGTGTAAACTTAATAACAGTCGGAGATTAATGTCTAACAGGAAAAATCATAGAGCCAATTGATCAATTTTCAATATTATATGTTCATAGTTGCACGTATCTTAATGATAAAAGCATTAAAACCAAATATGTCAAGTCCAATGATATGGACTTCCGCAAAATAACATCTAATATCTGCTAAAATATATACAAATCTTTATATACTACAGTAATCAAATCCGCATCAAATGACCGAATCGAAAAGACGATGCGTACATAATAGTCGATTTTATTTTTACTTTATCTTATTAGACACATACACTCATATATTTGTTTTGTAATTAATTTTCTTTGTTCTCAAATTTGTAGCAAAATACCATTAATGTTGAAATGACCTGCTTTATTACTTTTGCAAGAGAAGTAGTTGAAGCTTTCATTGTATTTGCAAACACACTCAAAGCTTGCTCAGTATTTGCTGTTCAAAGTTTAAAGATGAGACGTGATTCTGATAACTGATGTTGTTCCATTTTAAGTTTACTGCAACGTTTGCTTATAAAATACATGACTTTGTGTACTCGGTAACCTACTACTCTGTATTGATGACTAAATTCATCCATACAATTTAGCTAGAAAATATTTTTTATCCAACTGTGGACGACAAAGGAAACTAGGAATGGAAATATGTATATTGGCGAAAGGAACTTAGAAGACTAGGGCCGTGAAGCGAAGCCAAAAGTAAACAATAGAGATGCGTGTTAATTTCGAATTTGGTAAATAATAATATAAAAACTATAAATAATATATGTGGCCTGCACACAAACTATTATAAATATAAAGGTTTGTAAAAGGTCAAATTGATGATACATTGATAATTGATGTACATTAATGATATTATATCACAAGCTTTTTATCCTAATTCACATGGACAATACCACTAGATACAGTTAGTATATAATGGATTATTCTACTGAAATTATTATAGCAAATAACTCCTTGATAATATGCGTAGAAAAACTAGAGTGACCAATATAGTCTGTAATAATGGTTTAGTCAGATAGCTCAAATAAACGATAACCAGTGAGGAAAAATGATTCTAGAGAAATATTAAGGAAGTCTGTATTTAGTAGTATACGATTAATATATTGTAATAAATGACGATCAACTCCTTGTTTCTTGAGATATATGTAATACGAAGCAATACAAATATGCAATTAATAAATAAAACATTTTTTTAATAAAGTTTTCACTTAAATAATTAAATATTCCACTCAACAATATATTATACAATAGTTATTACATTAAATTACTATATTCAGGATGTTCAGCTCGTGTCGATTATAACCAAGTTGTTAGAGGAAAGTAATAAGTTTGTGTTCTAACACCGAACAAGATAATGGGTTTCAATGTCCCAAGTGGGATTCAAAATCGGCGTCTTCGCGATACACTATAATGACAGTTAGATTGTGTTTCTACGCTATTTGAAATCATTATTAATACCTACTGTGTTAATAATATCGGTAATAAATTTTCATAAGGTTGCCCCGGAGATTCAAAATGATGATAATCATAGAAGAACCAAACTGTGCAAAAAAACTCGAAATATAAATAAGCTTAAACGGTGATAGACTAGTCTTATACCTTAGAGAACCATCAGTCCAAGGAAAAATATTGTCAAATGTGTTGGAGTTTTAATACTGGCTGTTGACGTTAAGGTTTTTTAGAACAATGTATTATTTTTGTTTTGTTGTATGTCAGCTTTTTATGTGACAGGTCTTGTATCTTTTCACTAAACTTATTATTTTATATCTCAAATACATATATGTTTTATTACTGCAAACTGCTATTTACAATAAAATGGGGGCTCCGTATAGACAATTATAGTACAGGACGACCTTTCACTAGTCCAGCATGGACGTGAAATATAATGCAGGGAGCCTGTGAATGCGGATGGCTCATTCAATGAAATCCGTCCATCCATCCGCTAAGCGTAAATGAATATTAAAACATTTATTTATTTATGATATTATATACATTTGTAATATCAGATATATATATTTTTTATGAATATATCTGAGTTATTATTATCGTGTTTATGATTATCGAAATAGTACACATGTGTAAATAAAAAAATAAAAAAATGCAATGAACGTAAGTAACAACAACAACAACTTACAAATATTTTAAATAAGTAATTATCATGTAACGAGTTAAACATTTGTATTCTGGCTTCTGGCTTCTGGATCAAGAAGCGAGTTTCAGCATTCTTAGAAAATGACTCCCTCAGGGCCTTTAATATTCGTAGAGGATGAAAGTTTGTATTTAGGCTTTAAAACTACGTGTTTCGTGATTCTTGATAACTTTTTCTTTTTAATTTTATTTATATTTAGTAAGTAAAGTTGTTTTATAGGTACGTTTATATACAATATATATTAGTTTTTACACGCGATCTCATCAGCGTTACCGGGATATATTCATTGACCGGGATTAAAAGTAGCCTATGTCTTTCTCCGTCCTGAATACTAAATTATTTTATTATTGTATATACAAAATTTTATGACGATTAGAAGGGCTATTAAGGCACCAATAAATAATAAACAAAATCAGTTTTACATCCTTACTAATATTATAAATGTGAAAGTGAGTTTGTTTGTTTACCTCATAACGCCTTACCGACTTAACCAATCACTACAAAATTTGGTACACATATACTTTATGGGGTGAAAAAGGACATAGGCCAGTCATTATGTATATTACGATCACGCGGACGAAGTCTGGGGTAAAAGCTAGTTAATATTATACTTGAAATAGCTTTTACTCGCGACTTCGTCTTTTATTAAACCATTAAGGCTCTAAGAAGTAACAAACAGACTAGGAAACTTACTTTCACATTTATAGTATTATAGTAAAGATGTCAAAATGAAGATAAGAATAAAAACAATAGATAAATAAATATGTTAGAAAAATAAAATATTTCTTTATACAAAATGAGTGAACTCACCAGTACGCAGAGAAATCCCGAGATGTTTTATTGTAAGGTTAATAAATTGCTCTGTCATATTAATTTACCTTGAACAATAAATAAAAAAAAAAAGTTATAAGTAAAAAATATAATTAATTTCAATATTAATACCCGTTTAACATTTATGAATGGAAGCGTCTACTTTTAAATAATTGACGTCATATTAATTTACTTAAAAAAATGGAGGAAGTTGTCAATTCACTGTATATTTATTTTTCTTCTCAGTTACGTCAAGGTATTGATTATGGAATTATCAGTAATCATTTATATAGAAACATAGAAATGATTTTATTTTCCTACTAACTTCTACTACTACTACAACTAAAATAAAACTCTATATATATATTTATCAACGATCCCGAGCTAGCAGGCGGTATGGAGCTCTTAAGTCTAAACCGAGACTTTGCCTTTGTGTGTTCTATCACTTCTATAACGGATTATGTTCTGAGAAATTGTTTGAAATAATATCCACAGCCACTTTTTATCATAGCACCGTTCGCTATCGACAGGGAATTCATCCTCACGCGCTTGAACTTCAATGGTCACGTACAGTGCGGTTTCAAAGGAATTTTCTCCCGCGAACGCTCAGGCTGTGGAATGAGCTCCCTGGCCAGATCTTCCCTAGAGACTAATGTAAGGAGTTCTTCTAAAAAAGGTATATTAAAATTTCTTCAGATTCCGCTACGCACACGTAACACCGCTAATTTTGCAGGTGTCTAGAGGTTACAGTAACCGTTTACCATCTACCGAACTGTAGATGGTAACCTATGCTTGTTTGCCACTTTCCTTGTATAAATATATATATATATATATATATATATATATATATATATATATATATATGGCCATCAATATTCATATTCATTTGGAATATTAAGCACACTTTTTTCTACATCGTATGTAATAACTTGTCTGATAGTATATTATATCCATGGACTATCTATAGCGGAGCATTTGTGAGGAGTCACACTATATGAGAGTTAGAAGTTTTATAATTACAAAATTTCCATTTTTTTTTTATCATTTTAACATACAGACTTTTATTTTATCCAGCAACCAGTCGACTTTATAGGAGTGCGAATTTTACATACTCATACACATTTTCTTTAAAAATATCCAAATAGTAGTCAAATTAATATTAAAGTTCGTTGCACGTTTCAAACAAAGTGGGCATTGAAACGAAAAGAGAGGAAGAGATAATTTATTATATACTATTTTAATATTTATATCTTTTACTAGTAACTCGCCCTGACTTCGCACGAGTTGATAGAAACTAATCTCTGTTACTCTGTAATAAAATGATAACTTACTATAGATGAAATAATAAAAAGACAGTTTTTAAGTTTACACATTACAAACCAACGCAAAAAATCAAATGTTTCCTCTTCATAATAATAACACTTCTATAATAATAACATCAAAATAAAACAATTAATTTACGAACAGTTTTTTTGCTTGTAACACGGTAAAGGGACGCTATGTTTTAAAAAATAATTTTTCAAAACAAACAGAAAAGGTCATACGAAATGCCATTACGCGTTGAGAATTTTTATCTAAATTACCTTTAACGTCGAGCGCTAGTGTAAACGAGCTTTTATTTTCTTATTGAAAACTTCACATGATTTATTACTCTTAAAACATATTTTCAAACAACTGCCTTTAATCACCGTAGGTACCGTAGGTTCCTCTGACAACAAAATTAGAAATTCCTATTTAAAAAAAAATATTTGAAATTAGAATGCGAAATTTATATTTAAAAATAGATTTAAGGTATAGAAAAAAAAACTAATTTTAAATATAAAAAAAAACCCATTAAATATTGTTTATTTTAAGACTAATAAATGTACTGTAACAATATTTTTGTGACTCTGCGTGCACAGAATCGACATTTTTCATTTGCGTTTTTTGTAGTTGTTAATAAAAAGACGAACATGACAAGTTTGAAACTTTTATCTATATAGTGTATCCATCACATGTATCAGTCACATTATAGCTTCTAAATAGATAAACCGATTTCAATATGATTACTTTATCTAAAATTTGATTGAATTAGGATTGTTATTCTTTATTTACATTAAATGTAAAAACTTATTTTATTTCAAATATAGAATATCATTAGCATATAATCATCATAAGCCAAATCCTTTAGTAATATGGATAAAACCATATTACGCCGACCCCAAACAATAATTGGGATAAGAGTAGGAAGATGATGATGATGATGATAGAATATCATTAGAATACAACTAGCTAATCCCGAAAACATTTTCTTTAAAAATTTTAAGAGAACTATTATGAATATTAAAAAAAAAACAAATACCTTAGCAAATCACGATGAAATCGCGCTTATCAAATCAAATCATCTCATTTTTATTTATATACTTAATCTTCAATACTGTAGCGAAAGTTACCAGTATAAATTTTAAATATACAGGCGACCATTTTGTGTGTATAATAGGCAGAATTAACCTCACACCAAAAAATCCTTAAAAAGTTTGATAAAAGTTAGTAAAAATTTATAAGTACTCCTTCTAAACTCGTGTACCCACTTGTCCCTACAAAAATATCATAATCCTTGAACCGAAGAGATTATTCTGAAAAGTTGTAATGATCTCAATGTGTTTATAACTATTGAAAATACTGAAAAATGATGTGAATTTAGCAGTGACATAATGATCCGATCTCATACTAAACTGCTATAACAATCATACATTGACAGAACATGGAATGACAATAATGTACTTTTTGTAACATTTTATAATTAAGAAGTAAATGAACTAATGCTTCTACATGTTTATTTTAATGGATGAAAATGGAATGGTATACGCCTGCACTACCGATACATGCTGGCAGAACACCAGTGAAGCGAATCATTTAGCTCATCGTGATGAATTAATTAACAATTAAGCACGATGGTTTCCAGGAGGAACCGTGTGGAGGTCGACTGTTAGGGTATATTGCTAGTAGTGGGCCTGTTAGATCTCATTAGTAACAATCCCTATCCCCCTCGCTCCTACATGGTTGGCCGTATGCAAAAGCTTCAAGTTGCTATAAGTTTGTTATATGTATTTTATTATTGCTACAACTATGGAGAGGACAATGATCGGAGTTTCTTTACGTAATAGAATCCGAAATGAGTAAATCCGCAGAAGAACCAAAGTGACCGACATAGCCAAAAGGAGAAACTAACAACAAGCAACAGGGAAGAATGTTTCTTGAGTGACCCCGTACAGGCAAACGCAATATAGGATGACTTCCCACTATATG
The DNA here is from genome assembly GCF_026898425.1 of Galleria mellonella. Lineage (NCBI taxonomy): Eukaryota > Metazoa > Arthropoda > Insecta > Lepidoptera > Pyralidae > Galleria > Galleria mellonella. The sequence goes on from NW_026442179.1 coordinate 1,014,414, forward strand.
GAGCCTAAGATGACCTCAAATGCATTGCAGGGAATCAGTGGATGCAAGTAGCTCAGGAACGTCCCTTATGGCAGTTTATGGTGGAGTCCTATGTTGAGCAGTGGACAATTAATAGTTGACAATAATGATGAAGTGAACTAGAGAAAGACTGTGCAAAAGTCATCTGCTTGGTTATCTCTGTCCCACCTATATTACTATCGCGAAATAGCTGTGCTTACATGGCTGTGTCTTGATTTAAATAGGTATTTAAGTCTATGGTAATTTTTGTGTTTACAGATCTATTACTACTATTTTCTATCACATAGATTATCAGCTTGCATTCAAATTGCATCAAAAATAGGAATTCTTAGTCTCTCAATTCTTGAGAACTCTTTTCCCGACTGAAATTTTCCTTTTTAAACTCACTTTTAAATTTATATTTTACAAATTTATATACGAATAAATTTTACAATAATAAATGTTCGTTTAATTTTATTTTTATATCTACTACATGAAATAAAAATCTAAGAAGCTTTCTGTATTATTTATTTAATTAATTAATACACTCATATCTATCCCAATCCCAAAGGTTGTCTGAAAGAGGATGCTTAAGCGAGAAGATAGGCTAAATAAATAAAAAATATCCATGCCGTCATAACTATGCATAGTTTATGATGTTGTCCTTCCATACTCATTTTCAGGCTATAATAAATAGAAATCCCATGAATTCTTTTCTACAGAATAGCGACGTTGCAGTCACAGACATACAATCAAAACTTTGTATTTATATTAAAAAAGACACGAAAATACAAAGTCTATTTTTGTCCACTGACTCATTTTCACAACTTTACTAATCTTTACAAAGTGACAGCACTTTGTTGCGTTTTCACGGTTGTAGCTACCGAATAATAAATTTGGAAACCCACTCAAACGAAATCTTGGGAAAATGTTTGTATATTATTTTACAAAAGTGCAAACTTCAAAAGTAGTATGTTTTGGCCGAGTGACTAAAGCCTAAAAAATAACTGGATATCGTTAGATTATGGTGACGATAATGTAAATTGTATATTATTACTTTTATTTTACGAATTTACCATTAAATTATTAATTTACTTTTAATCTAGTTAATTATATAGCTTTAATTTAGTTTTTAGTTAGATAAAATCCATAAACTTTTTTTATATTTTACTAAATATCGTGTTATTTTGCGAAATAGTAACGATCAGAAATTAACGACGTATAGTCGTAAAACCTTTGCTATAATAGTCAATTCTCAAATATTATGTAACGGAATTAAACAAAGTAATTCTTATTAATTAACCAGTTCAAAAACTATAAATAATCTATTTTAAAATCAGATATTTTTTTAATTTCGTTACGTATATTCGATTTTATCAAAATTAATATGTAATCGACAGAAAAGTAAACGTTATTAATCTCAAAAACAATTGTTAACCAGATCGGTTCCAAATTAGCAAAGATACCGTGTAACAGACATACGAATTGAGGACATGATAGATTCTTAAATATTTTTAAACTAAATACACAGCTTGTTAACTAGGGACCGAATTCAAGATTTTTGAAGCTATTGATCGATGCCCAAAGGACCCTAGCCAAGAATAAATCTTACTTAAATACACACTAAATCAACACAATAACTATGTGTAATATATAATCCGATGCAATGGAATTATCTTTTTGTTTACATACGAAATAAAGGGAGGATGCTTTGTTTATGTAAATTCAGTTGTTCACTCAATCTCTCTTCTTGTTATCACTTTGAGCAATCTATTCTAAGGGACCTTAATTTCCGGTAGCAAAAAGTCGTCGTCAATCCACGATGATAGGCTGCTTATTTTTATGGTTCCGTATATATTGCAACTATAAACTGTCACATACCTACTATGAAACAATCTGGTCATCTAATTTAACATTTTAAATTTCAAATAAATATTATATATTGTTAAAATTTCATAAGTTAAATAATAATAGAAAAATGTTTTTACTAAGTTAATGAATATTTAAATCATTTTAAAGCTTAAATATAATGTAACTCAATTAATTGACTGTTATTTGTAATCTGTATAATATATTATTAATAAGTAAATGTGTTGACATATATATAATATGACGATATAAGTAAAACATTCGGTTTTGTTTTGTGTTCATAATGAAATGAATTTTGTATGCCGGTTTCTGATGCCAAGCCATGTAAGCCATGTATGAAACTAAGAATCTATACTATATCAATATATACCTAAATTAATATATGATATATCAAGGCGAAAATTTCGTCAAACCAAAATTTAAGGATAAAAAAAAATTTATATCCCAAACTGAGCGAATAGATTTTTAGACCCTTGTTTCTTTTATGAAAATGTTCATAATAAATATACTAAATCTATCTACGCTATATAATTATACTAAATATTAGAACATTATGGAAATATTAGCACAGTAGTAATCAAGAAGTAGATAAGAAAGTCCTTTTTTAAATTAAATCGATTATGAGATTATGTTTACTCTATCTCTATATCAAATAGCTACAGAACCCTAAAGCGATTTACGTACTGAAAGCGGTGTTCCAGACCCATGTTCAATGTCTTGTTTCGTAATATTTTAGGATTTCTACTCTCAAAGACATCGGAAATAAGTTCCATTTTGTTGTGAGTGAATATGTGTTGTATGAATAACTACAAATATGTATCAACTTCGCCATTTACTGCTTTTGATCTATAAAGATTGCTTTTTAAATTGACATTTACTTGGCTTCATTCGTATAACTAGAACATATATGCTACTCATGGTCAACTAACTGGGATACAAAATAGCCTATGTCCTCCATCCTAAATATTATATGTACTCACTGTATATCAAATAAAAATTAATTAATATATATACGCACCAAAATATAACAAATAAACAAAGTCATTATCACATTTATAATAGTACTTAGGATTTGTCATTCAAATACTTAAAGGGCATTCCCGAATAACATTCTCTGTTGTGTTTAACTAGAATACATCTACATATTATCGTTTGAATCGTTTTAGTTCCATTAATTTTTACTCATATCTTTTTTTTTATACAACTTAGAATGACAAACAAGATGACGGCACACCTGATTGAAAGTGGTAACCGTCGCCTATAGACATAAGCAGTACCATGGACATAACAGAGTATACTGGTTCGCCCATGATACCCCCCATGTGTTGCCATTCCCGAGGACTCAGGTGTTATTCCACTGTACCCAATAAATTCACGCCATATCCCACCCTTTAAACCGAAACACAGCCATGCAAACACAACTGCTTCACGGTTGAGACACGAATCTGCTTAAAAATGCACAAGAAATCGTTGCCGTTTTGAGGTCATTTACCCTTGTCTCTAAAAAAACTGTATCTCCTCCAAAAATTATCCAATTTTAATAATTTTTCTACAGCGAGCTAAACAGCAACTGATTTCTCATGGCACTTTTAGTTACAATGCACACGAGCACGATGTCGCTCGTCGACACTCAAACGGTTAAATTATCAGATCAAAAAATTATGCTTTGGATTTGTTACAAGTAGGTATTATTTTATTTTTTCTAATGGTAGAGTCAAGTGCCTCCGGTATTGGCGTGCATGCGTTAGACGAATCGTGAAAGTGAAGGAAGCAATAGACGTTTGTAAATATAGAGGTCTTTGGCACTCGGTTCTCTGTACCTTCCCCGCAAAGGACTTGGCATACTGCAAATACCAACAATAAAAAATATATATTCTACAATATGCAGTATGTACAAAAATATTAGATCCTTATTGATTTTTTCATTTTTTGCAAAAACTATTAAATTATATCTTTTTTTTTTATACAACTTAGAATATTAATAAATAACTGTATAATAATATTGCTTAAATCAGCCGATTTCAAATCAGGATATAATCGACTGGTGGAGAATAAAATATGTACATTTGAAACGTCCATAGCACAAAAGAATTCAGAATATACAAAGCGCTGTATTCGTAAAGCGAACGTTTCTTTGATGTGTTTTTGTATAATGGCACGCCTTTAGGCTACCCTGAGTTGAAATCAAACTGCCATCGCATTAATTTTTATACAACTATCTGTAACCATGTTTCCGATTGCGTGATTCAGATATTGATTGATTGACAAAATTGACTATAGGCTACTTTTATCCCCGCTTTACCTTTAATTTTTTTTAATTCAACTTAAAATGACAAACAGGCTGACGGCTCACCTGATGGAAAGTGGTAACCGTCGCCTATAGACATAAACAGTACCATGGACATAACCGAATATACTGTATCGTCCATGGTACTCTTCTTACGTTACCATTCCCAAGGATTAAGGAATGATAACCTTACCTGCACTATCGGTATACGCTAACGGGGCACCATTGATAGATGATAGGTGAGGATGAAGGCAAGTAGTCAACATGATAGAGCATATTGCTAGCAATGGCGCTGTTAAAACTCATTACTAACAATCTCTCCCCCCCCCCTCCCCCTCCATAACGGTATATTAGCGCAGAAGAGTTACCATTCAACTTTCATCTCATTAAAAAATACATTAACATGTTAATTCAATGTGTCAAACATATTTTAAGGTTACTTGACATCGAATATAAGTTTTAATAAACTAATTTTTGGAAAAAAAATATTGTCTTTCACATTTATATTTCACTCAATGCCTTTCGGCCATTTAAGCTTGATTGAGCAACATAAAATAAGATAAAGAGATTTTATTATCTGTAAATAGTAAGCTGAAAGCTTACATCTAAGCTATAGCAGAGGTTTAATATATGTAAGTACCTGTTTTATTTGTAGAATGGGTCTTTATAGAAAAACGGGCAACACAATGGAACTATAAATCTATTCAAGTGACACAACAGCAAGGCGTTGGAGCCAAGAAAAGGCTTTTATTATGAGAGAAACATCGCCTTTGTATGACATTTCTATCATTGCCTAATACATTTCTTTTTGAAAAACTAAATTATTTATATTTTTGGTAGCATTACAAAACTTATCCAGTTTTCTCGAACATAAAAAAAAATACAATAATATTCTAACGTTCTATGGTTAAAGAAATAAAAATAATAGAATCAAACAGTGAATACTTAATATTCCAAATAAGGCCTATTATTTTATTAGAACTTCTGCCATAAATGGCAACTATTAGCAAACCCCTCCTTATAAGGAAGGCATATATTTAGTAATGGACAGTTAATGGCTGATATGATAATAATATGAAATCAAAAATGTATATAAGTGCTCAAAATTCCATCCGTGTAACCGAAATAAAAAAAATAGTCTAATATAAAAGTGGTTTCTCGACTCGATGGTATATTTGTGTGTATTTATGTATATGTTTATCTGTATGTTCATATATGTACGTTTGTCTCAGAATATTGTATGTTTGTATGCGTTTGTGTGTAAGATCGTATTGCAATGCTAATCAACTTTCATCCCCTCAAAACCTAAAGCAGCAAAGAAAAGTTACTTTCAACTACTATCTATTTTTTTTTTGAATGGGTGGTAATGGAATGGTAACCCCGCCCGCGCTATCGGTATACACCGACGGGGTACCAGTGAGAGATAATAATTGAGGATGAAGCAGGTCTGATAGCCCATCGTGACGAATTCAACAAGAATTGTTCACGATGGTTTCCAGGGGGACCCACGTGGAGGTCGACCTGATAGGGTGTATTGCTAGCAATGGGTGCATTAGACTCTATTACTAACAATCCCTTTTCCCCAAATTACTATCTATTGGAGATACAACGCAAACTCGATTTGGCTGCGTTATAAGACTGAAGCTTTTATCTTCTTCTATACTAACTTAGTTTCCATATTTATTACATTTTTATTCTAGATTCATTTTGTAGTCACAAGTTATTAATATTTAAATATGATCAATTCGTTTAATAACGAAAACGGAATTAAACATCTCATAAAGAATGTTATAAACCTTTAAGAACACGATAAAAACAAACCTGTCAGTGTCACAAAATAAATTTATGAAATAATACAGATGTTTATTATAATAATTGTAAAATGTAATAAATTAATTAATTCCAAGATTCCAATTATCGAAAGTAATTTATCGGTGAGACTTAGCAATAAATTGTTAAAAACAGAACTAACCTTTGTCCGTGTAACATACGTAGATCATTTTCGGGAACGCACCGAGAACACGAGAATAAATACCTTTGTCGGGAGCAATGTGAATCGAGTGTTCGAAGAATAATTACCTCTTTTGTTCTGCTTTCGACCGACGCTATTCATCAATACATGAACGTACTCCAATCTCTGCCAGCTTTGTTTTAATTTATCGCTGAATAATAATTTGAACAAACAATAGGCAATATCCAGTTGGACTAATAACGTGTGGGATTGAAAGATTGAAAGTGATCAATGCTGTCAATGTATCGTGCTTTATTTTTATTAAAATTTGACATGAAATAAGTTTGTGATTAAAACAAATTAGGTGATATTATTTTAGACTTTTTAGCTGCTAGCAATAAATTGCTCTTAGTGATATCTTTGATCATAATAATATATCGATTACATCATTAAAAAATTGTTATAAAAAATATGGTGAATGACAGTTTTTTTCGAAAATTTCTACTGTTACTAAAATAGATATTGACAGCCCAATAAACTACATAGTCTTATCGCATTCTGTCAACATTATAAATATTAAAATATGTAAAGATATTGTAACTGAATTATGCTTAAATGATTAAATAGATTTTGATAAAATTGATCATCAAACCTTATCTAGATTAATAAAGGATACTTTTTATACTAAATCACTAAAACAAAGCACCGAGAGACAGCTATAGTAGTTAAGAATAAAAGTAACAAATTTAACTTAGTGAAACTATTTAACATCTTTAACTTCCTTGCTTAAAATTCTATTAGAAAAAAATATTATCTAGGGAAAGTATTTTATTATAGAGTCGACGAGTGTACGGACGGATACACAGAGAGAGAGAGATCAAACCACACACGATTAGTTTGCGCAGTGGGCGACATACCGCTAATACGTTGTTAGTAAATAATGTTACAATTTTCCGACGGAATTTATTTATTTGTATGATATTTATTGGTATATTCTTTATTGCACACAAAAATACAATAATAGTCACAAATATTAGATATAATGTGAGCAAAGGTGAACTATCACTAAAAGAGATTTCCTCCAGTTAATCCAACACAGTGGCATTGTATGTGTTGAGTGGTCATCAATAGTGCAAAAGAGTATTGAAATATATTTAAATTCTACTACATATATACACAATATAAATATACATATTTAAATAATAATTCCGTAAACAAGCCTAAAAATAGTATATACATAAATATTAAATATATACAAATTCAATGTATGTGTTACAATCTTACTTAAAAAAGTTAAATGATTTTAGATATTTTAATGTAAATAATATAAAACTATATAAGAGGTACATATCTTAATACCATTATGATTGGCGGAATTATGATTGGAACGTTATATAGAATAGAATACTTTTTTTTGGCTTTAAAAATATGATGACAAAGTTCTTATTAAATAAGTAAACAGTTCCATATTCAGCTAATATTACGCATGCAAATTTTAATTTACATTTTTTTTAATTATGAGTACCAATAATTAATTTACGCTTCATAATATACTAAACATGAGACCTCAAATACCTACTTTCATCGTTCATCAATCGTAATAAATAGAAGTTTATAAAAAAAAAAACACAAAAAGCCTGAATCTTATTTAACACAACCTAAATCACTATGTTAGATACTCAAAATTTTTAATTGTCATTGCTGTTTTCTACTGTAATACCAAGTATTTTATTAATTTCACTCGGAACTATGGATCGACAAGGTTGGTGAAATTGTGTTCACATAGGGAAAATGCGTGACCTTAGCCAAATGTCCCAACCCCGTAACCTTTATAGTGCCCCAAAGAAACGTGGAATCCCCTGGCCAGGAATCGTATTCACTAGCAGGCGCTAGATACTACTTACTGTATGAACCAGTAGGGTGACCAATTGTCATAGAGCAATGTAACAAATTGCCGTGTGCTCCCGGCATAAAATAGGCCACCCCTTCGTTTCCCATGAGTGTAGTAAGAGGCGACTAAGGGAGAGCGAGGGATGGGCAGCAGCGTCCTTCTTAAAACATTTCCAAAGTCTAACTACGGTTGCCAATCGTAGTTGCGCCAGTCAAGCGAAGCAACTACTGGCAAAACGCTTCGGAGGCTTATGTTCAACAATAGACTGTTAAAAGCTGATATGATGATGATGATGAACGTAACAAATTATTACAATGCCATATAACGTAACCAGAAGACAGAATCAAAAACGTAAATAGGTTATCACAAAAGTAAGACTGTTTAATTAAAATAACTTTTTTAATTAAAATAACCGTCAAAAGCAGCTCTCGAATTGTTAGTATAAATATCTATCATATATCTTCTAGGATCCGTTTTATTTGACCAGTAACGGAACGCCAGAAACGGGATATCCAAGCTGCAGACGGGACGTCTGGTGGCCCTATTTCCGCCCCTAACAAGATTCCCGACGATCGTTACGCCAATTTATTACACCCTTAGACGGGATTTATATTTTTTGTGGTAGTTTCACGCACTAACGTCTGTAGCATGCGCGGGCGGTATGTTATGAATGAGGTTATATCACATTGCAAGTCACTAGTCTAATACGATGACAAAAAACAATATGTACATATGTTAACCTTTACTTTGAAATTAATCATCAAAAATTTTTAACTACACAAGTCCTTACCAGAGGGAGACTTTGTACAAAAGTCGATTGCTTGGGTACCTCTGTCCCATTCGTGTTTCAACCGCGAAGCAGTTGTGTTTACATGGCTGTATTTGGGTTTGAAGGGTGGGATATGGCGTGAATTTACAGGGTACAGAGGAATAACACCTGAGTCCTCAGGAATAGCAACGCATGGGGGTATCGTGGGCGAAACAGTATACTATGTTATGTCCATGGTACTGTTCATGTCTATAGGCGACGGTTACCACTATCCATCAGGTGGGTCGTCAGCTTGTATGCCATTCTAAGTTGTATAAAAAAAATCACAATCGGGGCTAAACCTGTTAAAAAAGTTTTCAGATAAATAGTACCTACATACCTGCTTCTTTATTGCCGACGTTTCGAGGTAAATTGTACCAGGTCTTTAAACGCGAAAACAATTATATTATCATATTTTTTTTTTATTACCATCAATAATCACCTCATGTTTATAACTAAAACAAATAGTACATAATAATTCATGATTTGCACCAGCATACACAAATATAAACGACCAGGGTTAGATATCGTTAACTGAACTAAAGGATCGAAGTTACCAATTGGGAAATTTGTTTTAGGTAACTGTTTGCTTTGAGGTTTGAACTCCCTTGATGAATAAAGTTTGCTAAACTTAGATGTAGAACTGTTATTCTGAATGCGAGATGCTGCATTCATAATGATCTGATTCTTAGTTTCTTTTTTTATTTCTTTTTACAGTAAATTTTCTTTATTAGAACCGAAAATTTTCTTAATACATGAATAATGAATTAATAATATCTTAATAAATGATTATAGTGATGCTTATAGTATAAAATTATTATCGAAAATACTTTAAAGCCTCGTCGCTAATTTTCGAAGGTATAAGACGTTTTAATAAAACGCGGTTTAAATTAAAGACGAAAGAAAATATAATTTAAACCTAGTTTCATTATAGCTGCAATAGTCACCGGTGGGATTTTAAGCTATTGTACAGTTGCTAAAAATAGCATACTACAGGTAATATTTTAATTTTAGCGCGGTAAGGAGTTTGTTTTCAATTAAGGTTTTATTCTATAAAAATAACTACAGCCATGACAAAATTACTACGGGATAAACTCTGTTAATTGCAAAATTAATCCTAAAAATAAATATAATTAAATTGAAAATTAAATCTGAAAGTCTGCACTTTGAAGTCTCTTGTCGAATAAATAATATTTTAATTAACCAATAAAAAGATTAGATTTTGTTTCGCTTTTGATTTCACGAACAACTCCAAAAAGAAAAAAGTTCTCAATTCGACTTTTTATATTTTTACAATGATTCTTTTGTAACCGATAATTGAATATCAGCAAATTTAAAATATTGTTAAATAATAATCAATTAATTAAATAATAATTTGCCCATAGTGTCCCACCGCTGGGCAAAGGCCTCTATTAACTGCTTTCAGCTTGCGCGATCGTTTCACAGTTATCACGATATTATACGCGACTTCTTTTTAATTTGATTTTTAAAAGAGCCCAAATGAGCATATTTTGACCCACCTGTCGTTTGTCATATGAATCACGTGTGCTGCAATCTCATTTCAGAGTTGCAGATTTTTGTATTGAGTCAGTAAATTTTAAATAATAAATAACAATAATAATATGTCATTAAAGCCGATATAAATAATTATAATAAAAATAAACATTTCTGACATTACTTGCACTAAATTAATGCACAAGTGTCAGCTTTTTGTATTCGTACAAACTTTTTTTCTTTTGAGGCAAAGTTTTTTTATGTGTAAATAGGAAATGGGCGCGGTGCCACAGCGCGGGGGGGGGGGGGGGCAGACCGGCGACATAACCGTGTTAAGGGTAACTAACCACTCTATACAGTTGGTATAAAATTGGTTGTAATATTACCCTAAAATTTCATTTATTTTTTACCCGACTACCAAAGAAAGGATTTATTAACCTGCTATAATATGTATACTATGTTCCTGAATAGCTTGAACGATTTTAATATAGTATTCTTAGATTGGTATCAACAAGGCTTCATGACGATAATATAATTGTAAAAGTTCATATTACTTCAACTTTTCGTAAATATCGTTTTTGTTATTATTATAATAATGTTATTTATAAAACAAATTATTCCTTTCCCGTGGATGTGGTAAGAGACAAAAAGGATCTTAATGATAATAACGTCCCACTCAAAATATCTACAAAGCCTAATTACAGTTGCCATTCCGCATAACAAGCGTGGCAACTACGGGCAATCCCGAACCTCCAAAAACAAACAAACTTTGCTGTATCAAATCGCAGCTCAAGTTTGTATTGCTAAACAAACATACATACTAATTAAATAAATGATCTCTACAAACTATCGTGGTTAATTTATAGTAAAATTTGCCGTCATCGGCCAATTTTTGTGTTTCATTCCAAGTTGCATTAAAAACAATCTATACAAATATATTTGGTATCCATTGTTTTGAATACTGACAAAAAAATCTTTAAACATCTCTCAAACAAAGAACCATGACTATTCAATTAAAAACTCGTTTATTATCATTTATTTTGAGTTTTGACATTCACTAATTGGCAATAAATAAGTCCGCGCCACGCGCCGCGGTCCTATCAGAGATCCAGTGAATAAATTGTTCGTAAGCTTTGGGTATTACAATCGAATAAATTTGATTAAGGGACTTGAGAAAGCCCCTTATTTCCTCCTAATTGATTTATTGCCTGTTATCGTCGATGGAATACCTAACCGTCATTGTTATCAGTAATAAAACGATCCGTTGCGATATACCAACGTGATATTCGGTTAATTTCTATTGTTCTTTAATTAAATGTACTTACCAATATTATAAATGTGAAAGTTTTTTGCCAATTGCTATAATGTTTGATCACATATAATGTAGTACTAGTGAAATTAAATGAAATTTATTTGCCATAAACGATTTGTTTTTGTTTTTAATGAATGCTAATGGATGGTAACCCCGCCTGTACTAACTGTATACGCTGGCAGGGCACCAATGGTGAGAATGAAAAGGCAAGTCAGTTAACCCATCGTGATGAATATACCTGGAATTCAGCACGATGATTTCCAGAGGGGACTATGTGGAGGTCGACCTGACAGGGTATATTGCTAGCAATGGGACTAGTAGTCTGCATTACTAACAATCCCTTCCCCTGAAACAATTTGGTTTGGTATACACATACCATATGAGATGAAAAAGGATATAGGCTACTTTTTATCCTGGTCAATAAACGTATCACAGTCACGCGAACTAAGTCGCAGGTAAAAGCTAGTAATGTATAAAGTAGTAACTAATTTAAACGTTATTTTTTTCCCTTACCGCCATCTACCAGGCCCATTTTTTATTATCAGAATAAAGACTCTACTATTAAGTTGGAGAAACAAAACACGTTAACAATTTTTTTTTTTTAAATAAGGTCGAACGGTTTCGGAAATAATTAGATACATATGCGAAACGTGACGAGTGAAACAAGTGCTAGTTGAATACGAATTGTCTCTATTCACACTTTGTCATGTACAAAAGGTATCCACCAACTAGTAACGTATAACATTTTTAGTATGAATGACCAGCATTACACGAGATTTTTATATGTATATTAAGACAATGGAGCTGTTAAGGCAAACGAAAAATTTGGAAACCACTCTTACAACCCTAATGGTGTAGCAATTTAACACACTGCCTCGTCTTTCGATGGTCGTGCATTTGACACCCGCACAATTTAATCTTCATATATTAAGATGATCAACTTAATAAAAAATTCACTACCAATATATATATATATATATATATATATAAAATACTAGTTTATTCTAAAATCAGGTAATTTTCTAAATCAAATTCCTAAATTCCTAGATCTTACTACAACAATTCTATAGTCTTTAATGATTTATACATCCCTACATCATTCTCTAGTTATAAATTTCGTCCTACACGTATAATTCATAAACTAAGATTTATCCCATTGAACTAGCTTGTTTCATTAATATAACAAGTAAATTTTGTACTAAGTGCTTACAAATATTCTAAAATTGCGTTACACATCTTGTTCATATCTTTACTACCTATGTATCTACTATTTTACACAGAATAGGTGAACGCTTTAACGAGTATAATAAAACTTACCAAATACTATATTTGAACTCAATTATAAAGTAATAGGATTCATCACAATTCGGCAACTTACATCACTATCCGTAAAATCTGTCATTAATATTTTATTAAATGGAATATTCGTGTTTGTAGAGTGGAGATTGGAATTGACGAGTTCCCATCCCACATTTGTAAACAGAATTCTCGCTTCAGCCGTAACATCAATATTGAAATGTGGAAATTGTTAATTCACGGTGTATAGACGTACAAAAAGACTTCTAGCCCGTAAACTTTTTTATAAATAAAGCGTTGGCACGCACGTAATCCCGAGTCTCCCTCTGAGGAATTATTCGGAAAGTGGAGTATTATTCAAGTGGATAAAAGACGAGGTCCCCTACCACGTTACAGCGTTGCCAACTTGATAACGGAGTGAAACATCAATAAATTTTTACATGAATATGTTTATAATAAATATTTACTTATCTTCAAAGAGCTGTTTGCAGAAAATGAGACTGTAAGTTGTTTTATTGAACGCTTTTATAATTTATCGTGGCATAATTTATTACTTCAGTATCGTATGACATTGCCGATGTTACCGTTACCGAGACGATTTTAATTTACCGTGCACGTCTACAATAGCTTTGGTTAGTATACATACCGCTCCGATATGTATTTATTTTTCTAAATATTTAAGGCAAAAAAAAGTTCATCACCCTTTTCATTATAATTCGTATAAGTTCGATATCTTAATTAATTTTAGTCGGGTTTTTCACTTCGATGTAATATATTGAATAAGCGATATTTAATAATATATCCGTTATTATGCTAATATTATAACTACAATATTTAGATATTACTAAATACGAGTATTGCCCACCCCTAGTCTAGAATATCTTATGCTATAGACGTTCAGGTTATCGTCACGTAAAATTAAAGGAGTCTTAACACATTTTCATATATTTTGCTTCTCAAATGTAACGGTAAAATCGTACAATATCGTAACACACTGTGATAGATTATAAAAACGCACATTAAATTACATAATTACTATTGTTGCAAAAACAATAACTGAGTCAATTCAATTCAATCATTTATTGCTATTTCATGTTGTAACAATATAGGTATTAAGCTAATAAAGATAAATATCATAAATATTGCATTAGAACCTATTGAGATTGACGTACGTTGACTTAAAAAGTGACGGATAAAAAGCACTCTTACTAATTAACGAATTTATATAAATAGGTCATTTAAGAAGCGAGTGTAATATCCTGTTTGAATGGTTCTATTGTTACTACCTATTCTAATAAGAAGCGAGCATAAAATATAAATAACAATATATGTATTCTATTAATAAAGTAAATTTAGAAGTTTGTAACGATGGATGGATATTTATTACTTTTACACGTAAAAACTACTAAACGGATTTGAATGCAATTTTTGTACACAAGTAGGTTATACCCTAATTTTGCACATGATTTTTTATATTTACGCCAATGACGCCGTAGGTTACGGCTAGTATTATATGTGTGATCAAAAACAATTAAATTACAGCTTTGTTACGACTGAAGATATTTTTTTTGTGGTATACTATTTAATTAATAAATATTATATAGTGAAAATCTTTCATTTTATTACATATTAATATTAGTTTATTTACCACTTATTGTTGTACCTTTCAAATCAACAAAAAAAAGTAATAATAAATCATAAGCAATTTATGAGTACAATAATGTCAAAATTATGCTTAACTTATAAGCAAAGATGCGCGAATATCTTCATGTGAAAACGTGTATCATGCTTCCTTTATTTCAAAACTATGCTCTCGACTTGAGAAAAAAAAATTCCTAAATATTTTATGTTTTTGCTTTATTTTTATTTACACCAATCTTCAAAAAAAATGTTAATAATTAATTTAAAATATTGCAATTCAATTTTTTTATTTCATAATTTCAATATAAAATTCTGGTTAAACTATTATCGAGTCCATAATATTAAGTACCTGTAATCGCAGTATGAGACCTTATTGTTATTTGGGCGTCGTAGTAAGGCCGTAACATATTTCTTGGGTCGATACAGATGTCGTTTATGAACGAAGATGAATGTATCTACAAAGAATAGAAGCGTAATGTTATTGGAAAAGGAATCACCCGTTTGTTTATGTCAAACCACCATGAGGATTCTACTTACAATATATAAAACTAATATTACTTTTTCTGGTACATATTTAATTTAATTTTAATCCCGTTAGAGTTTGTTTAACAAATTTTTAAATTAATATATGTAGAATAAACATATATTAAATACGTCAATTTTCTTCCACAAAATAGGCTCCTTCAAACATGACAAAATAAGTTAATTTAATTTTAAAACTAAACTACTGAACAATTTTGTTAAAATCTCTATAAGATTAATCTAAAGGGATATCTTTTCAGATAGAAAAATAATTATCCAAGTCGGTTTATAAATAACGGAGTTCTAAGGGCACAAACACAAAAAATACAAATCTTTTTTTATTCTGAAAGCGATTAAAAATTATTGAATTAAATAATTAGTAATAGACTAGTATAGTAAAATTTTATCTGTGGTTACAGTAAAAATAAATAAGGTTAACGATAGAAAATACTAAAAAATATAGGTACTAAATAATTTTGTAAAAAAAAGCAATCTCGTCTCTTACAATACAATTTCTCAGTAAGCATAACAGAAAATTGATGTCATTTTCTAAGAACTGTTATTATCATATCAATATGTTGGTGTTCTCTGTAATAATTTTTTTTATTGATTTGTTATTAGAAGAGCTGAAATGACAAGAAAAATTTTCTAGACAAAAAATATTTCGGTTCGAAGGGTGAGATATGTTAGAGAATTTACAGGGTACGGAGGAATAACACCTGAGTCCTCAGGAATGGCTACGCATGGGGGGTATCATGAGAGAAATAGTATACTTTGTTATGTCCATGGTACTGCTCATGTCTATAGGCGACGGTTACCACTTTTCATCAGGTGCACCGTCAGCTTGTTTACCATTCTAACTTGCATAAAAAAATATTAATCATGAATAAATTAATACTATTACTACTAGATTACTAGAATCTCACCATTCATATAACGACAATACGTTAGATATAATAACAAGGAATACCAAATCTTTGCATTAGATTTACAACATTAAAATTTAAAACGGGACATGTATGTTGTTTCAATATGCTAATATAAATTAAGATTATGTTCCACAAAAAAAAGACTACTTCAATTGTGGCAAAATAATAAAATACCTCTTATTTTGATTTAAAAATTAAATTACTAAGATTTTGATAAAATTTCTACGAGACCAATCTGTATGTATATCTTAATAGATATAAAAAATAATTTTTCAATTCGGTACATAACTGTTAGAATTATGAGATGACAAACATAAAAAAATACATTTAAGAAAACTGAATTAAAAACCTCCTTCCTATTGAACTCGATTGAAAAAAAAACTATATTAATAGTAAAATAATAACATGAGACCAACACGAGATTAAGCTCTGTAGATTACAGATTATCTCATAACATACTATGTTATGATATATGACATATATATTATAATAACATACTTGTACAGACAATAAGATATTATACACATAAATATATAAGCAAATTGAAACATCCTCCGTTTGGAAATAGATTAACAAAGTCACCGCGTTAAAGGTACAGATTTAAAACAGATCCGCTGCAAGATTGTTCAATCACACAATTATTATTGGAATATCATTTTCATATTTGAACAATTTCTGTATAAACTTGTAATTACTAAATTCTTACGTCTATGTAATCATAAATGTTTACCACTTATTTTCATTTATTTATTTTTTACCGAATATTCAATGTTAATTTACTTGCGGTAACTTCGCGGATTTTTTGTGTTATTTATCTGTATACATATATTAAGTGTAACAAGAAATAGTTTGTTTCCCACATAAAATAAAATATTACATATTAACACTTGATATTCTTACGTCGTGCCGATCAAGATACAATTTTGTCATTATCATCTCTATATGTCCAATAGCAGGCATCCCGCCACCTGTATCAAATAGCGGGGACTGGATGCCTGAACAAATGCACCTCTAACTATAAAAAAAAACATATAGCCTAACTGATGGTAAACAGTTATCGTAGTCTATGAACGCCTGCAATACTAAGGGTATTGCCGACCTGCGCGTTGCCGAACCTTAATAAACCTCTTTAAGAGTGAGGGCTGTTAAAGAACCCCATGCTGTAGTCTCTTGAAAAAACTTCGACAGGGTGCTCATTCCGCAACCTGAGCGTTCGTGGGAGAAAACATTTTTGAGACCGCGTTATATGCCGCGAACATAAATTTTGGTCATTATTTTATACTTACAATTAAATAATATTTTATTTTTTAGTGTTTTATTATCAACTAGCATAGGCTAGTTTTACTACTTGCTAATATCCATAACATAACGTGCTACACATAAAAAGGAAGAAAATATATCCTCTACGTGGCAAATATCGTGCGAATTGTGTTTAATATGATTTAAGCTACAAACATGGGAACATTTTTGAATCACAAACTATTTTCTCTCTCTATATATATCTCTCGTATTTACTGTTGTCTTGTGTTGTCTAACTTGCTAAAAATTTCTTTATTGCACTAAAACACACAGTAACAACAATAAGTTAATAACAAAGACATTTCTTCAGTAGTAGTGCAAAACAAAAATTAAAATAAATATTTACATAAAATACAAATACTTATCACACACACACATACACACACAATTTATATATATTTTTTGTAGTATTTAAATTACTAGACAATAGATATTAATGAGTATAATAAACAAAATAGCAAAGGTAGCCATCGCAGCTTATCAGGAACATAAAACCTCGCGTGATTTGCTTCGCTTGCACCATTGTAAAGTTCAGATTTATGACAAAATAAATTGCCCCCATAAATTTTAAACTCCATCCATTAAAAAATAAATACCGGCATCACAGATAATAAAATGTTGTAAAGCTACATCTAAGAATAAGAACAATAACTACGTCCCAGTACGCACATAAGCTATTTTATTTGATAAACAAATATTTGTTTATTGGTAAACAAACATTTCTTCTTTTGCTCTTTTCTAAGTAATTTTAAAAAGAAGAATGTTCTCAGTTCGATTATATTTTGTTTTCTATATGTTTGTTACAATGATCGTGTCAGCAATATTTTTGCGATTGGGGTAATATTTTTTACAATAGAGGTTGTTTATCAACCGACTTCAGAAATGAGATTCTCAATTCGGTTTATTTTTCGGTTTATGTTTGTTACCTAATAACTCCGTCAGTTCGGGAGTTTTTTTTATACGGCTTAGAATGACAAACAAGCTGTCGGCCCACCTGATGGAAAGTGGTAACCGTCGCCTATAGACATGAGCAGTACCATGGACATTGTTATGAGTATACTGTTTCGAAAGGAATTGTTAGTAATGCGAACTACCAGTGCCATTGCTAGCAGTATAGCCTGTCAAATCAACCTCCACGTGGTCACCCCTGGAAACCATCGTGCTGTATTCCAGGTGTATTTATCACGGTGAACTAACTGACCTGCTTTTTCATTCTCACTTCTCATCCATCACTGGTGCCCCGCCAGCGTATATCGTTAGCGCAGGCGGAGTAACCATTCCATTATCATCCATTAAAAAAACTGTCAGTTCTGAACTGATTTGGAAAATTCTTTTTTTTTTTCTTATCGAAAAGATATAGTATACATTGGTTCTATGGATTTTTTTTCATTTTGTTTTCAAATTATTTCGCGGCGTAAATAATAAATATTATATCGTATTTCTTTGCATTGCAAAAAACTGCTTGTTGCAAACCAAAATCCATTTGTCAGTAGAGGGACACAGATAAAACCATCATACTACCCGCCATAAACTAAAATTTCATCCCAACCATCTGGACGAGTGGCGGTCCTCCACCGTGCGTTTTTCAAGGCACTTTCTTCCACGCACAACCACTCTTCGGAATCAACTTCCAGCAGCAGTATTTTCGAACCAATACGACAACATAACCTTCAAGAAAAGAGCATATTCCTTTTTAAAAGGCCGGCAGCACACCTGCAATGCCTTAAGTGTTGTGGGTTATCATGGACGGCGGTAGTCGCTTACCACCAGGTGAGCCGCATGCTCGTTTGCCCCCTGTGTTGTAAAAAAAAAACAAACGAGTGCGAATATCAACAAATTCAGTTTTAAAACAATAACGTACGAAAATTCATTTTTAAGAGCATTTCAGTTCGCAAGTAGGTACCGTTCGTTATCTACGGCTTGCAACATATTGGACGCCATTCTATTGATATCGTTTCCTTTATGCCAGCCAGTACGTGCTGAATAATGGAACAATACTCTTTTGCATAGTATTTTCGACGGTCAAAATTGATTTCGATACAACGCTAACTTCGAAAACAACTTTGTTACTAGGAGGACAATGACCGGTAATACAGAATTCACGAAGAAAAACACAATTTGCGCTCGGATAAAGGATAAGTTTTTTTATTCTTATATGTACTATATATGTCTTCAAATCTAATAATGTATGGATATTTTTTTATTATTAACTATGATCTTGGATCTACTAAAGTCTACTTCTTTTATCAAGTACCAATTCTTTTTTATGCAACCTAAAATAAAAAATAAGCTGTCAGCCCATCTGATGGAAAGTGGTAACCGTCTCCTATAAACAGGAGCAGTAACATGGACATAACAGAGTATACTTTTTCGCCCATACATTGCCTTTCCTGAGGACTCAGGTGTTATTTCTCTGTACCCTGTATATTCACTGCCATATCCCATCCTTCAAACCGAAACAGCCATGCAAACACAACTGCTTCAAGGTAGAAATACGAATGGGACAGAGATGCCCAAGCAAAGGTCTTTTCTATATCACTGGTTAGTTATTTTGTTTAATTCCGCTACCATAAGTCTGCATACTTGCATGCATGAAAATTGAAAAACTACTATAACTACCATAAGTTCTACAACCTTCCATATAAGTCATCAATCTTCGACCACCATTCCATCATTTAGGTTTATTTTGAATTACCATACTATAATGTTTTACTTGTTGATCTTCATCACGTACGACGTATTTCCACATCATCCAGGTTAAATTGCTACGCATGGTAAATGATTTCCTTTATGACATCCCCCCCCCCCCATGTTTTGAACACAATATTACAAGCGAGCGCTCCGTGCCCTCTCAATGCTTGGCGCGATTGCTTTCAATTTGTTGCCGCTCACACTTGTGGCATAGATAACTTATCATACTGTCTCGGAAATGCGAATAAACATTCTTTAGCTCTCTGGACTGCCGCCGAGAGTTGCACTGACGTCTGCTTCCGTAATCTTATCAGACTCACTTATTGTCTTTTTTTACGAGCTTTTATTTAACTTGAATTGTTCGTATGTCTTCTTATACTATGTATTTTTCAAGCATTTCTTAGAACTGAAATTTTGCATATGTGTGTACATAAAATAGACTAAATAATAATATAGTAACAATAAATTGATCTCTTATTAGAGCTGAAAGGTGGTAACAGGAACTCTTTTGTAACTATAATAACCCTATCGAGTTTGGACTCTTTTGAATTTTTTTTCGTGTTTTTTTTTTTTTTTAGATGATGGACAGACTATTATTTTATATATGATATAGACAGTAAATCAAAGTTTGATTATGGAATCTAAACATCTTTAATCTGGAGAAAAGGTATAGGAATAGGAATTAGTAACCGGAACTCTCTTCCATTTTGCTAATAATAAACCTATTAGGTTGACTTCTACACGGGCTCCCTAGAAATCATTTATTTATTTATTTATACTTTATTATACACACTAGTAATACATATCATCATTCAATCAAAAAATCTAAATAAAAAAAAATCGTCGTCGTTAATTCGTCAGAATGAGCTAACTGACTCAACTGAGGGAAGGGCATTGTTAGTAATGAGGTCTTATAGCCCCATTTCTAGCAATATATCCTGTTAAGTCGATCTCCAGTTGATTCCCTCTAGAAACCATCGATTTTAGTTGTTATTAAATACGTCACGATGGGCTAACTAACCTGTCTTCGTCCTTACCTAATATCTCTTACTAGTGCCCCGCCAGCGTATATCAATAGCGCAGGCAGAGTTACCATTCCATTATTACCTACTAAAAAAAAACTGATATGATTTCACTCCCACCTATCATCACTCACTAGTACTCTGCCAGCGCATAACGATAGTGCAGGCGGGATCAAATCAAATCATAAATCAATAAAATCGTTTTCTTTAATTCTTTTCTAATAAAATTATAAATTATAATTAGTTAAATTGTGATTGTTTTATCATTTTAGAAAAGTAAAATGATTTTCACACATCACAAAGCTTTTGTGGTAGGTTTATGCTGCGGTTTTGAAATAGAGCCGCGTATACATACACTACGTAACATCGCACCGTAGCGTAATTTAAGGCTGTACTTACAACGTTGAAATATATGGAGGGTTTGGTATATATGGTTTGTAATCTACAATGTTTGGGTAACGTGCAGAATATAAACATGTTATATGTACCCCGCGGCTTTGCCCGCTTGAATGATTTTTATTCGATATCAAGCGTTTTATATGTTAAACGCTATACGATCCAATTATGTATGTGCTTAAATCCGTTCAGACTTTTAAGCGTAAGCTACAAATATACAAAAATCTTTACATTTTTTACAAATATGATATATGTGTAGTACATGTGAAAATAAATACAATATTCTATTCTGTATAAAAAAATGGGAACTAAGAGTATATCCTCTTAGTCCCCATTTCTATAATCACACTACTTCTTTGCTGTTTTTTTCCATTTTCATATATAATTTTAAGTTATTTTTATCACAAAATATCTATTTATTCTAAAACAAAATTATTTTATCTTTAAATGAAAAAGAATTAAATGTTATATATATAAAAAAATATGTATTTATTCATACTTTAATGAACAATAATAGGAGTTCAAGAAGGACTTAATGCTAATGGCATTCTCTGTCAATAATCTGTTATTAATCTACTTTTCCCCTGTATAAATATTATATTTTTATACAGAACATAAAAGGTAAAGTATTTTGTCTCTTGCAAATAAATTATTATTCTCATAGAGGGCGAATGAGGTTACGCTGATTGAAATGATGGCTTATCTTTAATTAACAAACCCGAAGCAGCTTATTTTGTTACTAAATTAGACGGAAAGGAATGGCTCACTTAATAAAGATTTATGTTTTCAGTATTAGTACTTGCACATAAATGTTTTTACTTAGCTTTTATAGACCTTATAATACATATTAGTTTGAGTCCAGAACCATTACATTCTAACTGATTTTGCTGCACCACACATAGAGTATAAATAATATTCAGCTATTCATTTCAATATCAACATTCGATAACCTTGTCAATTGAAAATGAATCGTCAAAATCGGTTTTAAATTGACGAATAGCGCGTAACATTGTACAAGCAACAGTATATGTAATAAGTCGAAATAAGTAGTACTAAAAGCACTACGAAACAACAAGACAAATAACAAATTAATAATCGAATGCTACCGGGCATTGGATAAGATATCTCCCAATAATCGATTTATCCTCCAATGAATAAGAGGGCATAGTGGATCTTATGGTAACGATACCGCAGACGAGCTAGCTAGAAGGTATTCTGAAACGACTGTGGTAAGCCCGTATCTACTTCTTCATCTTCCATTCTCAGAGTTTCGAATATGAATTCATCAAAGATCCGCTGACATAAAAAAACTAAATATGGATACAGGTTACTGATTGCAGACAATCAAAATTGGCTGTGTCAACGTTAAATAAACGACGATCAAGACGTTTATTATATCTATATAGAAAAATACCTTAAAACAAAGATAGGGACAATAATGGTTATTCCATTCAACAAACATTTTTACACAATAGGAGCCATAGACAGCCCTCTATCTCGAGGCTGTTCTGACGTCGACGAAACAGCTATTTACGTAATCCTGGAATGCAAAGCTGTGACCCCTCAACGTTTAGAAATCCTAGGAGCAGTGAGGTCGCTCCGTGAAGCCTGTAAAGATGCCAAGAAACTTCTGTGCTTCTAGGAGAAGCTGGGATGGCTATATTAGCCACGACTCATACGCATAACGGCTCAAATGAGGCTAAGCGCGGACAAGAGAGTCCAATTTACATTACATTACTAGTCGAAATGAATACCTTCCGTTTAAGGTCGATGAATATTTCTAGTCAATTTTATTAAAAACAATTAACTCCAGTACAGACTATTCAAAAGATTTATTTAGGTGTTGCTCTAATTAAGTATATAACATTATCCGAATGAAACCTAATCTCTTTAATTTGTTTTGTTCCAGTTTTATTAACGACGCTATCGCGTAGCGTTCCCTTTACGAATCAGATTACTAAAATGTTCATTAAATTCTTTCCAGGTAACAGGATTATCAGCTATTGAAGTCCACTCGTCGAGATTTATCCACTTGAAAACGAGAGAAGTATCAATTTAATGAGATTCTAATATTTAAAAGGTTTTGCGTATCTGTCCGCGAGTGTCATCGCCCACGGAGTAGACATGGAAATACTTTCAAGAGATCTCTTAGCTTTAGCCAATGCTTTTATGATTTTGCGATCCCATTTCTGACAGGCTTTTAGAATATTTCGGGACATGTCTATACACATTTTTTTTGTCGATTAAGTATCATTGCTGATATTATAAAAGTAAAAGTGAGTTTATTTCTTTGGTACATTTTAACGATTTAGCCCATCAATCAATCGTCAAATACTGCGTGCACTTAATATAAGACTACGTGTCTTATAAGACTGAAATATTTTTATTGTTTGTATTTTTTTATTTCTACAAATACTTTTCTAACAATAAAGGCACTGAACCATATTATTAATCATTATTATATATTATAATACTAGCTTTTTCCCGCAATTGCGTCCACGTATCCGTGATATGTTTACTAACCGGGATAAAATGTAGCTTATATCCTTTTTCACCCCATATAATATGTGTAATGTCATAGTGTATGGTTAAGCAGTTAAGGCGCTATAATATATATATATATATATATATATATATATATATATATATATATATATATATATATATATATATATATATATATATATATATATATATATATATACAAACAACTAAACTCACTTTCACATTTACGAGTATAATATTACTAAGAAGTATCCCCATAATGAACTCTGATAAGCATTTTAATTATATTATATGAACATAAATAAGCAAATAAAAAAAAAGAAATGTCCCTATTCGTTATTAATAATAAAATACATGACAAAAACCATCAGAATGTCTACAAATTATGAAGGATTCCCAACCATAGAGCAGACAGTAAGTGAGGAGTAATTCCTCGGTAATTATTATGAGGTCCGTCCACAATTAATCTTCTTCGTGGACGTAATGAATCGCCGGTCCCCGAACGTCGCGTACTTCTAATTAATAACGTTTTCGTTAATGAATGAAACGATAACGCGTTGCTTCGTCACCTTCTTCGTGAAGCCTGCTCTGTCCTTTGTCTATTCGATGAAAGTCAAAATATAATATATTTATTGTTGTTTCATGTAGTGATAGATTAAGAAAAATAATAAATACCTCCAGACCCACATACATAATACCATTTAATCCCAAATTGGCACATCCTCTAATATAGGTTTTATACAAAATGTTTTTATAATCCGAAGAAATATTTTAATAGTGAATCATAGAAGAAGATAATTAAAATTGTATATGTATTATATTTTATTAGGTAGACTATGTTGTACCTACAACATATTACCTATCTATCAATCTGTAATTACCACAATATACACAATAAAGAATTTATTCATTCATTGATCCATAGGTAAGCAACCGCAGATAGGCTTTGGTGATGTTTTAAGATGCTGCTGTCCATCCCTCGAGCATTAAGTTTCCTTAGTCACCTCTTATGACACCCAAGGGAAAGAAAAGAGTGGTAAATTCTATGCTGGAAACACACGGTGCAGTGGGACTAATGCTGTTATATAATGCTAGATAATGAAAAACGAAGCGAAAGAATGAAATTAATTGATATATCAATCTTATAATGTAATTATATATAACAATTATACGTTTGGAAATTACATTTGACAAATTCCTACAATTAAGCTCAATGTAAACTATTTTTTTTTATGCAACTCAGAATGGAAAACAAGCTGACAGCCCACTTGACAGAAAGTGGTAACCGTCGCCTATAGACATAAGCAGTTCCATGGACACAACAGAGTATACTATTTCACCCATGATACCCCATGCGTTGCCATTCCTGAGGACTCAGACGTTAATCCTCTGTACCCTATAAATTCACTACCATATCTCACCATTCAAACTGAAATACAATCCTAGAAACACAACTGCTTCACGGTAGAAACATGAGTGATACAGAGGTGCCCAAGCAAAAGACTTTTGTACAGTCTTTCTCTGATGACTATATATATATAAACTATATATCACATATTATTAACTGTAACAAAAATTTGTGTAACCATTTCCATTGTTGAATTGGGAGAAATTGTTAAGACCCTCAGTAATAGCTACATGTCGTTGTAGTAAAACAGCGCTGCAAGCCTTCTATTGAATGGTTTCACAGAACAAAGCGTGATAGATAGTGTACGAGTATATAGGAAAAGCCGCTCAGTAGCGTTCAATAATTCGAATTCGCCTTGCTGCACAGAATTACAGACAGTTCGTGTACATACATAGATGGAAACCGTATCTGTTCATTCGCGTACATATACAGCACAATGAAATTGTGATATAATAATATTAAACATCGTTAGACGTAATATGTCTTTTCGAATTCAAACGGCGTTGCCATTCCTGAGAACTCAGGTGTTATTCCTCTGTACCCTGTAAACTGTAAATTCACTGCAATTCCGATTGAAAGCTGAGACCCGTCAAACCGAAATACAGTCATGCAAACAACTGCTTCCCGGTAGAAACACTAATGGAACAGAGGTGCCCAAGTAAACGACTTTTATACCAAGTCTCCCTCTGGTAAATTTGAGGAAAATACTAATAATACTTATATAATTATATGTTTAGTATTTACCAAGCAACATTCATATATATTTAATTTATCGATAAATTTGCCATTTACCAAACAATTTAGCATAACAGCCTTTATTTAATCCCTTTACGACCCATTCTGCCATTAATATAAGCAAGCTGTAAATCTAATACTTAGTTTTGTCCCTGATTTTGCATAGACAGGTATAATAAAAGGACGTTCCCTTTAAATATTTTATATTTAACAAAAATAGCGTAATCATTATAAATATGTTAAAATTGCAAACAAAGACTTGGATTCTTTCTTATCTTGTTCTCTTTTACAAATTACTTAATTTATAATAAAAAAATATATCTTTTTCTATAATAAAGTCGGTTTTTGTTGTGAAATCATTAAGAAACTTAGAAATAATATTATTTAGGTATTTTTAAAACTTGAAAATATAAAAAAAAACTGTTAGATATCTTGCTATGAGTAAATATGACTACTTGTGTAAGTGCGTTTCACAGACAGATGGCATAAATGTTGCAAGTCTTATGATATATAAACTTACAGATAGGTACCTTGTTAAAAACTTTTTAAAGACACACATTTCAAACTCGACTGAGACCAAATACGTTCGCTTACAAACTCACATCTCGTATTCGCAAAGCGATCAACCTTCTTACAAGTACCTACTTTACGATATTACTTCAAAATGGAATTTATCCTGCAGGCAATCCAAAATTCCCACTTTCATCTAAATTATATGCTACATTACAATGTCTTATCTTGAAATTCTATAGAAAATTTGGCCATGAAACCATTCACGTAATCTGAAATTAGTTTCAACACTTACGTGTATTTATATTATATTACTTGCATTAACATTGTATCTTACTAATGAGAAACAGCATTATTTATAATACAAAAAAAATATATTATATTTATTTATAACTAAAATTTCCCGCGGCTTAACTCTTGCGAATTTTATAAGTAATAATAATAAAAGTATAGTAAATAATAATAGTGAAGCGGGAAACCAATAAATGACCCTATTCCTAAAAGCGATCTCTACCAAGCAACCTTTGGGATTAGAAAAATAGAATTATCGCATATTTCTTAATTTTCCAACTCATTTCAAAAAGATCGAGGTTTATAAATCGTTTTTTTTTTGTGTTTATTATATAACTCATAATTCCGTCAGTTCCGAATCGATTTGCAAATTCTTTTTATCTAAAAGGATATAATTATAAATAGGTCTCATAGAAATATAATAAAAATCGATTCAATAGTTTAATATTAAGATCAAAAGACCTAGTTTAGTTCTAGTTAAAGTCAGTTTTTTGTAGGATACAATCTTTAATTGTTTAATTCAAACGTACTAAGAACATTATTTCGTTGCTTAACTGCATTAGCAAACAATTCTGTATTGTACATTATTCTTGTGTTATATTTTTAGCATAAGTCTACCTAGTTCTATGCTCTTACTCTTGTTCTATAAATAAAAAAAATCAGTTTCTAACTTAAACTTCCTTTTTTTATTAATGTTCTATATACTTACGCACACAATTTATCTTGATGTATTTATATTTAATAATTAAATAAATAAAATGAGTTTAAACGCGTTAAAAAGATGCAAAAATTATAAGACAATATAAACATAGAAGTTATAAAGGAAACACTCATAACAATCTATCATTCAAAATTGCATGAAAAAGTTGACCCGCTTTTCTTGTAGCATATGTATGGAGACACTATCTATATAATCTAAGATTAAAATATATAATATAATAATGATATATAAAATATATAATATAATAATATAATAAATTTCTATATTTTAAATAATTAAATCAGCTACATAGGTACGAAAATTAATTAAAAATCCTCTATCTATTTATTTCTTCTTTATTAGGATAAAATGTGATATTTTACTGTGCCATTAATAATCACCTAAATATTTATAGTCTAATTCTGAGATAGAATAGATTGCAATTAACCATTACTTTACTAGACAAGACGAAGCTATTCCCTAAGCCCATTAATTTCGACCTTAAACGAATAACGAATTTTATGAACAATTAACAAAACTTTTTACATTTTCTAAACCGAATAACTTTTCTCATTGGTGATGGCTTTTTTAATTATAAAAGCGCTATTACAGTGTGACTATAGTTATATATTTATTATCTACTTAGACTAAAAACCTAAAGAAAATTGATCCCTATTAAATTCCTTTTCCTGCGTGTAAAATAGCTGCCTGTAATGTCATTATTTCTATAGCCTAATATCCCAGACTATCACATTATAGGATCGAAGCGGGATTAATTTACTAAATTATGAAGCTATTGATGCACTTCTATTATCTTTTTTATAATTTTACACCTTAGGAATACATTTTGTGAGATTATTTTTCTTTCCAACTTAAAAGGGGAGGGGTACAAAAGTCGATTGCTTGGGTACCTCTGTCCTATTCGTGTTTCAACCGTGAAGCAGTTGTGTTTGCATGGCTGTGTTTCGGTTTGAAGGGTATGGCGTGAATTTACTAGGTACAGAGGAATAACACCTGAGTCCTTAGGAATGGCAGCGCATGGGGGGTATCATGGGCGAAACAGTACTCGAAGGAAAGTGATGACGGTCGTCTATACACATCAATACCGTAAATATCACACAAAATACACTGTTTTGCCCATGTTAAGGCTCATTGGTTGCGATTCCTGAGAAATAAAATGTTTTGTCTGCGTATAATTTCATTACTATACTATTTATCTTACTTCAAACAAAAACACAGTCAAGCAAACACAGTTTCACGATAGAAACACGAGTGAACCAGAGTATCCCATCAGGTAAATTTGACAATGTAATAGACTCCTTTACGTTAATTGTATTAGACTTTATCCACACAAAAGATTATCCTAAATATAGCGCCTAAACCGGCACGTGCCTCTACACACAGGTCGTATACTGAAAATTAAATAAACTCACTCTTAGCAAACGTTATTACCGCTGGAGACGCGCCCTTTCAAAATAAACAACGGCCATAAAGAAGGGTTTCGTCGAAACTTTCTTGTGGGCGAATCGATCTCGTAATAAAAATAAAGCTGATATCTTATTATATTTGAGGAATTTACGATGACACTGCACAAGCCCGTTATATCTCGTTCTCGTTGGAATTTCGGAAATCTTATTATAAATACTCGTATGCAAAACTAGTTGACAAACGGTTTTTATGGAGCATGAAATTACAAACAGGCTAACGACCCACCTGATGGAAAACGAAAAAACGTCATCTATAGACATGAACAGCAATCATGAGTATTACATAATAGAATCTATCTATTATAGATACATAGCCTTTACTGTTTCCTCTAAAAATTACAGTATTAAATTTATTTGTTATAAATACAAACAGTATGCCATGATATTTTGTTATTATAATAGTTGCCATTTCTGAGGACTAAAGCGTCGTGTTTAAATCCCATTCTTTCATACATACATACATACATACATATCTGTCACGCCTGTCTCCCATTAGGGTAGGCAGAAACAATGGAACGCCAAATTCAAACAAACCTCTTTCGCTTTTTTTCATCTTCAATATACATGAATTTAGAAGTCCATATTTATTCTAAAAAATAAATTGTCCCATTCTTTCCTTTTCCTAAAACTTTAATTGGACTATTTATTACCTATTTAATGGTTCATCTTAGCATACTTATACGCTACAAGACGTGTTTTACGTAATAGTGAGGAGATCCTTAATAATACGGAGTCTATTTATCTATCGGATATATTTTTCAACCAATGTGGATTTCATTGCTTACAATTTGTTCCCGTTCTAATCGAGCTCCATGCTGTCCCTCGTGAAAACAATTGTTGTAAATTCTGGAATAATTTACCGCGATGGGCCAATTGAGTGGAGGATCTGACTTCATCCTCCACTGGTAATTCGCCATTATAAATCAATATACATGAATTTAGAAGTCCATATTTATTCATAAAAAATAAAATACCTGAATATGTCTCGTTTAGAGACACCAAAATCTTTTAACGAGGCATCTTCGGTATTTTATATTTGAATAGGGTTTTGGTAACCTATGTTACGTTAAGTTTAATAAATATACTTTAACCGATTTAATAAAAGTGCCTTTTAATTTAAAAGTGTAACGGGGGAACATGTTATTTATTATGAAATTGTGTGTATTACAATAAACTTAACAAGAAACAGTATTATAATGGTGTCACTGAAACACTCATCGCTTTACTACTATATCGTCCGTTAGCCGCGAACTTTTTGGAAGCGCGAGAGACGCGCTCCTATTGGACGGTCGCGCGGTTACCGCGTGACGCGCATGCGCTGTACGTTTAGATGGGTCTCACGGCGTAGGTACTTACTATACATACGTAATACGTGTACATTTCAGTGTTACAAAAGTAGTTATTAGCTGTAATGACACTATTAAACCTTTTACCGTGCTGTATGCTTGTTTGCCACATTTGTGATAGACAAAAAAAATTTATTTACTTGTTAACTACAATATCAATTTTGTCAACATGCAAACGATATTACTTCTTCAAATCTCAAATTATAAATCGTCAGAACTTTTCTTAGAAGAATCTTTGTCTTAATTGCTTGGTCAGAGAGTATAAATTATCTTCAAAATCTACTTCTATTTATTCGTTTACACTTCAACATGGTGATATTCGTCAGAAAGCGGCGGCCTTAATTAAGTCATGTTTGATGCTTCGCGAACGTGCCTCTGTACTCTACGCTTACGTTAATGTTCTAATTAATAAAATTACGCATGTAGATACGAGTTTGTGTCACTCTAATTACGTCGTATTGGAGTTGCTGATGGTATTCAATCATTTAAGATGTTCTTTATTTATGACAAACAAATATTATTATCTTGTTATGGTTACGTTGGTAATAAACAAATCGTAAATATAATTTCACACATGATTATTTATCCATTTACCTGGCCAAGTTCTCAGCCCAATACATCGTTTATTTTACCATTTATATACAATTATTATACTCGTAAATTATAAAGATGTAGATAGTACAATAAATTTTACGGATTTGCCATAATTTTAAAACTTTAAATATTTTTTCAACTCACAGAAATTGGTTCATAAATAAGAACAGATAAGTTTGTTATACAGTAAATACAAATCTAGGAAAGGAACTAAAACCATTGTTCGTCTTATATAACGTAGAGAACAAATAACTACGTTACAAAAGTGTGGAGAAAACAAAAAATAAAAATATGCGAATGCTAAAAAAGTCCATAAACCCAAGTTCTTATATATTCAGGGCTTTGTTATAAAGTTTCAGTTCTGAAATAATATTGTCTGTACTTTGGTTGCGAGCCGCAACACGTACGACTATTACATGAATGTTAATGAGGCTTTCAGTGTGCATTACTTGAACTGTAAACAGAAAATATTCTACGGGCGTGCGATGAGAAACTAATTTCAGATATGTATATTCTTGGTTTTTAAATTCTGATTACTTTCTTTTTTTGATAACAACTCTACGACAGGGAAATAAAAGTGTTTAAAAAAAAGTAGTCTGCGTACATTGGTAACCCTGTTCTACTCGTATTTCTTCCATTGTGCTTACATAACTTTGTTTTGCTTTGAAGGATGTGTCAGCAAAATGATAGGGTAGAAGGGATGGGTGTCTCCATCCCACTCTTGTTTTTGCTTCGGAGGAAAAACTGTACTTGCACGGTTGTGTTTCAGTAACAGAACACAAAGACATAACACCCAAGTCTGCTAAAATATCGATACATTAATTTTTGAAGGATACCACGTCACAGAGTTTTCTATAACATCCATAGTATTGTTTATATCGATAGATAAATATTTCTGCTTTCCGTTATGTGAGACATCACCATATTATTGCACCAACTTGCAAAAATAAAAAATAATTACAATAAATTATAACATTAAATCTTTATTCTTTACCACCTATATTTTTATAAAAACAAAACTCAATAATTGCAATTGTTCTTTAAAGTGGTGTCAAATATTCAATGTCTAAAAAAATCAAATAAATTCTCTAATCCACATATCTAGTCTCTACCAAAAAAAAAATTTTTTGAGGTAAATGAACGATTTAAGACGCCACAGAGTGGAAGTAAACATGGAGGGAAAGGGAAGAATAAGCAACGAGTAGACAGAAAAAGTGACGAACGAGAAAGTCTTGAAAAGGGTGAAAAGAACATTAATACAAACAATAGAGAATAGAAAAGACAAAATGCTGGACCACCTTATACGACATGATGATTTTATAAAAAATATACTAAGAAGAAAAAAGAGGGTAAAAGAGAAAAGAGAAGACCAAATAAATACATGGGACAGATGAAAGAAACACTATGTATCGTGTCGTAAAGGAAGGTCAAAGTTATGGCCTGGAATAGAGATAGCTGGAAGAGAATGCATGAATTAGTTGTCCCGACAAGAGGAATCTCTTACATAAGAAGAAGAAAGAAGAATAAATTGAGCTAGATACTACTAAATACATTAAAGAATAAAAATTCCGAAATACGATAGGTAATGAACAGTTTAAGGATGGATTTTTTTTTCATATTTTTTTATGATCTTATAAATACCTAACATTCTAATCTCTACAACATAAAAAAGCAACATAAAAATAAAAGTAACAAAATTTTTATTCTCTTCTTTCTAAACATTGTTGGTTCATATAAATACAAAACAACAATATACGAGTAAGTAACTAGAGATCTAACTTCGCAAAGAGCATTAATGCAATGTAATGTTTAATCTTACTTCAAACACCAGTAGGGTTGCCAGATGTTTGAGATTTTAGAAGTTACATAGTTCTGAAAGAAATATTTCCCTTAATACGTATACGTCTGTATTATAACAATCTCGATAATTGATAAATCAAAAAAAATCTTGGTATGGATTAAAAGTTATTGGTTAGAAAGATTTTTATTCTTTTGTTGTTTTTTTGTCTTTTAAAGTTTTATTCTGGCCTTTGATTTTCCTATAAACAAGTTAGTTTTTGGTTTCAACAATGCGAAAATATCCGCTAAAAAATTGAAATAATATTTTTAAATTATTTCAAATACTTCTCTCTATACTACACAATATCTTCGTTAATTCTAAATCAATATTGATGGTTATTTTTTTACCAAAAAGAGTTAGTCTTGTCTTATATTGGTATCAATTTTATTAAGATTGATGTCTTTTTGTAGAATAAAATCTTAAAACTGTTAGAAACACAATACAAATTACAAATTCGCTTAAAATCCTTATTTTCAATTGAAAGCTAAAACTTTACTAAAGACGCCATTTTAAAATATAATGGCGGATAAAAGAACTCATCAAAAATAAAAAGACTAATAATTCTTACGTAGAAAATCGCAATTTTTTTTAATTGCTATTTTTTATGTTTGTTTTGGTTCCTAATATTAGCTATGTAGCGCTATTAAACTTGTAAGACTAAATAGACTTGTTATATCTGTAAAATAACGTTATTATACGTTTGTGCTATTAAAACGAACGAAAAGTCTGTTTTGTTCTACTGTCTGTAGTGTGATAGACCTGAGCGGTAGAACCATACGAACATAAATCAACTTTACAAAGCTGCAAAGGATTAAGTTACATAATATGGTATCACGAAGCTGATTCAACAATGGAACCGAATGAGGCAAAAAAACGGAATAGGCATGGGGTTGCTTTATCTTATTACAAACTAGCTAACCATACATTGTCCTCTACAAATTCCGTGTCTCTTTTTTTTCTTTTTGTAACGTTCTTCAAATCAGTCAACCATTCTCAAATGACGATCCGATACTGGTCATATGTCCTGTCTAAAATCTATTTTTTTTCCCCTAAAAAGTTTAGCCAGACTATTACGAATATTATTCAAATTAATCTAGTTGTTCTCAATTGACGCAATTACGGACGTACAGCATTTAATGTTTAATAATTATTTAATCTCGTTATTTGATCGATATGTTCATTCCGAAATATAATTATATTATATAGACAATTAACGGCTAATAAAGTAACAAAATCGTATTGTAAATAAATATCGTAGATAAAAAAATATTAATAAATTAGATACCTATATCTATGTTCTTTATTTATATTTATTTATTTATATTTTATTGAACACATTACAAAAAAATATGGTGCAAAAAGCAGGCTTAAGGCTATATAGCATTCTCTCCAAGTCAACCTTTAGAAAAACAGAAATGTAAATATGTGGTAAGAATATTGAAAATTGATGTACGTAAATAGATAAAGATGTATCTATACATACATATCTGTCACGCCTGTCTCCCATCTATATTTACTCACAAATTATATAATATATACAATGGAGAACTACTACACGTTCGTTCATATCAAAAGCGAAAATATTGACAACTACAAGAAAAATTCTTAACAACCTTGTCACTGGAAGGATGCCCCTCCCTTTCCATAGACTCGTCCTTTATGTATTCATATTTTGCCTACATTAATAAACATTTGTATGAAATGACATGTCTGTATACGTTGATGTATATTTGTCTACCTTCTTACCTACTTAAAGCTGAGAAACCGTGCATTAATAAGACAATATTTGTTTGTTCCTCCTATCTACAATATATTATACTGTTCATGGTTTTAATACTTTACGTCGTGAACATTTACTTATTGCTTTATATTATTACCTTGAAGGAAATTGATTGTATTAATCGTTACATTGTTTATTCGAATTTTAACGTTAATTCTTCTGGTGATAGTTTAAATCTGACAAGTATCTCGAATTTTAACCATTGGTTCTAATTTCTGAATTATCTTGTGATGTATAAATAACAAGCTACTTATATCCTGTTGCTTTGCTCACGTTATTTTAAAATATCTTAACTATCTATTTAAAATATAGGTCTGTCTATGTACAAAACTTCATTCAAATCCTTTCAGTATTTAGTTACATGTGATTAAGTAACAAACATTCAAACTTTCACAATTATAGAATACCAACTAATAGAGTTGGGTCTAAGGAATTAAATTATAAGTTTAGACCATCCGGTGGACCTCCAGCTGTTCTGCCATTACGAGATGCATTATAAAAAAACTTAATCTCGCTCTTTTAATTAATTAAAAAAGAATTTCTGACAGTTGGGTAAATGTTAGTACCTACCTACTTCTTTAATAAATTATTCTCGCCATTATCCGAGTGGGAGCCACTCGACAGAATTTCAGTTTACCAAAGACCTGAGGGTTCCGCAACACTTCACTAATTAAGTTTCGCTTTTTCAATTTACTTCGTACTGTGATGTTCCTCTATTGTAGAAATAGGCGGTTTCTTTGGTAAAATGCTCAAACAATGATTTCCCTTTACCTTTATAAAACTACCTGATTTCGTAAGGTGATTGATGTTTGTTTAATGTATTTGTTTACATTCATAACTTTATTGGGAAGATACTATTGTACTCTATATAATACCAAGGTACAGGATTTCATTTCAAATTTTTCATCTCTTATTCGATTTTTTTTTAATATTTTTATATCAATATATCTTTATATATTCTATACTAATATTATAAAGACAAAATATTTGATTGTTCATCAAAATCTACTTTGTTACTGTTTAAAATTAAAATATTTTAGAGACAGTTTATATATCTAAACCTTTGATATCTTGATGAAGATATTCAGGGAAAATAATAATATATAATATGTTAACAGAAAAATTGTTCAAAGAAAAAGAAGTAGTACTTTATTAAAATGATATTTGTCAGACAAATCTAACCGGTTAGCAACAGAAAGTAACCATTTTTAACCAATAGTTTTTATTCTTATTTTTAACCAAAATCTCTGAGATTTCACCTAAAAGTATCAACTATGTATGTTGATATATATATGGTTTCAATCGTTATTTTCTATAATATGTACTATCTTCTATAAAATAAATCTTTTATGTTTATACAATATTTAAAAAATGTTTTTCACAGCTATTAAAATGTTTTTCCAAAAGAAGTCAACAATTTTTACTGGTACACTAAATTTAGACCAATCTCTGAGGCATTTCTACTGGCTGAATTTCTACTACTGTAATACAATTTTATTATCTGTCCTTCTATTTTATTACTTTACTTGACTAGATGGATACCTCACAGTTCCGTCCAGATATCTCTCTCTCGTCTCGTTCCTGTGGGAATTTTCAGAAGCCATAATGCTTTCGAACATCATACTGGAACATCTGTGAAAGATTCAACTTTCTATATTTAGCAGTTTGTTCTTACGTTGATATCAATCACGTACGTTACTTTTATTTATTTAGTAGCTATTATCTGCCACTTTACCCACATGAATTGAAAAGTATTATGTATGTGCTAATTCAGAATAAATTAATTTAATCAATACTGAATAGCAAACATTCAAAAATAAAACAAACCAATTATTACAAAGAAACTTATATTTATATTAATATAGTTTATATAATATTACTAGTATTCATAATATTACTAGGAGATCGAATGAAAGAGAACCGCCTTTTCTAAGATGTCATTACAAATAAGTTTTAACTATTCCATCACATTTAATTTTATCAACATACATACACATACGTATCCATATCGTCTATGTCCCATTAGGGTAGGCATAAACAATAAAACTCCTCAAACATAGCTCTTTTGATTCCTCCACATTCATCAATGTATTCATACACGCTCGCCGGTAACGAGTACTTCTACTATTACGTAATGTAATTAGATATTATTATATTTACGTACTATAATTAAATATTATCATGTACATATTTTATAATCTTCCATGTTGAGAATATTTTAAATTCAGAAAAAATCCATTAAAAAAATTAAAAAGTTGGAAGCTGTAAACCAAGTAATAAACGGTGACATCGCATTCAGTAAGTACTTCTTGTATCGCGTTTTATTCTTGTACGCATATTTATGTGAAAACTTTAGTTGTTATGAAAAACATTTTTACTGCAATTTGAAAAAAATATAATTCACAAAATTACCAGAAAATACTAATAGCCCTCTGATTCTATTATATATATCTGCTAAAGTTTCAAATATTTTTTTTATTTCGATATGAGTAACCAGACATATACTTTCAAACTTCTTTTTAGCCTCAGTAACGTCGTAAGAGGCGAGTAGAAACAAAGCACAATACACCAGCGGAAAAGAAAAATAAAATCCTTAATATGTGCTAACCACCAGGTCAGGGGGGAAAGGGAGTGTTAGTAATGGAGACTGAGAATCCCATTGCTAGCAATATACCCAACCAGGTCGACCTCCTCGCGGTTCTCCCTGGAAACTATCATGGTTAATTCCTGATGAATTCATCACGATGAGCTGACTGACCTGTTTTCATTCTCATCTATCACCCTTCACTGGTGCTCCGCCAGCGTATCCCGTTAGCGCAGGCGGGGTTACCATACCATTTTCACCCATCAAAAAAAAACCACCAGGTCAGTGTGATAATCGTAGAATGAATGTCACCTTATCTAAGATTCATACCATATGACGATACGTTAATAGATTGTTATAGATATGTTATGTTATAGACTAGAAGCTGTAATTTCTGCAATTTGGAGTTTTAAATTATATTAGATATACAATTTAAAATTCTATAATAAATTCTATAATTCAAATGTTCCTAAACATAACTTAAAGCTACTGACGTAAAACATTCCTTGCAGCAACAATATCACGTTATTAATCCTACCAATCTACACTAGCTACCTAATAATCTTACGTACTTAGCGAGATTACATTATACCATTTCAAATTATAGCTTATTTATTAATCCTTTGAAATGCCTAAAGCATTTATAATTCGAGTACAGGAACTACAATTCCCTAATCGTTAGTTACTGATTATACACTGATAGTAGAATACATAAATTGTTACTTAAAATATATAATATATTACCTAATTACACATACATATGGGGAATTATAAAGTAGTATACAATAGACTTCGATGTGTGGTTCCGGCATAGAATGGGCCACCCCTTGGGAACCACGGGAAAGGTCCCGTAGATGTCATAAGTCACCCCTTATTCCTAAAGGAACTTAATGGCTAAGAAATGGGCAGCAACATCCCTTTTAAAACATAACCAAATATTGCATTAAAATATAATCAAGTTCAAAAAAGTTTGTTTCTTAAATTGGTCTATTTAAGAATCACAAAGCAACGTACTCACTACTGCAGAGGCGAAGGGGATTCGTAATAGAGCCTACTGCTAGTAATTTACTATATTAGGTTGACCTTCACAGAGTTCTTCCTTAAAACCATCGTGGTTAATTCTTGATGAATTCATCATTTATTCGGCTATTAGGTTAACAAAATTGTTTCAACTGAAATTAAAACATGAGATCTCATTTACGCAAACATATACCTCGTAGTACTTCGAATAAGTACATTAGGGACTTGACATAACGAACCAATTATAGTATTATACTTCTGAACTTCCCTGAGGATACATTTGTTGATTCTAAAAACAAACAACGGCTTATTGACTTAGACTTTGTGCCTTTAGGCTACTGTTAGAACAATAAGTTTGACATGAATTCAAAGTAATTACTGCAATCACAACCTCACTGCCTCGTGCAAAGGATTTGCAAGTAATTCGTAATCTTTATTCAGAACAGACTGCTTTTGAATTAGCTAAATAGCTTTTTTTTATTTATTTCTTTATCGCGGACTTCTTTAAATGATTTCGTGTTTAGTTATATAGGTATTCAAGTATATTGTCTTCAAAAATAATGTTCCCTGTAAAAATAAAGCAAATTTTCCAGATGAAAATTTTGTACAAGTGTAGTCTGCATTGATACTAGGCATGGGTAATATGCATACCGATCCAATATCTATACATTGGGTTCTTCTGGACATTGATGGTAAAAAAAGGTCATCACCCATTTCAATATCGTCCATATCGGTCGGATATCTATTTTCGAATATCTTAAAAATCTATTATCCAATGTTACTTTTTGGATAACAGACATAACGCATTCGTTATTGGATCAGTATACAGATATTGTAACTAAAATTTATAGATATTGCTCTATTACTCACCCCTAATTGATAGACATCTACCACCCATGTTTCTGTCCTGAAGCAGCTGTATTTATATGGCTGTGTATTGATTTGATGGGTGAGATATGGCAATGAAATTACAGGTTATGAAGGCATAATACCTTAATCCTCAGAAATTGCAACGTATTAAAGGGACAACAATTTATTATTTGTGTATCTATCTATCTGTCTCTCGTATTTTCTGTTGTGTCTTGTGTTATGTAACTTGTCAAAAAATATAATGAATAGGAATATATATTTAAATTTTTACATGTATCACATCTCCATATTTAGAATTAACAGAATTTTTCATCGTGCCTCCGATCAAATTGTTTATATTTATAATAAGTTTACTATTGTAATCTTTTGAAGGAAAGAATAAAGAGTATATATCTATCTATCTATCAATTCTGTGATATACATGGTACTGTCCGTGTCTATAGGTGGCGGTTATTACTTTCCTTCAGGCAGACTGTTACTTTGTATGTCATATTAAGTTTTATAAAAAACAGTCTATTCTGTTGTGAAACATTCAGAGCATTTTGGCATCGACATCTATTCGAGCGTCTTCTAAATATGCTTGAACACGTCAGAGACTTTTACCACATTCCATTAAAAAGAACAGAGCTGACAAAACAGGCTTTTCTTCCACTGGCATTGACTCTGCTCAACGATGTCATAAGCCAGTATCCGGATTTGGGTATATTGACTAGTAAACTTTTCGAGTTTCGCAGAATGGCATTAAATTATTTAGAAAGTGTTCAGTAATTAAATTTTATTATGTTTCATATATTGTGAATGCTAAGAGAGCGAATTGGGAAACTGTCAAGCTTTCTTAGCTAGTAAATGTAATAAAAAATAAAGTCCTGAATTGTAGTGCAGTGCAAGTTTTATCTGTAAAATTATTATTATCATTAATTAAAAACACGTTGAGTTATTAATATTTAAATAGATAATTTAAAAGAGTAGTTTCAATTCATCGCATTTTACAGAACTAATGGTGGAATGTGCCCTCACTCACTACATGGACAAGTCTTAATAATTTACGAATTAATTTTAATAAATCTAAATATATGCAATTCAATAAATCTATTAATAATACAAGTTTGAAATTAAAAGTTGCGAACATCGAAGAAGTGCTGCAAACAAAATTTTTAGGAATCAACATAGACCAAAATTTAGATTGGAAGTCTCATATCGCATACATTTCTAAACGGATTAATACTTTCGTATACGCTCTTAAACGACTTAAAAACGTAACAAATATTAAAACAGCAATCACAACGTATAATGCATATATACAATCAATACTACGATATGGACTCATAATGTGGGGCAATAGTACGGAAAAAGATAGAGCATTTCTTGCCCAAAAAAAATGTATTAGAGCATTGTATGGTCTTTCACCTCGCGAATCGTGTAAGCCGGTATTTAGGAAGCTTGGTTTGTTACCACTACCGTCTCTATATATTTTTGAAATTTGTATGTTTGTACACAGCAATAAATATTTGTTTAAAAAAGCTACTGATATATATCCACGGAATCGACGTAATCCAAATAGACTCGTGCTGGATGACATTCCTCGTCTAGCTAAATATGAAAAAAGTTGTTTAGCTATGTGTGTAAAAGTATATAATAAAATACCGACTGAATTAAAATTGTTAAATGTGAATTTATTTAAAAAGAGATTGTATACTTGGCTGAATATAAATAGTTTTTATGATATAAAAGACTTCTTAAACAAAAAACAAAATGTTAATTGTTAACCTTAAATGTATTTTTGCATGCTATCACCTTGTTAGCTAAGCACGAATGTTCTTTGACTAATGTAACATCTTTAACTTTACCGTGTTTAAGCAAATAAAGATTATTATTATTATTATTATTATTATTACATTTCCACTTTTAATCATCTAGATATCATAGCCGCCTTTGTGTCTCATCCTATATACCTAATTATGTTTCATCGTTTGTTTTCTGTGATCATGTTTCCTTGCCTCATTGCGCTTCAGTGCTTTTGTAGCGAGCCGAGAGAAACGAACTCAACACAACGAAGCATATTATCCGTATATATACCTAAACATCATCTCTGAAGTTCTTTCATATAAATCCATTAAATTAGAATATCTTATGGGATTATTATTTATTTGATACTTTTTACCCTCGGTTTTTATCATGAAAATGGGGTATATTGATTGATCGGGATACCCTACATGCGTAGTACCCTACATACTCCATCTCAAACATACATACATACATATATAGCAAATCCCATGATCAAATAACAAACAAATAATTGCTTTTTATTATTATTTCAGCCGTTAACTGTCCATTGCTGGACATACACCATCCCCATAAGAGTTTTGCCAGTAGTTGCCACGCTTGGCAGGCGGGTTAGGAAACTCTAACTGCAGATTTTAAAAGATGTTTTAAGAGGGACGCTGCTGCCCATCCCTCGCCCTCCCTTAATCGCCTCTTACAACACACACGGAAAAGGAAAGGGTGGCCCATTTTATGCCGAGCACGGCAATATATTTGCTTATTTGTTTTTTCTTCATAGACATTAATTAGAATATATAAATTTCCAAATACTTTATTGACAGAATAACATTTTTATATACTACTTGCAGTATCTCACAGCAAAATGGATCATACTCATACATATAAAATCATTCATACGTGGAAGGGAAAATACAAATAGATAGAAAACTGAAATTTCTACTCCATTTTCATTGATTAAAAAACGGTAGTCCATCTGTATTATCAAGTTTGATCAATCATTGAAATCTGTCAAACTGTTTTAAACGCCATGAAGTAACAAACAACTAAACGTCTTAACATACTTACATTCATAATATACATAAAATACAAAATTCGTCACCACTCCATTTGCTTCCTGAAATATATGAGACAAAAAATTACATAAAACACAGTATACCAGTGCGAAAAGGAAAACTTGAAATAAAACTCAATAAGAAGGAAACCAACGTGATAATAGTAGGCTATATTCTTCTCTTATGGGTAAAGGCTCTCACCCAACAATGGGACGTTTATGGGTTGTTAAGGTAACGTAAGGGTACAAAATTTATCTAACAGTGACGTGTTCGGTGATTCGAGCAATATATGCTCACTTAAACGTACAAACAGATGGCGGATCAAGGATGGGTTCTCTGTTTATGAAAAGTCATATGAAATCCAAAGAATAAATAAAATACGAGTATAATAATATATCAAAATATTTTTTATTCTCTTTCTTGAAATTTATATTATCTGCTCTTGGTCATTTTATTCTACGTTTCAAAATTGTCTAGCAGAAATAGCTACAAAATACATAAAAGTATTCTATCTAATTTCAAATAATATATATATTTTTAATACATTTACCTTATGCGCCGTGTGGTCCCAGCATAGAGTAGGCCACCCCTTCCTTTTCCATGGATGTCGTAAGAAGCGATTAAGCGAAGGCGAGGAATGGGCAGCAATGTCCCTCTTAAAACATATCAAAAACCCCCAAGAGGAAGACTTATATTCAGCATTGGATAATTAAAGGTTGATATTATATTGATTTTATTGATATATATATATATATATATATATCTTTTAATAATAAACATTGTTATTCACCCAAGATAAAATTAGATAGAAAATACAATCCATCTCATGCATTAGAAGTCACGTTAAGCTGTTGGGTTAAGCCGGCCATTATCATATCTTGTGATGACAGTTGTTAAAACAATCTACTCTGAGACGGGTCCGGTATATCCTGGGTTGAGAATGACCGACGGCCAAGTAAGTACCGTATTCAAACTCGATAAAATCTGGAACTGAATATATATTGATGAAACGTATCTTATTTCTAGGTTATCAACTTGTTTTATTGCTGCACGCTTTACTATGTTTTTAGAACAAGATGATCAGAATTTTCGATACATTTGTTTTTGTCACCAAGCAGCTGTGGTTGTGTGACCATTTCAGATTGAAGGGTGAAAAGGGTCTTGAGTACAGAAGCATGATCCCTTAATCCTCAGGGATGGCAATACACGATGGTTCACAATATTTTGTGTGCATGTTGTGTGATCCCCTGCCAATATATTTTACCAATACCCTAAAAAATAACCCAATACACTTTAATGTAACATAAATAGAATATCATATTTAAACAAACAACAAATTTACGTTCCAAATACAGGTATGTTTAAATACAAAGTTGTGCCATTTAGTGATAAACAAAGCAATCTTCAGTGGCTGAACTTCGCATAGTTATAAGTAGGGTTGCACTAAACTTAATTATATTATGTGGAGTCGAGTGAAATATTAAAAATCTTATTCCTTTGTTATTATTTTTCTGACACGATTTAAACATACAGGAATGGAACAATCCTTAATACTTGTATTAAATGCATTATAAATGAATATTATTAAAAAAATTATTATATTATTTACAAAAAATAAAGTGAAAACACGCTTATCTAAATATATCTTGGAGTGATTTCATGTTGTTTTTGTACACTTAATTAAATTGTAATGCCAATTAAATTCTCAAATCCTACAAATGTACCGTCTAATTGATAAATATACTCAGAAATAATTAAATCATTTAGATACACGTGTATGATATCAATATAAAAATAAAATTCTCTGATTCGTAGATAATGTTATAGTCAATAGATAAACAAAATTAAATTATAATTATTGTAAAAGTTAAAAGTTAATCATTATGTTAGACATTTAATACACATATAAAAGATTTTCTTATGTACTCTAT
Organism: Galleria mellonella; assembly: GCF_026898425.1. Lineage (NCBI taxonomy): Eukaryota > Metazoa > Arthropoda > Insecta > Lepidoptera > Pyralidae > Galleria > Galleria mellonella. The sequence goes on from NW_026442179.1 coordinate 1,058,254, forward strand.
TATGACCTCCTTATATACAAATAACATGGTTCACTAATTAATGATTAAATTACTGTATTCATACAAACACACATTAACTAGTAATAAATCATATAGATTTATTTGATAATAGCTTTTACCTGCGACTTCGTTCGAGTGACCGAGATATATTCACTGACCAACATCTTTTCTATCCCATGTGTACTCAATTTCATAAAATTTGATTGAACTGTTAAAGTCCTAAAAAACAAACTACCTGTCTTATTGCTAGCAATATACCCTGTGAGGTCGAGCTCCACTTAGTCCCTCCTAGAAACCATCGTGCTGAATTCCAGGTGTATTCATCACGATGGGCTTGCTAACTGACCTGCCTTTTCATTGTCACTTATCATCCTTCACTGGTGCTCCGCCAGTATATACCGTTAGCGCAGATTACCATTCCATTATCATCTGTTAAAAAAAAATAACTAACTTTCATTTCTATAATATTAATAAGGACTAAATAAGATTTTTAGAGACACTATAATTAAGAATTTTACACATTTGATGTAAGTATAAAATGATTCCATCGACACTCATCATTGACATCGATAGCGACTTATGAACAGTTATTTATTTTGGCAACCCTAGAAAGGAACAACTAAAATTCCAGTAAATACTTAGTAGCGACAACACATAAGTACGAGTTTTAAACATTTATGTGTAAGTATAAAGCTATTCCACCGACACCCTAATGAATGGACATTTATTTTGGCAGCCCTAGCAACTGGAATTCCAGTAAGTAAGTACTTATGTAGTGGCGACAACACGTAAGTACTGAGACACAAGTAACTTTCCGAACTCAATTAACTTTATGTATCGCCGTCTTCGTGTTCGGAATGTCTAGCGCGAATTGTCGGGTTCGTTATTCGCAGGGGATTAGTTAAATGGGATTTAATGATCCTCTCTTAATCCGTTTAGCTTACAAATTAAGACCTTGACAACGATTGGTGAAAACAGTTTTTACTCGACTACAGTGACAATACAAATTAGGGGAATAATTTTCAAGACGTGTATCGTCTGTTTAAAATATCTACGCAACAATTAGTTAATTCGATAGATTTTAAAGGAACCCTCAAAAACAAGAGGTTCTCAATTCATTTCTTTTTATAACGACTTACAAAAGAATTTATCAATTCGGATTTTGCTATATCACGCAATTATTTGAACTCAATAGGATATAATATCTTCTATTGATTCTGTATTAATTCTGTGCCCATTCAATCTGCCATTTATTTGATTGTAACGGTTAACTTGTAGAGAATGCCATTAGGCATTAAATCCACCTTTTATGTCCGACATATTTTAATGTGTTAAAGTATAGTATAAGTAAATAAAATAAATAAACATATGTTGTTTATTAATCTATATATTTATAATGTTGTTTATTTATGTATTTATATATGTGTATACGTGTGCGTGCGTGCGTGCGAGAGGGCGCGCGTGCGGGCGGGCAGGCGGGCGGACGTGAGGGCGAGCGTGCGGGCGGGCGGGCGAACGGACGTGCGTGCGTGCGTGCTTGTGTGCGTGCGTGCGTGCGTGCGTGCGTGCGTACATGGGTGATTGCGTGCGTGCGAGCGTACGTGAGTGCGTGCGTGCGTGCGTACGTGAGTGCGTGCGTGCGTGCTTGTGTGCGTGCGTGCGTGCGTGCGAGCGTGTGGCGTGCGTGCGTGCATGCGTGCATGCGTGATGCGTGCGTGCGTGTGTGTGCAATAGAGAGAGAGAGTGAGTGCGTGCGTGTGTGTGTGTGTGTGAGAGAGAGAGAGAGAGAGAGTGAGTGCGTGCATGTGTGTGTGTGTGTGGCAATAGCTATAATTTGACGACAGATAAAAACAAATATGACAGTCATATTGTCATACAGTTGCAAATATTATTATTTAATTAATCTGAAATTTAATAGTCAGATTATTGTGAGTGTCTCATGCCCAATTATTTTATTGTTTCTATTTAAGCAGTGCCGCATATTCGTAATAAAATTAATAGAATAATACACAATAATATGTATATTCAAATATAAATGGAACCAATCTTTTCTTTGGGACGCAATGCAGAGTAAAACCCTTGGAATAACTTCATGCATTGCGAATAGTCGCCAGATATAAATACACTATGAATAGTAAAAAGTATATCGTTCGCAGTATCAAAAGCACAAATATAATTTTTTTTTTTGTATTATTATAGAAAAAATTAAAAAGTACAGAAAGAGACTAGGTTAATCTTTCAGTTATATTACTTTAGTTTGTATTTCAAACTTTGTTCTCTAAATTCTTTACTAAAGATTCTTTCTAAAAAAATTGTGCATCTTGGAATGACATAAGCTATCCACCTAATGGAAAATGGTTATTGTCACTTATTGACCTGAACAACCCCATAGGCATCCCAACTACTTACAACGACTACAACTACTACACTAGCTTTTACGTCCAGTTATATTGATCGACTGAGACAAATAATAATCTATGTCCTTCTCCATCCCCAGTAATATCTTTCATATGTATACCAAATTTCATAACAATTGATTTAGCCGTTAAGCCGCTAAGAGATTACAAACTCAATTAGTAAGAATATCTTACAATATTAAGGTCTGACCTCCCTCACCTTGAAAAGGAAAAACTGACTGAATCATCACTTAAAAATACAATAAAACTAAACTATCAGATCTAGCTATAATCGTGGAATTCCTTATACTAAGTAAATAGACGCATATGAAGCGAATTCCCGAAACTCTTGAATGCAACGAGAAATAGACAGTCCTTATGATGTATATATGTACATATATAAGCTATGCTGTAAGCTATGTATGTAAGCAAGAGCACTTTGCCCACTTGCATAATCCATCTAAGACTTACATTCCAGTTGTGGACAGTCTTCACTTATCATACCTATCGCTACGCGTATTATATATTCTTTATTGCACTAAAACATACAGTAACAACAATAAGTTAATAACAATGTTAGCAAAGGCGAACTTATCTCTAAAAGAGATTTCTTCAAGTCAACCTAACGCAGTGGCATAGTATTTTGTTATGTAAAAATTAATGTTTAGTAAACTCTTGGTATTTTTATTTGATATATATTACATTATTTATTATTGTACAGAAGCGGATGTAATAAAAAACATAAAACACAAACTCATTGAATTATTAGAGAATTATACAAAATACTATAAATATGCATGTAGTTAACATAGATTAGTAACTATTGTGAACCAATGGTCCTTTCTACTATAGTAACGCTTTGAGCTGGCTTTATTTGTTAAAAATAATTTAAATAAATATAACAAATTAAAAAAATAATAGACAGCACCACAAAATCATTTCAAAACAACATAGAACGACATTATTCACTAAAAGTGTCTTAGGGATGGCACCTAGAATATATAATAACGTACCTAAATCCCTCACAGACATAGATGACATAAAAATATAAAACTAAACTGTATGAATACCTAGTAAACAGAATATACTATTCAATTGACGATTTCCTTGAAAATAAATGTAATAAATTTCCATAATATTATAATTTTTTACTATAAATGTGACATTGTTGATTTTTTTATATAATTTTTTTTCTGATATATTTGCAAATTTGTATACCTCGATAGATGATGGGGTTGATCATAAAGGACTTATCTTGTTTCACCATCCATTGTTACCTATGTATCACAATTTAAATAAATAAATAAAAATAAATAAACGCTTTCTATAATAATATTTAAATGTAGAAACCTGTCGCCAAATGTTATTGTTGCATTTAATACAAAATAAAAACAAAGCAATACAAAATTAAACAACTTTTTTACGAATGACTTCATCTGCATGACCAATATACGAGTATATAATACACGTCCATCCATAATGAAGCTCAGCCTATGTCTACCTCAATCATCACAATTACTACATGAATACCAAATTTCATGAACATCATGATTTCATGATAACAAACATACAGATTTTCACATGCTTACTAGTATTGTAATTATAAAAATAAGTTTGTTTTTTTTGCATCGTTATCATAATATCAGCCGTTAATTGTCCACTGCTAAAGATAGGTCACCCTCATAAGGGGGGTTTGCCTGTAGTTGCCACGTTTAGCAGGCGGGTTGGCAACAGCAGTTAGGTTTTGGTGATGTTTTAAGAAGGACGCTACCCATCCCACGCCCATTGAGTTGCCATAGTTACCTTTTACGATAGCCGTGAGAAAAGAAGGGGTGGCTCATTCCATACCGGAACCACAAGGTACTTTTTTGCGAATACTTCAACCTTTCACTTCAACTTCTTGTCACGAAATTGGGCATACACGTACCACTTGGAATGAAAAATAACATTGGCTACTTTTTATTCTGGTCAATCAATAAATCCCGGTCACACAGACATTAATAAAATAATTTCCAAGACGTATTGTTATTCAAAGTTTCATCTATGGGGCCCAACTACTTTTCCCTCGTCTTTATTTCCCGCATCATAAATTCACAAAGCATAACTGATTTCAATTACAGACCACCGACGAATTCATTTCATGAAAAGGTGAGGGATTTTTGGAATATCATAATGAATATTTGAATAATTCATGCACTTATACTTTGGTGAGCAATCGGATAATTTTAGACTGGGACTAATTTAAATAATTTATTGATTTAACTTCTAATGATTAATGGACCACATTAAAATTTTAGCCTTAATTTCTTATCTCAAGTATTATAAAATAATCTATTACGTAGATATAATGTAAAATATATTTATTCTTCTATGGTGAAGTTCTATTGTTTAAAAATTGTACACTGCTGTATCCGCTGACGTTGATGCTCCTTTCCACTTTGGGTTTGCTGGAAGAAAACTCTATCAGAGTTAAGCTCGCCTTTGTACTTTTGTTTACCTCTGTCGTATTTTTATAACTAATGTGTACAATAAAATATTAAATAAATAAATAATACATAGGAACAATATATTTATGTTACATTAGCAACAATTTTGTATATTGTTTAAATACAATATATTCGAGGAAGGACTTGTATTGTTTATTAAAATTCAAACATCGTATAGTTAAACAATTTTGCATAATTCTGAATTCTATTTTGACAAATACTTCGAAAACAAAAGAGCACGTTTATTCTACGTTTAAATTCATAAATCATATTTGTGGATTCCATAAATTAATACTATTGTTTTAATCTCGATATTATCTATCTTGTTACTAAACTAAGTAGATATAAATATACGAGCACTTTAATGTCACTAAAAGTTACCATTTTGGATATGAAATGAAATATTTTTTGTGTATTTATTATGTTTACAATATTATCTTACATAGACAAACTAACCTCTATTGCATACACATTACATCTCATTTGTTGCGTTCATTTTACAAAATGTTAAGTTAGTTGAGCATACAAGCATTAAATGTCTCCTCGTGTGCAGAATCTGCTCGTTAGCTCATGATTACAGGAAAGTATCTAGAAAATATAGCTCTCAGACAGTCGCCTGAACGTATGATGCTACCTTACAAATTGTCTAGACATTGCAGAAGAATAAGACTTTTATTTATTCTTTATTCATGTATCATCTATGACAATCTCAATGAACGTTGATGATGATAATAATAATGATGATGGTATTTTTTATAATACTCTTAACTGAAAGAATTTAATAATAAAATTACTAAGCTCTCAGCAATAAGACCGCCTTACTGTACTTATACAATTGTATCGTTATGTTTGTAAATTGTCTTGTTTATTTCCTATATTGTATAATGCAAATAAAGTATACTCATTCATTCATTCATTAAGTGCACACAATCATACCGTTGATGTGTAGTCCCAGCATAGAATGGGCCCGAGAGTGTCGTAAGAGGCGACTAAAGAGAACTTAATGGAGGGATGAGCTACAGCGTCTCTCTTAAATAACACCAAATGGTAACTGCAGTTGCCAATCCGCTTGCCAAGCGTGGCAACTACTGACAAAATCCTTCTTAAGGAAAAGAGCTATGTGCAGCAGTGGAAAATTAATGGCTGATATAATAACAATTTGTAATCATACCAAGGCTAAGTGTAATGTATTATAAGGAACCAGGCATCGGTTATATATAAAAGGATGCTTATGAATTATTTAGTCTATATTATTTATTTATTTATTTAACTCTCTATTGCACCATAAATAAAAATATACAATAACAAGTGAATAATTCAAGTGAAATACAGTAACATAAATACAGATTGAAATGTACATATAAAGGTACAAAAGGCGGTCTTATCACAAGGGCAATCTCTTACAGACAACCTTTGGTTAAAAGAGAAGAGATAGAAAAGCGCAGGTGGCGCAAGAGTGAATTAATAATTTTTCGTGCATAAAATACAAAAACATGTAATGCACAAAAATATTAAATACATATAATTTATTAAACTACTTACTATAACGAATTATTTCGAATTTTTATGAACATCTACGGTGAATAGCGATATATAACTAATTATAAAATAAAAATAAATCTTAACCAATATCCTGTAATTACACTTGTTTGTACAACTGTAAATATGCAATAAAATAATACAAAAATTACACAACACCTGCAAAGTTTATTTTTACGTAAATTAATGATTCATGTGAATTATTTTTATCTCTAGTAAGTTCCTACTAAAGGTCCTCAATTTAAACTTACCTGAATATATTTAACTTAACCTCTCTCTAACACAAAGTGTAGTAGGTATTCCAAAGCGCACTAATTGACCGGCTTTACGAGCACCGAGTAATGAACAAAGCGGGTAAATATTTTGTAGTACTAACTGAACCTAATATTATAGTTTTACTAGGGTGGTAGTAAGCACTAAACAAGTTAGTATTTTTTACTGGTTTTCATCGTTAATTTTCTGGCCAATAAATACTTTTCCACCTTCTATTAGAAATAAAAAAAAATATGATAAGAGAGAGAGAGAGAGAGAGAGAGAAATATTTACACAAAGTAATGGAAAATACATAAGCTCATATGTGTGATCCCTAATAGGGTATTCAGAAATCTTAGTCAACTAATGCCATTGTAAATAACAACGGTATAGTTAATCAATGTTTTTAAATACAAATTTTAATAAATATTATAGAACAGAACCAAATGCCTTAAATTGAAAAATAAATTAGTTTAATCAGATTGATTGATGTACTTAAATATTTAACCTTTTGACCATCCTAAGCTATTATATCTGACAGGAAACCTGTTATTGTATGTTTGTTGTAATGAAAAATAGAGTGAAAATATAGAACAAAAGTTTAAGTATTTTAAAATTATTTATCACAGTTCAAAATATTACAAAACCAAGTACATTAAATTGCCGAGAAACATCACAATTGGTACAAAGCTCACCGGTTAAAGGGCTAACAATGTTGTGTAAAGAAAATAAGAATAGATAGTCAAGAAGAATAAATGAATAAATTTCGTAATCCAATATCATGATAGAAGAATGTAGACAAATAATATGTGACTAGATAACAAAATAGTATACGAACAGGAGCACCGCAACCACTACACGGAATAATTTGTAAGATCATACATATTTGATGGTCTCCACCCCACACCTGTCATTTCCATATGCAATTCCACTCTTGCATACCGGAGATTCTGGGTTTCTTTAGCTTTTTTTTAAGCAATGATGCTTAGCATATATAATACATTCAACCAGTACTTCGACAAAAAAAAATCTTAAACCGTTTAAAAAATATTTTTCTATCTATTTTTTTATAGGAAAATGTTGATATCTTTGACCAATTAAGTTTTGATTGAGACATAGATATTTAAATATAGTGTATTATGATTAAAGTGTGACATATCAAATATTAATAAATAAGATATTATTATTAGAATATAATATCAGAAATTGGTTACAAAAAATTATACAGTGACCACTAAAAATCGATGGACACAATATTTTCAAAAACGCCTAAACACCACCAAATATTATAAAATATATTGCTCAACAAAATTAGTACCAAATATTGAATAAACAAGTTGTCTGTAAGAAATTATTATTAGCGATAATACTATAAAAAAAAACTTAATTTGTTTATAGACTATTACTGCTGACCGTATCTATCTATATTTAATAAAAAAAATTTGTAATATTTTAGATACATATTTTAAAATTAATTAAATTTAGTAATATCTAAAAAAATACCTTTAATCACTGCATAGTACTAAATTAAATATTTTTATGTACTTCAAATAACATAGACTATACCATGCTATTCTATATAGCCATTCTAAATACCTCCGACATATGTGTTAATCACAATTTTATACCGTTTAACATATCTCCAAAGACGAGTTATACTGTTTATTGGCCTTATTTTAACTACTGAACAAACCATACTGATCAATTTCGACTTAATAACCTGTGAACCAGGAAGCTACCTACATGGGTACCTGTCTCATAGAACATCTAATAATTCTATATCGTCAAAGAGCTATCCTTGTCCCAATCATGCACAACTACATAGCAGAACAGGTTTTTTTTTTTATTTGGAGTGTGAGATATAGCAACTAAATTACCTATAATATGTTTTCTAAATAAAATCCCCGTGGAAATCCATCTGTCTTGCACAAATGATGATGATGTTGATTTCGTGAAATTATGTTAGCAGCCTATGAACTATGTATGTTATAATATTTAGTTCTAAGGAATGACAATCCATAAAGGCTACCATGATTGTCTATAATGTCTATGGTGCTGTTAATTTTTGTAAACGATGGTCACCGCTCTACATCAAATTAGCCATCAACTTGTTAGAAATCCACAAAAATTTTTAGAATATTCACAAAAAAACTACAGTAAGGAAAAAATGTATCAAGAACTCAAGGGCTCCTATTTCCAAAGAATTCCCTTTGAAACCTACGGATCGCAATATTTCTAGTGAACCGACCAATATTTCAAGCGACCAATACCCTGAAATAAATATTCCCGGGTGTTTTTATTTACGTTTTGCAAGGATCATAGCATAATGGAGATCGCTCCAATCATTATTGGGTTGGTAAGAAAGATGGGATAATGTGGATGTGAAAATGTAGGGGGTCCGTACGTCCGCCGCTTTCAGAATCTATCCACGTTTCAACTCATGCCGATTCATGGACATTCAAATCTAAGTTGTTCAATAGTCTACAAATCCGACTAAAACGTTTGAAGGTGCTGGATTAAGGCTCTCTCTAAAGAAATAAGTTTATCTTTCTATTTATTTAGTTACTAAATTATTAGATAATTGTAAATAATCTTAATGTTCCTATCTTTGAACTCCGTCTTCGTCTTCGAATGAAAGTATGTAAATCAAGTGATAGATTCATAATAATAGATTAAAAGATTTAATATACTTTATCTAAGAATCACTTTTATAGGAATAGTTCGACATACTTTTCGCATCATCCGAGTATCACTATCATCGTCATCAATAAGAAAGAAGGCCATGCCTAGAGTTTTGTATTCGATTCCCAAATAGATCACTATTTGGGAAAAAACAAAAGAATACACAATACACGTAACAAAAAAAAAGCAAACGTGGAAAAATTGTATCGCTCCTTATCCTAATCACCCGGTCCATTTCTTCTTATCAGGATAATAACTGTATTGTATATCAAATAGAAATAAACAATATACATTTACAAAATTTCATTAAAATGGTTGAGCGTATTTGGAGATTATCGTGAACAAACATCATAACATGGAACTCTTTATATATTTTACATACCTTAGAAAATTAAAATTTAATAAACATTTAAAATTTAATTTCAATTAACTGCAGCATGTAAATATGCTTGTAATAACATTTGGTTAAACATAAATAAATAATTAAGTGTAATTCATTTAACTTAAAATTTATAAATTAAATTTATCACGACATGACATTTTAATTAAAAGTACTTACTCGTAGTTGTAATAACATTTTATAAATACCTCTTTTCAATAAAATTTAAACTTTATGACCATATTCTCACAGTATGTTTTATAATTTGTTTTTTTTTCTCCAATCCATAGATATTTCTAAGCGACTACAAAAGGGACGGACTTTCAAAGATTCTCAGTTCGTTTTTTCAGTATGTTGATAATTATTTTTCATTGAATAGGGTCTCTCTCTTTCTCATTATGATCAAATGTTAGGTATAGTATTTTTCACTATTAAAGTCGCTCTTTTTTTAAAAAAACAATATCTAATATATAACTACACTGGGTTGGCTGGAAGAGATCTCTTTTAGAGATAAGCCCTTCCTTGCTAACAAGTTGTTAAACTAATCGCTATACGTATTGTTCAAGTGCAATACAGAATATATATATATATATATATATATATATATATATATATATATATATATATATATATATATATATATATATATATATATATATATATATATATATATATATATATATATATATCGTATATCATAACCTTATAGATTCTCGTATCAATAATTTTTTTCATTGAGTCTAGACGAATATTTCTCATAATAATCAAGGCTAAAACCACACTTATGTCTATGTAAATAAAATTTCCGAATATTTGTTAACGTATTACTTCAGAACAACTGCATGTATTTGGCTAAGTATTATTATTTTTTTGTTGTATTTGTAATTATCAGAACAAGATCTGTATGAAAGGAAATGTTTGAAAAATCATGGTTTCAGTTATTTCATTAACTCACACGTGCGAAACTAGAGCGGGAAGCTATATTTAATAAATAAGTTCTTTATTCAACAATTTCTTCTTTTACCAATTCTATAACAATAGAGCTGCTCGTTCAATGGAAAATCTAATTCGATTACCTCATAGCAAACATCATTTCGGATGTTATTATATTATTCTATTTTAGGAAATGTAACTACTTCTATATTGATACAGAATCTGTTAAATTCGGTTATTGAGTAAAGATAAATAATAATGTACGTGAATTATTCTATAGATCTATTCTTATTAATACTATATAAGTTTTTACCCGCGATTCGTCCGCGTAACCGTAATATCTTCATTGGTCGATATAAAAATTTTATATATGTCCTTTTTCATCCCGTTTTACCAGAGGGAGATATTGTACATGAATTTATAATGAATTTATAGAGGACTAATAGCTAAGTCCTCCGGAATGGCAACGCATGAGGGGTATCATGGGTGAAATAATATACTTTGTTATGTTCATTTTACTGCTCATGTCTATAGGCGATGAATACCGCTTTCTATCAGATGGGCCGTCAGCTTGTTTGCCATTCTAAGTCACATAAAAAATCTTGTAGTATACTAAATTTTACAGTAATCGGTTAAGCCTTTAAAGCGCTAAGTGATAACAAACAGCTTTAATTTTTTTTATACCGCAAAGATGGCAAACAAGCACACAACCCGTTTGTTTATAAACGGTCACTGTAGCCCATGGACGCCTGCAACACTAAGAGTATCACATGCGCATTTCCGACCCTAAAGAAACCTTAATATACCCTTTTTCACTTTCAAATTTATAGTATTAGTAAGAATAAGAACTTTCATAGTTAAAAAGTCCTGTTCTAACTGAAAAAGGAAATAATATTTTAACATAGCCTAAACTGAAGCTAGAAAGTAAGTAAGCTCTAGGTTTTTTTTTTATTTTATAATAATAACTATTTTACTTTAATTGTAAAAGTAATTGGAATGACACACACGTATTTTTGTCGAGAATATATATCAATAAGACACGAAAGTCGGTCTGCTCATTTTTCAAATGTATACTTACGAAACTTTATACAACAAATAATATTTTTTATTTTCAATTATTTTATAATATTATAAATTTTACAATATCTAAAGATATTGTAAAATGTAAAAAAATGCATATTGATATTGTAAAATGTAAAAAGAAATGCATTTTAAAAAATGCATTTTTTTTTTGTAAAATAGATAACTCAAAGTCAGTTATCATCATTTATAATTAAAACTTATTTTCTGTATTAAAGTAATATAAAAAAATACACTGTATACAAAATTATTAAAAATATTAGAAAATTTCAATTTTGAATAATACATCATCATTATCATCGTTTCAGCTGTTATTTATCTACTTTTATTAATAGTTATTTGTCATTTTCCATTATTATTTTTTTATATAAAATTCTACGCAATAATAGTAAGCTGTAATGTCAATAGTTCCGCATTATGTTAAGCAAAATGACTATTTTAACATCATATATTGTAGTGGTTCGCTATTTATAGTCAATATAGTATATTATATGCATATATATCACTGTTCACAAGTGCTGAAACCACAACGGCCATACAGCGATTACATAACTACTCATATATCACCAGCTCAGCCCGCAAAAATGAACGTTACAGAAAATTTACGTTCAGCGTCCTCATTTTTCCCCACCCAGTGTAGTTTTTATTGTTTAATTGTCTGTAGTTGGTAAAGAAAATGTTTTTTGTTTCAATTGTTTGTAACAATGTTCACGTAGCGTTAGGTACCGAAAATTTTGTACTATATGAATAACTCTTACATTCAAATATAAATAAATAAAGAAGTACCACACAATTATACCAATCGCCTGATTCTCAAACTATGATATTGGGTATATTATGAGAAACCAGACGATATGATTTGTTAGTCACAAATGAACCACAGCTAGAGTCAATTAAATAGTAAATATCGATACTCATACGATCCTTAAAAATCAATTAAAATCGGAAATGGAGAGAAGGAATTGTAGCATCGGATATTAGATACGCGTTTTCTCCAGGAAACAAACGTTGTTGATGAATTCGTCATAATGGGTCAGCTAACTTGATATCATCTGTCATTGGCGTCGCGCTAGCGTATAGCGATAGCGCATGCGGGGTGCGATTCGATGAATGATATCATTAAAAATAAAATGTCTCACTACTAGAAGGGTCTCTTCTCTTACAGCACTAGACTACTGTTACCAGGCTAGCGAAGGAGATTAATATATGATGTCTATTTCAAGTTTTTCTTCTCCTTTTCTATGAATGCATTATGCTTTGTTCGTTTAATTGTCTCTAATAGTATTCAATTCATCTGAAACACATGATCAAACCCTGAGAAATACAATTTTTCGTGTATTTTAAACACTGATAAATTTACACTACTGCATTGCACTATTCATGTTTATCTACGTTCTATCGTTTTGGGCTTCAATTCTTATATTTTTTTAGCTTATATTTTTATTATGAATATTATTGTATATTATATATTAGAATAATATTAAAATAATCCAAAGGTTACCTGGAAAAGATCGCTAAAAGCGATCTCTTCCAAGTAACCACAGTGTTTCAAAAAAAAGGTCGCTCAATGTTTTCTTATTGTGATTATTTCTTGTAATGGTTTATATCTATAATAAGTTTACTATTGTAATCTTTTGGAGGAAACAATAAAGAGTATCTATCTAATATTATTTCTAACATTTTTTTTACACAATTATACTTATAATATTTCTTTATTTCCATGTACATATTATGAGAAGTACCATGAGTATCACAATGCATTCTGTGATCTCTATAGGACTGTTTACATCTATAAGCGACAGTTACTACTTCAGGTTGATGGCTCACATCAGACTTTTTGCTATTCTAAGATCATAAAAAAATATTATTACTTAGTTTTACTCTTCAAGTTTTTCTACGTGAATTAGAACATGATTGTGTAACATGCATTCAAACAACTCAAAGTTTCACATTTACAATGTTAGTAGGAGATAATTTTGAAGGAGAAAAGGACCGCTATCTTCGTAATACTGTGACACTTCAATTTGGTGTCCGATAAAGAAGATAGGGAAAGTAACAAGAAAAATAGCGTATTCACATACCTTTACCTGAGCTCCTAACATAGGCAACGCGCGTTTATATCAGCACCTGTATTTTCCATCTATATCGGTTGTCGCTGGTTGCCGACGCCGTTTCGCACCCGTAACCTGCTGAGATAAATCTAGTTCCAAATCCGTTGACGAGTGCTGAATCTATGAGATAAACGGATCGGCCCTTTTTGTATATACCTGCTTGTTTTATATGATTACGTAGTGCGTTGTTTTCCTTGTTTTTACATCAGTATTGCGAAAATAAGCTGACGACGTATATTCTTATCATAAACATGTGGAACTGTGGACACATTTAATATTTTGGAAAACATTTTTATCTAATGTGAAGCTTATATAAATGTATATACACCGAAATATTTTATTTTTCGGAATTCTATTTATTTATTTTATTTATTTACTAGGGACCTGTCCCGGCTTCGCACGGGTAGTAGAACATATACGAATATGCTTACATTTTCTGCATCAGTTCGTTGCGTTGAGTATGAATTAAATTTAATTATTTTAATTAATACTTGTGTATTAATTTATAAGCAACACGTACATATACGTATTTGTATTATATAAAAAAAATGGTTGCAAACTTAAATTTAAACAATCGACCTGATCTAAAAATTTATTAATCCGATTACTTGCAACACTAAAAAAGCGCGTTTTGTTTTGATTAGAAAAAAAAATTACAGTCAAATGTAGACTACATTTGACTGTAATTTTTTTTTTACATTTGACTAAATATTGACACGTTTATGATACTCGATATTCTATCTAGTATATAATCTAAAATCGGTATCATATCGTTTTTGTGAACCATAACGACCATCAAATTCCCACTACTAAGGGTTTTTCCCCATAAATGTAGAATATTAGCCCACTATCATATTCCACCGTTATAGCATGGTGTTAGTGACAGCATATACTTTAACAGTTTTTACGACTACCCACAAAAAAATGTGCAATCTTTTCAGGATTCATGTAGGTAAGATTTTTTATTTTTAGCTATCTTTTACCCTTGACATCAATATGAAATTTTCAAATATTCCAGTTATTGGAACCCTCCAGTTTAAACGTGTAGAAACTCTCCATTTTGTATTATAACTTTCTTTCTCGAATCTGACGAAAAGTATTTTTTCTTTTGTGTATTGAATTTTTACATTTAATTTGTTGAATTTTGTGTCTGGGTCATTTACATTTATAATATTTACAATTTATGTTTATAACATTAGTAAGGATAACTTCTAAATGCCTAAAATTGATTTCAATATACAGGATATCATTAGAATTCCTATACTATCCTGAATTTTTTGTTAATTTTTAGCTTTTGACAGGCCAGTTTTTAAACTGCGAAGATAATATACTTGTTACTGTAATTGAGTGAAAATTTTGGTATTCTAATGAATGTAATAATAATAATTGATATTTTTTTTATGATCAGGTATTTTGTAGAATCCATAATTTCTTTTATGGATTTATTTATTTATTTATTTATTTAACTCTTTATTGCACCATAAATAAAAATATACAATGACAAGTGAATAATTCAAATGAAATACAGTAACATAAATACAGATTGAAATATACACATAAAGGTACAAAAGGCGGTCTTATCGCTAGGGCAATCTCTTACAGACAACCTTTAGTTAAGGGAGAACAGATAGAAAAGGGCAGGTGGCGCAAGAGTGAATCAACAATTTTCGTGCACAAAATACAAAAGCATGTAATGCACAAAAATATCAAATACATATAATTTATTACACTACTTACTATAACAATATATATACATACATACATACACATACACATACATATATATATACATACATAATCACATATAACATACATACAAAATACATAAACATACACATATAAATACATACATACTAAAATGTTTAATACGATATCACCCTGTATATGCATTATCATCATTATATTTTTTATTTGAAGTATTTTTCGCTCTTGTTGGTTAATTGTGTTTTGTTCCCTTAGTCCCTGGTGACATCCTAGGAATGAAAAGGGGGGGTGACACATTTTTTTCTTTCTTTTGTTACAAGGAAATTTACAAAATTCTGATTACAATCTCGAGTATCCTCACTGTTAATCTCAAACAACTGAGTTACCATGATAAAAATAAAATTCAAAATAGAAAGAGAGAATTGTCGTTAATGGGGATTAGTGACCCCATTACTAGTAATTTTTTTTAATGGGTGAAAATGGCATGATAACACCGCCTGCGCTATCGGTATACACTGGCGAAACACCAATGGCACAAAAAAATAAAGGCAGGTCAGTTAGCCTATCGTGAATAATTTGACAGGAATTAACCATGATGTTTTCCAGGGGGAACCGCGTGAAGGTCGATCTAATAGGGTATATTGTTAGCAATGGGGCTATTATTACCCATTACTAACAATTCTTTTCCCCCAACTATTACTAATAATAGACCCTAGAGTCAGGTCGACCTCCACACAGTTTCTCTGAAAACTATCGTGGTTAATTACTGGCGAATTCATGACGATGGGCTAAATTACGTACATATCTTAGGGGAAAAAGAATTATTAGTAATAGGGTCTAACAGTCTCATTACTAGCAGTACCCTATTATGTTGACTTACACGCGGTTTTCCCTGGACACCATTACGGTTTAATTCTTGTGGAATTTGTCACAAGGGGCCAACTGACCTGACTTCGTCCTCGCCTATCATCTCTCACTAGCGCCTCACCTGTGAATACCAATAACGCGGGCGGGGATACCATTCCATTATCACTAAAAAAACTGACCTACCTTCATTCTTACCTATGTTCCACTGGTACCACGACAAAGTATACCAATAACGCAGGCAAAATTACCATTTCATTTACATCTTATAAGAAGCCCGTGATCTTGATAAGAATAAACAAAATATGCAAGGCTTCAAAAACGTTAACTATGTTTTTGCTCCGTATACTTAACCCGTAATCTTAAGATTTCCGAAAGATAAAAGTGTTTAATTAGGAAATAGCTTGAGTGCACTCAGCTTACCCAAAGTAATTCGACCTTTTATCTATGTACATGTATAAAACGCATACATATATAAAACTATAATCACTTCTATACACGTACCACGTAAAAACTGTAGAATGGATTTTAATGAAATTTGATTTGGTTATTACTTAAGGTATAAATCAACATATTTTTAATGTTATGGAGACAAACAAGCAGACAGTCCACCCGATGAAAAGCGGCTACTGTCACCCATAAATACTTGCAACACGAGAGGATTTGTATATAAGATGTTTTACTTTAAAATATCTAATTCTCAAATGAAAATAAAAAAAATGCTACATTAACAATGTCTATATGATTTTTTTTATTGTAATTATTGTATAAATAGTTATTATAATATCTGTATTCTGTATTTATCAGAGGGAGGTTTTGTACAAAAGTCGTTTGTTTGGGGACCTCTGTCCCATTCATGTTTTTAACATGAAGCAGTTGTGTTTGCATGGCTATGTTTCAGTTTGAAGGGTGGGATATGGTAGTGAGTGTTATGCCTATAGGCGACGGTTACCACTTCCCATCAGGTGGGCCATTAGCTTGTTTGCAATTCTAAGTTGGTTAATTTGTTTTTTGTTTTTAAATATTAGTCATTTATATACGCATCACGGAAAACATCGCGTCAATATGTAGGATACTTTTTACTGGGTGAGGCATTCCCGTGAGGAAATGTAAATATTGTCACGCTTCTGATGTCGCAAGAGTGATCAATTTTATTAAATGTAAAAAAATTCTATGTACTAATTTTTTGTTTTTTATTTTATTGAACTCAACAAACAGTAATGTAATATATTATGGTAATATTTTTACATCTAAATACGATTAATTGTACCACAAAGAACGTTGACTAGAGATTACTTTATAAAAATAAAATATAAAAACACGCAAATTTGCCGAGAAGTGGAGCTGACCTTTACACTGACTGATTTTGCTAGTCGATAGTACTTTTGACTGGTTAAGAGTTTTGACTGCAACATATCTATATAATCTAAGGTCTTGGTTTTATTATTTTTTTATATTTTAATATTAATAATTTAATAAGCATGAACAATATGTTTTATTGTACACTCCATCAATCACAGTAGCATTATAAAAAAGTTACCGACAAATATTATATGATAAATCATGTAAATGTGAGTTAAAAATAATATAAAAGTGAGTTTGTAAATTATCTAGTACCTTAACGGCTCATCATTATGAAATCATTATGAATCATCATCATCATCATTATAAAATTCGTTATATATGTAGCATTTGAAATGGAGAAGGACTTAAACTACTTTTTCACCGATTAATCAATATACTTAGTCCCGCGACTAAGTAAAAATTATTAAATACGTCTGTGGTTTTTCATCGTTAGAAGTATTTATACGGGCACACATATTATTATGTTACTTACCGTATTTATACTGGCAATCCTGACAACGAAAAGGTTACAATTTGTTTGTGGCGGCACTTTTTCGAAAGGATTACTGTAACAGAAAAGTTCAAAGGGTCTCAACGCCCATTCGGCTCGCGATAAAAGCCGCGATGACAAATGGCTGCCCACACCGTATGATTTTTGGGCTTCCATTAAAACTGTGAGTTTGAAGAGGTTGGGACTTTTCGTTACATCAGTGTATGGTTGGTATAAAGCTTAAAAGGTATGTTAAATATTATTTTAAAGCTTATGTTTATTTTTCACCATTTATATATAACTGAACAACAGAAATTTAATAAACTTACTATCTTATTGTTTCGAATTCTTTCGACTTCAACCGGAAGTCTTGTTTACTTTTTACATTTAATTCTAATATGGTCTAATTATTCATTTAATATTTAATAAAATATAATATTTGAATTCTAGTCAATACATTTTTCAAAACTTAACAGAAATAGATTTTAATATTATTAAATAATCAATTCACAATTTTTTTTAATTTTTATATAATTATTTTAACATAAAAGACTGCAATGTTGATAATACGTATCGTATATATATACGTAAAGTATATAGCGTATTTAAGAATACTTTACAGTTTGGGTCTGGCTCTTTAAATATGTCTTTGTGAAGCTTCGGTCATATACTGGGATGGACACCAGACAATTCTGGCGTAGAGAAAGCCCACCCGGCCCTCCTTTTAAATACGTCTATGGTAAAAAACTAAAAATCTTAATCTGATTGTTAAGACCAAAGGAAATGAAAAGAAATTAATAAAAGACAATTGCAGGTGCTCAGCGAGATAGAAAATCATTTTGTTATTTCCACTATGTAGTTCTCTTTTATTATCTCTGTTGTTAGATATACAAATTTTTATTACTACAAAATATTAAGAAAATTATTTTCTTATTTCCAGCTTGCATTTCTCTATGCTATTTTCACTATAGTGTTGAAATATCGTTTTCCGATAAATGCAAGGAGCTAATACTTACTACATAGTTCTCAGCGGCATCTCTGCAAACATTTTAAGCCGATAGTGCTTTCTCAATATCATTTCGATCCTCCTTCACTTTAAACGGTAATGAAAATATGTATTTATGGAAAATAAAACCAGGTAGCATCAAACTAGTTACAGTTTTATACATACATACATATCTATCATGCCTGTCTCTCATTGGGGTAGACAGAAACAATAGAAAGCCAAATACTTCGATTCAAACAGAACTTTTTCGCTTTCTTCACATTCATCAATCTTTTCATACACGCTCGCCGGTTACAGGTAGTTTTAATTTGGCCCTTCTTTCGCACGTCACCTATTTGGTCGACATATATCCATCTAGAGCGGTCACTACCGATATCTCCATTAATTCGTGCTCGATAAATCTCTTTCGTAATTCTTCTTTCATCTATACTCTTTTTGTTTTTTGTTATACTATAAATTATAAATTAATAGGTCAATTCTGTCCCCTAAAAATAATGGTAATAAAATAAAGACTGAAATATGTAACTGTAATATGTGGTACCTCTCATGTAGTAATCTGTAATTTCACTGCCATTTTCAACCGACTTCAAAAAGAAGGAGGTTCTGAATTTGGTTGTAATTTTTTATATTTGTTACCTCACAATGTCATCAGTTATAAACCGATTTGAAAAATCCTTTTTTATCTTACATAATACATTATGGGACATACTTACAGATTGATCCCATAGCAATTTTATTAAAGTCAGTCCAGTTTTAAATCAATGTAACTGGTTTTGTCACAATTGATGTTGATTTTTTTGTGGAACAGAATCATAATTATGATTCTGTGAACAAGGGTATTACAGAGGTAAAACCCTTTCTTTACCTTTGCATTTTCAACAAAATCCATCCCTCTGGGAAAGTGATTGTTAGTATTAGCAGCCTCATCGTGCTCGTAATATATTCCATGTGGTGTCCTCCTGGAAATCATCGTAGTTAATGCTAGTAAATTCGCTACAACGTGCCGCCCGAGCTGATTTCATCCTCACCTAATATTTATTTACTACTATATTTATTTATTACCAATATTTGCATTGCACGTTATGATAAAATATCTTACAAATATTATAAAACACAACACAATATGCACCTTTTTAGATATAGTAACCTGGAAAAGGCTGACTTTATATTAATTTATCCTTTAAATATTCGTCAATAGAGTAGTAGGCTTTATTAATTAAATGTTGTTTTAACATGATAATGAATTTGTTATACTCTTTTCTGTTTTTATGTTCTTTAGCAATTTATTATATTTTTTTATTGACATGGAATACGGTCCAGAGCTATGTACCTATTTTTAATTTTGAAATGGCATGTACTAAATTATTTTTATATCGAGATTCATAACAATACGGTACACTACACTACCTAATGCACAGTAGAATTTTGGGTATCTTTCTACAAATTTACATATTTCAAATGTATACATGCAAGATACAGTGAGTACATTGAGATTTTTAAAACGTCATTAACTAGTAACCCGTCAGCGGATATTAATGGAGAAAGCAGGGTTATCGTTCCTCCCATTCCTATCAGTAAGGCTTTAATAAGTCGTTACGTAGATATCTAAGTATATGCAAAATTTGTTCAAAGAAAGCATCAAACGATGATGTTTATCGCATAAACTTTTTTTACATAAAGTTGTTGCTGTCCAAGTGCATGTCTCTTGGACAGCAACAATTTTATGTAAAAAATAAATAAAATTATAGTCAAGTTATTTGTTCGGTATATTTACTAATATCTTTATTTCATTTCTGATTGCATGTTATATCAACTGTTGGGATAAATAAGCTCACTTACAATTTTCGGGTAGCTTACTAGCTATGAGGAAAATGCCTCTATAGCCTTTTCCTTATAGAGTTTATCACAAACAATGGAGAGCGTGTCATTATTAGTCATGGGGGAACAGGTGTCCAATACGATTAAAGGGACAGCTCATAAAGATCCGGGATTTAACCGGGATGCTATTTACCTACACGGATATTGATTGTAATGTACTAATCTTATAATTAATTTAATCCTATCTCATGGAACGATCTAATAATAGGAAATACTTTAAATATAGTGAAAGATGGATACATAATATATTATATTAAAGTGCAAATTTAAATGGAAGGACTAATTATAAACTGATATGTCAAACTTCAAACTTTCATACGGACAAACTTAGTGCAGGACGATCCCCCACTAGATGTAATGATGTCGTCAAATGCATAGCAGGGAGTCAGTGAATCATTCCTTATGGTAATCAGTCAGACATTACTTCGGCAACCGATTGGGAGTATCATGAGTCAAACAGTATACTCTGTTATGTCCATGGTACTGCTCCTGTCTATAGGCGACGGTTACCACTTTCCATCAGGTGGGCCGTCAGCTTGTTTGCCATTCTAAGTTGCATAAAACAAATATAAAATATTGAAATGATGATAATGATGATATCAAACTTCATAACAATTAGTTGGAACGTTAAGACATCAAATAAAAAACAAAGTTACTTTTATTTTTTCTATATTAATAGGAATTTTTAAAAGCATTTTACGTGCTTGTAGTGTAGCGGGTTCTTTTTTTCTTTGACTGCCTCTTTCATCAGTATTTAAAATCTGTGTGAATTTGATTTTCAAACAATACAAATATACGACGTGCTTATTATGGTCTGGATATATTTTATTCGTAATATGCTTACAGCAAAATATCAGGTAAAAGTGTAAACTATCTAGTTGAGTTATAAATCTTTCTGGAAATAAGAAACTAAACTCAAAAACTCTGTTTTTAGTATATAACAAGTTTAGTTTCTAATTAGCGAATCCCAGATGATGCTGAGGACTTCGAAAACTCTGTCTAAAATTAATTTCCTTGTCACTGGTTAAGACCGATATCCGTTCGCCTTGAGCTGTTTGTTTAGACTTTGTTTTGGTACTAAGTTATCAAATAATTCCCGCCGGCTACTTTAACTGTTGTTATTTTGATGACATAGGATTTGAGTCCTTGTCAATTTTCTTCCTAAAAGATTTATACCATTTTAAATGTTATTAGAGTTTTATGTTTTTGTAAATTTATTTTAGCCTATTTTCATCCTAAAATTAAATCATATTTTAAACAGCTAAACCTTTTGTATTTATTCTATTTATAAGAATTATACGAGTATAATATTTTAACCGTTGAAGTACTTTTATCTTTTTTTGTTATAAAACGATTTAAAATCGCTATATATTTTCTTTATAAATGCAATAAAAATATATATTCGTATGTTATCATGTTTTTATAGTCTTAATAGCTCGACATATGACAAAGTACCGTACCAAATTTTGCTTTTGCTAAAATTTTAAGTATCAAATTTTAGCAGAAGTAAAATTTGGTACACATTAAAATTATCTTTTTTCAATATATCATCATCGTATCAGCTTTTAACTGTCCACTGCTGAACATAAGCCTCCAACAGGCCAAAACAACAAATGACTTTACCTAACCTAATAACGTAATTAAATTTTCGCTTAAATAGATTTCCATTCGTAGTTTCCTAATGAAATTTAAATTGAAAAATTATTCTTCCATTATTAGATATAATACCTACAAATATAATCATCAAGCCATGTCATTCACATATAAATAGTCACTTCCAATATAACAATGTTATCCCAATATATATTACATAAATCTGAAATCATGCGAACCCAATCGGTACATACTCGACAAAACTGAAATCTAATATATCCTCCAAGTAGAATACTATTTCCAACTTCCCGAAACTTGGCGTTATTCCATCAAATCGGGTTTAATTAATTACAAAGCAGTTCACTACTACCGTACATACTGCTAATGTCAAAAGTATCTCGATTTGATCCCGGCTCTTTATGACTTGGCCCTTACTCATATTGGACACCTGTTCCTTTCATTACCATTGTTATGGAGGAATTACATTATCCAAACTACCGTGCCGTAAATAACAGTGTTACTATCTTGAAATAAGTTATATATATATATATATATATATATATATATATATATATAATAATAACTTTATTGCATAACCATGATTTTAACAAACTCAGCACTGGAAATTACAGTAAAAGTAGATACGAATTCATTTGTACATTTGGATCAGTTTAAACATCTGTGTCTGAACTAGGTTATAAAACCTGTATCTCAGACAACAGCGCTCAACCCTCATTACATAGTATAATGTTAGTTCAGCTAAATTTTTAGTGCTACATATAGAATATTGATTTTATATAAAGTTAGTATATCTAATTATAACAATTGGCAATAATGAAAATTGTGAAATAATGTGCTCCCTGTGTGTAGAGTGTAATTTGAATGTATGTGTGTGGGAGAGTGTGTAAAATTATTTGTATGTTACTGTAATATTATTTAAATAATTTAAAGGTTTATCTTGAATTTAATTGTACAATATTATTTTAATTTATGTATCTATTAGTAGTATTTAGTAGTAGTTGTATTTTTATTATATTTCATTTTTTAATAGATTTTCCGTCTCATCGTAGTTCTTTTCTTTCAACCAGTCTACCACTCTGTCCTATATATATATATATATATAATCTGTCTATATATATATATATATAATTATATATATATATATATATATATATAAATTTTCAAATAAATAAATAAATAAATAAAAATATATATATATATATATATATATATATATATATATATATATATATATAATTATACTCAGCTCTTTTGGCTCGAGTTTTAGCAAATACTGTCAGTCTATTTAGAAAAAAATGCCGAAGTAATAGAATATTTAATAACTAAATGCATTACCTGTCATAATTTATGCTTAAATGACTGATGTTAAACTCCCTTGTGTAACTTGTGCCTCCTTTAATCGGCCCTATTAGAAGAGTGTGTAAAACTCTTTATATTTAACCTATAAAACATCCTATATACACAAGCACAAGGATATTACGACAATTCAACACTGGCAATTTTTCGTCCTGTAAAAACTGTACGACAATCCTGTGCGTTATGAAAACGAAAAAAAAATAAAATTCACTAAATGATAAAAAAAAAATACTCTACGTATAATATAACATTCCAAATTTTTTTAGACACTTTCTCAGTTGTCTATATTTAGTCCACTGAATATTTTAAAGAAAATTTACACACCGAACAGAATATAAATTGTCTTTATTCAAATTAACTTGATCACAAGAATTTTTAAATAGTCAATTAAGTTAGCTAATAGATAATAACTAGCTTCTAAGAATTCTAAAAATATATTGGTGATTTTAAGCCTCTGACTTTAATAACTAAAACGCAGTAATATCCTTGCCGACGCCGTTTAAAAATAGGCAAAATATATAACACGCTTATCGTTTATGTAGCTCACGCAGGATATATTAAGCTTTAGCAAAATGTTAAAAATTAAATATAAAGACAGGCACAGCTAATATATTGTCCAATATGTTGCCTGTACAAGCGGGAGACCTTCGGAAATGGGTATTAACCATAATTGTATTATATTACAGGCTTTTATCTGACACGACGATCCACCGTTTTGTAATCGCGTTATCATGATTATAAAACTGTATCATAATATATTAATAATGTTATAAAAATCCATAATAATTGTTCATGTTTGTATTAAGCATAGATAATATCAGTATCACGAACGGCACGATATTTAGTATATCCATTATTAAGCCAATATATAAATACAATATATAGATATTACTATATGTTAATCCTACATTATATAATATCGATTCACACATACACTATTAGCATTATAAAATTTTTCCCAATACAATACTAAATCACTACTGTACTAGCCTCTGAATGTGCTACGTGCAATCGCTGCATCGAGCTTCTTAAAAAGCAACAAAAGTTACAATCAATGTATTATAGAGGAAAAAAAGCATATAATTTCTAAAACAAAATCATTAGACATGTATTTAACCCTAAACTTAAAGTAATATGGTTACTATATACATTTCATGAAAAAGTAAATAAATCAACATCGTCATATTAGCCTTTAACTGTCCACTACTGAACTTAACCCTCCCCCTGGGGGGTTTTGCCAGTAGTTGCCATACTTGGCAGGCGGATAGACAACCGCAGTTAGACTTTGGAAATGTTTTAAGAAGGACGTTGCTGACCATCCCTCGCCCTCCTTAGTCGCCTCTTACGAAACCCACGGGAAAGGAAAGGGTGGCTTATTCTATGCCAGGACTACACGGGAAATAAATTATTATTATTATTTGATTATATTATATATAATAATTGAAAGAACGTTTAATTAGAAAAATATTAAATGCGTAATTTGTTAGCAAATTGCTAAGCAGTTTGAGTATGGAGTGTGAATAGAGCTTAATGCTTATCAAAGCTAAATTGTATAGAAACTATAACAGAGCAGACTGTGGCCAATAGAACGTTTATTTAATTTGACTCCATCGAGCACTAGATTCAGACCTGGCATGACTGGAATATATTTGTTGAGCTGGAGTTTATCTGGAATCTGGACAGAAGCATAATCGAATCAAATTAACTTAATTTTATTATTTTACTTTTTTCATAGTATTTGCCAGTTATTTGGTGATTGTTAACGAAAAACCAAAAACTATTGAAAAAGAGAGAATTTGTTTAGATAATTATTATATTTAACATAATACATGTAATAATATTACATTATTAATTTCGAATGCATTGCAGAGAGTCAATGGATGCAGGTAGCTCTGTGCCGTTCCTTATGACAGTTTTTTAGGGAGGCCTATGTTTAGCAGTGGACAAATAATGGCTGAGATGATGATCATTCATTTGTATGACAACTAAGCAACACTGATTATATAGAAGTCTTAAAAAAGAGTGTAATAAGTTTTCTTAAAGGTCAGCAATGCGCACGTGACATCCCTGGTGTTACAAGTGGCCTTAGACTATAGTAACCCCGTTTACCATCAGACAAGATAAAAAAATTCAGTATCTCAAACAATATGTATGTTATAAACAATTATTTATAATAAACAATTATGGTTATTTGTTGCATGTGGTGTTCGCCTGTAAAAAACTTTTACATTAAGCAAAATTATTTTTTGTGTTATTGATTAAGTAGCGTGTAAAATGTAGAAGTTGTAGGGGAACTTTATTAAATAAATATAATAAATAGTTATTTATTTCTCTTTATTGTACTAAAAACATAAATATACAATAGCAATTAGAAAAATCAACTAAAATAGACTAGTATAAAGTACAGATCAAAATAGATATATACATAAGTTGTTATTATATATTTTATGACCTATGTTGCCATAAAATAATAACAAAGTAATGCCAATGCCATAAAGTAATAATAACGTTATATTATTGTTTAAATGTATATTTTCACAATTTACATATGAGTAACATCCGTCAAATGTAAAATAGAAATGTAAATAAAAGATTTACCCGCAAATTGTAACGCTTTTAACAAACAAATATTCCAGAGCAGTGCAGCGATTGTAGTACGGTGACTAAAAGCTAAAAGCACTAAATTACTTAGTACCTATCTATTGAACCGCACGCGAGTGCATTTTCACAATTTTAAACTTAAACACAGACAACATTGCTATATGCAGATATAGTGTAGAGTAAGCTTTAACAATTTAAATTTCGTAATATTTAAAAACAGGTACAATTGCTCCAACCCCATCTTGACATACTCGCTTATATCCAAAAGATTAACCAAATTTTAATAAACTTACTATTTTATTGTTCACAAGAATTACTGATAACCGAAAGGTCTCTTCAGGCCAAGTATGGTCCCAATAATTAAATGAAGCTCAGAGAAGAACAGAAGTTTCAAAGAATACACTATGTGCTGTTAAGATTCTAATGCAATCCTGCCGAGCGCTTATCTACTGATGATAGTTCCAAAAACTTACCTCAAATTACGCTTCGCATGAATATCGATGACTTGCCAAACGCCGTTCAATTATTGAATAATTCATACAGACCGCTCGTTTGCATCCTGATGGCAGACGTCCGCCATAAGTTGGATACTGTGTCCGGTACGAGGCGGAAGGCACAAATCCCTGAAATTGTCAATCCAATTGGATTGTAGAGAAATTGGCTCAAAACAATATTGCCTGCGTATCCAATAATATAAATATATGTATAATATATCAAGATACTAGTTTTTACCCGCGGTATCGTCCGCGTAACCAAGAGAATACCGTTCCGTTCTTAATACTACAAGTTACCAAACTTCTTAGCGATTGGTTGAATCATTAAGACGGTAAGAAATAACAATTAAATAAACAAACTCACATTTATATTTATAATTTTAGTAGGAAAGTAATTCATGTCTTATGTCTTAGCCATGATAAATATAATTTATAAACAGCATGATCATCGCATTATCATTTTACATACTCGATATTATATTTATTAGAAATTTTTCTTGTTACAGGTACCTCCCGAAACATCATTTCATTGCTCAACTTCTGTACAAAGTATGTAATCGTTGAATAGACTGAATTATAGAATATTTTTAAATAAAAGGTTACCATACTCCACAGATTTATGGCAAATAAAATTTAGGTATGTAATATAAAAGTCATAATCCGTAGAATCTTTTCGTTTATCGTATTAAACACAGGTCATACTGACAGCTAAGCTAAGCAAAGATATGCAAATAATTCGGGCTCACGCCAATAATCGAAAGAAAAGAGATGTAGAAATAGAATACCAGTCGTGTCGCCCCTTCACGCAAAGATTGCCATAACTTAACGCTAGATTCTCGTTGTTAGAATAATATCTGATTGTACTGTCGAGTTCTCCGGTTGTCTCTGTAGTTCGTATTGTAAACTACTATATGTACACCGTATATGTAGTACACATACGAGTATATTAGTTATGCTAAACGTTACACACAACAGCTATGCTAAACGAAAGTTTTTTATATAACTATTATATATTCAATTTTTACTAGATATTACTTAGTTTATCTTTAGCGGCTTTAGCGGTTTTTACCTTTGTACATTTAACAGTTTTCTTTCAGCTCCTTAAAGGTTGACTGTAAGAAATCCCTTTATCGGATAAGTCCGCAATTGTATATTAAATCTTTTAATATATCCTATATAAATTATGTATAATAAAGATAATACAATACAACTATAATATACTTCTTGCATGATGTTAATACAAGTTGAATAGTCTTAATGTATTTAGCATTAATTTAAACCTACGTAGTTTCTGAATGCTAATGAATATGTTTTCTGTAATTCTGAATTTTTGTAATAATAATTAAATAAAAAGAAACAAAAAAAATTATGTACTTACTAGTTTTTATCCGTAGCTCCACTGATGACCCTTCTCCGTCCTATACCTGTATACAAAAATTCATAGTAAATGAATGAATTAGTATACTTTATTTGCATTATACAATATTGGGTATAAGCAAAACTAATAGATGTGACGATACAATTGTATAAGTTATAAGTGATTGATTAAGCCGTCAAGACCCCAAGAGATAAGAAACAAACAAACTCACTTTACATTTATAATATTAAGTAGGAGGGTAGTCCGAGCTGTCAAAGGGATTGGACATGTTTTGAACGTCTTAACAGTTTTTTTAAATAATAAATAAATATACCTAGAGTGCAGTAAATAGGATATATATTAATTTGTTACTCGATTATATTGCTTCAAATTAGTGTAAATAGCACGACTATATACGTAGTAGTTCAAGTGTAAAGTGAGTGGAATAAGTATACAAGTCATAGACCGCAACTACCTACCTACACAGTTAATCATTATACGTATTTTATGTTCACAATTTCAAAAGTTTATTAATTGTTGAAAGTGTAAACAACCTATCGCGACAGTTTGTCATCACACAACGCGAAATATTGTGCAGCTTTCTATTTTGTGAACGTACTTCTATCAATATCGGAGTTTGTTCGGCCTCTGCTGATTGCTTCACCGCATTTTCTAGCATTATAGCTTCGGCACCAATTTACTGTCGGGATGTCTTCTGGAGTGATGCGATGTGCTGGATGTTTTAAGAAAATCGAGAATAATCTGTTTTTGAGCTGCAGCATCTGTAAACAAGCTTACGATCTCCATTGTGCTGATGTGGCCGAGAAATCATTCTGCAATGCCATGTCACACGAGCATCGTGCCGCATGGAAGTGCCCCTTATGTGTCAGTAAACAGCCTAAAACTGACAACACTGATACGCCAGTTCGTACTGTAACTCAAGGGGTTATGACTCGTAGAGGAGCTGCCGCAGTCAGTCCAGTGGATCAGCTCAACATGTCTATCGTGTCGGATGCCCCTATGCGCGGGGATTTAGATGATATAACGGACACACAGATGCTGGCGCTCGAGATACGTCGTTTCAGAGAAGAGTTGTCTGCATCACGAATCCAAATGCAATTACTCAATGAGAATATGGCTAGGTTGTCGACAGGGCTGGATAATTGCAATGCCCGCGTTGATCGACTGTCTATTCGTGTTGACAATTTAGAACGTCAGATCTGCGAGGGTAGCTCGAGTGCTACATCATGTGAGGATACGCTGATGAAGGCTATTGAGCAGCTTAAAGCAGAACTAAATGATCGGGACCAGGAACTCCTTCTCAATGACATTGAAATATCTGGTGTCCCGGAGCAGAAAGGTGAAAATGTGACACATGTTACACTAACGCTGGCAACTAAATTAGGAATTAAACTGTCTGAGGAGGATGTGGTTAGTGCGTCACGAGTGGGGTCGGTGCTGAGGACCTCGGATGGACCCACACACCAACTACGGCCCCGGCTTATCGTGGTTCGGTTGGCCAGGCGTACTCTGCGTGATCAGTTCCTTCACGAAGCCCGTATACGCCGCGGTGCCACCACCGGGGACGCTGGCCTTCCTGGCCCATCTTGTAGATTCTATGTAAATGAGAGACTTACTAGAATTAACCGTTATGTGTTTCATCAGGCCCGTGATGTCGCTAAGCGGTGTGGTTGGAGGTTTGTTTGGACTAGAAACGGTAAAATTTTTGTGCGTCATAATAATGAAAATGGTACTGTTCGTCACCGTATCGGCTCAGTACCTGATCTTGTGAGGGTTTTTGGACAGGACAATGTTAGTTCAATTAAAATCTAGTAATAATACAATTATTGGTCATTTTAGCATTGAATTATTGTATAGCTACTTGTTCTGTGCGGTGGCGGAGGGGGTTAATATTAATATTTTCAGGCCATTTATTTGTATTATTGACTGCCACATATTTATAAATTTACAAATTTTGATATTAAGTTTTTATGATTTTTATTACACAGTCATAACAGGCCCTAATAAACAAATTATATGTACTTATTATAATTATGAATTCAATCGCTTTAATCTACTTAGTACTATTATTGTAGTAGCTAATATTTTACCTCATTATATACGCCGACTGTATAAATGCACCGTGAAATGCTACATGCTCGTAATCATTATCTTACTAATATTTTATTCGCCAATTTCTTACAAAGTTATAATAACATGTTTTAAAATAATATATCAATGCTTCTGTTATACTTGTGAATTGTTTAATTTACTACCTCTTAGAGCTGTTACAATAGACGAAATAAATATCTGCATATATGTGATGCAGCTATTTAAATACACTATATGTCGGCACATTATATTCTTTTTGATAATTATATTTACGACTATTTACTTTAATCTCATAAAAAGGAAATTTAAGAGAGGATATGGATATTTTTTTATTTTTTATTTACCGATTGAGCTGTTATTATTTATTATTATTTGTTATCAGAATGTGTGTTATGCCAATTATGTCACAAACATGTATATATATCAAAAACCATCATGTTATTTGTTAATCTATTATTTGTTATATATTTGTGACAATACTATATATGTAATCCTGACAAAAATCTTACTTTTATCGTTTTTTACTTCTTACAAATATACCGCAATAATGTATGCTGTAACAGCAATGCAAAATTATAGGGAAGGAAACCATCACAGTACAATGTTGCTCCTGATGTATCGTGCGCTCTCGTTTGTATTACCTGATATTATATTCCACACTAACTTTTTTACCATGCTTAAATGTAACAGCAAGCACACATGTATTACTGTCACTCGTCGAATGGCATCCCTAACAGTCACTTACCTACTATGTGAGTATTTATTTATTTACATATATTTACAGAAATACCCACATATCAGCAAATTAATCATTATATTATTTATACTCAAATACCCTTATTGTATTTATGTATTTATCTTTTTGTACCGTACTCGGCCTAATCCCTAAAAATAAATACCTCAAATTAGGTCTTTACAATGCCGGCTCGTTAAATACAGGTCATGATAATTTCCAAGTGGCTATGACACAGTATAATGCTGACATAGTCGCAATAAATGAAACTTGGCTGCGACCGGGCCAGGAGGGATGCGCACCCGCTGTACCTAATTACCGACTGCTTAGTACTCCTCGCCCTACGAGAATGCGTGGCGGCCGAGGAGGAGGTGTAGCATTTTACGTCAAGCGTGAACTCCGTGTACGTATTCTTAAGCATTCGGAAGCAGATATTGAACAAATGTGGCTATCTATGTGCGTTAATGGATATAAAATTCTTATAGGAACCGCTTACAGACCACAATGGGTCAATTTAGATATCTTTTTGGATTCCTTGACGGAGTCAATTTCGTGTTTCTCCAACCATGATTATGTCGTATTGCTAGGTGACTTTAATGTTAATATGTTGGACACATTGTACTGTAATACTTCAAAAATAATTCAGTTTCTGCATTACACTGATCTTAAGCAAGTAGTTAATGAACCTACCCATTTTTCAACAGAAACAGAAACTCTAATAGATTTAGTATGTACAAATGCCGTAGTCCGTGAAGTCTCTGTTAATACCATACAAGACTCACTTGGACATGCTATGATTAACGTGGTACTCTCCTTGAAAAAAACAAAATCCTCACCCAGAGTTATTACTTATAGACCCATAAAGAATATTGATTTTGACAATTTTAATCGCGATTTAAATTCTATTGATTGGGAAGGTATTGGCGAGCTTCCGTCTGTCGATGCTATGGTTGATAGATTTAATACAACGATTAAATCATTGTATGATAAATATGCTCCAGTTAAAACACGAGTCATTAAGGATAATAAGTCTTTGCCATGGGTTACTGACAACTGTAGGCGGATGATGGATTTACGTAATGCTGCATACGATAAATATAGACGGTCAGGTTCAGAGGTCCATAAAAGTTATTACCTAGTTTTGAAGAAGTTAGTAAAGAGTAGTATAGCTAATGAAAAGAAAGCATATTTTAATTATCATCTAAATTCTCAAATTGACAATAGTAAGAGTTTCTGGAAA
The DNA here is from genome assembly GCF_026898425.1 of Galleria mellonella. NCBI lineage: Eukaryota > Metazoa > Arthropoda > Insecta > Lepidoptera > Pyralidae > Galleria > Galleria mellonella. Next base: position 1,090,905 of record NW_026442179.1, read on the forward strand.
GCTCTTAAAAATAAAATATTAGTTGATCCCGGCAAGAGTGATTCTCTCCCTTCGTCTTTTGATAATCCTGATGCAATTAACTCTCATTTTCTTAATATTCCTAATAGACGCACTGTCCCTAATTCTGTTATAGACTTTTTTAAAAATCATCAGTTCTCAAATAATAATAAATCTTTTAGGTTGCAACCTGTACACGAAAGCGAAGTTGCTACTTATATAACATCTTTAAAGTCAAATTCGCTTGGGTCAGACGCCATTAATAGAGATATGATACTGCTTACTCTTCCTCGAACACTAAAAATTATTACAGCCATTATTAATAAGTCCATCCTCAATAATGCCGTCCCCCAACAATGGAAAGAAGCGTTGGTTACCCCATTGCCCAAAGTTACTGAACCAACTGAATTCAAAGATCTCAGGCCTATAAGTATCTTGCCTTTTTTATCGAAAATCTTGGAGAAGGTCGTACATAAACAGTTAGTGAAATATGTGGAATCGAACAACATTCTACCAGAATTTCAGTCAGGGTTTCGTAAGGGGCGGGGTACAGTAACTGCACTACTAGATGTTACTGACAATATATTATCTGCAGAGGATAATGGGTGTGGTACTATCTTGGCGCTATTGGATTTCTCGCGCGCATTTGATAGTATTAATTTATCGCTTTTACTCTCTAAGTTGTCTTATTACGGTGTAGATCCTCTTTCGATTGGATGGTTCGAAAGCTATTTAAAAGGTAGACGTCAATCAGTTAAACTTGTTAAAGCCAATGGACATTACTTAATTTCTGAATCTAAATTGGTTGATTGTGGTGTCCCTCAGGGCTCTATCCTGGGGCCGTTACTGTTTTCATTATATTGTACTGATCTTGTTAATGTGATAAAGTACTGTAGATATCACTGTTATGCTGATGACGTTCAGTTATATATATCTGAATCACCTGAAAATATTCCGTATGCCGTGTCAATGATAAATGAAGATATGGATAAAATCGCAGAGTGGTCAAGCAAAAACTCCTTAGTACTTAATCCAGATAAATCAAAATGGATGATTTTAGGAACCAAGAAACAAGTGGTTAATATCTTAAACAATAATCCATCTTTATGTATCTTGGGCAGTAATATAGAACGCGTGAAGGAAGCTAAAAATTTAGGTGTTATATTTGATGAACAATTAAGGTTCGAAAGCCATATTTCGAATGTGGTTAAGAATTGTTTCTATCGTCTAAAAATTTTATACAGAATTCGCCATTTGTTATCGGTTAAAGTTCGCATCACTTTATGCGAGTCCTTAGTTTTATCTAGATTCAATTATGGTGACCTAGTGTACGGCCCTCGTTTACTTCGTAAAACGCAGCGTTTGATACAAAAAGTTCAAAACGCCTGTTGTAGGTTTTCTTTCAACATTTCTCCTCGTAGTCACATTTCACCCTACTTGAATATGGCGTCTATGCTCAATATGGAATCCCGGCGACAATTACATTTAGCTACTTTGTTATTTGGTGTAATGAAATTTAAAAATCCGGAATATCTTCACTGTAAGTTGAAGTTCTCCACTTTTTATGATAGGTATCATTCTAGATCAGTGCGACCACCACTGTCACTTCAATGTCATAAAACTGTGGCATTTACCGGCAGCTTTCGCTATCAGGCCACGAAATGTTGGAATAATATCCCACCGCCCCTCAGAATAATGACATCTTTACATACGTTTAGGAAAAATATTAAAGAAATGCTATTAGAAAAACAAAAATCGGTGGCGGAAGCTGTCTCCCTTTGTACAGTACATTTTTATTCTTCTCCGTCGTAGTACTTAATACACCAATATATGCATACTCATATACACATATGTATTATTTATTTGCGTTTATCTTTTTAGTATATTATAAGGATTTAATTATTATTATGATTATATGTAAGTCTATTTTATTTATATTGTTTATACTGTGTTTAAAGTGATTCTTACCCATTTTTTCTCTCATATTTTAGTCTTATTACTTTTCTGTCACACCTTTAACAGACACAATTTAATTCTCTCCATCCTTGGGTTGTCTGGGAGGGATCGCTGTCTGGCGATGGGCATGCCTGCTGTTGCCTCTTTAATATGCTTTTATGTAACTAGTTGTATTTGTATAATTTGGGTATTCATTTTGTTTTGAGTGCTTGAAACTGATAGAAATTAACTTCTGACTACCCTTCTTCTAAATAGCGAGTATAACGAACGCACACTATGTATTTGATCTATATTTCTTTCTTTTTTATTATTTTTTTTTAGTGGTATTTCGCGGCTCACTTTTGGCCACAACAGAATATCAGTGTTTTGCTCTTTTTAGGGCAAAGCAAAAAGCTGAGTTGTGGCCATTTTGCATTACTGTGGCACACGCATGAAGAAAAAAAAAAATTATTATGCATTCTGATTTTGTTTTTGGTTTTTTTTTTTTTTAATCTTTTGTACATGTATCTTTTTTATCTTTTTTCACATTGCTTTTGTGTCTTTTGTTTGTGTGCTGTAAGTTATGCAAATAAATTATCTATCTATCTATCTATCTATCTATTAATAAAAATGGTTTATGACGCTCAGATATCAGTGAATGGTAAAACGATGTGGATGTAGTCAAATTAATTGCCATATACTGACAAATTATAACTAGAAATCTACCACAACAGTCTCCAAGACAATTCGTATGGAGGTTGACCTAACAGGAGACTCGCACTTCCTTCCTCTTGTCTTGTTAGTATTTGGTACACTTAGCTTAGCTCTCAGTGCGATTTGCACTTTAACTGTTTACACGAGAAGAATAAAAAAGACCTCTAAGTACCGACAACAACAAGTACTTTACGACCGAGATGTTTGACTTGAAACTGATTTATTTCCCAAACCGCAAACATCTTGTTCTTGTGATTGAGTTTTATACTCAGAATCACGATAAAAGTACCAAATAAAAAAATCACTTATCAACCTGTAGACGTCATACAAAGTCGATTGGATAGGTACTTCTGTCTTACTCGTGTTTCTGCCGCCATACTGCTGTGTTTCCGTAATTGTGATTTATTTATGAAATAAAGAGATATTTATCTTCTAATTTCCTATCCTTCAATACATACTGATAGTCCTTAAGAATGTCAACGTACTCAGAGCACCACGGGATGTCTATCTATTTACGATAACCTCTTTTTATAGAGTTGCATATGAAATGTTATTGTGAAATGCATTCTCGTTTGCACCCTGTGTTATAATACTATTTTTTTTTTATATTTTCCCCACTTCTGAGAACTAAGAAATTGCAATGATTCTTACTGCAATTCCTTATTTTAACCTTTAGAATACGTAGCAATGCTACGTGGAGTGCTTCACGAGAAAAACATGTCCGGTTAGTAAAGACCTAGGTAAAGCATACAAAATTACTATCAAATGATTAACAATCTTCTACTATATCTTTTTCAAAACACGTTCTTTCACGCATAATCACACTTATTTATAGCAGCGGTATTTCCGAATTGTTACGTTATCATAACCTTCAAGAAAAGAAAATATTCCTTTTGAAAGGCCGACAGCACAGCTGTAATTTTTCTAGTGTTGCAGGTGCTCATGGACGGTAGTCACTTACCATTAAGTAAAATGCATGCTCGTTTGCACCCTGTGTTATAAAAATAAATAAAAAAAATGCAGATACTGATATCATAAATGTGGAAGTTTATAAATATGTTGTGATATTCATTACTTGATCTTGTTTAAACGATATTTAGTACACAGATGGATATCTGAAATTAACACATTAATCCAATATTTTCATATTAACTTAGGCAGACAAAGCCACAAGTTACCTGGTTACTATATATGGGCAAATTCTTGCCTTTTACCTTAACTAGGGAATTCCTGTGCCCCAAATTTCTGTCTATGTAACAATTTTACAACATTATTAGTTCACACGAATAAAATACCATCGCGTTTTGTTGTAGCAAATAAATTACAACTAGCGTCATATTTTTAGACATTCGCTGAAAATGTTTGCAGTGAATAATGGCATAGTAACATGACACTATTAGGTGAATTCACGCCCATTCGGTTATCTTTCAACGTACGATGCGATCACGATTCCACCCACTTTTATTCGTCGCTTTATATTCATCATGATTCACTTTAATCATGACAACTCTGTCATTACGCTACTGGGCATGAGTCTCTTCTTAAAATAGGAGGGTAATAGTTTAACTATAATATAATAAGATTAAATATAATAATTATTTAACTATTATATTTAACTATATTATTAAATTATTTCTAAATAAATAAATAGTTTTGCTTCTATTGTACTGCTTGCTTTGGTCTCCTAATCAATACATCCTGAGGATAGAAACATTACATTTTTGTTTGTTTGTTTTGTCTGTTACTGACTACTATTATCTCTTTATTCTTTAACCTAACATAAAGTTATTAACTATTACCACTAATTATTTCTATCCTATTCTAAACATTTCGATTTAAACACTAAGCTCCATTTTGAAAAAAATTCTATGCGATTAACCTGATAGAATAATATCCTTCCAGAGGGGGGGAAAGAGATTGTTTGTAACCAGGTCGACCTCCACGCGGTTCTCCCTGGAAACCATTATGATTAATTCCTGATGAATTCATCATGATGGACTAACTGGTCTGGTTTCATTCTCATCTATCACCCTTCACTGGTGCTCCGCCAGCGTATCCCGTTAGCGCAGGTTACCATACCATTTTCACCCATCAAAAAAAAATATTGTTTCAGATAAAAAAAAAAGAATTTTCCAGATCATTTATAAAAGACGGAGTTAAAAGGTAACAAATTAAAAAAAATACAACCGAATTAGGAACCTCCTTCTTTTTTTTTATTTTTTAAGAATAGAATAGAATAGAATATCTTTATTTCCTTTAACAAAATTAGCCTATTTTTTTTTAACACTTAGGTGTCTATATTTTTATTTTAGTTTTGTAACTAAACGCAAAAGAATTATCTTTGGCTATTTTCGAAAATTGTAATGCTTATTTCAAGCATGTTCAAAGTGGCTTCATCAAATTTCATGCAAATTCAATTATTCTTAAAATATCTTGTCAAAATAACCTATTAACTAAATAAAGATTTATAGAGAAATGTCTGTTAGGCCTGAAACCGTCGTATGGCTTCATAATAACACATCTCAAGGCTGCTAAGCCTCACCCAGAGTAGGTAATAAAGGCGCTCCAGTGACATGAACGAAGCCAATTAGTCATCATTAAAAAAGGTTTTTGTCAGTAAATGAGCCAACATTTACTTTGGGAGTGCAGACAATTCATTCTATTGAGTTAGATAATTCATATCTTTTTCATAGTAGGTACGTGATTTACCAAATCGATACATACTTATCGCGTAATAACAGATACTTAAAGAAATTCCAAAAATAATTAAATTACATGATTGAAATTATTGATTAGTACAAAGTATTAGAACAGAATAGACTAAAAATAATCTTTATTCAAATAGACTTTTACAAACTCTTTCAAATGGTAATTTCTTTATGATCATACTATCAGGTTCGGGATATTGTTATCTGCTGAAAAGAACCCACAAGAAAGAAAAAAACTTACTCTTTTCAAATTATTATGAAAATAGTAACTTTTTTACAAAATAATTTTACATTTACATGGATACTGTGACTATAATTAGCATTCAGTTTTATTTATATGCAAATATCGTCCACTGCTGAACTTAGGTCTACCCTCATATTTCGCCATAAAGTACCATACTCGTACCGCTTTAACTCCCTGCAATAATTTTAGCCATCACTCCATGATATGGAAGGACTTCCGTCACTTCATTTACTTTCACGAAACCACCACTAAATTAATTAATACCACTATTTTTTCTTCATTCACCAGTCAATTGCATACTACTGCTGCCTGCTCTTGGCGTTCCTTTAGAAAAACTTTACTTCAAGAAAAGACAAAAATGTTAATAAGTAGAACTAATGGCCGCATTGCTAGCAGTATACTCTATCAGATCGACCTTTATTTAACCTTTACCCCTAGAAACGATCGTAGTTAACCCCTAATGAATTCACCTCGACAGGCCAACTGACTTGACTTTATTATCATAGTTAAATCGTTAACTGAGTCCCACAAATGCACATATTAGCCTATTCGGGTGTATTCAATCATCATTAAATAAAAAAAAACTTACTCGCCGCGAACTTCAAATTAATTCACAATTAAAATCCACGCAGACGAAATCACGGGCGTTCACTAACATATTATATTCCAATCGTTACAGGCACTGTTCAGCGACCCTAATAATTCACGTCACTTTCCTAATCACTTAATTTTCTCTCTAAACCGTCGGCAAGCGTCGAAATATGAAGGTGCCGAAAGGGACGGAAATTGGTACATAATTACCAATCAGATGAAGTAATTTATGCGCACACCTATCGCTTACCGCCGTACTTCATTTCTCCTACAAATACGAGTAACTAGCCGATTCAACCCGACTTCGCACGACTAAATAATATCCACGTCCCGCGTTTATAATTTTAAATCTCGGAAATTATACAACTAAATACAAACCAAAGAGAATATTGTTATCATCATCATTTCAGCCATTACCCGTCCACTGCTGGCTGCTGCCTCCCCTATAGTCTGCCATAAAGAACGGTCCTGAGCCACCTGCATCCACTAAATTCCTGCAATGCATTTCCAGTCGTCACTCCATCTAGTGGGGAATCGACCAACACTGCCTTTATCAGTACGCAGTCGCTACTCCAGAACCTTTCTTCCCCATCGGTTGTCGGTTTTTTGAGCTATGTAACCAATATTGTTATATTTAAATGTTTGTTACTCATTTGCACTTAAATGGCTAAATGAATTTGAATGAAATTTAATGTATAATGATAAATATCATATTAATATCTTGAATTGACACAGGATACCTTTAAAAATAATTCTCGCAGGTAAAATAGCCACATAAATGTACTATTTAGGGAATTATAATTGTCACAGACTTTGTTATGGAACTATTTAAAGCCAACGTTTTTGCCACACTCATTGTTTTTATACTTACTTACACATGCGAAAAATCTCAAGCTAAAATTTTTGTTTTATATTTCCGTAACAAAAACAGTAGTATTTCGACTAATAAAAAAGACACATAACATAAATTTGTGTAAATAAACCTTCCACAGTTGTTTTTATTTGCTTACAAATTGTTACACCAAATACAAAAATAAATATTACAATAATTAATTTACAGTATTTTAATCTACCTCTTTTTAGAAACTATATCAAAATCTTCAAAGAAGTTTTTGAGATCAATATACCTATACATAGATAATAACCAAAAAACCTTTGCGGTGATTTTATCCTTTACATTTGGATAATTTTATATACATAGATTACCATTAGTTCTTAATTGCTAAAGATTCTACCACGTAACCTAAATGTAATGACAGACTTTGTAGTCGAAACTGCTGAACGTGACATTATGAGCTTAGTCTTACCTCGAATCCCCTTCTTTTATTTGGCTATTTAAAGGTACGGATTAATTTTACTGTAAGTTTAATCGTGTACTTATTTCATTCAAAATTGATTATTATTATTTAGGCTTTGGACAGTATATTATTGGACTTGTATCTGTATAATAAAATCAATCAGAGTAAATAAATATGTCTTCTTTTAGGACAATACGAGAATTGTCTGATCTCTATAAGTAAGTAATTGTGCTACCATAGAATTTTTATTTTTTATTTTGTAATACTTCAAATACATGGGTGTGTGTGTGTTCGTACTATTCAGAATACATTTCATATCTTAGAAATAAACAGACAGCAAACTGAACCATATCTTTAATAAAGTAGTATATAATGCCAAGCTAAGACTAGTTTCCAGATATACATAAGAACTTACAGAGATATTAACGATTTTTTTAGAACACTTAGAATAGTAAATAAGCTAACGACTCACAAGACTTAACGACAAACTTGAAAATGCCGACTATAAGCATGACCAGTATTGTCAACGTCAGAGGATATACTGTGACGCCCATAGCAAGTACCTTCAAACTTTTTAATTTGTACTGCCTAGGATATGACATATTTTGTAAACTACGTTTTTTACTTTTTCTGTGATATAGTCATAAACATAGTAAGTAACGATCTGTGTAGTGCCGTCCAACAGCGGGCACCCAAGCGACTCTAATTGCTCTCGGTTGGGCGCACTCCAACTCCATCGGGGATGGTGGCTAGCACGTGGGCAATCGGTAATGAATTTAATTTTGTATCTTAGAATCGTGAGATACTGACAGATCAAGAGGCGAGAGAGAGAAAGATGAAAATTATTTAAAAATAGAACAGATTTAAAAAATTTAAATTCCAACTTGTAACATAACTGTTTAGTCATAGTCATGTCTATAAATGACTTTCCATCAAATAATGTATCAACCCGTTTTCTATTCATAAAAGAAATTAGTCAAACTGTTATAAAAATATATACGAGTACGTGTACCTTAAGAAAAGCTCATCCATTTCGAGCAACTTCGCTTCATTCGAATCGTTTTTAAATGCAATTCCAAATAAACTTATTTGCAAACAATTTGAACACTTATGATTTTTTTTTCTGTTTTGCAAATTCATAATAGCAGTAAAATATTTTTGTTTGATCGTTTTTAATACTCGACGCTCATCTTGATAAATATTATTATAATTTCAAATATAATCTTGTTTTAACAACAGCTTTAATAGCAATAAAATCAGAGAATTGTAATGTTTGGCCATATAAATATGTTGGATTTAATTCTGTTGTTTAAGCATATCTTCCATTTTATGGGTTCACATAAAATGCCGCCCCTTTATGATCTGCCTGTCTACGCTCCGCTAGCGATAACGATATGGTAAATTTTAAAATAATTTCATAACGTTCAGTACGCATTTATTATCACTCTAAACGTCTTCTAAAAGTGGAGGAAAAGTTCTTAATTCGTCGGTTATTTTTATGTGTATGTTACGCGATATCTTTATTAATTCTGGACCGATTTTGTTTCATAGATTAAGAATAATACTTGTAGGTAATTGCAACTAATGACATATTAATATAACAAACATAATAATTATTTTTGTAGGTATTCAACCTTCGGGTCGTGTAACAAACGCGTTGTATATTTTTTTGTTTGTTATTATAATTTGTCATTTGTTATTCACATTGTTCTTCAAATTTATTGTGAAATCATTATTTCTGTAAATAAATACGAAGTACTGTATACGGAAAGGTCTTCAATATCAGGAAACAACGTAAGAAAAAATATTAATTCTTTTCGCATATTTATTTCTTATTTTATTTCTTTTCTTGTACAGAAATAAATCCACAAGTCAAACATCCAACCAGTTGGCTAAATGAATTGTTTTCGTACCTCGAACATATTTTTCAATACAAAATTATTCAAACTTCCGCCCATTGTTAACAAAACAAGCACCCGAATAAGATTTACTAGGTACGGTTCACGGAGGCATTTCCGCGTTTGCTCGGATTTCCTTTAAATAATTGAAACGAATTCATTTCTGGTCTATATTGGCGATACCTACTCCCTTACAGGGAACCTTTCATCTTTTGCTGCTTGCGGCGACAAAAGATGAGACGTTAATTTGCACTCACAAATAATTACTGTCGTTGAGCTATATTTTTTTATAAATTTATAAGTTAAAGTGAAACTTTGTACAAAAGTTGTTTGCTTGGCGCCCCTGTCCCATTCGTGTTTCTACTGTGAAGCAGTTGTGTTTACATGACTGTGTTTCAGTTTGAAGGGTGGAATATGGCAGTGAATCTACAGGGTACAGAGGAATAATACCTCAGTCCTTAGGAATGGCAAGGCATGGAGGTGTCATAGGCGAAACAGTATACTCTGTTATGTCTATAGTGCTGCTCTTGTCTATAGCCGACGGTTACCACTTTCCATCAGGGGGACCGTCAGCTTGTTTGTTGCATAAAAAAATACAAAAGTTAATATAATTATAACACAGCCTACAATATTGACCTGATTCAAAATTGCCAAAACGAGTTTTAGTAAAATACTGACCTTAAAAATTCACATTTCACAACCTGGTTAAGAAGCACCCTTTCCTTAACATAATGCTCTATTAGAACGAGAGTGCTTTTTTTTTGGTTGATTATAGAACTTCCTATTTTTAGGTGGATATTTCATTAAAACTCATTTTAGCAATTTTTTATACCGCTAAGGTGGCAAACAAGTTTTAAGTTTGGACAATTTTTTATTAAATAACAGCTGGACCAGAGTTGCTCCTCACGAAAATAATATAAGATTTTCTTTCTATTATTTATTCCCATTGCTTCCATATTTTATGCCCAGTTTCTTTGTCGTTTTTTACGATAAACTGGGCATAAAAAACATTACCATACAAAATTAGTCTTCATAGCTATCGATATTGTGGCTAAAATCCTAGTAAACAATTATAGAGGTTTTTAAAAACAAATTATTGTCCACTAACACAAAAATAACACCACCAAATCGTTGCAATAATTTTTGTATGGTTTTACTAACTCTATTTTAAATCAAATTTAGATATGAAATGTTCTTTGTTCATTTACTCCAATAAAGATAAAAACAAATTATACATGTTGAATTTAAAAATTATAGATTAAAAAGAGTAAAGCTTCATTTAAAAATTTTATTTTACTTCATACTGAATTTGTAGATACTGATTCAATAGTATTTGGCTCGAATTGTACAGAACTCGAGCCGTAACAGAAGTACGTACCGAGACCAATCAGTAAATTATATTATCTGTGGAAGAAAATCAAATTCTTCATAGACTAACTTGATTTGAAAAATTCTAATATATACGAAAGTATTTCCTACCAATAATAAATGTGAAAATGTATAAAAATGTTTGGATGATTTATGAATCATAATTAAATTAAATCCTACTCTCACAAAAACTGAATGTAACAAATTCTGTGCAGACGAAGCCGCGGGCAACGTAATATAACACGAATAGTATCTATAGATTTTAAAATTAAAACATACATCAATCGAAACAAAAGCCATTGTTTTGACTGCGTATTTACATTTGAATGGGTACCCTTTAAAACACAAATCCCGATAACCATTACGTTAGATAACCGTGTGACGCGGAAGCCCCGTAAATTGCTTCATTACTCAGAAATCACAAACCGGCCTGATTGGCTTTAGAGACAAATCGGGTAGCCACATGTTAGCCAACCCATGCATATACATAATAGGTATATAAGGACTCAGCTATGTTTGAGCATTCATACGTTGAGGTAAGACTTAACTACGACAATATCTATACTCAAACTCTACATTAAATTTAATAAAAAATAAATAAATATAATCTTGTATAAATGTGAATAAATATTTATTGAATGAACACTAGACTTAAAATGTTTATTGCCATAAAAGATTCATAATGAAATAAGTTGTTTAGCTCAGAAACATTTATAGATCCGATGATAATCTCATCAAGTCGTCATGCTATGTACAAAGATACCTAAATAAATACCTAAATAAGGAAAAGGTTCTTTGCTTTGAAATTTCCAAATACTTTTATATTGGTCTTAAAATTTTGGAAATAAATTAATAAAAAAGTTCACTGTTTTTTAGTCTTATTTTATAAATAACGTCCTGTAATTCATTGTATTAGAATAATTTAATAATTATTCAAAAATGTTTAGTTTGTTTATTTTATTTTTTTAATTATATTGTACAATCACGTAAAAAGAAATTAAATAATCTTAGGAGCATAGCCAGTCTCTTTAAAAATAGAAGTAATAATGAAAATCCTTACAAATATCCATGTTCTATAACAATAAAAAGTATAACTAAATTTAACTACATATTTAATCATCCACATTAATAAGACATTTCGTGTGGTTAAAACAATAAGTATATAATTATCGTCTCTTCTTTTTATTGCTGGGTAATTAAGAAATCAAAGCATCATACACTGATACCTACAAGAGAAAGAAAATTTACAATAAATTACCTTATACAAATAGCTAACAGAGTTTCAAATTCAATATTAGCAGTCAATTTATTTGAAAATCAACATATACGCATACACTCCGATGTGAAATAAAACGAATATGGAGTTACAAGAGTAAACCTAATCAAGAGAAAAACATGAGACGTAACGCGGGCAGGTAACTTTCTCGAAGTGGAAGCAAAAACTGCACAAGCGGCGTTGAAACTGCGGAAAAGTTGTTCCTTGTAGTTTTAGAAAAACTAGTTGATAACCCAACTCGCTTTAATACAAGTTCAGATATGGAATTGATTTACTGTATCACTTTTAACTTAACATTAATGTTGAAAAACAAAAATAACATATCAAAATTTTTAATACCGCATCGCGCATTGCGTAATGTTAATTCCCAAAACTAACAATTAAACACGATACCTCGGTAATGTGAGCATTATTTATAACAATTGCGCTGCATTTTTTAATATCCATATTAGTATTATGACGATATGAGGAACCATAACGCAAGTAACCATATTGTTAATTTAATTTTCAAAAACACAAATCAGACATTCGAATACTGATCTTGTTAAAATTTGTATGAGAGTGAACCTATTTTGATCATTCATTTTTTAAACCTTTGAGAATAGTAGAAATTGAGTTAAAAGTATCAAAAATATTTCACTTCTAAATATTAAAAAAAAAATCTGTAAACAGAGGAATAAAAGTACTTTGTAATGCTCTGTCCACTAAACTACGCGCGCGTATTCGCCTAAATGCCACGGCCCACGGTCCTTTGAGAAGCCCTGTCATAAAATCTATTCGGTTCCATCATTCTCGTAATGACACTTCATTAAGAAAATCTGTTCCATGCATCTGTGAAGCCATTTCTGCGGATTTCCTGGTCGTGGAACCTTCAATTAATCATCTTGCAAAATTAAGGTTAATTTGAGAGCAATGATAATGGCACTGAACATTTATCACATATAAAATGATGTTTTATAAAAATTATTCTATGTAAACTTTAAATTGATAAAAAAATTTTAATTTGCAAGTATTCATTGTAATTGGAATATGTGACGAAAAGAGTTTATATTGTTTTCAAAGAACAGAATCTTTCCATATTATTTACTGGCTTCAGAAATATAAAGGGTTTTGTTTGTATTTTTTATTTGTAAATTCAATTATATCTTGATCATTTCTTTTTAATTTTGTATAATCTATAATTCTAAACCTGTTTTAATTTGTGTTGAACTTTTTTTTATTAAAAAAAAAATGTTTGAATAAGGAAAAATATTTAGTAACTAGAAACCTTCCTTAAAAAGATGCTAATGATTTCAAATACACCCGGTATAGATAAATGAAAATAAAATCTACAAAATAAAATTCAAGTGGCAATATCCCGAAATTGCTAGTACTGGCAGTTACCAGGGTTGCCAGATGCGATTTTTTATTTTTACCCAAACGTCAAATACTTTTTCTCTAAATCGATATGATTTCTATAACATTTATCGATTCGCAAACTTGTATCGTTTTTTGCTTCGTTCTTGTCTGTACAAAGTGAACGATGAAAGTAAAGTATTACTTGCCCGTTCTTCTCAGCTGAAATTAATTTAATTGATTGATGACATTAATTGATATATTTTATTGTACTTTATATCCTGTATACACTTAACGAATACCAAAACTGTCCAAAAAAATAATCAATTGTCTCTAAGCCCATTTCACTTTTCGCCAAAATATTTTTTTTATCTGTAATTGCGAAAAAAATACCCAATCTGGCAACACTGGCAGTCACCTCGCATAAGCCCAATTTCCACAGTCTCAGATTGGATCAGAAACTCAAGGATAAAAGTGCCAATTTGTCGGTACTAGTTACCAATAAACCTAGCTGCCATCTCCGTATGAAATTAAAGTGTGACAATAACCAAAAATAGATGTATTTTTTTATTTTCTAAATGTATTGGGTATTACTAGGATATCCAGGTATTGAGTATTAAGTGTATCGAATACCTATTTAAATTCAAACAACTTAGTTGTCTCTGAAGTGTAAATCCGTGTTTAGCATAAGCGTAAATCCTACTCCTACCAGTATTATATTTAAAAATATGTTCATTACTCAATTTATATTAATTTAACTGAAATTTGGAACACTGATATATCGTCGTTTAATACAAAACATCTAAGAAAAGACTTTTGGAAATCTATATATAATAAAGTAGAAGAGTTCATTTGTTTGAACGCGCTATCTCTGGAACTAGTAGTCGAATTTGAAAAATTTATAGCCCATTCCTTAAAGAAGATATAACCTTCTTTATAAGTATAATCTAAGTTATATTATACTTTAAATTATAAGCCATACAACATCATTATACAATCATGGGTGAAACCAAGGGGTATAGCTAGTTTTAAATATTTGGATCTTTATTACTCAATCGCTTCACGGATTAAATGGATTTGAAAGCTAGATATATAGATACACCATTATCTTGACTTCGATTAACACATACGATCTTATTCTTATTCACGTGGACGTATATCCCATGCTTCACATGGGATACAGCTTGTAAAAAATAGCATTTAAAGAAATAAGTATCTTACTTTCCCTTTGAGTTATTTTTAGATTTTACTTGATGAGTATATGAATACTCAAATGTATATATTTCCAGTATAAAGTTTCTTATTAATGTATTATTGGCCATTAAGGTATTTAATTGTTTAATTTGCGTTTATCTATTTTTGCCAACAATAAAAAATAAAACTTATTTACGCATAAAACCACTGGTTTACACCAATACGAATTACGAACTAATTGCAAGCTATAAAAAAATATATATATATAGACAATTTTATAGTATTCACTTTTCTTTTAAATTTTAATCTAGGCTGTCAAAGTTAGAGAGACGGCCGACCGTACTCTGAAAAGACAGCAATAATTATGTCAAGCACCGAATCAATTCGAATCGGATCCAATAACAATAGGAAACGAAGTGGCACTTGGCGGTCTGTACCTAGTCATAAAATATTATGATTATAACTTCAGCATTATCGATATGGGTTATACGGTTGTAGACTTTATAAAATTTAAGCTGCTGTAAATCATATAAGCAAAGCCTTTTTGGTAGACCAATAAAATGGGGTATTATATTAAACATAAACTATTTTGAACTCTTATTTTCATCAATATATTAGGTTTGCAGTTCCATGGCTATTTTCACTACTAAAATCCATATCTAGACAAGCTGTAGTAACCATTTACCATCGTGGCGAATACCCATTTGCCACAAACATCATATAAAATACCACGAATATGGTACTATTACTATATCTTCCCCTACATATCCCTCTCAGCATACGTATTATTGCATACTGAAAATGAAGGGCATACAATTCCTTTACACAAATGGGAAATATTAAAAAAAAATTGGCATAATCTGTCAATTGATACGTTTTTGCAAATATAAAAAATTTAACATTTAAACATAATAAAAAACCTGGGTTAATTATATATATATATATATATATATATATATATATATATAATTTTATTCTCTTTTGGATTTCACAACTTACTAATAATTTATTAGTACTCTAGTAAATTTGAAATAAAGTATGACATAATTAAAATTTAACAAACCCCGATGCGTTATAATAATTTCGTCTGAGAAATTGCACGTACCAAAAATAGAGCAATATATTTCTACAAAAATGTGACGGTGCTACAAATGGAATAACATTTCCATAAAGGCTTCCTGCTCGATAATTTACAAGAAGCAATTTACAATTTCAAATTGCAACTGTAATTCCATAAATTCGACGCCTTCCAGCGCGTGTGTCGTAAGCGAAAAATCCTCTGTCTGGTATTCAAGTGTTGGCAGGCAGGAAGCAACGCTTTGAACTGTGTACAGTTAATGGTCCATTAGAAACTGTGCTCAGTTGGCATGTAGCAACCGGATTCGTCGCTCTACCCACCTCATTTATCAGAAAACTAAAAGCACTGCGTTTTTCTTTTAAATTAGTCCTTTTAAGAATTAAACGGAACGAAGAACTAACGTCTTGCCATCTAGTTGGCTGTAGGTGAATTAATACTCTTTCTAATTACGTAAGATTCTGTTCTACAAAAATCCGAATTCGCCATCAACTCAGCTGATGACCCACCAGCCACTACCGTATCGCACAGGTGTAGTAAAAATATAAAAATGCATTTTAATTAACGGAATCTTTGTTAAAATTTTAAATATGAAACTGATTTTATTTGCTTCTTACCTCATAGCGCCTTAACAACTCATCGTATCAACGTATGTATGTACTATTTAGGATGGAGAAAGATATAGGCTACTATTTGTGTCGGTCAATCAACATATTCCAGTCAAGCAGACGAAGTCGCGAGTAAAAGCTTCATATTACTTCTCATGCTCGTGTATTTATATCGACAATTTTTACTATATCGTTCATGAGACTTAATGAATAAAACTCGTGTTTTTTTTTTATATAAATATCACGACAATTAATTTCTCAATTGACATGTCGTGAACACAACATGTTTTGCACCATGTATTTAAGTGGAATAGGGTAGTTAAGCATTTCGTCCTTTCAGCTTAACCTAAATGACTAGCTACAATACAAAAACACAATAGCCGACCGTAACTTTATGTTAATAGATTGCAGGTACAAATCTCAGTCGGGAACAAATACCCAAGAGGATGGACCGGTGCCACTAACGAGCGGGTAATATTTCCTTCGACGCACATACCCTAAAGCTACGTACACGGGTACTGGCCAAACTCAAAAGTTTCATTTGTAATTGATTAACGAGAATTGAATTCGAAAATTGAATTACTCATTCCATTAAATCTATTATTCGAAATCCAAGAAAATTATAGGAAGTAACAAACCTAGTAATAAACAGCGGCAACAACGAATATAAAACGCGCATTATTTTTTGTTTTTTTTTCTAATAATATAAATAAATAACATCCATGTATTGCTTTAAATAATATATATGTATAACTCTATACAATTTGTCACCATCATGTCATCCTCTTACTGTCCACTGCTAAACATAAACCTGTTTTGTCAGTGGTTTCCACGCTTGGCAGGCAGATTAGCAACCGCAGTTAGGTTTTGATTTTTATAAGAGAGACGCAGCTTCATCAGCCATAAGCTCCTTTAGTCAGTACTTACGACACCCCACGGGAAAGGAAGGGATGGCCTATTCTATGCCGGGACGACTATCACGGCAATCTATACAATTACTTCCATTAAAATTTAATTATATTTCAAAATATAAAAATAATCAGTGATATTACATATGCTTGTGGATCTCGCTGTAATACTACATTTCACAATTTTTTTCTCCTATACATTAACAGTGTACATATTCTAATATTGTCTTCAGTTGAAATAACCTGAACACACCCTTATACAAATGTACCTGATTAATTTGAACGGAATCTCTGCCATTTCTATCTTTCCAATCCCTTTTGAACCCAACAACAAGTAATAAAATATCCTACATATTAATTAAATACTTGAGTAATGTATACTGCCCTCACAAGAATATATGTAACACATATATATATGTACAATATGCTTATTATAAATTTAAAAAGAGTTCCCTTAAAAAAAGTTTTAAAAAACGAGCTCTCATTATGTAACTGCTCTATCTTGTAACTGAGGCTTTTTAGACAGATTTTATTTATTTTATCGTTACCTATTCTTCAAGCTCTTTCATTTAATATCCATGTTAATAGAGTTGACATACACTATTCACCATTTTATGGTTATTATAAAAATATTACTACATTGAATATTGCACGAAATCTCTCTTTCCATTTCAGAGTTTCCCCTTGTCGGTGCAACTAATTCATGCATTTTCTTTCAGCCAGCTCTAATCCATCTTTGACCTCCCTATATGACATGACACTTAGAATTTCCTTTATCTGTCCTATATAGTAATTCCTCGGTCTTCCTCTTCCTCTTTTGCCCTCTATTTTTCCTGCTAGTATTACACGAGTACCTACTAAATTTATGGAAATACCTCTTAGACAAAAAAAAGGAATTTCTTTGGAAATCGCTAATGAATAACGAAAAAGATGTAACACTAATTTATTTATTTTTTATTTATTCATTAGTACAAATATGTGTACATGGCGGACTTAATGCTAAAAGCATTCTCTCCCAGTCAACCATAGGGAAGTGTTAGAATTTATGAATATATTCTATTTTCAATCTCTATTATATTAGTTTTTCTAGCATATATATATACATATTATTTTTATTTTATTTTTTAGACTTTGTAACATGTCTAATGATTACATTTAATAATGATTAAAAACATTCTAATTATTAATTGCAAATTTTATAAATATTTTCAAATCAAATCAAATGCAAATTACTAGTAATACAATGCGATTTAGTCGATTTATCTAACGAAGCTGTGACCCAACAGTCGATAAATGGCTTATCGTTTCTTCCCTTTTCTTCGCCGTCTAACAAACATTTATGTAAATTAGTGTTGTATTTTTTTTTCTTTTCTCAAATCCTCAGCACAAAGTTACAAAAAGATTAAAACGCTATTCACTAAGCAATCGAAATCGATTTCGTTGTATTTTTCATTAGAATTTTCTATTCAACAATGAATAAAAAAGTAAAAATAATTTATTTTTACAGAGACTTTCAAAAAAAGAAGTTTCTCAATTTGTCGGAATCTTTTTGTGATATTAATCGATTACATTGCTTTTTTAAAACCAATTGTGATATTTTATTTTTGCAGTCCAATATTTACTCCCTTGATTAGTCTGATTATAATTTTTAGACAATTAATTTTACCATTTCTCTTTACAGAACAAAAATTTGCTTGTTGCGAAACAAAATCTGCTTGTAAACATGCGACATCGCGTTCTAAAATCAAATATCTTTCAACTAATGTATCTAATAAATATCGTGCCTGTGCGTGTGTATGTTTGCGTGCGTGTTTTCAGATTTGAAGTTAATATTTTTTTTACTCACAAATTCACTACAATCAACAAAAAATATATTAAAAAATAATTATTTTATTATATATTATGTGTGACATCAATAGTTCTAAATCTAAGTTTAAAACATGCATAAAAGTATCAGATAGCCAAAAAAATAAGAAACGTATTTTAACTACATATTTGATAGTTTCATTTATGTTTAAAATAATTTATAACAACAAAAGTATTTGCAATACTTCTTTGCAATTCACTTTTAAACACAATCTGTTTTTCTCGTCCACTTTATAGACTGTTTAAATGACGTACCGACCACAACACCAAGAAAGATGGCGTCTTTAAACAGGCGCCGCTAAAACGTGTTCAGAAATGAAAGTAGACGGACGTGTGTACGATGTTATTAGGAAACTTTTATAAAATGCAACAAGCTTGAAACTTTTCTAGGAAGCTAAAATAAATATGGTACATAAGTTGGACAGGTATATCTTTAGAGGAGTTTTTCGAAACTATAAACGTATATTTACTTGGCAGTACATTTACTAATATCAAATTTCTAGTTTTACTAAAAAAAAACATGAAAAACAGTATTCAAACCGACAAATTATTGTCAATATGTTTGGGTATTTTTTATTTTTCTTTATAACTAACTAACTAACTGAATTGTAAATAAAAAATAAAAATTAAATAAACAAAAATGCCTTCTACTACTACTCTACCCCAGTACGCTAGTCTTAAATCTACCGCAGATTGCATTCCATTTATTTCGTAAATCCTCAATATTTATTCAAAACCGTAACTGCCGTTTACGACAAATTTATGTTTACTAAAGAAACAGTTTATCCGTTATATTGCATATAACGAGAAATGTAATATAAGTATTCTGAAAACCATTATGATACCTAACTAGAATAATAACCTATTTAATTTTTTACTTAATAATTTATTATATGAAGAATTACTTCCATCTTAACGAATTCAATTTGGAATAAAATCACCTCTACTACAATACAAAACTTTAATTAAATAAAAATTGCATCTACTTCCAATTGACAAAAATACGCAGAACTTATAAAAATAGAGTGGAATTGAGAACGAGAAAAATCTCATATCTTTAAACGACGTTCTAAAGTGGTTTCTTTTTAAAGTTGGTTAAAATATCAGAAAATTCCATCTGTTCTATTATGGGAGACATTTCCATGGATATTCTTGGAATGTATGACGCAACAAGACTTTATCTAGTTGGGCCACGTCCTCTTTTCATGCAAATTAGATGTTGCCTTTCCGGGGAAAATGATTAATTTTCAACCCTGACTGCTTGCAACTTAGAATCATCATGACTGACTATAACGGTAAAATAGAATACAATAGAAATCATTTTGTTTCAAATAGACTTGTTTCCAAGCTTTTAAAAGAGCTTCGTATTTTTTTTATAATTCCACTGTTGGATTTAAAATATCTAATCTCATTTACAAAAATCCCATATCACGGTATTTATAGTCGAACTCCTCCAAGAAGGTTCGACCGATTTTTTTATGTATATTTGGTAGGTATGAGAATAGGTAGTAAAGAAAATTTCACACCGCTAGGCAATTAAAGTGTCCCTATCCAAAAAAACTTATTTATTTATTTATACAAACTTTAATGTACAGTGAAACTATGTATGGCGGACTTAACTCCGGACGGTGTTCTCTACCAGTCAACCATTGAACAATCCGAGAAATAAGTAGGCGGTGCATTATTAAATTGAAGAAATATAAAAATTAATACTTAATATATTTATATGGTAGAACAACATTTCGGCGGCCTGATGGAAAGTGGCAACCATCGCCTATAGATTTAAGCAGTGCAATGGACATAGCAAAGTATATTGTTTCGCCCATGATACCGCCTATGGGTTGCCAATCCTGAACACGAATCAGGTGTTATTCCTCTGTACACTGTAACTTCACTGTCATGCCCCACCCTTCAAACCGAAACACAGCCATGCAAACACAACTGGTTCACGGTAGAAACACGAATTGGACAGAGGTGCCCAAGCAAACGACCTTTATACTAAGTTTCCCTCTTGTAAAAATAAAATTAAACATAAAATATTAATATAAAACTCTAGGTCCAGTTCTATTTCATTGTGTAGTTAATAATGTAATAGTTTGAATATAGAAACTCTTTATTACTGAATACATTATTTTTATGAAAGAACTTTTTTTATGGAACAGGGCGTTTGATGGAAACATAGCAAGTCAGCATACCTTTGGTATATAACAATTTTTGTTTAAACGGTTTTATTGAAATCATGTCTGACATAATTTTTTATAATACTTTCTGATACGACAATCCGTCAGAATGAAGCAATGAATAATTTTTCTAATTCACATTTTTAGACTGTATTATTTAATCGTTACATATTGGTTATAATAGACACAGATAATATAATACTATACTAGACTAGATAATACTAACGACTTCCAACTACCGACTCGCTACAATCAGTATAATACTGTATCAATTAATCCTATTACACTTTTCACTTACCATCTCACCCATACTAATACATACACGTAGCTTATAAAATGTTACTAATTCATTTATACACTTGTATACTCTCATCTAAAGAATAGATAAATATCTAATATAGTTGTCGATGCATAAATTAAATTAATGAATTCCTATCAAAATGTGACATTTGCATGCTATTCTGTAATGGCTAAATAGGCACGAAACTTTATGTAATATAAGACCACCGATACCTACCCTATTTAAAGCAAATAAATTTATTATTATTATTGTTATTAACAAATCAAGTAAAATAGATGTCCTTGAGTTGGGAGCCTGGTGATCTGTAAAACGGGTTATTCTAGAACCGACACCAGTCTCTCATAAAGATTGTTTTAAATTGTAACCTATGTAGCTGTAAGTTTTATTATGTTTTTATTTTGTGAAAGAAAGAAATATATATTTACATTTACATTACTATTATCCCTATCAGCCGTTATCTGTCCGCTAATGAACATAGGCCTCCCCCTTAAGACGGATTCTGTCAGCAGTTGCCATGCTTTGCCATGGGTTAGCAACCGGAGTTAGGCTTTTAATGATGTTTTAAGAGGGACGCTGCTGCCTATCCCTTAACCATTAAGTTCCCTTAATCGCCTCTTACGATACTCAGAAAAAAAAGTGGTGGCCTATTCTATGCCAGAACCGCACGTCAATAATTTATTTTATGTATAGAATCACTTGATTCTATATATAAGTTATTGTATGTTACAAACATCAGTCAGCTAATAAAAGTTAAAATACAGTTGTAAGCTTAATTTACTTTGTTTAAAATAATGACAGTGAGATAATCCCATATTGATAATGACTTTTTACTTCAATTTACAGATCTCTCTAGAGATCTGTAAATTGGAGTAAAGCTTCGATTAACGATTCGGTATAATCAGTATAATACAGCACCAGTTGCTTCTTCTACATAGAATAAATTATTATATGTTTGTGGTCAGCTAATATAAGCAATGACTACAGCAAACAAGTTAACGAAGGCATTCAGTCTTATTTGATTTGATTAATATTAATCTTTTGTGTATAAAATATGGAAAAGGCGCACCAGCAAACAGTCTTCCAATAGAAACATATCATTATAAGCATATCAAATAACTTGTATAGTATTATATTATCTGAGATTTCAACAAATACGAATATAATTGAGTACAATTACTACGTAATGTAATTGTACCTCTTTACATATTCAATTTTTACTAGATATTACTTAGTTTATCTTTAATTGTACGGTTATTACCCTTATACATTCTACAGTTTTCTTTCAGCTTGTCAAAGGTTGACTGTAAGAAATCCGTTTATGGGATAAGTCCGCCTTTGTATACTAAATCAGTTAATGTATTCAATGTGAAAAAAATAATAATATAATTTTGAAAATTCAACCCCTAAGAGGGTAAAACGGGGGTTAAAAGCTAATATGTAATTTCATTAGTTTAGAAGAGTGGGACTCAGGCTACTCATATATAGTTTTTTATATAATTGCAACGTATTTGCCGATATATTTACTATAAAAAAGTATGCCCACCTCATAGAAAGAAGTTTTCTATCCGTGTTCTAAGTTTGTGTATGCATCTTACATGATTTTCACGTCTGTTCACAGGCGATGGTTACTTTTTCTATCAGAAAGGGCGATCCAAGTATTTACAATTATAATAAAATAACTTTACTAACTTCTAACAAATATTAATAGCATGTGTACCAACCATATCAGACACTACCACTGCTGAACATAGGCCATATTCCCCATAAAGAGGATTTTCAGTAGTTGCTACGCTTGGCAGGCAGGCTGCTGCCTATCCCCCGACCATTACATTCCCATAGTCGCCTCTAGTTGGCCTATTCTGTACTGAAACTACACGGCGATGTATTAAAAGTACACATTATGCGCATTTTGATTACACTATTATAGAAATAGCATTCAATTTTATGGGATGCGTTTCGTGTAATATGCCTATAAAGAATGATTGCAAACCGAAGCTGTTGCGAGAAGTCGACACTGAGTGTTTTAAATAATTTCCCCCGACGTGGACCGGGGTAATTTGTCAACGTCGCCTCCTACGGAGCGTACTTCACGTGATACACAGTGACTCGGGCTTTCCACGCCCATTTCAACTAAAGGGAGCAGTACACTGCCATCTAAAACATAAAAAATAATAATAAAACATTTTTATTTATGATATATAGATGATACACTTAGAAATATACTATATTTGATTGTTTTATATGGTAATATTTTATGTATTTATTTATGTATGTATATATTTATTTATTTAATATATTATGTGTATGTTTATATTATATGAATTTATCAAAAATTTCTTTATATTTTCTCTATTTAAAAATGCACTGCCTACGTATTTCTCGGTTTACCCAATGGTTGACTAGTAGAGAACATCGTCCGGTGTTAAGTCTGCCAAATGTACATAGAATTTTACTGTACATTAAAGTTTAAATTAATAAATATAATTGCAAATTAATATAGAAATATTAAAATTTAAAAATCATGTTTCAGTCATTATTCAGTGATTGAAAATTTCGAAGCATGAGAAATTTGAACACGTACGTTTAATGCCATGGCGGCGTCAGTTCATCAATTGAGCTACCGCTTCATCATGCTCATACATTATCCCATTTGAAATTTTTCTATCACAAAAGCAATACAAAAATAATAGTAGACTATACTCATACCTATATACATAATTATCTTTAATTTAAAATAGATACAATGTTAAAATGTATACCCTCAAATATATATTGCTTCTAATCGTTTGAATTATTTTTATTTACAACTTCAACTATTTTATGAAGGTACTGATTATATTTATTCCCAATTTAAATTATGTAAAGAATATTCCAGAGTCACCTGCATGTGTCTCAATAAAACATGTGAAATGGTGCCTTAACTCCGCTCGTTGAATAAAGATACACCAACTTACCCTTTCGAACCCCCTAATGGTGTATAGATAAAAATGTCCTTATGGAACAACATTTGAAGATCGATAAGAGATAGGCCGAAGATCTTTGTTCGAATTGAAAACCAATCCCAGATGATTTTATAAATTTTGACGTTAACAAAATAAAAGTTTTCATTTTATTTTATTTACACTAACCTCTTGTTCAATTCTAGCCTTTTGCATACTTCGTGTGTGTGGATTTCAAAAGTAGGAAAACTAATGAAATAAATCTTTTCCAAATAGCATTTCAAAATAAAACATAGTATTACATCAGTTGTTAAGTAAAACCTTCAGTAATACAACTGTGAAAATCGCATACAATTTGATACAGTAGTTTTTGCTTGATGCTGGAACAGATATACATGGGAAAATTACACAGACAACCAAAAATTTCTAAAAAAAATATTGTTTTGTACATCAATTAGTCTTATTTATTCACTCTTTATTGCACCACTTAAAGAACAATACGAAGATAAATATATATTACACTAATGGAGTACAAATGGTGGTATTATTATCTCGTCTTATTAAAATACTTCATATTATTTTTTCTTATTTTTTTTTCTCTTGTGTAAACAACATCTGATTACGCCTTTATTATACTAGTAAGATATTCAAGCAATACAATGTTTGATATTTAACATTATTACAAATAAAAATAACTTTAAAAATTTCAATTTGTTTATGATTAAAGTTCTGGATTAATTATGATAGAAAATACACGAAACTCGACAATTACACACTCGGCAACTACTGACAAAACCCCTCTTTGTGAGGCTGACCTATGTTCACGAATGAACACATGAAATTTTAATTCGAATTTAAACAAAAATACAAGGTAAAATTAAGATATTCTTTATCCTTCCAAAAGATATTACAGCGGTATTAATACGCAGATGAATAGTTCACTCTACCATTCAAAAAGGTCAGGTGTAAGAGATTTCTAAGATTAAATGAGCTCACTAGTGCCGCGGCCGCGGTTAAACTAAATTAGACTAGGGGCTAATAGAGAATAGAAAGAGAAAGTAGCAATTTCTCATGAAAGTAGAAACACACTATCTAAAAATAATTTTCTATTTTAAATCTCCTTATGAAAAAACCACTACGTTTCATCGTAGGATATAGAAATTAGCGGCTTTTTGGATGAAAATATTTTTTTGTGCAACTTAGAATACCAAACAAACAGAGGGTCCACCTAATGAAACGGAAAGTAATGACCGTTACCTATAAGACATAAACAGTACCAAGAAGATAACAGAGTATACTGTGTCGCACGTGATGCCCTTCATGCATTACAATTCCTCAGAAGTAAAGTGTCATTCATCTGTACTCTGTAGTTTAAGTAAAGAATCTATGCAGCCCACCAGTGAAACTTTAATGGGTTATAATGATATTGATAAACTTATTTTACGTTTGAACAAACATTACAGAATTGATAGTATTGGGTTTCAGCTGAGTGTATTTCCAGCTAAAATGTTAGTTCCCAAACGGTGTCAAGTACTACTGATACGCGTCTCACAATATTATGTTCTAAAACAGTATTGGAGCAACAAAGTATCTTACAAGTGTAATGGACTTGTCCAACAAAAGGAAATTGGGCGCAATCAGCCATACACGTATCTCCCTGTGTACAACAATGATTGTTTAGGGACAAACATAAACTGTTAAAACGAACCATTTTCCTTTTCTAAGTGGCGAGTTGCGAGATTTCGTTGAAAAGATTTAGCCTAAACGAGTTTTTTATGCCTAATGTATTTTATATTATTAGCATTTCGTAATTATGTTATTGTATGTAAGTAGAAATCTCTCGAGGCTCTACCCGAGCCAAAACCATCGTCTTATTAAATAGAAATTTCGATAAATCCCTTCTTTTATATTGTCCAAATAATCCTCCGTAATTTAGACGCACCTAGCAGTTTAACATATACCTTGATCAGTTAGTTTCTTCTTTGCAATTTTATAGTTATACATTTTATACAATCTTATATACACAGTCTTAGATTTTTTTTTGATGGGTGAAAATGGTATGGTAACCCCGCCTGCGCTAACGGGATACGCTGGCGGGGCACCAGTGAAGGGTGATAGATGAGAATAAAAACAGGCCAGTTAGCCCATCATGATGAATTCATCAGGAATTAACCATGATAGTTTCCAGGGGGAACCGCGAGGAGGTCGACCTGGTTGGGTATATTGCCAGCAATAGACAGTACTAACAATCCCTTTCCCCCCACAATCTTAGATTATATATAATAAATAGAGTGTCTCCATACAAATGCTTCGCTAAAAACAGGTCAACTTATTTAACCATGTATGCATGAATAGGATTACCATAATGTGCATTTATTACACAGTATATGAGAGAAATTATATTATAAGGTTAAATTAAAATGCTACAAAAATGTTAAAAATATATTTGAAAGAAAAAGGTAAACAGTATATAAAGATATATAATGATGCTTATCTTCATTGATTACTTTGATTTATATCCAAGTATAGATGTAAAATAAGTTTTGAAATCATTGAAAATGACCGACATGTGTACTTATTTGTAAACAATACGTATTTATATTTTATATTATATAAAACCTGAATAGATTTGAATGAATTTTGATACATGGGTAGGTTAATTAAGAACATAAAATACTTTCTATACTGATTGATTTGGACAACAAAATGTAATAAAATAAAACCATTTTTACCGCAATGAGCAGGATTAGTCAAGCTCCGTAATAAAAAAGTCGATTCATAATTGTTAAAGATACCACATAGCACTATTTAAAAATGTCTTAAAATATATTTATATATACAACTGTTAAAAGAAATACGCTACATTATATTACAATACATTACATCGTCAAATGGCGCTGTTGAAAAAAAAACTGAAACTTTCGACCGGAACTTGCGAGTTTTGATGAAAGAAAAATTTAACATCTTTAACGTTAAAAAAAGTAAAGAATTTTCTTCATTCATACACTTTTAACAATTTGTTTCTCTCGACTTTGTCAGCCACATTTTATTTATAATGACGCCATTACTTCCTTATTCCACTCTGAAATTTCTCTCTGACAATTTTTATCGAAAGCAATTTAATCATTTTGCCATCCATAAACAAACAAACAAACAAAAACAAATCCCATGCACCAGCTGCGCTATACGTGGAAATGAAGTTAAACTTTAAAATGAAGTTATCTTACTACAGTCCATACTGTTAATTATTATTGAATTATTTTGTTTAATTCCGCTACCATCAGTAACACTTGAAAATTATCCACCTCTTTTACTACTAGAAGTTCCACAACCTTCCATATTAGCTATCAATCTCCGACTGCTATTTTGTTCAGGTACGTTTTGCAGCATGTGTTTCACTTCTAAACGAAGCATCTTTAGACAATACTTAGATCACTTTAAATCGATAGAATAATAATAAAATAATTGTAATCAAATAACCAGTAACTAAAAAATATTAAATTTGTAATTTCAAAAATTACCCATTGCATAATTTACTTTTTTAAAGCATCAAAATTTATAACAAGTATATCTGTTTTAACTGTGTTATAATATAACTAAATTATCGACCTACTAGTACTACTAGAAATACCTACCTAAAAAAATATCATCCAACGTCTCGATGAATGAAATTCTCATCTCTTTTTTTATAGCAATATTAATATATATACTATATTAAAAAAGCATACGGCCCACCTAAAGGTAAGCTGTTACCGTAGCCTATGAACGCCTGCTTACTATATATTATGTCTTAGCAGAGTTAAACTAGACTATGTTTGTCCTCCCCAATTAAAAACCCTAGCTAACGTTCTTGACTTTTAGGTCTTCCTACTATCCAGGCTGAGTGTGTTCCCAAATACACCATGCCAGAAATACTATCAGCTAGTAAACTAACCACTTTATTCAAACGTCATTACGTGTGTTTTTCAATATATTTATAATTTACAATTCCTAAATGCAGGGTTACGCTTTAAAAATATTTTTTAATTAAAAATATCAATTTCATGGGCATTCACAATAATTTCATAAATACCTACGAAAATTAGAGCACTTCGTCTTATCGTCCAAGTTGAAAGCTGTTCGATTGTTCGCTCACACTTTGTTGTGACTTTTAATAAGATTCCAGCCTTAAACTTGAGCGGTTGAGATCAGCAAGTTTAAAATTTCATCAAGTCTTTTACATTGTTACTAACTTCTTTTCTGTTCAACTCAATTTCTACTTCTATAATAATATTCAATTAGATATTATAGGGTCTAAGTATACTTACGACCAGGTAGATGGGGCAGTCTTTTATCAATTTATTGGATCTCACCCGTGGCTTTGTCCGCAGTAGTCATGCGGGATATGTTGATTAAGCAAAATAAAAATTCTTCTCCATTCCAAATACTGCCCCCCTTATTCATCATCATCATCATTTCAGCCATTATCTGTCCACTACTTTAGGCCTTTCCTATAGACTGGCACAATAGACGTCCTGAGTTACCTGCATCCACTGATTCCCTGCAATGCATTTGAGGTCGTCACTCCATCTAGTGGAGATTCGTCTTAAACTGCGTTTGCCCGTACAGGGTCGGCACTCAAGAACTTTTTTCCCCGTCGATTGTCGACTCTTCAAGCTATGTGGCCAGTCCATTGCTAGTTCAGCTTGGTTATTTTAGTTCTTTTGCGGATAGCTTTGTTTCGGATTCTCTCATGCAAAAAAAGTAAAATATTGGAATATTTTGTCGCTTTGTTTCTAATTGGATATTAAACATAAAAAAGACGAAACACTTCAATAACCAAAATAAATAGATTTTTGAGACAGTTGGTGTTTTTAAGGATTCTGAAGGTGCCAAGAGATAAAAATAAATAAACTCACTTTCGGATTTATAATATTAGCTGCATCCCGCTGCTTCGCCTGCATGAATTATTATATAAAACATCCTATATGTTAGGTTAAGATCCGTGTATCAAATTTCATTCAACTTGTTTAATAGGTTATCTGTGATAAGGTAATAAATATCAATCCATACATATCTACATAAAAACTTTTGTATTATGTAATAGTACAATTATATAGTAAGGCTATACGACTATCTACTATGTAGATACTAAACTGTACTGCTTTTGTTAAAAACATTTTCCGTGTCCTTTGTACAGTCAACATTCCGTCAGTAATGTTACCGCACTCAACTTACAACCTCACTTGTCCAGCCATCCATCCAGCCATCTTTAAGACAAATAGACTGATATAGCGGAATTTCTCTGTCGAGAACTGTAACCAGCTGCCCGTCGGTAGCAGTTTCCGTTTTCCCTAGGCCGCAATTAAATAACGTTTTATTTTGCTGTGTGTTAAGGGGGTTAAAAAGCCCATCTTACATGATTCATAATAGAATTTACTTTGAATACCCCGCCAACTCTTATAGGTCTGTCGCGTTAAGGGTATTTTTTTAATGGGTGATAATGGAACGGTAATAGTACCTACGCTATCAGTATACACTGGCGGGGCACCAATGAAAGATTTGTAAGGATGAACGCAAGCCAGTTGGCTCATCTTGACGACTTACAGAAGATTTAACCATGACGGTTTTCCAGGAGAAATTGCGTAAAGGTCCATCTAATAGAATATATTGAGGGGAGGGAAAGGGATTGTTAGCTATGGAGTTTGATAGCCCCATTGCTAGCAATATGCCTTATTAGGTCAACCTCCACGTGGTTCTCCCTGGAAACCATTGCAAACAATTCTTGTTGAATTCGTCACGATGGGCTAACTGACCTGCTTCATACTCACCTATCATCCTTCACTGGTGCCCCGCCGGTGTATACCGATAGCGAGGGTGGGGTTACCATTCCATTATTATCCATTAAAAAAAATAGAATATATTGCTAGCAACAGAACTATTAGATAGACCCTATGCCTAACAATCCCAAGCAAGCTGACGGACCACCTGATGGAAAGAGGTAACCATCACCTGCAGATATGAAAGGTACCATAGAGATAACGGGATACACTGCGTTGCCACTCCTGACAACTAAGTGTCATGCATATATATATACCATGTATATAATTTGTAATTTCATTGCCATATCTCAACCTTCAAATCGAATTACAGCCATGCAAATACAACTGCTTTACAGCAGAAATACGAGTGGGACAGAAATACCAAAGCATAAGGCTTTTGTACAAAGTCTCCCTCTGCAGTACCTACATTTATATCAGCAGATTCTTATTACGATGGGGTTTTTAAACTCTACAGGTCGAGTAATTTATATCGTTTTAGTAAATCAACCGTATTCTACTAATCGCATGGGTGGCGTTTACCTCTGGCGAGAGTTTCTAGGCCACCGTCATTTGTTACCGAACGAGAGCTATATGTGTTCACCAAAACACAATTTCTCGGAGCGCAATCAAGCGGTTCACCGAGTGAGCTGTCACGGCTCCATCGAAGGAACGTTTAATCAGCCGTTAAAACGGAGACGAGTAAATGGACTCATTTTCGCTTCTTTGAGCGCCATGTTAAGAACTAATTTCAACATGATTAGTCTGAAATTACCATAGAAAATAAAAGCAATCATTTAAAAAAATTACTTATAATTACCAAATAAATCGAACAAAAAAAAATAAAAAACTTCATTAAAAAATATACCTATATGACTTATGATTATATCATATTAAATCTATTCTTGATATCATCATAATCATCATATCAGCCGTTGTCTGTCCACTGCTAAAAATAGGTCTTCCTCATAGTCTAACATAAGAAAGATTCCTGTCTTTGTATAGTATATATAATATTGTATGTACTATATGGTATATACTAGTTAAATCCTGCGGCTTAGCTCTCGTGAATCAGTATATACAATATCTGATATGTTAAGTTAGGATATAACTTTATCGTGTAACAGTTTTGAATGAAAAACCTTTTGTAGTTGTAGCGTTAAAAAGTAACAAATATCTATACATATACACTCACAAACTTTCACGTATATAATAGTAACAGTATTAATATATATATATATATATATATATATATATATATATATATATATATAGTTTATCAAGTAGCACATTTCTCAAGTTAATAGTTGCTCCACTGGTTTGTTACATCTCGAGAATGTTAGTAGGTATGTCCAACATACGCCACACTATCTGTATCCGTTGATTTGAAATAGTTTGTAATATACTTCTGCTAACCACATTAAGTTGAAAATGGATATATATATATATATATATTATACTTAGTTATTTCATTCATTAGTTGCGTTTACAACATAGTACCATCTCTAGCGCTAAGTATACCAGTGGATATTTATAGATATATAAACTATAACAAAAAATAAAATATATAAATTAGTTACTAAAAAGCTACAAAAATAGTACACTTTGAAGCGAGTAAAGTTTTTTAAACCTGCAACAGCGACCACATGTTATTTACAATTCTGTATTTTATATTCTGTTCATTTTCCTTATAAATGTGCTACACTGAGTAATTTCAACTTTTCCACAAACAATACGAATTAATAACAACTATCCATTTTCTCCAGAACAACTAAGCTTGTAACTCAGCAAGCCTTACTTCTGGTCCAAACGGCAGGCAGCTGACTTTATAACTAAGTTGCTTTGTTCTATACAGTTTTTCCAAATCTAATGTCCAGACACTGGCAGTAATTATGACTCTCCACAGTTCACGGTGGCCGCAGGGTCATATTTCTTCAAGATTTATAGCGAGTTTTTAACATCAAAACTTGAAAATGCGTCTTCAGAGAAGTTTAATCGCCAATTTGAAAGTTATGTTTAGATCAAGCTACCTTGAAGGTTGAGTAATTGATTCACAAAGCTAATTTATAATGCTCGAGAACCGACACTTTTCCTACTTGTTTTTCACGTAACCATATATTTTAAAGTTAAGGCTATTATATCGTCTAGACTTAGATTATATAGATAAAGCGTGTCCTTACAAATGTTTTTAAAAAAGCGGGTCAACATTTTCATACATTTTTGCGCGATAAATAGTTATAAGTAATTCCTTTGTAACTTCTATATTTATTTTTTCTTATAATTTCTGCATCTTTTTAACGCGTAAATACTCATTTTATTTATTAAATAATACGTCAAGATGCATTGTATACGTGAGTATATAGAACACTGATAAAAAAATAAGTCGGCTAATTTGACAATTAGCTGACAAAAAGTTGACCCGTTTTTGCGGCTCGAGGCTCTATATAATGATATCTATATAATTTAAGCATCTAAGTTTCAAATATTAAGAAATAGACAATAGTATTGTATTAGTATTAATTTCGACTTTCATTTTATTCATCTACTTATTCATAACAATATACATTGTGACGAAAACATTATTAATGCAGGTTCTAAAAATATTCCACAATACAATAATTTTTAATGTCATTTATAAACTAATTATTGGGATCTTTAGGTAAATTAATTATTTAATTACTACCTTAACATTTTTTATGACACAACATTAGTAGTTCATACTTTCCTATCTACTACTACTACTCTCTACTACTCTCTAATACTATTCCTCTACATAATAAGTGCCAATCGAATTTATATATTCGATAAATAGATAGAAAAATAGCTTTGTATTTTATATTTACTTTATTAGGCAAATTTTTAATACCTTGAATTAGGTGCATTATTATAATCGTTGTAAGAATGTCATTTTTTTTTTAATAATAATATATAAACTTTGTTATCCACGGATAATGTAATATTCTATAGGCGGAAGAACTTTTTAAGTCAGCAAAGTCGTTTTTGAGTTGTCCATTACAAATAAACATACAGAAAATCAAATCTTTCCTCTTTATAATATTGAAATATATTGGATATGTTCTCGTGAAACTACACATGAGTTAAGATTAAGACGCTGTACGTCGTTGTCTCGTTCTATCTCATGCACGCGTTAACAATATTGCCAGCTATCTATGATTTTACCGTATGGTCCCGGCATAGGGTGCGCCATTCCTTAGACTTAGACGACTAAAAGAACTTAACCGTCGAGGAATGGGCAGCAGCGTCCCTCTTAAAACGTCACCATATCCTAACTGTTGTCGCCAACCTGCCTGCCAATCGTGGCAACTACTAGCAAAACTTATGCTCAACAATGGACTGTTGACAGCTGATATGATGATAATGATCTATGACTTCAATTATTAAACTTATTTTAAAAGAGTGGATTTGTTTCCCAGCAGGAAAAATAATATTGTATTTTAAACCTTTTTACTTTATTGTTACTAACCTACATTCACATGCCAATAATGAATGAAAATAATATTTATATAATAAATTAGAGTACACACATATAATTATTCACATCGTGAAATTCGGAATTCGCTCAAAGGAATTTCTTAAACTGTATATTGTATATTCATACTTACTGAACACATCCCTCGTTAGATTATATTACATTACCTACTCTCAGACAATTGCCTACAACACAGGTTTAATCACCTAAAGCGAGAACTGATGTTAAATAAATATTTTTATTCATTTATACACTTATTTAGATGGTTGCAAATACTACGTTACATTTTGTTCGCATTTATTTTTATAAACGAATAGCAAGATACGTGTTATAAAAGAATGTGTTATTCGATTTTTTTTTTTGTTTTATTTGTATTCTGTCATTACCATTAACACTGTTCATTTATTTATATATTTATTCTTTATTGCACAATAAAACTTTGTACTAATAGCGAGCTTAATGCCATATAGCATTCTCTACCAGCTAACCATTAGGTAGCGTATGAAGGGCAGATGTGGTGAAAAATATGTGACAATTATAGTAACACATTGAAATAATCATATATAATACATAAGATATATATATATATATATATATATATATATATATATATATATATATATATACATCAAAACAACAATAAGCATTATGAAATATAGTAACTACTGAGTAACTTGTAACTAGAGCTGGTTTTGTTGACAGTTGTTGTTTATGTCATTACTTTATAGACACTTCAAACGTAACTTTGGTAGAATCGTGGAGAATTTAAAAAACGAGAGAGAAAACTTCACAACGTTGTGGAAATGTTGGAAATACACTGTGTTTTCCTCATAATTTTCAACAAATAAATAGTTTGAAAAACACATAAAACCAACAGTGGCGGCGTCAAGACTGTTTCCAAACGTTTTTCCTTATTTCTTTATTGTCATAAGCAAACAGCAAACCTATTATGTTAACCATTAGAGGCTTCTTCCTGAATACTCAATCACTTTTCCATATTATAGAAAAAAAGATCGCGAAATGAAATGTATTAACGCTACTGTCAATTCATTATAGTCTTCTTTATCGTCATTAGTTTTCAAAGAAAGAAATGCTAATCTTATAATTATATTTGTCCTTTCCAATTATCAATGCTCAGCTACTCGTAAATCTAAGAAAACTTTAATAGTGGTTTCTTGTATAACGCATTTTTGAAAATTTCAACTTAATAGAGAAATACTTTCACATTTATAAACATAGAACAATCACATATTATATTTGTATATTTATACCACAATAATGTGACAACTTTAACTAACAAAAAAAAATTAAAGGACACATAAAGAAAGCCGCCCGTCTAGTTTATATTTAAAGGGGTGCTCAACCGTCTGCCCCCGATAACCACAACTGCGAACATGTTACGAATTTATCCTGAACTAAATGGCGAATACAGACTTGCGTCAAATAGCTTTTAATATAAATACAATAGGGTTCAGAATTTAAAATCAATAATTTTAGATAGCCGTAATAATGTTACTATAGACTGTTGGCAACCAATACTGAAAATTTTATATTGATCCCACAGAAACGTTCAAATCTTTTGTATGAAACACAATCACGCCAATTGTCCGGTTCACAAATCAAGACAGTCTAGTATAAATTGTTTTAATCATGAAACTGAACACCCAAATATTGTTTTCACAACTATGTTGAATCGAAAACGGTAACAAAACATTAGATGCTTCGAGTACGAGTAAATAAAAAAAGCAAAATTATGACCTCAAATATTACTTATATTGAAAATTGTTTAAACTTCATATGAAACATTGTATTATCATTAACTACTTATTTAATATATTTAAGACTACAAAAAGATAAGTTTGGCAATCCAAAAAGGTAATGCTGCCAGTATCTCTCTCCTCTCTCCTACTTGCTGTACCCAACAGGGTCCATAATTGAAACCTTATGTAATAATTATGTATTATGTATTAATTAATTATTATGGAATGCAATAAATAAATAAATAAATAAATATCTTGGGTACGCTGTCTTGGTGTGGTGCGTTGGGAGATTACTTATAATTAGTATTAGTATTTAAGGAATTGTATAGACTACAAAATAAAATAGTTACATTGTCAAAATCCTATATCAACCTAAGTAAATATAGTATGTTGTTAACATTTACATGAATTTGATTTCCGAATATTGAGATAATAAACGAAGAAGATACGGGGTAATTAACCTGTTGCAAGTACACAATTTTCTATCATTAAATAGATGAAACATATTCCAATCCGTAATAATATTACTCGTTAATTAATATTGTAATTAAATGCTTATGTAAGATATTTATTGATAAACAAAAATCGCAATAAATGATTTAAATTTAAATTTGAATAATATTTATTCCATCTTATTTTTGACACATGCTCTACATTTCAATTTACCGACTTCTTATAGGAGATTTACAACTTACCTTTTATTATAGAATACCTTTGTGTGTACAATACGTTATATATTTCCCAACTGTGAATGATTTTAAATATTACCTCTTTAATTCAGTGTACGTAAAAAAAACAGTTTCGAATCAAACGTATTTAAATAAAGAGGTTATTTGCAATCATTGAAAATCAGACAAATTGATAACTTTATAAAGTCAATGAATAAATATAGCTTCATTCGTCTGAATATTTCCAGAATTCGAACCAATGAAATCGTCGTTTGAATTGTTACGAAGTATTTATAAAGGCGTATTTCAAAATATATCGACAGGTATTACTTGACTAGACGCGCCTCCTCAATCATGCAAGCTCTCGCGGAATGCTTAAAGGAATTTTTCGATTAAGCCTGCCTCTATCGGTAAGCTCGCCTTTGTACTAAACATGACTCAACACCTACTTCAGTTACATTTTCTTGAACGTTATCAAGCGAAGTGAACCACGGTTTTTGTGATACTGAGACGTCGAAGATTGTCCTTCTACTCCCTTTTTTTGTTTCTTCTCAGAGCAAAAAGTTTCAGGCCACGTTAATTAATTGAAAAGCAAGAAATTAAATATGACTTAATCTTACTTTCAAAGTTGATCATCTAGATCAAGTTTGAAAATGAATTAATAAATAATTTGTAGGTAAGAAATTATTTATTTGTTAATCAAAATATGTTGTGGTAATACTATGTTTTTCGTCCCTAAAAAATTAATAAGAGACCTAAAATAAATTGGACAAGGAATGGGAAAGTATATGTTCGAAAGCATCCGGGGGGTGATGCTGTTAAATATCGAGTTCACTCGGAGGATGACCTGGAAGGTGTTTTTGGTTTGCCTTCCGTTTGTTCGTCCGTTGAAAAACAATAGAACACGATTATTTGTAGTCACTCATTATTTATATTTATTATCACAAACTGTCCATTGTTATAAGTTTGCTTTTATTTGTATTATAAAATTTGTGTTCATAACGTTTGCCACCGTAACACACTTTTTAAGAGATTATTTTAAATGTCACTTGGTTGTCTTTGTAAATGATTTCGAACAATACACAATCAACATAAACTTTATTAATGATCAGATGTATGAAATGTCTATTTCTGGGGTTACTTGTGTGAGTTTATTATTATTTATTGGTATTTATAATTATATATGGTTAATTATTTTATTATATCACATTCATATTTAGCACTAAGTTTTTTAAATTAGGGCTTTATAATGCAGGCTCTTTAAGCACCGGACAAGATGACTTTATTGTAGCTATGAGCCGGTATAACGCTGATATTGTTGCAATTAATGAAACATGGTTACGCGAAGGTGAAGAGGCGCGTGCTCCAGTCGTGCCCGGGTATAGACTGCGCTCGGTTCCGCGCCCGCGCCACATGCGTAGCGGACGCGGCGGTGGCGTAGCTTTTTACATCAAACGCAGTTTGTGCGCGCGAGTTGTGCAGCATCCTGTCGCAAATATCGAACAAATGTGGGTAAACGTAACCTTTAATGGAGTACGGGTTATTATTGGAACGGCTTATCGACCAGAATGGGTAGGCATTGATGTTTTTCTTGATGCTGTTACGGAGTCAGTAACATACTTTTCTAATTACGATTACATTGTCCTACTTGGGGACTTTAATGCTGACATGTCAGATGCTCATAATATGAAGACTAAAAAAATTCAACAGTTTCTGCAGTGTTTGAATCTTAAACAGGTGGTAACTGAACCAACTCACTTTTCTATACACAATGAGACACTTTTAGACATTATTTGTACCAATGCACACGCGCAGGACGTAACTGTGAATAACATCACTGGTTCCTTGGGTCATGCTATGGTTATCACTACCTTATCAATTAAAAAAAGCAAAAGTACACCAAAGACCATAACGTATAGACCTATTAAAGATATGAATATGACAGAGTTTATTGAAGATTTAAATTCCATGAACTGGGAATCCGTGTTGCTTTGCTCATCAGTCGATTCTATGGTGAATACGTTTAATTCGTTAATCCTATCATTGTACAACAAACATGCTCCTGAAAAAACGATCAAAATTAGAAACGGTCGATCTTTGCCGTGGATAACAAATACTATTAAATATATGATGGATTTACGCGATAAGGCATTTAAGAGATATCGTAGATCTAAAAATGGTAATCATAAGGAGTATTATATACAATGTAAAAAGCTAGTAAATAGTAGTATTTATTATGAAAAAAGAGCGTATTTTAATCATTTAATTAATTCTAAGTGTGACGATCCTAAACTATTCTGGAGAAATATTAGGGATAAAATTAATATAAATATAAAAAAAAGGACTGCTTACCTGATCGTTTCAATGACCCGAACGAAATCAATGACTCTTTTATTAACGTGCCTGCCCCCTCGTCTGTGTCTATTTCCGATCTGACATATTTTGAGTATCACAGATATGGTGATATTTCACTCACTCTTAAACCGGCCGACGAGAGTGAAATAGCTAAGTACTTGTTGTCTATTAAGTCCAACGCTTGTGGGGTGGATGGTATAGGGAGAGACATGATCTTACAGACCCTGCCACGTACACTGTCGATAATAACGGCTATAATTAATAAGTCTATCGTAACAAGCGCGGTGCCCGAATTATGGAAATCGGCTATTGTCACTCCTATACCGAAAGTAGATAATCCAGTAGAACTAAAAGATTTGCGTCCAGTTAGTGTTCTTCCATACTTGTCGAAAATACTGGAGAAAGTTATTTACACCCAGTTGTCTAAGTATGTTGAGGAAAATTGTATCTTACCAGCGATGCAATCCGGCTTTCGCAAAGGTAGAGGTACAGTTTCCGCTTTATTGGACGTCGTTGACAATATTCTTACGAGTCAAGATAGTGGAGAGGGATCACTTCTAGCATTATTAGATTACTCTCGTGCTTTTGACAGTATCAGTATTCCACTACTTCTGGCAAAATTGACATTTTACGGTTTGGACGAA
Source organism: Galleria mellonella (assembly GCF_026898425.1). NCBI lineage: Eukaryota > Metazoa > Arthropoda > Insecta > Lepidoptera > Pyralidae > Galleria > Galleria mellonella. Next base: position 1,130,055 of record NW_026442179.1, read on the forward strand.
CAGTCAGTCGGATGGTTTACGAGTTTTCTCGATAATCGTAGACAGACTGTTAAATTGGTGGGGAGAGCTGGTAGACCTGCGTTTTCTGATTCTTCGGAAGTCACGCGCGGAGTGCCTCAGGGCACAATACTCGGTCCATTACTGTTTATTTTATATAGTGCTGATCTTATAAAACAGATACAACATTGCAAATACCATATTTATGCAGATGATGTTCAACTTTATATCCCGGCTTCTCGCGGAAATGTCTCAGGAAGTGTTTCAAAATTAAATGAGGATCTTGAACGTATTGCGAATTGGTCGGTTAAAAATGCAATGATGTTAAACCCCAAAAAATCTGTATACATGGTTCTAGGATCTAAAAAACAAGTAAAATTTATATTTAGCCAGAATCCTAACATATATATTTCCGGGGAAAGAATTGACTATGTTAAAGAAGCTAGGAATCTTGGAATAGTAATCGATAGTGAACTACGCTTTGAGACTCATGTTCTAAAACTAGTTCAAAGCTGCTTTTATCGTCTAAGAGTTCTATATCAAATTAGAAATCTTCTGAGTGAGGAAGTTCGTGTCACTCTTTGTGAATCATTGATCTTGTCTAAATTGAATTACGGCGATTTAGTGTATGGACCTCGATTGCATTCTAAAACTCAACGTCTTATACAGCGAGTACAAAATGCATGTACTAGATTTTGTCACAATATTCCGCCTAGAACGCACGTAACGCCATATTTAAATAATTATTCCACCTTAAACATGTCCTTTCGGAGAAACTTTCATCTCGCTTGTACAGTATTTGACATCTTAAAGTATCGGCGACCGGAATATCTATATTCTAAATTACAATTTAATTCATTCCATGACAAATATAGTACAAGACCCACGCGCTACTTATTAGCAGGGCGTCCTCATAAAACTGTGGCGTTTGAGGGAAGTTTCCGCTACCAAGCTACGAAATGCTGGAATAATATACCACCCCCAATAAGATTGTCTAATAGTAAACACATTTTTAAAAAAAAACTTAAAATCTTTTTAATTAATAAACAAAAAATTGGAATACCCAATAGGTACGTAGCCGAAATATTTATTGCCTGAATATCTGAATGTGACAGAAAGTGATCTCTGACTACCCCTCATCTAATGGTATCTGTTATTTATTTATTTATGTAGAATATAATGTCAAGTGGAGGCAAATATAATGGACGCATACAATGCAGTTTATTTATGTATATGTATGTGTATGTGTATGTGTATATATGTGTATGTATGTGTATATGTATGTATATGTATGTGTATATATGTGTATATATATGTATATTTATATTGTAAATTTTTAATGAAAAGTTTCGCGACTGACTCTTGGCCACAGCAGAATATCAGTGTTTTGCTCTTTTAAGGGCAAAGCAATAAACTGAGCTGTGACCATTTTGTGTTAATATGGCACACGCATGAAGGAATGTTAACAAAGGAGATTGTTAGATTATGTATTTTGTTTTTGTATTTTTGTTTTTTTATTTGTGTTTTTTTTTTTATTTTTATTCTTTTGTCTCTTTTGCTGTGTATTACGTGTATGTTTTTTTTTTATTGTAATTTGTGTGCTGTAAGTGATGCAAATAAATTGTCTATCTATCTATCTATCTAATTACAAACTACGGACTTAGAATAAAATTTTGAAGTATAATTTATACATTATTGCATTTATTATATCTTCATATGCATTTAATCCATCCAACGGTTGCCTGTAAGAGATCGCTTTTATATAAGGTCGCCCATTGTTTTCTCGCTGTAATTATTTCTTGTAATTGTTTGTATCTATAATAAGTTTACTATTGTAAACTGTACTGTTGGAGGAAACAACAAAATGTATCTATCTATAATATTTTATTGGAAATTCACATTATATAATATATATACATCGTGAAATTATTAATTTAAAACAACCAACAAGTACATTTTGCTCTGCAAAAACAAAGTTTTCAATTATGAATTCACACACACCCCGATAAACGACGAGATGTTTCGTAGATACTTAATATTGAAAATATTTTAATTTAGATACGCATATCAAAATGAGATCAAAATAGCGTAATCGCATGATATAACAAAAAAAAATTGTTAATTAAGAACCTCCTACTTAAGAAAGTTGCAAAAACAACACAACATTAAGTAGACTTATATAATTTTGTATAACATAATTTTCAAAGTAAAATGTCCTTTATAAGGAAACTTCAAACAATGCCGACAACGTTAAACCATAAAAGATAATAAGTAATAAGAATGTAAAGCTGATTATAAATAATAAGTTATAACGATTGATTCCCCGCAAGTTCAATGGAATTGCTGTCGAAATCTCTCCGCATAAAATTGGGCACGCGCCAAGCGAAAACACAAATTAAATATCTTAAATGATATATTGTTATCATCTCCAAATTGATTCCACTTCCTAAAATTGAACACAGTAAAATATTAATCTGACTACAGTATTACTAGTATTGAATCATATCAGAATAACCTTAATTCTAATGCACATCTTAATATACATGATGTTTGCTCATGTATAATTGTCTATTCTATATATTAAGACGATAGGAGGTAAAACAACGTTAACTAAGTCCAATAGTTTTTTAATAAAACTTTCTTATAATTAAATAAAGCAGTAAATAATACATGATAACTCTTGATATCTACCAGAGGGAGACTGTATAAAAATCGATTGCTTGGGTACCTCTGTCCATTCCTCCATTCGTGTTTCTACCGTGAAGCAGTTGTGTTACATGGTTGTATTTCGGTTTGAACGATGGGATATGGCGTGAATTTACAAGGTACAGAGGAATAACATCTGAGTCCTCAGGAATGGCAACGCATGGGGGGTATCATGGGCGAAACAGTATACTCTGTTATGTCCATGGTACTGCTCATGTCTATAGGCGACGGTTACCACTTTCCATCAGGTGGGTCGTCAGCTTGTTTGCCATTTTAAGTTGTATAAAAAAAAAAACATTTCTATCTGTATTCGAAAGAACAAAAGTCAATATGATTTTTTGTAGCCGATAGCACGTGTCTATGCGGTTGACAGCCGGCATTGGTGACTTATGGGCGCATGAGTAAGGATTTATCCGTCGACAACATTATATTAATCAATTCGTGTCCAACATTTGGCCTTCTGAAGTTGTGTCGATTTGTCTTTATTAGCTTTTTGTCTTATCCCGGAAAACCACGGGATTGTCGCAATCCATGTTATAAATATAGCCACAAAATTAATTTGTCTTAGCCTTTAATGCGGTCATATATGAGTAGTATTTCCATTAGGAACTCTTTGAATTTTGATAACACTATGCGGTTAATTAATCTGCTTATATGTCTTATAATAAAATCTATTAAAGAACCAGTGAAAGTAAAAAGAAACAAATATTTATTTATTGGACATTACGTAAAAGGCACATACCTATGTAAGTAAAGTATATGCTAAGTATGCTGTTCGTGTCTATAGGCGACGGCTACTACTTTCCATCAAGTGGGTCGTCAGCTTGTTTGCCATTTTAAGTAGCATACAAAAGCGTACCTAATGAAACTATTCAGTTATCAAGTATGATTTAATAAATAGGTTATAAATAGTTTAGATATATATATATATATATATATATATATATATATATATATATATATATATATCTTACTAATATAATAAAATTGTTACTAGACAATGTCTATATATGGGAGATATCTAAGAAATATTAATATGGCGGCCAAAGCCAATACAATATTTTTTAGAAATTTTATCTACCTAACTATCTGTATGTATATTCCGATATCACACAAAAACTACTGTACCAAATTGAATGCAGTTTTCCCAGTTGTGTTTCTGAAGGTCTAATTTTAAATTTGATGTATGTTTTATCTTGATATGCCATCCAGTCGTAAACTACACGCGTACACAATAGCGGGCAGAAGCTAGCGTGAAAAATACACATGAACTCTATCGACATTAAGATTATATAATTGTTTTGGTGAAAAATATATATTCAATATATTATGATGTAGATGAAAACTCAAGATATTTTCCAATATGTTTTGCTTCGCTGAATACTTTTGTGCGCTCCGCTGATTATCCTGTTTACTCAATTGCCTATTGCTTGGTATAAAAATCGAGATCGAGTCATTGAATATCATTGTACACACAAAATTATGATAAATATACATTGAATAAATTTCTTTTCTTTGCTTTTTTTCTATAACTATATTCTATAAATAAGTATAAACTCGTACATACTTTCACTGAATATATATATATATATATATATATATATATATAATGTATTTATTTTCATTTATATATGTGAAAATAAATACATAACAAAGTAATACTCATCACTATCCTATGTTTTGTATGTTGTTCCTTACTTCGCTACACACAACGTCTAATGTGTATTTTCTTATAACCACAGAGTAAGTAATCATCACATGACAATATACGCATATATTCTTAAAAATAATTGATTATTTAAAAGTATTTTTTTATTATTTAATTTTAGAAAATGTTTTTTTTTTCTGTATCTTGTCATTTCGTATTAATCACTGTCTACTATAATATTTTGGCGCGAACTGATGAGAATATTACAGAGTAACATTATTTATCTAGATACTATGCCTACATAATTATCATTTGAGCGCCGGATTTTGACGCGACATGTTTGTCCATTATTCGCGTCTGTAATCTTTTCATTCCATCTATTTACAAACAAATTATTTGGTATACACATAATATGCTTATGTCATAGGTATATATTATTTATAAATATATTTATTTTTATTTTAAAGCGTTATATTTATACTCTGGTATGTTGATTTAATTAACGAACAATATTTCGATTTTCAGAGATAAATCAGAACTCTTTTTAAAATATATAATCATCATCATCATATCAGCCGTAATTTGTCCATTGCTGAACATAAGCCTCCCCCGTAAGGAAGATTATGCTAGTAGTTGTCACGCTTGGCAGACAGGTTGGCAACCGCAGTTAGAATTTGTTCATGTTTTAGAAGAGACGTTGTTGCCCATCCCTCGACGATTAAGTTCCCTTAGTTGCCTCTTACGACATTCATGGAAATGGTAGGAATGGCCTCTTCTATGCCGGGACTACACGGTGTATATATATGTATAATAAAATGTGTGTATATAATACCTTGAGGCAAATATTAGTAAAACTGTACAAACATGAGACCAGATTGTTTCGCTTGCTTTCAACATATATGAAAAAGGAAAAATAGAATAGGTATAAAGTGGAAGCCTCATAAACCTATTGTTCTAGAGAAGCTGAACAGAACTGTACGTGTCCAAATAAAACGAAATACTGCACTACTCACTGTGCTGTATAAAATGGAAGCTCCTAAAGGCTTCGACGTAGCATCTATATAGAGATTTTCGCTACTACATTTCGATTTCATAAAAGTACGATATTTTCACACGTGTACTAGTATTTTATTGATCATCCTAATTTTTTACAAATTTTTAAATCAATTTATATGTAATCCAAGAGTGTAGTAATAAAACCCTAAGAAAGACTATTAATTCTATTCTATCTGACATCACAACTTTATCAATTTATTGACTAAATTTTTAAGCATAGGAAAATAGAGCAATGATAGTTCGAAAGATAGCGATAGACTCGCCCATTTTTTAATTAAAATAAATTTTCGGCAAATGATGTTCGATGTCGTTATATCCTAAATTAACACACAATTTATTTTTGGCCTACATTACGCAGACAAAGCCACGGGATATAGATTGTATTTTGTCAAGTTAACATCACCTTAATAAACTATTTACGATAAATGTAAACGTGTGTTAATTATCTGTATGCTCTATATCAAACTTAGCTGTATTGCTAAAGTTTGATGCAATCTAGGTGTTTTAAAATAATAAAGTAGAAGAGTTTATTTGAACACACTAATCTCAGGAACTGCCAGTCAGATTTATAAAATTCGTCTTGCATTTAATAGTTCATTTATTGAGATATATTAAACGCTATCCAACATCGCAATACGACCATGAACGTTGCAGCGAAATACAGCAAGTTAGGTAAATAATTATATTACATACATACATACATACATACATATCTGTCACGCCTATCACCTATTAGGGTAGGCAGAAACAATGGAACGCTAAATAATTAGATCTACTATTTACCATTAATAGTACTTACGCTAGTTACAAATGAACATGCTGGATCGTATCTATATAATTTAGTTCATATGTTTATCCCTCCCTCAGGCTCAATTCGAACGTCGAATCCGACGCTATTAAACTGTTTGCGCAAAGTTTTTATTATCTTGTTTTTTACCAACGTTTTATAGTTGACATTAAATCATTTGTATAAGAGTAAGACTCTGTTCGTTAATTTTATGTTTTATATATTCAACTACATGCCTTGTAAATTACTAAACACAAACTTCAGCTTTAGTCTATGTAGGTAACAACAACATGGAGCGCGGGTAAACTTTTGAACATCTGCCTGAGGATGGAATGTTCGACTAATTGTTCAATACAAAAGTATATTCGGAAATGTACGTAGGTATATCGGAGTATTGTACATATTTATTTATTTAAATACTTACTTTATTTGACCAAAAGAAAATATGGTACAAAACGCGGACTAAATGCCAATAGCATTCTCTACCAGTCAACCTTTAGGGTGAATAGTGAATTAATTATTAATAATGTACCTATATTTATACAGAATAAATAATATATACATAATAATAAAGGAATATATATATATATATATATATATATATATATATATATATATATATATATATATATTTTCTATATTCTACTATTATAGTAATAAGTTTAGGAGGTGAGCATGCACTTTTCGACACGTATCGTGTCAATAAAATTTTAAACGTTATGTAAGTGTATTTATATTAAACTGGACGTCAAGAATTTAGTGACTTAATATGTTTGTCGTTTCCGACAATTGTTTCTACAGCAATAGGTAAATTCATAAGTTTTAAAAGTAGTATATATTGTATAAGTACCTAAACTTAGAGAAATTATTATTACAACCATGAGCATGGGTATATATGTATACATGTATTACAAACTATTATATTACTTGCTGCTCTCGTTTGTCTTTCCGTCCTTTTTTCCGGTTCATTTGTAATCCAATTTTCGAATGTTTACGGGCATCCAATAAACTGAAATTTAACATGTGTATTGACTTTTGCGTTCTCAAAAAAGTTACGTATATTATGCAATATCGGTGAGATAGAAATGTAATGTGAGTAATAATTATACCAATAGTAATTCCTTCAACCGATGTTGAAGCTAAAAACAATCGTGGAACTTTGTAATAAAACAATGTAACTGTAAAAGCACAAAGTTGACGGAATTTAGGCTCGATCGGTTTATCTTGATGGATGATTAACTGACATAAAGTTCTCACAAGATGTATGTATAATAAAATCTTATTTTTAGATACATGTATTTTATACGTCCCTGAATTCGTAACCCATTCCTATCCCGTGGGTGTCGTAAGAAGCGACTAAAGAAATTTAACTGTCGAGAAATGGACAGCAGAATTCCTCTTAAAACATCAACCAAACCTAACTGCAGTTGCCAACCCTCCTGCCAAGCGTGGCAACTACTGGCTAAATCCCTCAAGCCTATGTTCAGATAATAAGAGAGTACAGTAATAAATAACTTATCAATATACTTTTACAAACTATCACAAATTAAATAAATGATTTACTGATTGGAATAAAGGCTTTATTTATATTATACGAGTATGTACTTATAAAATTAACTACTATAATTAAACATTTTTTGTTACAGATATCTGAAACCAAAGCAAACACAGGTCAGTACTGGCTAAATGTCATTCTATATCCAAACGGGGTCAGCTTTTGGAAGAATCCTCCACAATACAAACTCTTTGGATCTATTCAGACGCTTTCAAAGTTAGACACTGCACAGCCAAACTAACATGGAAACTCGCTCAGAAGGTCGAGGTTTTAATGATATGAATACGTTTTAACCGGATAAGCCTTTCGGAGTCGCACCGAGCCTAATGCCTTCTCTTTGTTGTTCTTTTAAAGAGTATCTTCTTTTAACTATTTAACCAGTATGTTCTATATATTTTCTTTTCGTAAAAATAAATAACGACATATCTAATGAAAAGTGATTACTGCCACCTATAGATAAATGTCAATAGATAATACAAGTGACCATCGTACCCATAATTCATTGTCGCTCCTGAAGATTAATATGTGAAGCCTCTTGTATAATAAAATGGTGATAGTAGCGGTGACGGTTGTTGTATTAATACTAAGGATGGGTAATATAAAGCAATCTCTATATATTTTAGTTACAATATATATATATACTGGTCTAATAACGAATATATTAAGTCTGTTATCCAAAAAAATATATTGGATAACAGACTTTTAACATATTCGAAAATAGATATCCGACCGATATGGACGATATTGAAATGGGTGATAACCTTTTTTCCATCATCAATGTCTAGAGAAACCCAATATATAGATATCAGATCATTATCTATATTACCAATGTATAGTTAATACTAATTGAAAGGTAAAATAATAATTAGTGGAATAAATCTATATGCTCACGAATGTTAATGATGTTTGTCAGATTTGCAAATATTTGTTAAATTTGCAACGCTTGACTTTTCCTGCCGAGGCTTTCCCTACAACAGCACGCGCTTGATATCCCTGGTGTTACAAGCGTTTATAGGCTACGGTTACCCTGTTTATCATCAGACCGGCCGTGTGCTTGTTTGCCACCATAATAGTATAAAAAATTTAACAGTACCATGGATATTACAGTGTATTCTGTATATCCATGATGCTGTTCAAGTTTATAGGTTACGGCTACCACTTTCCATCTGATAGGCGATCACTGTATTTGCCATTCCAAGTATCGTAAAAAACTGCCAACTGTTTCCGTTTTGGTGAACGTAGAAATCGATATGCACATAATTATTCTGCTGAATAAGTTGGAATCCATTAAATTTTTCTGATTTTCAATAATGATAATAATGATGACTGTCATATTGATGGAACTAAAACGTTTTCAGAATTAACATACGTGCATGACGTGCTTTTTACGAAAATAAATATAGCAATATATTATATGTAAGTCTGCCTCCTTTACCGTGAATGTCATAAAGACGACTAAAGGAACTCAATGGTCGAGGAATGGGCAACAGCGTCCTTTTCAAACATCACTAAAAGTCTAACTGCTGTTATGAACCCGCCTGCCAAGCGTGGCGACTACTGGTAGAATCCTCCTTTCGGGAGAGGCTTATGTTCAACAGTGGACATTAATGGCCGATATAAATGAATGAAATATCTATGTACACAGATGGCGTAATAGTTAGTTGTATGTAGGTTGTATCTATGTATATACTCGGCTCTCTCTCTACTTATTCTATAAAGTAAGTGACGTAAAGATAGACTTATATACAAATATCCAAACAAATCAAAAATACAATGAACAGAACAACAAATTAATAGTTTATTTATTCAGAATAAATAGATACAATAAACATGATAATAAAACCAATTAGCAATCTTTGTTACGAATTGTAGCGGTTGCTAAATTATTATCTTTGCACATCAATCTCTGTCGAGTCGGCAATCATTCATGAATTCCCATTACAAGGCCCTTGTTCACATTTTTGCCACTGTTAAGAAGCTTTTTCAAAGTTCTCTTTCTTCCAAATCGTGTTTAACAGATTTCGTCCGAAGTTTTAGCCGGTGCTTTCAGATGATTGATGTCTTAAAATGCATCATCGTTATTTACGTTTATCCGATTTGATTAACATAAATTAGATACTATTAAATAATTTTTATTTACATATATTGCATTTATTTATTTATATATTCATTAAAAATAATTATGTTTTTGTTTGAATCTATCATGGGGAGTGCTCTGATACCTGCTGCTAATTTATAATTTGCTAATAATTTTATAATTTTCACCACCGCACAACCCGCCATAAACTTAAGTTTCATCCCAACCATCTAGACCAGTGGCAGTCTTCCACCGTACGTTTTGCAAGGCACTTTCTTCCACGCACAACTACTCTTTGGAATCAACTTTCAGCAGCAGTATTTCCGAACCGATACGACATCATAACCTTCAAGCAAAAAGCATATTTCTTTTTAAAAGGCCGGCAGCACACCTGCAATGCCGTTAGTGTTGTGGATGATAATGGGCGGCGAAAGTCACTTACCATCAAGTGAGCCGCATACTCGTTTGTTTTATGTTATAAAAACAAAAACCAAAAAATATCTTTCTGGGGATAAAAATAAATATTGACATGTTGATAAGACAGAATATTTGTCACAAAATTTCATCAAACAAAATTGTATGATTTTTATCGCGTCTATGTTATACGATTACAGTGCTAATTCTAAATCGACTTGCACACTTTTGTTGTAATGGATAAGGTTTACTCCCGTGTTGTTCCCATTTTAATTTTCTGACGATTGCAGCAGCCTTTTTCTTTGCGAAACAAAATACTCCTTATTACAAAGCAGTTTATATGTAAACACAATATTTACAATGTATATATGTACAATAATAATGTATGAAACAAAATCGTGAGTATTTTACTCTCGATTTTGTTGATCAACAAAATATTTCGTAGTTTATCGATGTCATATTCATCGAGTAATTTGTTTGTGCAATAACATATACTTGTATTTGCACTGTTAATTATTTAACATTAATCGAATCAATTCTAAAGAAATTAACTGATTTTTAAATAAAATAATAATATATTTTCTCATCAATTTATTTTATGAAGCTTATCATATAAACAAATAGCACATCTAACAATACAACAGTCACTTGAACGCTCAATTCGTCTCAGGGCAATAATTCAGTAATTCAGACATCGTGCAACCTTTCTCGCAGCACTCTGTAGCCACGCCTTGCCTCTTACCCCTCACGCCTTCCAGGGCCTTGAACTTTGGGAGAACTGGTACAGGCCAGCTGTACCTAGCTGTACCATCATTTGGAATACTGTTGAAAGATCTCCTTTCAATATCTTTTGTACAAAGGTACGCCAAAGCTTCTGAAAGTCTTCTTCCGCAGTAGACCTGAACGGAATTTGCTGATGTTGTGGACATTATGGTAGCTAGAACAAAGAGTAATGCCAGAACTTTCATTTTGTCGGTAAAATGGGATTGAGGAGCTTACTGTCCCAATAGACAGGGTGTGAATGTGGTTGAATAGACAAAAATCGGTTTTTATATAGTGCGCCGGTTCATTAAAATGCAGATATCTGAAATATAGCCTTATATAGGATTACAATGTGTAGGTTGTAGACGCAAACGGTTGTCAGGTCAGGTATAAACTCTTTCGAATCAATGGATATGACATTTTGCGTGACGTATTTGTGAGAGGTAAAGCTTATTTTTAAAACTTAATGTTCTTTTTTTAACGACCTCTATGTATATATATAACGGGAATTTTATGAACCTACTAAACCTTATGTTTCCGACAATTGTTTCGACTTCATCCAGAAGTCGCCTACAGAATGAGTACGGTGGTCTATATCATAACGTCTCACCTCGCACTGCTCGCAGAACCGAAAAGGCCCAAGTCTTATTTATTTATTTATTTATTCATTAGTACAAATATGTGTACATGGCGGACTTAATGCTAAAAGCATTCTCTCCCAGTCAACCATAGGGAAGTGTCAGAATACTCGAATGCGGTACTACTAATTATTGATATACATACATACTAAAATTACATATATAAACGAATAAATGTATATGAATAACAAATATACTTACACATATATGATATATACTATATTATACACGAATTTGGGAATAATATAAAGCACTTATTGCTCGGATAAAAATAAAAAGTGAGCTTGAACGCTTTTTTTGAAAGACGGTTTAGTCGGTAGTCTCTTAATGGCATCAGGAAGCGCGTTCCAGAGTCGTGAAGAATGTAGGAAAAAAGAGTTTGAAGCGTAACCAGTACGGTGAGAGGGGAAAGATAATTGGAGAGTATTATTGGAACGAAGGTTACGTTCGTGAGTTTCAAAAAGATAATGGAATTTACTCCTTAAGTAGTTAGGAGACTGGGGGTTTCGAAGAAGAGTGTAGAGGGTACAAAGAGTTCTAACGTTTCTGCGTTGACGAATGGAAAGCCACTTGAGCTGAGACCGATATAAAGAAACGTGATCGAATTTACGGAGGTTGAAGATAAAGCGTATGGCTTGGTTGAGGAGACGGTCCAGCTTATCGAGAAGAAGTCTTAATAAGAAAGAAGCTATAAATTCCTCGTAAGATTCGTGAAACAATAAAAATTAGTCGTCTAAGTATAGATTCTAGATCTAGAAACTTTTCGTCGTCTAAAGTAGTGACTAATCAAGTTACTACCGAAATAACGTATTAGAAGAATTCACTTTCCGTCAGACACATCATTAGTCTTTTGCCATTCCAAAAAAAATTACGTGTTAACAGTACACTTAGAAATATATTTTATTCGTCAAGATAAATGAGAGTTTAAAAAAGTATTTTTATTTATTTATTTACAAAAAAAAAGAAATAAAGTTTGTCCGCTGTATTTTTTTTTTATTTTACTGTCGTTTTCATTCAATTCTATAAAATTATTAAAATATTGTATTAGCTGATGAGCCAAGCATATAGCCGTATTCCAAGTATAATTCAATTATAAATATTAAGTTTGTTCTCGTGGAGAATGAGTCACTAAATACCTAATAAATGAAACAGAATGTTGTATGAAGTTGTTGTTGTCCACAAGTTACAATTTTAGGTATTGCAAAAGATGGAATAAAAATCGACAAATTTATATATTTTTTATATATACTGTGTTTGATAATCAATGAAAACGTTATACGTACTTTTATAACAAAAACCCCTAATATAGATATCCCATAAATTTCAATTAATTCAACATAACCAGGTTGGGGGAGTCAAAAGTTCAACAATTTGATGTCCCGCGCCAACTCAATTTACTTCAACGGATTAAGTGGAATCAAGTCCACAGTTACAATGGACTCGTATCTGGTTTTTACATCACGTTAATCCTTTCGCCCTTTTGTACTCGGTTACGGGTTAAAAACTAATTTTGTCTCGGTTACTTTTTGCTTTTAAGTCGCGATTTACAGTCACGGGTTTAAATTACATTGTAATATAAAAGAAAAACTTATTAATATGGGGTTTAGAATAAAATTTTGCAATCAATATCTTAGTATTTTCCATGATAAGATTTCTAAAATTTCTACGAGACAGACGCCCTGAGAAACAGCTGGTTAAGTATAAAAGTTAATTTAGGTTGAAAATATAGAAGAAAATGCCTATAAGGCTTAAATAGTAGTAATTGCGAATATTAGTACTTGACAGACGCCTTCTAATGTGCCTACAGTGTCCACTTTGACTGTAATGAGACTTCTAAAGTTGCAAATAATTGCGCCTCACAAGTACAGTCGAGATCCATTTGCGTATGTCGCCGTGAGGTTAAAGCTTTTAACCACTTCAAAACTTCCCGTCATTACATCTAATGAAAATTCATGGGTAGGTTTTAATTACCTACTCACACAAACAGTTTACAGTAATAGGCGTTTAGGTTCGGCTTTCCCATTAAGGTAAAGTAAGAAAATATATACTGCGCAAACTCATATTTATTGGTACCGAAAAAATATTTTGTCCTACCTAAACAGGTTTATTCATTATTGCTAAGTTAATTGATCACGATGGACCAACAAGGTCTCTTACTGCCATTTTTATATTGCAAAAAAGCCTGGCTATCAAGCATATGGTTTGCCTAATGTCAGTATTAATATAGCATTATGTAGTCTATAGTGTAAGCTACTATTGTAGCTCATGAATCGTAATCAAATTAGTATGGGTCCAACAGGGAAATAAATCCTGACGATAGTGGAAATAGTCATTTAAATCGGTGCATAATTGACAAGGGTATCATGTAACGTACTTATAAAAATACAATCAAATGAAGAATCCTTCGTTTATGGAATTAGTTGAAAGTAAATCTTACGTACAGAAGACTGCATTAACACTCCTCAAATTGGAAAAGTTTTTAAAATATTGTTTAGCAAATCTTATGCAATTCGTAAAAATTTAATGCGTTCAGCACGACAATTTCGTTTTGTGGAGTCACATACTCCAGCGTGTGATGTTTGTCGAATATATTTCCTTAGAGGCGTCCTTCTACGTCTACTACGTGATATTAGGTTCCTAACCTATATATAGAAATCTAGATGCCTTCTGAATGTTTTAGTAGATACAAGTATATTTTAACATAATCCGAACGTGTTTTGCTTATTGTGTATTATACCCATTGATTTGTAGAAGAAAATATATGATGATGGTGAATATCGATAACAAACGAAATAATTTTAAAGAAAACGATAGTCCTGCCCTCTATCATAACCTTATATTATAACTTCTAATATACTTTCTCGACGAAACGTAGATATGTTGAGTATTACGTTCATTACAATGACAGTGGTCAAATGCCTTTAACTACCCTATTACAGATTATAGTCATGAGCATATTTTTTATTCTTATAAATGCATAAATACCTATCTAAATATTACCAGAATATAACTCTTACCCTAAAAGACGACCTAGACATAGATTTTTTGCTTCGCAAAAATAAAAATAAGTTGTCTGTGCTCTCTATGGGCATTTCATTCTTATTAAATTTTAAATTCATAGTGGGCGGGAGAAAGCTCAAAATTTCTATTTCCCACCCACTTATAGCTTTTTAAATTTAATACAAATTATACCCATAGGATTATAACTTGTAGTCACTATATATATAGTATAACTTGTAGAGTTTTTGTTTTCGATACTCTGCACTACTCTTTGGTGATAGTAAACACCATTAACAAACAAATTAAACCAGACATATAGCGGTAAATTTTCTATTGATAATACCCTGGCTTTAAAAGGGACCTCTGCGTGTCAAATTTTCTTTAAATCCTTTCAATTTTTCTTTTTCATGATAAAAGAACAAACAGAGGTTTTATAATAGAATCACTAAATAAAGAGACCTAACATAATAGGTTTCAATGAAATACCTACCTAAATTTTAAAATTACAATAACAGATCGAACAAATCGTATTACCATAAGAATTCTTACTAATATTATAAACGTGAAGGTAATATTATTTGTTTATTAACTCTTGGCGCTTTACTGACTTAACAGATCAGCAACACATGGCTAACACGAATTATTTTAAATGGAAAAGACTATATAAAGTTGACTGGTAAAGAATACCTGTATCATTAATTTCACCTTTTGTACCACATTTTATTGGTTAATGGATTTTTTAAATAAATATATGTAAACTACTAGGCTACTTTTTATTTCAGTCACACAATAAAGGATTTATTTATTGACCGGGCTAAAAAGTAATCAATCTCCTCGCGCGAATGATACCTAGTAAAGACTAGTATCTCTGTAGAGGCGTCGACGAATGTTTGTTTGACATTGAGTAAGACAAAGCTTTTGTTTCTATTGATAGCCGACTCTAATGGTAGCGAAGTTTTGATAGTACTTGTCCCTTTATTGGACTTTAGACGACCCCGTTGCGTTCTCTGCGGCTCGTAGCCAACTTTAAAGTGCACTTCGTACCAAATGTTACGTCTCGACCAACTTCTAGCCGCCCTCGCAACACTTTTCGATACAAGTGAAACCAGACTGTAACTTTGTTAAGGAGCTGCTTCGGTTTTTGAGACGAGATAAGTTATTTCGAGCGAAAATATACTAACGTTGGTATTGCTTTAACATCTTTCGTCTGTAAAATGAAACGGATTGGTAATTAAGATTATAATTATTAGACTTATGAATAATTTGCAATACAGTTGAAATATACGCGGCGAAACATATTAGATTTTTAACGACTGATTTAAATAAGCTAAAGAGATGAACTAAGTGATCAATTAACAATCAAATAACAAGCAAATATACACCATCCAAAATTACATGAGACCCGTATAAATTCTTACAAAGTAATGTGTATCTACCTTAACCTAAATAAGATATATGGTACTGAATTTAAGTGGAAAGTTATGTAATACCTAATCTTGCCTTGCTCTTACTAATATAATAAAATTGTAATTACACGATGTCTGTATATTTAAGATATGTAAGAAAAATTAATATGGCTTTATAAGACCAAAATAATATTTTTTAGAATTTCTACCTGTCTGTCTATATATTTGTTCCGGCATCAGGATTGGATGCAATTTTAACATTTGTATGTCTGTAGGTCCAGCTTTAAAACTGATATATGTTTTGACTTGATTTTTTTAAACAAAATATTACTAAATTTGATCTCGTCAACACGTTCTTTTAAGAATACAGTACCTACAAGTAAAAATATTTTATTGAAAAGGAAAAGGCTTGTAAAATATTCCACAGTGGAATCACTCAAGATTGAAAAGAACGGAAACTTTTTGTCTAAACAAAGAACTGTAAATTGCCCCGGGCAAATTTTACACGAAATTTTCCTCCATTAGGTATTAACTTTTTTTCTCATTTTCCGAATGAAAACATCTAATGAATCGGAGTTATTTGAAATGATAAAATAATAATATAGAACTAGAGGAACGATATTACAAAGAAAATTAGAATTCGCCCTCTTACGGCACCGGGTTCTATAAATTTACGCTTCCCACACCTGTTTTAGACAGTATATTTTAGTTAGCTATATTATTATTTAAAAAAATACGAGTACATATTTATACGTAATGATATTAGTAAGTACATATATCAAATTTTTTTCAACAGATTTTAAAAAGTATGTTTTCGATTATAGCTTTTTTTATTGGCTGCCAATCATTGGATTGACAGCCTATATTATTGAAAAAAACTTTTATTTAAGCAATTAAGTTGATTTTTTAATCTAAAGAGTTCATTATAGTCAGATACCTACACACCTGCAATGCCGCTGGTGTTGTGGGTGATCATGGGCGGTGGTAGTCACTTACCATCAGATGAGCCGCATGCTCGTTTGCCCCCTGTGTTGTAAAAAAAATACAATTTATTATCAAGATGGAAGTCGGTTTATTTTGTGAAAAAAAAAAACAAACAATTATCTCCTATTAATTTACAGACCATTTTATAATTTTTATTTGAAATCTCAATGTGTTTATTAATATTTAATTTATAATTGTTATTGCTAAAAAATATTTACCTTAATAACTCAAACCCCGCTACACAGTAATAAGAAAGCATACCTCCTTATGTACATTATTTTTATATTACCTAATCGCATCTCTACTATTAATTATATTAAAACTCCATCTATGTAAGATAACGAAAGTCAAATAAAATTATAGTAGCATTGTTAGTAAGGTAATTAGAACAAAGTGTACAAAACGAATAAAGAATTTTAATCGCTTGTCATGAATTGAGCGGTCCCTTTTTCAAACAACCCTTCATAAGTGAATTGGGGAAACGGGCCCGTTAGTGAATAATTCATAAACCCACCAGATTAGCATTCTAACTCGAGCTGTCAAAAACAAAATGGAAATTAATGCTGACACATCTCGTTCGCTCTTAAATCCTACATCAGATAAATCTATGGCGACTTTCGTTAATTCTATAGTATTGTCTTATGCCTTGTCTATAATTTATTTAATTAAATAGGACTTTTACACCTAGACAGTATAAAAGGCGGATGTAACACCATACGGCATTATCTACCAATCAACCGTAGACGTGAAGATCAAAAAAGTAGGTACGTAAGATATTTATACATCATGTATGTAAATACATGATGTATAATTCTACAATAATAAAAAATCCTTACTTATAAATATGTAAGTGAGTTCGTTTGTTTGTAAGCGACTTAAAGGCTTTGCCAATGCAAAGGTAATACCACTATGAAATTATAGAACTATAAGGCAAGGACATAGAGTACTTTATTATCCTGGTCAGCAAACATATTCCAGTCACGTGGACAATGTCTCAGGTAAAAGCTAATAATTTATAAATACAATAATATAATATAATACAATATGTATAGAATTATTTTTTTTATTATTCTATTTAAATATACATTTTTTTATTTAATTTATTGCTTTATCAGGAAAACATAGTTATGTAAGTAATTCTCTTTTCGATGGAACTTCAATTAGTTTATACAAGTAAATTAATAATACGAGTATTAAACAATTCTTTCACACTTTTAAAATACTACATTCGCTATTTTGTATCAGGTTGCTGCTTTTCACAGTTTTCCCGACGTGAACCCGTTATCTGCTGTCCCTTGGGAATTTCCAAAAAACCCTTTCTTAGTGCTCACTTACGGTATATGTATAAGGAGCATCTGTGCAATATTTCATATTTCTAGACAGTGTAATATCTTGTTTGACATTCATTTGCCAGTTTCATTATCATCCTATATATATATTACATATATATATATATATATATATATATATATATATATATATATATATATATATATATATATATATATATATATATATGTGTGTATGTGTGTGTGTATGTATATTGGACGAAGGATAATCCATAGCTTATATTCTCTGTTTTCATATTTGTAAACAACATTTGCAAGTTTAGATATTTGTTATTCATTGAACATTGTACATAAATAAACCGTAATATTTTGTATCCTAATTCATTCCGGCGAATCTGCGGGATACAACTAATCTAGTATAATATCCATTGGTGTTGTTTATTTCTTTATGGAACGTCTATAAATAATTTTTGTATCAATTGTCATTAAACTTCAGTACAATATATATACACAATATTTTCTTTCGATTAAGCAGTATAAAAGTTAATGTGTTGCAACACCATAAGAATAAGGAGAGACGCATTGGAAAAGGAAGACCTGGACCATAAAAACCAACCAAATTTCATAACCATTGATCAAACCAATATATAAATACATTTTAATGTACATACTTACATATATATATAAACCCACAAATTTGGTGTGCATTTTAAAATCATTCTATAACCACCACCATTCTACCAACTTTACTTTGACTTCGTAAACTTTCTTGATTACTGCCCTTTCTATCGCACCCACTCACAAAGAAAACTCCACAACATATCGATAACCAACAAGAATCTATTTGAATAAATCAACCCTCAAAACCATTTCCGAAAATCTTGGCTTCCATTCTGAAGAAATAAATTGTCGGGAGCCCAATTTACCATTAGGCTAAAACGGAAAAAAATTGCTGACAATTTAATCAACTTTGACTCTTCCGGGAAATAAATTGATTCTAAAATCGGATATTTTTGCCGCTTCATCATTTCATTATGATTATGCACAAATTTTCTATATAATCACAGTTTTACTAGTAAACAAAAATTATACTAAACGCTATGTTATTGTTGTAATGATAACAATAATATGAAAAGTTTATCACTTTTCAGTAATACATTTACCAGAGGGAGACTTTGTACAAAAGTCGATTGCTTGGGTACCTCTGTCCCATTCGTGTTTTAACCGTGAAGCAGTTGTGTTTGCATGGCTGTGTTTCGGTTTGAAGGTTGGCATATGGCGTGAATTTACTGGGTACAGAGTAATAACACCTCAGTCCTCAGGAATGGCAACGCATAGGGGGTATCATGGACGAAACAGTATACTCTGTTATGTCAATGGTACTGCTCATGTCTATAGGTGACGGTTACCACTTTCCATCAAGTGGGCCGTCAGCTTGTTTGCCATTCTGAAAATGCTATTTGTACTGACAAATCATTTTTTTTCGTTTCTTTAAGACTATAAACCTTAGTATAGTTTAGTTTAGTCGTAAAAAATAACAAAATAATTACCTAATTAAGTTTACTAAATTCATATTTTATGTTCTATATTCTATTCCATTTCTATTTCAATTCTTTTGCTAGTTTAGTTGTAAGCGCTCATTATTACGATATTATAGATACATATATTTTAGAAGCTATTTATCGATGTGATCTATCCATATTAAACATGAGTTTTTCCTAAAGGCATGTTGGGGGGTAAGGTTTGTTAGTAATTCGAGTCGTTAATTCCATTACTAGCAATGTTTCAGGTCGACCTCCTCGTATTCCTCTTGGAAACCATCGTATTGAATTCCAGGTGCATTCATCACGATGGGCGAACTGACCTTCTTTTTAATTTTCATCTATCATCCCTTCACTGGCGTCCCTTTAGCGTTTACCGATAGCGCAGGCGGAGTTACTATTCCATTGTCATCCATTAAAAAATGGCATTATAAAGACTATATGTATGAGTGGGTTATAGTGCTTAACCGGGATATTATCTCACTTCAAACACGATGTGTCGCACCAAAGTTCATGACAATCGATTGGACCGTTCAGATACCAAACCATACAGGTAACAAACAAATAAATTCACTCTCGTACTTTTTTCATTTAATTGTATTCTAAATAAAAAATACAACCTAACAAGCTGTTCTTAAAAACCCTCTATGGGTTCTAAAATAAAACAAAAAACACAAAATAAGGTCTAACCTAACCATCTAAAGGTATTATTAAAAATATATTAAACAATGAATAATCTACTTTATTAAATAGACAATTTTATTTTAGGCACTGGATTTTTAATTATTAAGTGCATAGTGCTAGCCAACTAGAGGAAACTGGAGCTTGTAGCACTAAATCTCATCTTACAAGAGATGCAATCTAGTATTGTCGTCGGCAGCTGCTCGCCGCGACATGTCGTATCTAATCTCACATTCAAGCCAATATTTTCTATCTTTATTACAATAATATTGCTACCCTAGACTATACACGATTTAGATCAGGTGTCTACGATTTGATTTCTACGCCTCTAATAGAAACGCTTCTTGCCACGAGAAAGAATTGTACTAAAAAATAGTATGTAACAAAGAATCACTCTTACTGTTTTTGCCACATGGTCCCGGCAGAGAATAGACTACCCTATCTTTTCCTATAGATGTCGTATGAGGCGACTAAAGGAATTTAATGGTCGAGAGAGAGGCAGTAGCGTTCCTAAAACATCACCAAAGCCTAACTGTGTTTGCCAACCTGCTTGCCTGGCGTAGCAACTACTTCAAATTTCCCCCCAAAGGGGAGGCCTACGTACAATAGTCAACAGTTAACGCCTGATATGATGATGATGATGATAAACATAAGTATTTGTGTGTATAATTTATTTATTGCGCTCCAAAATGCCTTAATAATTATTAATTAGGTACAATTAGAGACAATCTGAACAACAGTAAACTTATCTCCAAAAAATCTTTCAATTAACCCAACGTTATGTAATCAATGGTAAATGATGATGGTAATAAAAATATTGAACTGCAAATTGTGTTATTAGTTACCTACAAAAAAATAATTAATAGAAGCAGTAATTAAATTAATAATAAAGTTAAATTAGGTAGGTAATAAGTCACAACGATCAAATTCTCACAAAGACCTAAATAAACATTTGCTCTTGTTTCCAACGACAAACTTTTAATCTACAGTGTTCAGCGGCCGTAAAGAACGAAATGTGAAAGCGACTAAAACAGCAAAGTGCAGGAAAACTTGAGGGAAGATGTGGTAAAGATTTCATTTGAAGTGTCTTGAGAGAGCCGGCATCGAAATAAAATTCCTCCGCGAAGATTTACAGGCGGTTAACAGAAAACCTCCTGTGCCCATTTGAAATTCACACAAAGGCTCAACTTTAATTAGTTTCCTTTATAAAATAAGTGGCGCCTAAATTAGACTCTTGACCAACTTAATATTTATAGTCGAAGAGCCAAATATTCCCTCCGTCTAAATGTAATCTAAGTTTTACTTATTGTACCTACTTCCAATACTTATGCATCTTCTTTCAATTAGTCTCTATATTATCTTATGGTAAAAGTTAATATTGAGGTACTAATAATATAAGAGGTTCACTTGAAATATATTCCTCTACTTATTCCCCTTTCTTTACTCATAAATAACTGACGTAATTGTATCTAGTTTGTCTATAAAGATCATATCAAGTTTGAACAATAACATGACATACAATAATGTCTACTAAATATAATATATTTAAGATTGTGTTTTACAACAAAAAACTACTTCAGTATAATAATACTTACTAATTTAATTTATATTACTAAATTAGTTTTGATAATTTTTTTATAGGACCAATCTGAAAGTCCTTATTCTTTCAGATTAAAAATAAAATTTCCAAATCTTTTTTATAAATTATGAAATTATGAGATAACATGACAAAATACAACCGAATTGAGAACTTCCTTATTTTTTTAACTCGGTTTAAAACTTAAGTGCTATATTGAATTGAATTGGATTAAATTAATACATTTTTAAATTGATAAAGTATGTCAATTTAATAAGAAATTAAGAATCAATTTTATATGAGAATAAAAAACCTAGTTTCAATAATATAAATGATAAAGCCACTCGACTCAATTAGATACGAGTACTTACCTGTGGTTTCATAGCAATCGGTAACAGAAATCTGGCCCTTTTGGTGCAGAAACATTAATTAGTTTAATTGACTTTGTATTTAAGGTTTTCACAGAAAATAGGACGCTCTTGACATTAATTGCTCTCGACTCGGTGAATATAATGTGACAAATGAATATTAGCTACTCTGACTGAGTCAAGGCCTTATAAAAGTAGCATTTAAAATTTGGAATTCAATACCTGAGTAGGTACTTGTTTTACTTTAATATACACAAAGTAATTTCAACAAAACCAGATCTAACCACTATACATCAAAAAGAATCCCTACTAAACTGTTAATAGAATTAGTTCGAATTAATAGAAATTTGCTACTTGTTTGCGGCCTAACATGGTAATTATATTCTACGTCTATTTAAATTTGTTTTCGGATTTATATTATAAATAAATTATATAGGTATTATTTACCTGCAAAAACATTGCGTTAAGACCAGTAAATAAATTTCAATGTGTGTAATTAAATTAAAGTGAATTAAAAAATATAATTAATGAAACAAATTGTTTGATCATTGCAGAATTCCATTTTGTTAAATTGCATCAGATAACTATTTCAACATATGTTCATTATTATCTTCGAAAACGTTTTAACTGTTTCTAAATGATAGCTAAATAGAGCATTTATTAGATACATAATGAAGTTACTACAGTTCGAGTAAATAAATTATTGTTATTATTGACTCCGGTTATTTAAGTACATTTTTTTTTAAATATTGAGAAAAAAATCTTACTTAAACAATAACTAAAAAAAAAATTATATAACGTAGAAATTGGGTACGCTCACCTTTTGCCACGCTGGATCCTAATACGCTCATTAAAATATGGCCATAAGAACAAGATTAGCCCAATGCTCTAACTCTTCTCTCTCTCTCTCTCTCTATTGATGTTAATTACTCCATTAGAGATTATAGTCCTGAGCATACTTTTTTTTAATATGCCTAGGTATGTAAATAACTAAGATTTTATTCTGCAAAAGAAACCAATTTCAAATTTGCACAGAACCAGTTTTTTTTCTTTTTTACTTATAAACTGAATTACTAAACGAATTTTGATAATAATTTGTGGAACCAATCTGTATTTGTATTAATATCCTTTTAAATAAAAAAATAATTCAAAATCGGTTTACAACTAACGGAAGTATGAGGTATAACAAACATAAAAAAAAAACAAATTGTGGACCTCCTTTTTTAAAGTAGGTTGAAAAATATAAAAATATGGACTTATATGACGCTTGTATAAGCTCGTATAAGCGGTGTCATCTCGCTATTGTTGCAGTGTGACTCGGCTAAAACTCAGCCATAGATAAAACAATAATGGCTCAGCGTAACTTGATTAGATACTTGAGTAATATTATTTATGTGCGTATTATTTAGCATCCTTGAACAAATCACCATAAACAAATCATTCAGTAATATTTATTGCACAATAGACACAAATTGAATTTACGCTAATGTTTACAGCGCTCTTTGGTGTCTTCTAGAACAATCCGCATAAAGCTTCTTTGAGCCGACCCCGCCAATAGTGACATCGAAAAAGATTTTGTCTTAGGACAAGTCGCGGTCAAAGAAAATTACGACCTTTGGTTTAAACAACTAATACTCGTAAGCCTTTGGTCACGGATTTATATATGAATATATTAACTATGTATATTGGTTTAGTGTATTGAAAGTACCTAGCATGGTAAATATAATATTTTATGAGAAAAAAATGAAATAATAACCCGTGTGCTTTTTTTAATGGATGATAATGGAATAGTAATCCCGCCTGCTCTAACGGTATACACTGGCGAAGCACCAATGAGGCATGATAGGTGAGGATGAAAGCATATCAGTTGGCCCATAGTGATGAATTCATAAAAAAACAATCAAAGTGGTTTCCAGAGGGAACAGTGTGGAAGTCGACCTGATAAGGTAATTTGTTAGCAACGGAGCCTCTAGTCCCATTACTAACAATCCCTTTCTCCGTGTGCTAATCTAAGTTAAAGTGAGAAAAAAATTAAGTCAATGAGCTCATCATGATGAATTCACCGGGCACTAACCACAACAGTTTAGGGAGAAATGGAGTGTTAGTAATGGGGTCTTACTACCCCCTGCTAGCAATTTATCCTATCAGGTTCACCTCCATGTGGTTCTCCTGGAAACCATCGCGGTATTTTCACCCATTTACAAAACCACACTTATTTCCAGAAACTACGTGAAGGTCGATCATAATAATCCCCCCCCCCCCCCCACCCTCCGGGACCTATTACGTGCTAGATACTCGTTCTGGCCTAGATTAGAACATAACGATTTTGTCCTAAAAGTTTACTATATTGATTGGTGGGGAAGGGGAATCGTTAGTTGACGATTATTGGATTAATGGGGTCTAATTGACCCTTTGCCAGCAACCCACTCACTGATGCCCCGCTAGCATACATTGATATTGCAGCCTGGGCTACCATTCCATTATCATTCATTTAAAAAAGTATACTTAATTTTAATCCCTAATAAACTCTTAGAATAAGACGTTATATATAATATAACACCTACCTATTCCTACTTTACCGTACATACACGAAGCAATAACAAATTATAGTATTGTTATAATTAACTTAAGGATAAATACAGTGAATAATATGATTAAATTAAATATTGTTAAGGATGCAGCCTTGGACTGGGATAGTCGGTATCTGACAGTTGAGTGTTGAGACGGTCGCGTCACGAAGCTTTAATAGGATTTACCCAATGTTTCACCCACAGTTTAAATAAATTAGGGATCGGCCTTTATATCCATCTAATAAATGTACATATATACGTATGTAGGTATTTATCAGTAAATTGACCTTTATATTAAAAAATACGTGCTCGTAATGTGTTTGTGAAAAAGTGTTTATATATAGGTAACATGTAAATGAATAAATAAGCTATGCAGATCATTTAAAAAAATATATCTAAACCTTAGATTATAATAAAAACATATCTTAATAAAATAGGTAAGTAATTTAATCATAAGTAGGTTATTGTCGATATATTTTCGACTATGAAATAAAACCTATATTTAATGTGGTATAAATCTACTTATACCTACTTTTGGATTTAAATAAAATGCACATAAAAGGCCTCAATACATAAAACATTCTTGTAATCCATTTAATTGCTTTTTCTTGGGGTTCGTGCTAAAATAGAATAAAAGGAAACCAATATTGTGCGACTTTATCCATCTGTCCGACCATTCGTCCGTCCACCAATCGCCGTATATCTCAACTATTACTAAAGCTAAGTACAGCGTCTCATAATATAATCGACTTGAAATTTTAGTTGGTCCACACATATAACAAAAGGAAATTGAAGGACATCTTTATTTTCTTTGCATGGCTTTTATTTTTGTTTATATTTAAATTGTACAGCAAAAAAAGGTAAGTAGGTAGATGTTTACCTCGTCATTTATACATGCTTATAACTAACTTGCCATACCTAATTAGGTAAGGTAGTAAGCTTGTTTTCGCTACTTTATGTACCGAAGAAGGCATCATATCAGGCATCTTGATTTTTCCTATGCACCGTGGAGCGAAAACGTACTTTGACTACGTAGAGATTAACTTGCCATTTGTCTAGGGAGCCGATTATATTTGCTTGACATACATATATCATAAACATAAGAATATATAATAAATCTTTATTCTTATACTTATAAATATAACCTTACTATATTTATGCACTCCTGATAAAATTATAAATTATTATTACTTCAGTAATTATGTCGATGAATAATTAATATTACTTCTCGTTTGATATTTTACGTTTACATTATTATCTATCAAATAAGTACATATTAATATGGTTTTATGTTAAAAATTTTCTTGTAGTAATGTGCAAATATTTTTTATATCTTCTTTTCATTCAAAGTGTCCACGTTGATTACTTATCCAACCCTTAGATAATAACGAAAAACAAAATTTCATACTATAATACAAACTGAAATATCATTTCAAAAATAAAAAAGAAATTTGGCCTCTGCCCATTAATTGCCTTTTTTATACACCTCAAAAAGCACCTAAGAAATGAATTATTAAGGTTTTAAAAACCAAAAAGGATTTTTTTTTATTTATTTTTTTATATATGTGTTATTCATTTTTGAATCCTCTAAACTTATTTTAGTTTCACTCAAATCGCTTAGATTTAAAGCATTTTTTGAAAGATGTGTAATAAAGCGACATCTAGATACCTAATGATACAACTTAGCATATGGTTTCTGCTTATTTGATCTTTACTTGTTTAACATGAAGATTATACCGAATCTGTCTCACCTAGTCGCAAGATGGCGCAATTTCTATCAGTTATTCTATATAACTGATAGAAATTGCGCCATCTTGCGATTAGGTTATATAGAATGAAGAGGAATATTGATGACAAGTCAGACATTGGTTGTTTTTAATATCTTCTTATTTTAGCCAATCAGTGATTAGTATTCGCTACGTAAGTGAAAACTGACTGATACAAAACGAGTTTTCAAGAAACTGTCAGTCAGATGACTGTACAATCAGTGAATCCGCCTTGAAAATTAATTGTTTTATTGTGTTGTGATTAAAAGTAAGTAACAAAATCCATTATTACACGTGTATCCTAATGTATATTAACTATCAGTTTTGACCTAAAAACTTGTTTTCATATACAGTGTTAGACTTAGAAACTGAATTGACGTCATTAAATTGCTTCGAATACCATCAACTTTATTTCCACTTTTGTCATATTTTTCTTAATACCATCGTATTTTTAGAATTTGCAATTTATGAATATAGTCTTATAAAATAAATTTTAGTTAAAATATAAATTATAGTTACGATTACAAATACAAAATTAAATGCTAATCCGTTTGTACAGTAGTTCAACAGCAGATAACTGTTTCATGTAATTGTATTTTGTGACAATAGTGAGGCTATAGAATAGTAATACTTACTTTCCAAAATGTTTAGAGAGGCCTTAAACAATGAGTGTATCTCTATATTTGACAATTACCAGTTGTGCTTAATTGAGGGCTATTAGGAATATGTGTCAACTCCTTGCGACGAAATATTGAGCAACGCCCTGAATAATACGCTCTAATAATAAGACATATTGTACATTATATCACATTGTACTTATTCCCTACATCTGTTGATAACAAAGATAAGATAGTCATGTACTTGCATGTGTGTGCAGTTGTGTATATTAGTCAATACTGAGTATGTGTGCGTCATTTAATGTATGTTTTAATTTGTTATAGGTATCAGGGTCAAGATGACGGCCCAAGTTCAAGCATTATATGACTTCACAGGGGACCCTGGTACAACTGAAATGTCAATTGCATCTGGAGAAATACTAACATTAATTAACACTGACATTGGTGAAGGTTGGTGGGAGGGAAGGAATGCTAAAGGCGAGACAGGTCTATTCCCTGCTGCTTATGTGAGAAAACTCACTCCTGAAGAGCTGGAGCACACTAGTACAGCTCCAACACATGCAGCACCAGCTGTTCCGAGGTATGACCAAGCAGCTGATGATTGGGGAGACCAGCAATACAGTGCTGGCGACAACAATTACCACCGAACTACATCACAGGAAGATGGATGGGAGGATGATTGGGATGATGAGACATACTCAGAAATTGGACCTGCACAACACAAATCACACCACAACCAGCATCAACCAATGCCATTACCAGGAATGCCTATAAATGATGTAAATCATCTTGATGATGGATCTTCCAATTATGGGTCTTCTGCTGGAACAGTTAGGAGAAACAAATTTGCTCCCTCTTCTAAAGTCACAGGTGAAAGTTACCTACTTGGCACATTAAATGTAGAAGTACCAGATCATGACAAAATTTACATTGTACAAAATGAAGAAGGTTATGTATGGTCACCTTTAACACATCCATACTCAGTAACTGTAGCTTCACCGAAAAAAGAATCTAAATTTAAAGGTATTAAAAGTTATATTGCATACCAATTAACACCTTCATTTAACAATATTCAAGTATCTAGAAGATACAAACATTTTGATTGGCTACATGAAAGGCTACAAGAGAAGTTTACACTCATTCCTATCCCACCACTACCAGATAAACAAATATCTGGTCGATATGATGAGCAATTGATTGAACGCAGACGAGTCCAACTTCAAGAGTTTGTGGACTGGATGTGTAGACATCCAGTACTGTCTAAATGTGAGGTTTGGCAACACTTTCTAACTTGTACCGATGAAAAAAGATGGAAGGCAGGCAAACGACAGGCTGAACGAGACCCGTTGCTGAGTCTTAATTATTGTATATCATTAGTTGTACCTGAAAAAGCTTTATTACAAACACAAGTGGATGGCATCACAGAACAGTGTCACACATTTGTAGCTAGTATGGACACCTCTGTTAAATCTGTGGTTAATATGTGCATTACACAAACCAAGAGATTCCAGGGACCATACAAGATGGATTGTCAGAAAGTAGGGGAGGCACTGTATAGTTTAGGCAATGCTCTCAGCCTGGACGAAGGGACAGTGGTTTCTACTTCAAAGTTAACATCTGCCATAAAAATGACAGGAGGTGCCTACATAGAAATTGGAAGAATGTATGATGAACAACCAAAGTATGACTGGGAACCTTTGGGTGACAAATTTCATTTATACAAGGGCATTGTAGGCTCCTTTCCCGATGTACTGGCGAACCACAAGGGAGCCGTCCAAAAGAAACGAGAATGTGAACGATTGACAGCTGAACACAAGATGGAGGTAGCGCAACTCAATGAAGTTTTAAGAAGGACTGACGTTATATCTTATGCACTTCTTGCCGAAGTCAACCACTTCAAAGCTGAAAGAACAACAGACTTGAAGGCCACTATGCAAAAATTCCTAAGGCAGCAGATTACATTTTATAAAAAAATAGTAGAAAAATTGGAATCAACTCTACAACAGTATGATGAATAAGGCAGACTGTCATAAATCAAGACTTGAAATAATGAACGTTATACAATGAAATAAGTCATTTTTTGTATACTTGTCTAAATTACTTGAGAAAATTGTATTGTAGATTATGAATTATGTAAATCCAAAGGATTAGTAAGACATTCAGTATAATTTGATGAATGTAAGATGAAATGTATTCAGATTGTGATGAAATTAAGGACTGAATGTATATTATACAATAACAAATTGTGGTACACATTACCTTTTAGTAAATAAAATATTCTGTATATATTTTGTGCGTTAAATACATGGAATCTTCATGAAAGAAAAACTTATTTTTTATCTACTATATACACAATATTCTAATTGTACTAACTGTGGATCAATTATTTTGACATTTTGTTCTTTAATTTAGATATAATATTGTATTATATTCCATTTTTATAAGGTACTTTATAGGGCCAGCTAAATAAATAAATAATGTAATTCGTTTATGTGTTTTTAATCAGCTTAAACGCACCAATAAGTATAAAAATATCCATCCAACAAGGCCAAATTTAAATCTTGCGTGACATAATAACTGTAAGTACATAGATATTGTGCTGAAAATAAACCAAGCCCTTCAAAGCTAGAATACGGTCATCACTAATTTTTATGTTGTTCACAGGGATTTCGGCATCAAAATGTGCAGTCGGAGATGAAACCGAAATAAACCTCAGGCCTACTTGCGTGGGCGTCTACTAAAATGGCCGAAGACAAGAAAAAGGATGGTAGTGCCCTTTTAGCCAAAAAGAAAAAAGTGAAACCGAGGAAATCGAGAGATGCCGACTGTTGCAGTGTGAATTTCTTGAAATGCGTCCTACATATTTTCAACGTCGTATTTATGGTAAGCACTTTCATGATTTATTGCACTATTATTATTTAATTTTATATATCTATGTAGATACATAATAGCATTCATGGGTAAACCTCTAATTCGGCATTAAACGTTAAATGGCCGAAGTAATTATAAAAAACTTATCATGCAATGACAAAATTATCCCTATTTTATTATTAATTGTCGAGTTAAAAATACATTGATTTTATGCTCTTTGACCTAAATATAGTTAGGGGAAAACAGGAACATAAATATCAATTATTTATTTAAGGCGAATAGACCGCTATAACAGCATGTATGAAAGTTAGACAAATAATAATTAATTAAGTTTACACAAATGCATAATACAAGTGAAAGAAACAGTACTATTGAAAATTACAGTAACATTGTCAACAATGAAGCTACGAAATGGACTAAGCCTAAGTTAGTTACATTACATATATGTAATGTTACTAACTTTCACACATGACTTCGTTCGCGTGACCAGGACAAAAAAATAGCCTATATCCTTCTCCATCCCATATAGTCCGTCTATACGAAATTTCATAGTGATTGGTTGATTACACAGTGTCACTATATATCGTTTTATCTCATTTTTAAACTTTAATTTCGACCCTACAAAGAGATAAATGTCAGAAAATATATTGTTTTAGGTACTTGGTTAATAAATAAATAAATTTAACCATTATTTGTAGCATGACGTGATATACAACTCTTTCTCATTAACCATAATATTCTGTAAATACATTAATTTAATCGCCGCTTAAGTTCCGGCATGGAATAGACCATCCCTTCCTTTCTCGTGGATGTCGTAAAAGGCGATTAAGGGAGGGTCGAGGGATGGGCAGCAGCATCCCTCTTTAAATATCACCAGAAGCCAAACTGCGGTTGCCAACCAATCTGCCAAGTGTAGCAACTAATAACCCCCCCCCCCCCCCCCTCTTGTGGGGGAGGCTATATACAACAGTGAACAATTGATGCAATAGAATTAAGGCAAATTATTATAGCACAAATAATTTATACAAGTGTCAGTAATATTAATAGGCTTTTTTTAATCACATCCAATGACGTATAAAAACTAATTACAGAGTTGACTACACTTATCTAATAGCTATGAAAATAAATATTATACAGCCACAATACAGGAAGTTTATGCATTATTTTCCGCATCTGAGTCAATCTATTGTTGGCAGAGTTCGAAAAAATCCGATTTTTATAATAAATATAAAAAATCTGATTTTTTATATATATCAGATATATATCCCGGCTTAGAAAAAAAAGCGAACTACATTCTGTAAGGGGATTATACGCTTAACAATGTGAAAGAAATTTGTAAAATAAAATAAGTACAAACTATTACTACTAATATTAATATTATTTAAAAAAAAAGCTTTTAACAAGTAACAAAATAATTACTTAGTGTTTATTTGAGAAATATTTTTTAATGAACAATTAAAAAAAACAAGTACCTATTATTATAATAATATTATTATTTATATGAAGTTGCCATTTTGGGAAACAATTTAAATTATTCTGATTTGTAGTTTTTCGTTACGTGTTGCTAGGGTAAAGATTAATCTATAAAATTTTTAGTTCAGAAGATAGGAAAAAAATCAACTGATATTTATCGAGATAAAAATCAATTGATATATATCGTAATAAATATCATGATATATATTCTCTGATATATATCGGCGAACCCTGATTGTTGGTGAACTTTATCTGCGGAAAAACTTTGTTCCTAAGTCGTCTCGGGCCTATCTATTTGAACACCATAATCCTCTGATTACTTTAGTGCGTTGTCGCGTCGGTTATGCTTTAAAGGATATTCATTTTAATCCCTCGTATGCGATATGTGATGCAATTCCTCATATTTCTAAAGTCCTGCGTTGACGACTAATAATAATCATTAGCGTAAAATTGTCTCTATCAAAGTAAATCACATACAATTGCCGAAATGTCTTTACGTTTCGTGATTAGATTCTATTCTCCATGTTCAAAATGTCCCACATCTGCGTAGATCTATTTTGACGAACAACAGAATACCACTAACAGTCCCTAGTCTACTCTGAGTAGGTTTTAATGCTTGCGTAGTTGAGGACAGTCCGTGGTTTACTTTTAGTTAGGTTTTATTTTTTAGATTAGGACCCCTAGAACTCGCGTAAGTACCTTATGCATTAGATTTCTATTTCATATAATTATTGTAATGAAAACAACCCTAGTATCCTGAAACTATCCATCATCTACGTAGGTAAACATAAAGATATGCGCATACCAAAAACATTTTATCCGCACGTACAAAATTTTCTTTTATATTATAAACTAAGCCGCGATCGTGTTTATCGTTTTATTATTGGCCGACACAAGTGTTATACATTTTATATGAAGTGCGTTATAACGTGCAATTTTAGGTATTTTCGATCTTAATTTTGTTAGTTGTAAGTCCACCGAGGAGTTTCTCTCATCGGACTTAAAAGTCTGGACAGACTACACAAACATAAATGGTAATTTTGTCCGTAGAGAAACTGTCTTAATTGCGCAATCCTTTTGATAAAAAAAAATATTTATATAGGTGTGTCAATAAAACTTAATAAAAATATTGAAGAATTGAATTAACAAATCAATTTATTGAACAATTAGACATCACCATAAAATTTTTTTGGTCGTGCCAATTATGCATTTGTTTACATTTTTATTAAGTTCTATAGAAACGGACTATACGTGGTATGTCCAAACTATTAATAGTCCGAAATTATTGTGTCCAGTTTGCAGGTATTGGCGTGTTAGTAGTGGGAGCATGGACCGTAGCGACCAGACATCGTTTCGTGGCGTTGCTACCAACGCCAACGTATCCAGCTATCGCGTACATGCTCGTGTTCGCTGGCGCCCTCGGCGTGCCCATGAGTGGGCTAGGCTGCTGTGGACTGAAGACTGAGAATAGAACCAGTTTACTCTGCGTATGTATTATTCACTACTTTGTCAATAATTATCAGATTTGGCAGAAATAGCTGATAGTGTTCCTATACTTAGATGATGATTAACACTTCATGTTATTTAATAATTCACAATTCTTTGACGAACTCCGTGATACAATAGTAGGCAATGCTTTGCGTGATCGAAGTTCTGAATTCGATCTTAATCTAAACAACTTTTTATTATATTTAAACTAACATTTGTAATTTGTCACTGGTTTTTCTAGATTAATGTAATACAATGAACGCTCTATATAAACAACCTCTCTATAAGAAACATTCTTTATATTTTATTTATTCTACTCAGCTTAGTTAGTAAAAGAAATAAGTAAAAATATTTTCCAGACGGTAAGTATTTTTATACTCCTTTTTCCCTCTATAATCAACTTATCCCAATAAGAATTTTTTTATTGAAAATGGTTCAAATGATTTAGTTATATAGAGCGTTCACTGTATTATGGCTGTTATTTCGATCAAGCGGTATAAAATATTTTCTTAAGGTAGAAAAGTTATTACTAATTATACTATAATTAAGATTTGCATGCGTTGCTATGCATGGAATAAGTTCTTTTTAAACGGACAAAAATGTAAAGATAACGCCAATGGGATAGCAATAAAATATGGTGATGAGAATGAAGTAGTGGTAGTTGGACCATGATAACAAATTTACCAGGAATTAATAAAAAATTAAATCGATCTGACAAAGTATATTGTCAGCATTGGGGTCGCTAGTCCCCATTACTAATAATCCTCTCCCCAAGTCAGGACTCTTGAAGAGTAATTCGTGACTCTTGTAACAGAGATTGCATTGCTACCCTCAGACAAAAGCTAGGGGACTCCAACAAAACGACCACCAATCTATGCTAATATTAAAGAGATTTTTTTTTTTGTTTTTAATAGATAAACTCAAAAACTATTCAATAGATTTCAAAAATGTTTTCATATATAGAAAATTATATTATCTTCGAGTAACATAGATTATTGTTGTTTTTAATAGTTCTATCTATCCGTGCAAAGCCGGGGCAGATGACTAGTACAATATATATGCAATATTGTAAATAATCAGCATGCACTGTGTCGAATAGAGCTAGGCGTGGGCGATAAGCGGAAAAAAGTATACTATTCGTGTCAAATACTTTGGTCGTTGAACTGGCTTCATTATGGCGGTTGTCATAGATTGGAACAATAATTGTTTATCTAATACAATGTAATGTTACATTCTAATTTATGAACTAGTCTTTACTCGTGACTTCGGCTAAGCAGCATCCCCCGTGTGAATCAGTATGTAAAATAACCTATATGGCAAGTTAGGATTTAATATATTCGTGTACTAAATTTCATATAAATTCGTTCAGTACAACTTAGAATGGCAAACAAGCTGACGACCTACCTGATGAAAAGTGGTAACCGTTGCCTATAGACATGAGCAGTACCATGAACATAACAGAGTACACTGTTTCGCCCATGATACCCCCCATGCGCTACCATTCCTGAGGACTCAGGTGTTATTCCTCTGTACCCAGTAAATTCACGCCATATCCCATCCTTCAAACCGAAACACAGCCATGCAAACACAACTGCTTCACGGTTGAAACACGAATGGGACAGAGGTACCCAAGCAATCGACTTTTGTACAAAGTCTCCGTCTGGTAATATATTTAAGACCATAAAAGTAATAACAATTGATATGACCCAATGACATACATACATAAAAAAGAACTTATAAGCGCATTCGTCACGTACATAATTACCGTTGCAATTGATTAGGTGCATATTCGACGATAATACTGACTGACTGATAGATATATGCGTACGATTTAAAAATGTAGCTACTTTATACTTTTTCTAATTATGTTTTAGTCACGAACGTTGTTAAGAAGTTATAAGCGCATTCGTCAAGTACATAATTACCATTGCAATTGATTAGATGCATAGATAGATAGATACTCTTTATTGTTTCCTCCAAAGGATTACAGTAGTAAACTTATTATAAATATAAATAATTACAAGAAATAAGCACAATGAGAAAATAATGGGCGATCTTATCGCTAAGAGCGATCTCTTCCAGGCAACCTTTGGATGCATATTCGACGATAATACTGACTCACTGATCCATATGTGCGTACGATTTAGAAATGTAGCTACTTTATCTAATTATGTTTTAGTCACGAACGTTGTTACCTAGTGGTTCACTTCCCCGACTTTTGTACCAAATTGTTGTGAATACGATAACATCAAAAACAGTGTGTGGAAATCCTTCCTTATCAGTACAATGACGAAGTCGTAATAAATTGTGTCATCACTCCTCAACTCTAGGAAGTCGAAAGAGGGGACTGACGGAACAAAACAATACTACAAGTATAGTATAAGAAAATTTGGCAGTGAATTTACAGGCTACAGAGGAATAACACCTGAGTCCTCAGGAATGGCAACGCATAGAAAGGTATCATGGGAGAAACAATATACTCTGTTATGTCCATGATACTGCTCATGTCTATAGGCGACGGCTACCACTTTCCATCAGGTGGACCGTCAGCTTGTTTGCCATTCTAAGCTGCATAAAAAAAATCATACAGAACTGTATACCGAGTCGCCTGACTGACCTGATAGACTAAATACAGATGTAAACCAAAAACAATAATAGAAATCAATTCCTTCTTTTTTTTGTTGTTACTTGAATAGGAAATTTGAGTTGAAAATATAGTCTCTAATCCTAATATTAGGGGGGAAAGGGATTATTAGTAATGGAGACTGAGAATCCTCTTGCTAGCAATATACCCAACCAGGTCGACCTCCTCGCGGTTCTCCCTGGAAACTATCATGGTTAATTCCTGATGAATTCATCATGATGGGCTAACTGACCTATTTTCATTCTCATCAACCACCCTTCACTGGTGCTCTGCCAGCGTATCCCGTTAGCGCAGGTGGGGTTACCATATCATTTTCACCCATCAAAACAATCCTAATATTATAGATAGACAACCAGTAATAAGATTGATGTTGAGTCATCGCTTAACATCAATGTTATTTTTCCTTAACTGTGTTATCTTTTTGTTTTGTAATCTAAATTGACATAGTGCGGAATTAATGGCCGATGTTTAATAAATTTTGCTTGCATTATAACTTTTAAATATCGATGTGATAATAATTATTAGTATAGACATTGAAGTTTTATTTGTTATCTACAAATATGAAGAATGTCAAATACAAATTAGGTTGACGTTGACTAGGTTGAAACTGACTTTAATGGATCTAACAACAAAATACCTATTAGTTTATTAAAGATTTTTAAATTATTATATTTTTTATTACAATTACATTTTTTCTTTATTTTTTACTTCGTTACGGTATTAATATACAAGAGCCTTATACCTTTATTTTTTATACTTAGATAAATAATCTTCCTAAAATAT
The DNA here is from genome assembly GCF_026898425.1 of Galleria mellonella. Taxonomy (NCBI): domain Eukaryota; kingdom Metazoa; phylum Arthropoda; class Insecta; order Lepidoptera; family Pyralidae; genus Galleria; species Galleria mellonella. The sequence continues at coordinate 1,166,752 of NW_026442179.1, forward strand.
AATCATAATCACTTGTGAACAAAAACTTATTTTTACAGACGTACGTAGGTTCTTACCTGTTCTTACATCCTTATAATTCTAAACTCCTTTGTAAAATATCATTCTTCTGTTTGAAAAGAGAATATGCCGAATTTCTTGGCGGTTCTTATTAATAAAAAAAAAGAAAGATTAAATTGTCTTATAAACAAATTTATTTAAATAATGATAATGCTTATCTTCACGAGTAAAATTTACATACGTAATATGTACGCATTATTTGCCTACTTATACCAATTGTTTGTTCATCAATCCGTCACGCAATCTAAATATCTTCTTTCTCTTCTTAGCAATGTTTTTGTAACAAGTACAAATAATTTAAGAAATTATATATTCCCACATATTATGATTATTATATAGCCAATGCTGTGTGCATCTTTAACTGGTGTGCATATATGTCTTACCATGTTCGTATTTAGTGTTGTATTCTAACCATTGGTGACACTATCGATGTACTAGTAAATAAATAACTAAATAAAGAAATACAGCAAATCCCAAGAATAGATATTAACTAATAGTGTTGCTAAGGGGGGGGGGGAAAGGGATTGTTAGCAATGGAGTATGACAGCCCCATTGCTAGCAATATGCCCTGTTAGGTCGACCTCCACGTGGTTCCCCCTGAAAACCATCGTCAACGATTCTTGTTGAATTCGTCACGATGGGCTAACTGACCTGCTTCATCCTCACCTATCATCTCTCACTGGTGCCCCGCCGGTGTATACCGATGGCGCGGGTGGGGTTACCATTCCATTATCACCCATACAAAAAAAATTGTGTCGCTACATAAAGTGTAATAAAAGCCTATATAGTAGGTGTGGCCAACAGGTCGATCGTGACTATTAGTCCAGTCAATCGTAGCAAGGCAAAAAATATATTTTGCTAATTTAACGGAAGATAAGACTAATATAAATAAGTAGTTACTAAGAATAATTTTCAGTTTTATGTTTTCCCTTTTAATAAAATAAAAAAACACTACAAAATGCTACATAATTGTGTACTTAACTATGCTGTTTCATTTGAGATTTTAAGAAGTATATAATTGGTAGATCGCACAGGGTTTCGTCAGTAAACAGTAGATCTTGGATCTTGTCAAGTTGGTCCTCCCTATTATATAGGACATTATTTTAACAAAGGAATGAGTTTAACTGCTATTATACAGACGACACCACTATAATAGATAGGTTATTGTTTTTTTTCTTTCATCCTTAGATATTCAATTTCGTGTATAATATAGTATATGTTATATATGTGTAAGTATATTTGATATTTATATATATTTATTCGTTTATATATATAATTTTAGTATGTACGTATATCAATAATTACTAAGTACCGCATTCGAGTATTTTGACACTTCCCTATGGTTGACTGGGAGAGAATGCTTTTAGCATTAAGTCCGCCATGTACACATATATGTACTAATGAATAAATAAATAAATATGTATATATATTTTTTTTTATTTCAGTACACGTACTTCCTGTTGATAACGTTCATACTGGAGGCGGGTGCGGGCGGTCTGGCGTACTACTACGAGGTCGCTGTGGAAGACGAGTTGCGGGCGGAACTCAACAATACGTTCTTGTCAAACTACGCGCTCGACACCACCATATCTAATGCTGTTGATCGCATGCAGACGGAGGTTCGGAATAATTTACTATTCAACCAAATCATGTTTATTTTTTTGCTAGACAGTAAAGTAAGATGTTACATATTCGAGTAAGTACATAACATGCAGCATCCTGTATAGGTATGCAAATATTGAATTATATTTAGTGTCAACACTACATTAATTATTATATTACAATTATAACGTACTAGAATTATTTTACCATTACTATTGCCTTTCTCTAGTGCCAATAACTGCTTTACTTTTTTTAATGGGTGAAAATAAAACTAGTGACCCCGCCTGGGCTATCGGTATACACTGGCGGGGACTAGTGTGGTCAGTTGGCCTATTTTGACGGATTCAATGATTATTAATCACAATGGTTTCCAGAGAGGACCGCATGGAAGTCGACCTGATAAGTTATATTGCCAGCAATGAGGCAGACTCCATTGTTAGTGTTCTAGCTGTATTTTGCTTTTATTTATAATATTTTAAATTTTATGAAATAAAAGACTTGTTGACAGCTAGAAAAAGAATAAGTTTATTATTTTAATTAATTTCAAATTATTATAAATACCAAAAAGTTTTCATGTGTTAACACTATTACTAATAATCCCTATCGCCACCACTAATTCCAACTTTTTTTTGGGTGAAAACGAAAAATAGTAACCCCGCCTCCGCTATCGATATACGTTGGCAGGCTACCAGTGAATGATGGTAGGTGAAGATGGAACTAGGTCAGTTAGCCCATCGTGATGAATTCAAAAATTAACTATGACAGTTTTCAGAGGAAACCACGTGGAGGTTGTTCTGATAATAAGATATATTGCCAGTGATGAAGCTATTAAAACTCCATTACAATCGGTTATAGTATCCTACATTTACGATAAGTTATAACTCCAGACTCACGAATATATATGTAGGTATTAAAGAGGAAAGTCAGGTGGACTAGGGCTTATTTGGATAAAAAAGTCCATGCTAAAGATTATTTACTAAATGCGCCTAAATAATATAAAATTGACGATTACGACGAAAGGCCTTTATTTCTACATATAGAAATTAGAAAATTTCTTTAAAATACATAGTATTTCTATGTATAGATTAAATATACCTACCTACCTACGTACATCAAATGACTCATCGCATTGGATGATATAAGTACTTACCTACATCTGTATAAACAACTTCTATAAATTAATACGTCGATTGTATTCATATTAATAATACTCGGATAATCATCCTTGACCTTGTTATAAGACAAATGTACTCTTTAATGTAATCGTTTGAACTTCACCGTATACTCGTATACCTGTTTGTGTCAAAATAGAAATGGCTAAACGTGATGTTTTCCCAAGAGACTACAGCATGGGGTTCTTCAAAAGGGGGGTAAAGAGGTTTCTTTAGGGTCGGCAATGCACGCGTAATACCTCTGGTATTGCAGATGTTCATAGGCTACGGTAACCACTTACCATCAGGTGGGCCGTATGCTTGTTTGCCACCTCAGTGGTATAAAAAAAAAATTTTGCGATATGGTGGATACGTTCATTGTTACATCTACGTAAGCAAAAATCATTGTCTATACAATATTGAATTTTTTTATCAATACTCTACATGTATAAAATATACATATATAATGCTTTTTTTAATGGATGATAAATAATAAAAAAAATAGGTGAAAATGTAAAGGCAGGTCAGTTAGACTATTGTCATGAATACATCTGGAGTTCAGCACGATGGTTTCCAAGAGGGACTACGGGGAGATTTTTTTATGCCACTTAGGGGGCAAACAAGCATACGGCATACCTGATGGTCATTTCTGTAGCCTATGAACGTCTGTAATACCAGGAGTATTACGTGCGCATTGCTAACCCTGACAAAACCTCTTTACTCCCCTTTTTAAGAAACCCATGCTGTAGTCTCTTGGGAAAACCGGAGATCGACCTGACAAGGTGTATTATTAGGAATGGGACTGAGAATCTGCATTATTAACAAAGTCATGTCATTACAGGTCCTGCTTAAAGCGATAACATTTATAATACCATTATATCTATGATGTTGTATAGCTATCGGATAATATAATAATATATTAGCAAGGATTCCTTATTGACTCAAGATTTGATATTTCAGTTCAAATGCTGCGGCGCTGTTCGTTATCAGGACTGGAGGCGGAGCGCGTGGCACGAGCACGACCCGCGGCTGCTGGTGCCGGACTCCTGCTGCAAAACTGTCACCAACCGCTGCGGCGTCAGGGATCACCCCTCGAACATCTACCACAACGTTAGTAGCGCTAACATACATAAAATTGCCATCGAAACTACCTTCGATATTTACAGAGCGATATCTTTTCTATACAGCTTGTTACAGCTGCTTAAAGGGAAGTTCTAATGGGAAGTGAGACCCGCAGATATTCACAGAATACACTGTAATGACATGTAATGGTACCTCTCAAAAGCTGTTATTCTTGAAAACTAAAGTGTACTTTGTATCTTGTAATTTCACTGCCATATCCCACCCTTCAAACTGACGTAGCCATGCAAAAGATTCAGCAGCAGAAATACTAGAAAGACATAAATGCCTATACAAACGACTATTATATAATATCATACTCTAGTGTATATAGAACCGATTCTATTTTAAGCATAGAATAGAATATCGTAACTTTCCATACACAAATAACTTGGTTCTAGACTTTTAACTTCTTCCTTAGATTTACATACTTTATACATTTAGTTCACTCTGTGAATACAATTGGTCAATGTCAGTTTATTTATCGACCATATAACAAAAAAATTTTTGGTACAAAAGGCGGATTTAATGCTATATAGCATTCTCTCCCAGTTAACCTTTGGCAAAACAGAAATTTAATTATACTGTGAAATAAAGTAAAAATTATTGTAGTTAAACAGTTACAGACGTATTATATTGACTCACAAATTATACAACACATACAATGGAGAACTACTGCACATTATGGACACATAAATATATTTACATGTATACATTAAACAAATACTACTTACATATAGAAATATATATCATAAAAACATACATAAAAATATAAATATGCAAACATACGAGTACAAGATTGATAGAGATTAAATGTCAATCTAGTTATTATTTATTTACTACCTAACTTTTTAATTAAAAATACATATATTCTTTCTTCCAGGGCTGCATACGGCAGTTTACCAATCACATTCGAGACCACCTAATAATTCTGGCGGCGGTCGGCGTCGGAATGTCGGTCATACCGATCTTCGGATTCCTCTTCTCTTGCGTGCTCTACGTTAAAATAAAACACGTTATAGACTGACCTCGGCCTAAGCCGTCGGCCAGCAAGAACCGGAAAGTGTTCGATAAATCAGCCTCGGCCGGCGACTTGACGAAGTACCAAGGTCGAGTCAGCTCTCAGAGAAGAATGGAAAGTTCTCGAACGAAGCGGAGCACGAAGCGGCCCCCATGTCCGCTGCACCCCTCGTCAGAAAAAGGCGGCAACGTGCCTATATCCACTATCAGCGATAATGTTAGCATTTAGATTGTAGTTTTTTTTTTTTTATTTATTTTTTTCACATAACCACACCGAACTAAGGCGTTAAAACTAGAACACCTAGGATCGAGCATTTTCGAAAAATTCTTTTCTTAACTTGGACCGACCGAGAATCGAACACTGTGCAACGAAGATTATCAGTTGCTGACAGTATATTTTTAGAGTTCCGTAGCCAATGACATACTGAATCTTTATAATGTTTATATCACTGTTTATTAATCTAGATATGCCAAAAATCGTCTTTTACAGCTCACTTTCGGTATTCGTTGTATTTTGGAGAAAGGTAATATAAAATAGTGATCTTAAAGGTTAAAAAACAATTTCATTTCAGTGAAATTATGCATCAAATATTCAGTTAATAGAGTATTATACTAAATTCCCGATTTTCGAGATATATCAGATTTCGTTACTACAATAGTAAAATATTTTCTTTTTTAGTAATGCAAGAACTAAGTTTTATATCTTAAACAATTGCTACGGAACCCTATAAGAATATTAATGCGTATTCTGCAAACCCTTGGCCAGTTTTTACAGATAAGTTTTTGTGCAATATAAAACAAAACTTCCTTTTTTTTTTAACTCTAATTTTTCCAATATTGCAGTATAATAATTAACATTTCATTTCATGTGTTCATTTAATGTTACATAACGGTATAGAATTTAAAGAGCGTTCATGTCTAGCCAGTAGCTAATTAGGTGTTAAACGTGACCGAATTTATATCAAAATGTATCTAAGTCATACGCTCGAATAATTATGTTAGATGAGAATTGTTATATGTGTATTTTAAGATGGTGCTATATTTGTTATAGATACCTTAGGCCGTTGTGTACTTAACACGGTAGAAACATCGAAGAAATAAAATAAACTCACATACCTACTGTAAAATAACTGTCCCACTCACAAAGTGGTTACACACTAAACAATAACAGTAAAATATAAATAAAATAATATTTTCTCAAACATGCTTGGAAATGTGTGCATTATTTTGACAATCTTCAATCGAGATAAATCAAAATTGCCGTACCGGCCAGATACATGCGGGCAGCGGCCGGCAAATGTATGAAAATCCATAACTGTCGTGTTTTGCAGCTAGATAAATTACTATGTAAACTCATATCTGTCCTATAATTTAAAAATGGAATGACCTTTTACTTCGAAACATGGCTACCAAGGAGGTAACTAATAAAAGTTTTTATTTAAATTTCGAACTGGCTTGCAAATAGAAAGCTGTTTATTAAAAAAAAAACAAAGGAACATTATGGCGCGTGAAAAATTATTATTGTTCGTTATTCGTCATTGAATTTAAAAAGTAAAATTGTGTTTTTGATTTCCGCGCATTGTTTGAGAAAAGTACTATACAAGCCTTGGCCACAACTAGGCAATGCCTCAGTTGCTGGCCGCTGCAGTAATGTACTAATAAAAATATTATTAATATATTCTCTAAAATAATATACGTTATCTATTCTACTCCACGTCATTATTTTTTATTTTTTTATTCGGTAAAAGTCACCATAAGGATCGAAGTAAATAATGTCCCAAAGTTGACCAGGCTGTGACAAGGAAAAACATATTTCAATAATAATGCTAAAGAATGAATAAATAATGAAAAACATATTTCAATAATATTGTTAAAAATAAAAAAGTATTTTGTCCTATTTCTTCTTTTTTTACACTAAACACACTTTTTTTCACTGTGCAAAACTTTCGTAATCCACAGAGTATCCACCGCCATGGCACACTTATTTTCGTCTAATAACATTTTACTTTAAACACAATTCACTTTATTATGACATATCGATCGCTTGCACTATTTGTAAAACATAAAACGAAATTATAAAAATTATTATTGTAACAATTTTTTTGTATTTATCATTTGAATTCAATTCATAAATATTCAAAAATTGCTTTTTTTTTTTGTTTTAAATGTTCTATGTATAAATAATAAATCTAATAAAACTGTATTTTATATGCCACCATGTCAGCTGTAATCATCAAATAAATGTATAGGTATTGATTTTAATCTATCGTAGTACACTAATACGTGTTTAACAAACTATACCTAAGTTGTATTGTGCCTTACTAATAAGTAAGTAATAGATAAGTAATATTTGCAAACATTATGGATCCGGGATTCCGTACTATTGAGTCATTTAATTATAATTTATAAATGTAAAATAGCGGCATAGCTCATATATTTTTTTTTATTTTATTTTGTACTTATAATAATGTAATACTATTTTATATTAATTACTAATTGCCCAAAATAAGTTGTATAATATCTTACCACCTGATGTACTTACAATCTAGGTTTATTTATTTATTCACTCTATTCCACTAGTTTAATAATAATAGAAAAAAATATACAATTCACTAATGAATTACAAAAGGCCGGCTTATTGTTAAAGTTATTAATAAATAATTTCACAGTGTGTACATACTTATACAATATGAGTATACAGGGAAATAATGCAAATTTCTTTTTAAACAATCACAATAAATTACTAGTCAATTGTCATCATAATTATTGATGACGTAATTTTATTATTTATACACTAGAATGATAATGCCTACGCATGGGAACTCATTGGAAATATAACAATAATGAATTATAGAAATTAAATACTCATATAACCATCTTACTATTTAGCTACATTTGTATTATGTAGTTATATCAAACTAATGTACTTCCGATTTCTACTTATTTAAAAAACGACCACAGGCACAAAGGCACAGATTTATACTGATTTAGAAAAGGATCATAAGGGTATTTAAGTTTGAATAATGAGATAATTCTAATACCTACTCAATAAGTCCCATTCTACCCATTCTTTAATCACTGGAAATTCACACTGCTATATAATACCAACGCTTTTGACTATATGCAATAGCAAATATGTAGAAGGCCAAGTACAAACGCTTACAGTTCTGCATCCTCGCATATATCTGTTGTCTATACTATTAAAAAGAAAAAAAATTGATTTTGTAATGGATAAACTCAAAAATACTTAACCAATTTTAAAAATTCTTTCACCTGTAGAAAGCTACATTGACAACGAGTAACATGCCTATATTTTATTATAAAAAAAAAACATGCGAAGCAAAGCAGATAAGTAGGTTCATCTATAATTATAATATTCTAACTAGAATAATAAGTTTCAAATTAAGTTACAATTTTTTTTTTATTATTATTAATAATTTAAAAACACTAGTATAGTACGGAATCTCATAGATAGGTACTAGTATATTGTTCGATTGTTTTACACATCGTTGTTTGTCTATATTATTCTACTTAAAACCAAAAAATGTTTTTTCATAAATTATTTTTACGGGTACTATGTTTTAATTTTTAATTTAATAATCATAATCTAAGTTAATTATATATTGAGGTCGATTCTGAAGCGCCATTTCTCTAAATCTATCTCTACGATTAGAATTTCAATTTGATAATATAGCGAAATCTTTATAATAAGGACCAATGTGAACTAAATCTCTAATAGATTTTAACTCAAAAATATTGTAATTTTAATTTATAATGGTCCTTAAAATAGTAATCTCGCGAAATTAACAAACTAAAATATTATATAGAGATAGATTTAGAAAAATTGTGCCTCAGAATCGACCCTAATATTTCTTTTCAGTTATTTTACTGTGGTGTACAGAAGGTTACAACCGTATAATAGATTGCCTACTCCCAAACGAGCGTTTATCAATGACAATTACAATATGGAGCTCTGAATTATTTTTTGTTCATATAAATCTGCTCCTGGTTCATCTTGCAAACAGTTTGCGATAGACAAACATTGCTACATATTTGCTGTCAATCTTCTATTTTCACATATATTGACTACACCAATAGTAAATATTGGTGCTGTCTCTGCAGAGTGTTTAAAAAGTTGCACTTGTTTAAAAAAAAGAGAATTAAAAATGTTATTATAAATTGGCTAATTCTATCTTTTTGTAACTTTGTGTTTTTGTTAAATAATAAATTTTTATTTTATCTATTGCCGGTTGATCACTATTAGCAAATAATGCATTGACATTGACATATAAAATGTACGTAACCAATCTAGCGATTAAGAAAAATCGTGTTACACAATATCATTATTTTTAACAGTTAGCAAATGATTTAATTGTTAATTTAAATGTAATTAGATTGCGGCGTCGACTGCCGTTGACACTCATCTGCGAGAGATACATCTACATAAATATTATGTAGGTATTTAAATTAATAGATGATTTCTTCTATTTCAAATAATAATTCTTCCACTGAATAACTTAAAAGGGATATAATGTGGCTAACATAAATCTATTGAGTTATTTTATTTCTTTTTCCCAATCAGTTTGAATAAAAATGTAAACATTAAGAGCCTGCATCAACCCACGCTAGTCTATGGAAAATCACCATGGGTACTTTTTACTTACATATTACCCTTAAAACGGGGTATATATAACTAATTATGAACATTAAAAATATATACCTACTTAATTATTTACCAGTAAGAGAATTTTTTTATATAAATGTACCTTTATTAACATTGTATTGACACAATCTTACGTACGGTTGTATTCTTCAAAGAAATGTAACATTTTAATTCGAATATTGTAAACGTGATCATCATATTTTAATATTCTTGTTATTTAATACAGTTTAATTCAAAATCTTGTGCGTTTTTTTCCCTCTGTTTTGGCCTCTGCTTACGCTTACTTGCCAGTGTCTTTGTTAAATGCTTCAATTTAGAAAACTTTATATTATCCAACAATTTTTCCATATATTACCTGACTACTATATGTTCAACCGACTTCAAAAAGAAAGATATTCTAAATTCGGTCGTATTTATTTCTTTTTGTATGTTTGTTACCTCATAACTCCGTCACTTTTTGTGATCATCGATGTGATCGTCACACCGAATTGGTTTTTTTTGATCTGAAAAGATACAGATTGATCTCATTGAAATTTTATCAAAATCAGTGCAGCAGTTTAATAGATCAATTGGTTCTATCACAATTGAAGACAGTTTATTTTATGGGACACAATCTTTAATTATTAAAGTAAATGGTTAACAAAGAAATTTAAATTATTTACCAACTCGACTCCACGCTTGGCAAGCCAATTCACCTGCCAAGCGTGACAACTACTGACAAAGCCCTCTAAGGGAGAGACTTATTTTCAATAGTGGACAATTATTAATAAAAGGCTGATATGACGATGATGGATAAATTCCCTGTTAGTGATAAGCAGTTCGATGATAGGTAAAAGGCCACGTACCATATTAAGCAAACAGCCAATTACTACAGAAACTCCGAGGTAACTAAATGAAAAGCTATTAGGTACATAGGTAACAGTTCCAGAGCTCGTACATGCTTTAAAAAAACAAATCCCTACATATACAATTAAATGTGTAAACATAAACCAGAGATTTTAATACTAAATAACAATGGGTACATTTTTTTGTATTAATGGGTGATAATGGAATGGTAACCCCGCACGCGCCATCGGTATACACCGGCGGGGCACCAGTGAAGGATGATAGATGAGGATGAAGCAGATCTGTTAGCCCATTGTGACGAATTCAACAAGAATTGTTCACGATAGTTTCCAGGGGGAACCACGTGGAGGTCGACCTGATAGAGTGTATTGCTAGCAATGGGTTCATTAGACCCTATTACTAACAATTCCTTTCCCCTTGTTTTAATGTGTACCTACCTACTGCTCGAAATCATAGCGGACGTTGTATATTTATAGAAGTCATAAAGAATTGTAATTGTAGTTATTATAGGTACAAATTAACATACAAAACACGAAATTATGTTAATGTTTAAAAAAAATAATGTAAACAGACGTCACGCCCTAAGCCGGGTACCGGGCCCTCCCCTGCTAAAAGTTTTATAAGCCTATAGCATTGTTGTTACATTTTCAATTTTCATGTGTTCGAGTCACTGACTGTTATGGGTAAACCCGTGATACAGTTTTAATCTTTTATTCACACTAATCCAAACATAAACACTAAACACATATGTACGTCAGCATTTTTTGTCCACATTAATACAACCACCATCGTAACTTCGAACATGTACTTAAATTAAACGTTTTTATTAACAAAAAATCTGATAAAATTACTTCCTTTGTGATTATTCAGATAAAAGGTGTTTTTCTTTCTTATAATATATACTTTCCGCTCATAATTGACCTTTACATATAATCACAATTATAAGAACAGTATTCGAAAGATGAAAGATCACCGAAGATAAAAACAAAGCACATAGTTAAAAACATGAGGAATGAGCTGCAAGTTCGTTTCAAGACTGCAGTGAACAAAATTAAGCTCACCATACGATCGCCTACAATAACAGATAGCATTGCCAGAAGAAAAAACTATACTCTCCTATATTAAGCAAAAGGTTTGTGTGGTGTCTTTCTTGTGTCTTAAACAACCCTTTTTATTTTTAAACTATAATGACCAGTATTATATTATCTATGATAATAACTGAACGTGTACATATTTTAAATACAAAATCGAGACTTAATACGATGAAAAAACCTTTATAGGTAATAGGTATCTGATTCTTTATTGCCGACGTTTCGACGTGGATCACACCACGTCGTGACCACGACATGGCGCAATTTACCTATAGACTTTTTTCTTTATACTATTTACCTGTAATGATTTTTCATCGCGTTATCCCAATAGTGTATTTAAAATATGTGTAAACAACGCGAAAGTTTAAAATTAACTATTGTGTACATATTTGTTATTTAGCAAATAAGGTAGGTGGGGGAAAGGGATTGTTAGTATTGGGGATTAGCAACCCCATCGCTAGCAATAAACCCTATCAGGTCGACCTCCTCGCGGTCCAGCGCAGGCGGGGCTACGATTTCATTATCATCCATTAAAAAAAAAATAAGGTAGGTACGTACAATATAAATAAGGCAACAGGAAAGATTTATCTATGATACTTCTATGGAGGTATATATCACTAGCGTGCAATTCCATTTCATCGTTTAAGTATAACGTTTTTACAAAGTGCCTAATTACATCTAGGTATGATATTAATAGAATGTAATATATTATTATTCTTACTACACAGCCATACATAGATGAAGACTTATCCTACGGGACGTAGCAGGGTTATTTTATTCGTCAAAATAGAGTACATAGATGATTGCATCCCATGTCAATCACGATTCAACTAAAAATACAAAAATTTTTCAACATTATCATTATTCGTCATTATCATTATCAGCCATTATTTGTCCACTGCTGAACATAGGCTTCCCCAATAAGCTGCCATAAGAAACTGTCCTGAGTCACCTAATAATTTTATACCTAGATATAATTGTATTAGGTAAAAACCGTTGTTACCAATTTTATTTGAATTGGTTTTTCATATTACTTACATACTTTTAGAGTACGTGCGACTAATTATGTTATCATTAAATTATTAATAATCAGAACAGTTTAGTTTCCCACATCGAATTTATTACCTCATTGGTAAATTGGAACGTTACTTAAATACCTATTAAAATAAATAAAATCTACGAGTAATCGCAAACTACAAGCCCACACTACATTATAAGTGTCTTCAAATCGTTCAAAATTACCAATCTAATGTATTTTTAATTCCCTGCCTATTAAATATTATTATAATATTTATTCACTTATTTCAAACACATCAGTCGTTTCTTGGACAGCGTAATCTAAAGACCTAAAAATGCAGTATTTTGTAAAAACATTTATTGTAATTTTACCCATATTATTCAGAACAGTGATATCAAATGTGAATGATTATTTATACAGTGATCAATATTTGTGGTTCACAAATCCTTATTTAAGGTATTTAAGTTTGGAGCCAAGAGATGGAATCAAGCCAACAGCTTCGTCGTCGAACTTAGTGCTACAACATGATGAGATTATGATAACACCGTATCTACAGCCTTATGATTTACAAGGATTACATACATTTTCTAACTTGAATTTAAATCATCATCATCAAGTCACACAAGATCCACATCCACCGCAAGTCGTGGTCGAACCACAAAGTTTAAAGCGTCCATTCCATACAGAAGGCTTTTATGGACCTAATAATTTAATATATAATATTTTAACGGGCGGCAGTTTTAAAGACTTTAGCAAGAAAACCATTACTGCTAAGTCTCAAGTGGATGCTTTGGAACCAGATAGCCAAAATAAAATTACTGCAAGACAAGAAGGTAGGCCTTTTGATCAGGTAGAGCACTACTACTTCTATGGCTTAATTCCTAATTTGATAATGGGTATTGAGAAACTTGACGGCATTTTTAATGACTTTATCAAGAAAGTCGTTACTGGTAAACACTCAGTGGATGTTTTGAAACCCTATAATCAAGATCAAATCACGATAAATCAGGAAGATAAACCCTTTGATCAGATAAACCACAATAACGTCCATGGTTTAGTCTCTACTAAGACAACGGGCGTTGAAGAACTTGACGGCAGATTTAAGGACTTTATTAAGGAAATCGCTACTGTAAAGCCTCCCATGAATGGTTCAGAGTCTCACGGCCAAAATCAAAACAGTACTAGTCAAGAGGTTAAACCCTTTGATCAGGTACAGCATAATTACATCCATGACCTAGTACCCGTTACGATAACTGATATTGAGAAACTTGGTGGCAACTTTCAGGGCTTTATCAAGGAAGTCACTAGCGTTAATCCCCCGATAGATGATTCAGAATCTCATAGTCATGATCAAAGTACTACTAGTGAAGAAGTTGAATCCTATGAACAAATAAGGAATAATTACGTCCATGACTCGGTACCTAATATAATGACAAACATTGATAAATTTGAAGGCAACTTTACGGATTTTATTAAGGACTACATTAGTGAGAAGCCCTCCGTAGATACATCAGAATCACATAATCAAGATGAAGGCACTGAGCCTCAAGAAATTAAATCTTCAGATCGAGTAAGACATGATTATATCCATGATCAAGATATTATCACAAGTACATCCGCAACGCCAATATACAGTGCATATACAACAACCTCCAAACCTGCAGCGAATGAGGAAAACCACACAAATAAATATGAAGAGAGCGACGAAGAATACGCTATAGATGTACGAAATGATAAAGATTAGTTATTAAATTGAGCAACTAACCTACATTATTGAAAATATTTCAAAGTAATTCTAAAAATAATCTATATTATACACTGACTGATGAAAGTTAGACCCACCCATAGACAGCAAAATATTTTATATATATTTTTTCCGACCAATTTTTTCTGTCACTTTTACATAGATATAAATTTTTAGATTATATTCCATATTTGAATATTGTATTTGTCTATTTATACATAGTGAATTGCAGTACTATATGATATTTAAGTTCACCCAAATTGCTGATTAGATAAAGTTATGACTTCCGGAAGCTTTCGGTGAATGTTCACCGATGTTTCTATATCATTTACTTAACAGCAAATGCGATAAGTTTAAATATACATATGTTATATGTATAAATATATGTATTAATATTATTTAACTAAATAATATTAATAATAAGTACACTGAAATGTTAATAACATTTTTCACTTACCCTTATAATATAAATATATTTGTATAATAACTGAATAAATATTCAGTTATCATTGTTCTGGCATATCTATCCAATCCACATTATATTGGCAAGAACTGGTATACGTAATTCATCTAAAAACTAAGTATATGCAAAGCTTCGTATCATACCGTATCAAAACAGGTTTTATCATCTGAGAATCTTCACGATACATAAAATAATAACGTCAGTATAGTCTGCTCATAGCGGAATAAAGATACTTCGTAAAACAAAAACGTGTGTAAATATAATTAGATATAATAATTTTGTAATCAGTATACAAAATGAACGCAAACTTTGAACAGCTAACATTTTTTGTGTTGTTATTAGTGGCTTATGAGTGTGAAGGAGGTTTACCGATTCTCGACGCGATCATATCAGGTGTCCAAAAAACTCGTGCTGATATCCATGATGCTACACACATGATAATTGATAATCTGCGACCGCATTCGAACATTGGATTTAAGTTTGAATCACACTTTAATCTCAATGGAGGAGAAGCCAACTTTAAACCACCTCCTCCGTACCCTTACCCGGAAAATCAGTCAAATGAGAGAAGACCTATTATGAACCAGAATGGTTACGGTCCACCAAACTATGGAACTCCTTCGGTGCCACCTCAACAGCAACCAAATTACCAACCTCAAGACAACTACAGGCCCAATATGCCTAATCAACAGGATTACAACAATTATAACCCAATTAGACAACCAAACGGTAATTATAATCAACCCGATTACCCACACATGACTCAAAACAATGGTAATGCTAATCTTAACGATAATCAAGTTCCTACAAATCAAAATAAAAATCAGTACTTCGACAAAAACGCTCATTATCAAGACGATACGTCAAAAACACAGTCCGTAGCAAATAACCCGGATTACGAGGCAGTATTGGACAACATATTCGGTAATAAAAAACACAACGACAGCAACAAAAATTCAGGACATTACAATGATGATAAAAATATGGATGATCAGCCACTGTTTGTCCCTCTCAACCCTAAAAGAGAGACTTCCGAGACTAATGAACATGTGAAGGACGGCGACGAAGAATTCCCCATAGATGTAAGGTTTAATAATAATTAATACTCGTTATTATATATTAACATATACTTAAAAAACTCTTTTATATGTGGACTAGTTTTTTTTTTTTTATTTTTTATATACATTATGTTTATGTTGAAAATATAAAAATATTATTCAATGGTTGTGTAAACTTTTATTTATTGAACTAAATACTTTAATATAATTAATTTTTATACCTACAAGTTTACCTTGAGATAGGAATATTACAATATTATTAAGTAAACAGGAACCTTTACAGTATTGTTTGGTACAAATCAAAATAAGTACATAATAAAAACATGTAACAAATAAATGTAGACAAAATTATTCTAACTTACAATACAGTTTCTAAGTTTTCTAGCTTTTTGGGGCCTACCTCTTAAGGCACATGACGTTAATATACATATGTCTTGTATAGATTTGTATATATAATTTTCACTCGTTCGAAATTAAGAGGGTCGTCAGTTCATAGCGTTTATTTATAAAAAGTAATTAAGGATAATAAAATAGTAATAAAAATAATTAATTCTAATTAACATCATTATCGCCATACAAAAAGTATTCTACCATTAGTATTAGTTCCAGTACAAGTTGTTTGTACACTCACAAGTATTACTATACACTCTCATATAAACATACCTATTATTGCCTACTTATTTAACAATATTTCTATATTATTTATGTGCTTAATTACATTAATAATTAAAAAATATTATTAAAATTAAGTCCTAATTAGTCCGTTTATTAAATTGACCTGACCGAGAATCGCAACCGGATCCATCGAATTCGAGCTGATCGCATTAACCTGAAATAAGGAGCCTTATAACTGATCTACAGCGGTCGTTAAAATATTATGATTGTATCATAAAAATATAATTCAATTTATATAGAACAAGTTTAAAATAATTATGGTAATTCTATTACTACCACTTACCATAATTTGTTTAATACTACACTAGTTGTTTGGCTCGACTTTGCCCACGTGAATCTATTATTTTCTTTATATATCCCAATAATAAAGTACCGCATTCGTGATTCAGTATTCATCCCAAAGGTTGAATGGAAGAGAATGCTACTAGCATTTTATCCGCCTTTTGTACCATATTTTCTTTTGGTCAATAATATTATTTAAAATGAAAAAAATTGTATATAAATGATTCTATATGTTGTTAAGATACAAGAGCTACTCACTTTTTTTATACAACACAGAGTGCAAACGAGCATGCGGCTCACCTGATGGCGAGTGACTATCGCCGCGCATGATCACACAGAACACCAGAGGCTTTGCAGGTGTGCTACCGGCCTTTTAAAAAGGAATAACGCCCTTTTCTTAAAGGTTATGATGTCGAGAAAAGTGCCTTGAAAATCGCACGGTGGAAGACTGCCACTAATCCAGATGGTTGGGATGGAACTTTAGTTTGTGGTAGGTTGTACAGTGGTGAAAGTCAGCGGCAAGTATCAATCCAAACTATTCCTCAGAGCATTCCCTATGATAAATTCGGTAGAAGATGCACAGAGATGCAACATCTCTACGCAGTACGCATCTCTATCAAGAAAAGAGCATATTCCTTTTTAAGAGGCCGCAGTACAATGCCTTTTTGTTGTGGGTGATCATGGGCGGCAGTAGCCACTTACCATCAGGTGAGCCGCATGCTCGTTTGCCCTCTGTGTTGTAAAAAAAAAATTACACATAAGAATGACGACCAAGGAATCAAGAGTTTCTAGGATACAAGCTATACCAATCACACATAATACGTAATCAAAATATTCCCTGAATTGATTATTTAGTAATCGGTACAAATACTTGTAATTCTATTACTATTAGCATACAGAGAACTAAAACCTTCCTTGTTTTTAGTCAAATTAGCAATAATTCATACTAATGTATAATGCTTAATCAAATGCTGTAAATACTTTTAATGGGCATGTGCATTAATATTGTATTGTATTTAATGTTTGTTATATACGTTATAATGCAATATGCTGTTGGTGTTCCTATAAATAAATCAATCAATTCATTTTAACTGTAAAGATAATTCCAATTAACGAGTTAATAATTAACAAATATAGGTAAGTGCCAAATAACTAAATAAACATAAGGTCCATCAATTAAAGCATTTATTTCAATGGTTTACAATTTTATATGCAATTTGGTATAGCAAACAAACAGAATCTGATGGAAAATTATTGAAAGACGACAAAATAATATACGAACAGCCTGATGGTAATTAATCAATAATTCATTTTATGGACTTCTGTAACATTAAGAGGTCTACCATGACATGAAATTCTAAATTTTCGAACTCAATCTCAAATTTTTGTTCATATCGAAATCGACCCAGTAAACGGAGCTTAACATTTCGTTCGTCAAAAAATAAAAGTCCAAAAGAACGATATTTTAGCATTTTTTATATTTTTAAACGTTACGCACGTTTAAAATATTAAAAATGCTAAAATATCGTTCTTAGTATTATATTTCGTTCGGATCTAAATTTTTGGAAAACATTTTATAGTAAACTATACAAAATTAATTATTACTCACGTGTCGCCGACCTTTTTGACATAAACATATTGAGTCACAATACTAAGAAAATACATTATATACTCGTAGTATAATGAATCAATATTCGGATGCTTTCAGAGTATTTCATACTCGGTTAAATAGGAAACTGTTGTTGTGATTAAGTAGGTATATTTATATATATCATAACGTTTATAATTATGTACGACCGTTTACTTGTAAAGAAAATATGTATATACTTATTTTCATTTTTGGTATGGCACTGAAAATGGCATAAATGTACAAGTAGTAAATGTTTGTTAGTCGATCACTTTTAAACAGCTGTTATGATTGAATTACAAATTTACAAGTAAAACTTATCTGCCATGTTATTTATAATTTGCTACAAATGGTGATCATAATTAGAATAAGAATGGTTTTTATTGGTATTAACGCAAACAAAGCCACAGGACGTAGTTACTATAAAATATATTTAACGCCAAAAACTGAAAAAAATTATAAATATTCTTTTTTAATCAATCACGATGAACTCTCAGACTATTAGCCAAATATTTCATTAACTACGCAGTTGAAACTATTACCTAGAACTGGTTTTTAAATGATTTATATGATGGTAAATTATTATTCCAGTGATATCTATGCATAAATTTCTGATAGTAATATCGTGTGATTCGCCTGAATGAAATATTTACTTACCAGTTTTTTTTAACGTGGGAAATCCCTCATGGTGACCCACATGTAACGTGGGATACTAATAAGTATTCCGCCAAACTCCTACCATCTACAACCAAACGAAGATCCACCGTTGTGGGCATGGTGGGCATGTCCATAACCCTAACAAACTCGTGACGTCACACGTCATTCTAATGAGGTCGATAAAGCGATGATATCATTTCTAATGCTTACTAATACTTTTGTAACTTTCGTAAGCAAATTAACATTTTACAAGTTTATTAATTTATTAATGTACGCACTACAGCTTTGCTCACTTGGAAATACACCTGTACAACATTTTGGTCGGGGCGTCATATCTCATATCATACATCTCCTTTGTGAGGGGAGAAGGGATTGTTAGTAATGGGAATTAGCAACCCCATTGCTAGCAAAAAACCTATCAGGTCGACCTCCACGCGGTTGTACCTGGAAACCATCATGATTGATTTGTGACAATGGACTAACTAACCTGCTTCATCCTCACCTGTCTTCGCTCGCTGGTGCTCCGCCAGCGTATACCGATAGCGCAGGCGGGGTTACCATTCCATTATTATCCATTAAAATAAAAACATCTCCTTTTTAGGAATGCACCATATCGATCATGAGTGAGTTCATACTCCAACTCACACTTAACCTATTTTCGGGTGGGTCTGACCACAATCTTTTGTAATGGTTAAATTCGCGCCTATCTACAACGTTGTTCCGGCTCTTATACTGTACTTATGAGTTCACTTTTACATTCAACTGCATCTCCGAATGACACCTTTTCCAACTAGTAATGTCTTATGAGATGGGATATACAAATGCTAATAGTGACAGACCTGTGTAGCTTAGACTTCCTCACTCTTGATGTACGATGAAGAAGAAAAAGTAAAATAGCCAGTAGGAACTTTGGTACAAAAGGTATATCACACAGTAATACCACAGTCTAACGAAATCTTAACTTTTTAACTTGTAGACTTTCGCGCTGCATGTTTTATGGTTTATAAGAAAGGGGAAAATATGATAATTTACGTAATTTTCCCTACCGGTTATCCAACGAACAAGTGTAAACAGCGCAAGACCAAAATAATTAGACGGCTGGTTTTTTTACACTGTGATAGCGTATGCCATGATTGATCATGTTTTTGCCCTGTTTCGACCCTTAATTGCTTATCTGGTAAAACATTACCTAAAGGGGCACTATACGCTAACAATTTCAGTGTCATCCTGTATATTGAGAGATTGTTATACATTATGCATAATGTCCAATATATATACGTCATTGGGATACCCAAGTTAGCGCGTCGTGTCTCGCATAGCATAATGAATGAGCAATGCAATCTCGCGAGGCTACGAATCCAGTACAATGGGACTTTACCAAGAGACACATCAATTTTATTTTTTACATTTATTTAATGTTATTTCAAGGTAATTTATATTGTGTTATAGTAGACTGTAATTATGTTCACAAATGTTCAAATTAGCATAATGGAATATTTTAACTTTTTTGTGTAATATATTTATTAATCTTTACTTAATAGAAATATTAAGGGGTCCGTAAACGGTCAAACTTCATGCATATATATTCATAGTCATAATCATATTGCCGCTTGTAAGGCCTAGATGGAAATTTTTAATCTTTTCTGTATCTAGTAACGACAACAGTGATTGAGTCAAGCATTATTGCCGCTTTATAATCTACGGAACCCTTTTTACTTGTAGCTTACTTGTATGCTACGTACTGGGTATAATATTATATGTATTATTTGTGCGACTGGATACTGCATAGACGTAGTATAACGTAAGGCATATTATTATGGTGACTAAAGATCTTTCGTCTGATGTTTTGCTGTTGCAATGACCTCGTCAGATCTAAATCGATCCATTCATTTCCTTCATTAATTTTTTTTTCTAAATAAATATACTTAAATACTGCTCCCATAGAAATTTTATCAAAATCGGTTAAGTAGTTTAGATTTTAAATCAAAATATAAAACCGGTTTTGTCATAATCCAACAACCCAATCTTAAACTATTCAACCCATATTTCGTTGAGTTTTCAGTTTCACTGGTAGAATATTCTAAAGAAATGCTAAATATATACATTTAATACCTGCTCTATAGTGAAGTGCCATTCTTTTTATTTTACTAGCTAATTATAGGATTTTTGTCCGCTACTTTTCGAAATAAGAATACCAATAAAATAAAATAATTCTAAATAACCTACCAAGATAAAACATTTATCAGATTTGAAGAAGCGAGACCTTCGGGAATACAACTATGAGAATTGCATCCAATTTGATGCAATAGTTTTTGTGTGATGCCGAAATAAATATACCTACAGACAGAAAGAAAGACAAAATTTCTAAGAATTGTTATTTTGGCTTCTATTGCTCTTATTAAAACCCCTCATATAAATTTTTCTTAAATGTGCAAACATCGTATAATTACAAATATATTATATGAGTAAAATGTTCTCTATATACTCGAATCTACAGTAAATAATATAATAAATTTTAAAAGTATGATACATTTAAACGTAAATAAACAATAATTTTAATAATTTAATTATATAAATAAAAATATTCAACAAATGTTAAAGGTAAACTTTATTTCAGTTTATAATTTTCACTTAATTCTCTAGAAAATAATCTGTGTCACAGCTCTGAACTATGTTTCAAACAAAAAGTAACGGTATTTAAGCTGTTGTCTAGACAACATTGACAGAAATGTACGAGCTGTAGTGTTTATCACAGCAAAAAATATACATCAGTAGATTGCCGTTCGAATAAAACCCACTATTTATGTTTTAATCTTATTAATTTTAGTACCTTGGATTGTCCAAGTCTATAAATAGCGCAAAGTAGTTTCTTAAGGCGCAATACGATGTCAAAATCTCTCGTTAAAAATCTACTATCCAATTCAATTAATAGTCAATCATTATTCTCTTTTTTTTTTATTTGGGTCTAATTTTTATGACTAAAATATAAGTTTAAAATTTTTGGACACAAAATACGTTTAAAAATAATTAAAAATATAGGTATCGTTTGCAACAAGAGTCAGCGAATTCAATGCAAAAATAACGAGAGTATCGCATAATATACACATACATGCACAAATTCGAATTCACCGAATTGCGATTCTTCTCCTTTGTTAAGTTGATTTATTACGGTATTAACAATACCTATTAGGTATATAAGGTTTTTAATGAATGATAATAGAATGATAACCTCGCTTGAATTAACGGGGTACGCTAGTAAGACGCCAGGAAGGGATGATTTGTGAGGATGAAAAGACAGGTCAGTTATCCCATCGTGATGAATACATCTGGAATTCAACACGATGATTTTCAGGGGGAACCACGTGGAGTTCGTCGTGACGGGGTATATTGCTAACAATGGGACCATATTACAGTCCATATTACCAACAATCCCTTCCCCCCGTTATATGAGGTTAACGACAAATAGAAAACCTTATAATAATGTCTATATTATAAAAAAAAAAAAAAAAACTGCGTACAGCAGATATCGCGAAATTATTTCTTACCACATTTTAGGCTAAAAATGAGGATTCTATCATCGTTACAGGGAAGGTCTAATTTCAGTTATAAATTTTTGTGCAATTAGAAATTTTAAAATAGGCTTATGTTTATTAAACTTATTATTCTTATAGTCTCATATGCATAGACAAAATTATTTTGAATACTACATTGATATCAGAAATAATAAGAACAACGATCAGGTAAAACCCATAAAACGTTATTAATGTTTGTGCTACATGTCTATTAGCTAATAATCATGGTTATTCTCTCATAACCATGATTATTTATAGAAATAATGAATCATTTTGTACTTCTCCTTGTCCTATTAATAAGTAATACGGTTTTAGATATACGTAAAAGTGAAATTTATCGGTATAAATACGTTGGAATAAATTATATCCACGTATTTTACATAATGCCTTGAAGGACTACGAACGCCTGAGACCAGATACCTATACAAGCAAATATTATACATTTTCGCACAATTCATGCTCGTGTGGTACGTTCCAATAACGCCGGCGTCCTAGCTTGGCCTTAAGTGCAAAAAGCGTGAAGTTAACGCGACAGAAGCGGACTCCTTATTACGCGCACAGCTGTTTCCCCATAAACACATTTTTCACATACTGGAATTCTTACTATATATAATATAAACACTTCACCTGCAATTGTTACAAACATACACACAGTGCTAAGTACAAGATATTGTAATGATCGGATTACTCATTGCATTGTGTTTACCGGTAGTAGGAAAAACGGACACTTGGAATCCAGTTGTGTCATATATTGTGTTGACACGAAACAGTCAGCTCTCAGACTTCGACGGAGCACCGCGTCGTGTCCCCAACGAGCAATTGCAACTTTCACCGCCGCAGCCGTTTCATAATTCTGCACCTATCACCAATCACCGACCGGAATATCAAAGCGCCGAAGACGACGGACCTGATCACCCGGCACACCTGGCCGTGATAGAACACCAAACGAAAGGACAACTTTTTTTATCCCGTGTTGTAACTGAAAAAATGAGTCAACCGTTATACACTAATACTAATAAACCGGTAGTTAATAAAGAAGAACAAAATAACAGCAAAGTGGATGACCAAATACACTTTCCAGAGGATAAACCCGTGAACCCGGATCGTACACAAACTTCTAGTGAGGGTACAGTCCCATACTTTACTGAACGAGAGAGCGGAAGTACGACGCTGAAGCCCATAGATATCATCTTAAGCTCCGGTCCGAACGCTACGGAAATATCCGTGGATGATCGAGCCTCCTTCGACGGTGACCCTTGTCCGGCAGGCCAAATCAAAGTTAACGGCAAATGTGTGGATAAGGATTAAATTCGTCAGTGGATGCTAAAAATATTTGTGGACAATTACCAGTGGCAAGGTCTGTGTGTTATTACGTGTAATTATAAATTGTACCTACCTTTTTACGTACATTTGTGTTGTGTGCATTGATGTGGTTCGCCGTGACTAAATTATAATGACTTCCTTACATAGCTTTTTTTATGTATAGAAGTAAAATAAACGTTTAATTTATTTTACATTGTTTTGTTAGTAAGTACGTCCACAGAATAGACGTGGTACTCAAAACCTTGTAAATTAAGCTAAAAGCATTAGATTCCTTCTATATCTTAGCTAACTATTTTTCAATAGACGATAGTAAAATATCAACCTTCCTATATAATATCTCTCGACTGATGAGGTGATCATATGATAGATGAAAATGAAGCCAAATGAGTTAGCCCATTATAACAAATCCATTGAAAATTAGCCAAGAAAGTTGCAGGACGCCCGCATGAACGTCGACCTAACTAACAATCCTTTTCTCTTAGCTTAGCTAACTTGATAATTTTAAAGGGGAACCAGTGACCGATAATAGATGAGGAGAAAAATTTATTAAGAATGATACTAACTATGATATCTTGGAGGGGACCACGCAGAGATCGACCTGACAAAGTAAATTTTAGCAATAGTGACGCTAGTTTACTTTACTAACAATCCCTTCCCTCGCAACTTAGCTAACTTAAATCACAGATAAAATAATAATAGGTACTTAAACACTTAATATTAACAGATCACATTTCAATTTAGACCAAAATTTAAAGGAATCATTAAAACTAATTCATTACTTATGTATCTACATTACATTTTAATAACCGCGAGAACATCCTCAATGCATTGTAATGGGAAATATCCCATTACAAGGTATGAGTTTTTGTTTGACGTCACTGCGTGCTTTGATTAGCAAGCTTCTTTGCATACTTGCCTTACAATAATAACAATATATTACATAAACTAATTGTTTGTTTCCTGGTAGGTAATTATGAAACTTAAGTAATTACCAAACACAAGTTTTTTTTTTTTTTATACAACTTAGAATGGCAAATAAGTATTAGAGAGATTTCGTCCATATATAAAAAATACGAAAATAATACTCTAATTTAGTACTCAAAGGTATAATGTATTTTTATTTTTTGATGGGTGAAAATGGTATGGTAACCCCGCCTGCGCTAACGGGATACGCTGGCGGAGCACCAGTGAAGGGTGATCGATGAGAATGAAAACAGGCCAGTTAGCCCATCATGATGAATTCATCAGGAATTAACCATGATAGTTTCCAGGGGGAACCGCGAAGAGGTCGACCTGGTTGGGTATATTGCTAGCAATAGGATTCTCAGTCTCCATTACTAACAATCCCTTTCCCCCCAGTATAATGTATTGGTATATTGAATATAATACTACTACTTCACTTGAATTTGATAGATTGTTTGTAAATATGTAGATGCGAGTATAAGATAAAACCCTACTACGCTTTTGGTTTACTTTGCTGAAATACAGTGGTACGTATTTGTTGTATGCAGGTTTTTTATGCAACTTAGAATGGCAAACAAGCTGACGGTCCACCTGATGGAAACTGGTAACGGTCGCCTTAGACACGAGCAGACTATGGGCATGACAGAGTATAGTGTTTCGCCCATGATACCCCCCATACGTAGCCATTCCTTAGGACTCAGGTGTTATTCCTCTGTACTCTAGAAATTCACTGCTATATCCCACCATTCAAACCGAAACACAGTCATGCAAATACAACTGCTTCACGGTAGAAACACGAGTGACACAGAGGTGCACAAGCAAACGACTTTTGGACAAAGTCTCCCTCTGGTAAAAATTGCAGGTTATTTTGATTTCAATATAAAAACTACTAAACCGATTTTAATAAAACAATTCTATGGGACCAAACTGTAATAATATCCTTTCGAGACAAAAACAGTTTTCCAAGTCGATTTACAACAAACGGAATTATGAGGTAAGAAACATAAAAATATACAATCGAATTGATAAGCTCCTTTTTTGAAAAAGGTTAAAAATCAGTTAACCCACCACAACGAAATTACATCGGCATAAGTATACCACTGACATCACAATTCAAAACATATATATATTATTTTTATTCTATTTACCTTGTATACCATTTTTCCTGTACCTTTTCTGCACTAGGTTTCCCGCTAATTATTTTCTCTCTCACTTTTTTTTTTTATACATCTTAGAATGGCAAACAAACTGACGGCCCACCTGATGGAAAGTGGTAAC
Source organism: Galleria mellonella (assembly GCF_026898425.1). Classification (NCBI taxonomy): domain Eukaryota; kingdom Metazoa; phylum Arthropoda; class Insecta; order Lepidoptera; family Pyralidae; genus Galleria; species Galleria mellonella. The sequence goes on from NW_026442179.1 coordinate 1,192,961, forward strand.
CGTCGCCTATAGACATGAGCATTGGGTTGGCTGGAAGGAGTATATATATATATATATATATATATATATATATATATATATATATATATATATATATATTTCAAAAAAGCTTTTTATTTAAAAAGCTTTTCTTTAATAAATATTTCTTAACGGTTTCAAGAAAGAGAAAATTCTGAATCCAACTGAAAACTAAATCGATTTCGATGATTATTTTTTAAAGGAATGCGTTTAAAAATATTGTTATACCTTTTTAATTACGTAAAAAATTCCGAGATATTGCACTTATTTTATTAAGTTTTTTTTTTACTGATGTTAAGTTTTTGCGAAAATTATTTTTCTTGTTTGTTTTTCAAATGAACAAACTATATATAGATAGATACCTATGCTGTCTTTATAGATACATGTGATTCATATTGAGGATAAAATGCAAGTATTTCACAATGAAGTTTATGATTTCACCTAATGTGAGAAACATTTTATATGCTAATATAATATTACAACATCCAAATAATATGGAATAATTAATGTATAGACAAACAAACATAAAAATGTTAATTTCAGCATATCATTCAAATGTGTATATATAAAAGAGGATGCTGATAGACCGACTGACCAGTATATCGACGCACAGCCGAAACCGCTGAATCTAGAATCTAGAAACTATGCAAATAGGATTTTTATATAGTGTAGGTGAACAATAAGAAAGTAATTCTGAAAACTCAACCTCTAAGGGTCTAAAACTTCCAAAATCCTCTTGTACCAAGTCCAAAAGCTTTTAACTATATTATAGAGAAATTTCGTCAATATAAATAGCATTTAAATTAATTTTTAAAAGTTTACTCACTTTGTCAGAATTAGGAAGACAAAGATAATGGTTGGCCTACTTTGACCTTCTTTAATACAGATTTGTCCAGTTTTTTAATCTGCAAAAACGGATTATTATAAATACTTCTATTTGTCTAATTTGACTAAATCCAGTGACTAACACAGAAATCGAGCGCAGAAAAGATTTTATTATGATATATTAATAATAGGGATGCCATCCGCATTACTAATAAACAATGTACCTTGACAGGTCAACAACAACGCATTGTACATTTCTAGTAGATTAGACTCATTATTCATCCCCGACATCCTCCCGCCACCGTTAGCATAAGTTGCTGTACCATATCATATTCGTCTATTTGAAAAATAGAATTCGCACTACAAATAAACAATAAGTAGCATTCGAACTTATTCAACACTACCAATCTCTCTTTGCACGAGTGTAAATTATATTCAAACCAGTACAACGTCCTGCAAAAATACATCTGGATGTTAGTTTATAAAGAGTAATGTTAGAAACAGACAGACAGACACAGACCTTGTTTTATACTAGGTATTTAAAGAAGTGGGTAATGGAGCATTAGATCACAACTGCAATTATTTGGCATGTAGATGAGTTATTAATGCCACTAAAAACTCAATTAAGCATTCTATCTCTTAACATTTTCAATCGCATTATCATATGTTCTGATCTGAGACATTGTTTGAATTGTTTTAACTACTGAATTTCATCATCATACCACAAATTAAATTTTCTTCTCAATCATAAGAGACTTGTGACAATTATTCTTATGAAATCAACTCCCAAAGCAGTATTTCGAAACAGAAACGAATAGGTATTGAATTTTATACTCTATCTGGAATATAACGTAGTGATTACTTGATCTGTGATCCGGAGTAAACTATAATTTATTGCCATTAATTTAATTATCACATTGCAATCTATTTAGAAAATATGTGAATAGCATTTTACAATCTTAAAGTACGATAGGGGGAAGGAATTCTTAGTAATGGAAAGGTTAGTTGTTATATTGTATACCCTATCAGGTCGACCTCCTCGCGATTCCCCCTAAAAACCATAGTGACTAATTTATCGTTAAATGTGTCACGATGGGCTAATTGACTTGCCTGACTTCATTCTCACCAATCATCCCTCACTGGTACCCCACTAGCGTATATCAATAGCGCAAGCGGAGTTACCGTTCCATTATCATCAGTTAAAAAAAAAGTTAGACTACGATTCTTGAATTAAGTATAGACTATTACGTCAGTATACTCTGTGATGTACATGTTTATAGGCGACAGTTACTACTTTCCATCAAGTGGACGGTCAGCTTGTTTGCCATTCTAAGTTGCTTAAAAAATGGTATCATAACTTCTTCCTTTAGACTTAGATGTTGTATTTTATATTTCTTCATGTAATTTACTGACAGTAAATCTAATATACATTTACTGTCAGTCTATGTTGTCATTCCATCATCTGTCATTCGCGTTGCTTCTACTTCATCTGTCATACTGAATTTTTTTCATTCATATTCTTCAGAGAAGCCGGTATTCGTAGTTTATGCGGCCGTGCTTCTTTTTATCTTTAATAAAAAATACTTTTTAATTGTATTTTTGAGAAAGTATCTTTACATTACCTGTTAAACCAATTTTCCGAAAAATCTACGTTAAGTGAAACTATTTTAAGAATCATCTTCTTTCATATAAACTGAAGGACTGCTGAAGCTACCACGTGTCGCTTGCTACAAATTTTATTACTGAAGAATCCTGCCATAGACGTAATTTGTTTTAACAAATTTAAAAAAAATTGAACTCAAGATTGTCAGTTGCCTGTGTGCATATATACAATACTTGTTACCACGTGTCAGCTGTAATAATGTCCGTCACAGCTGAAGGAGACTTGCGGGATGGCCTTTCTGCAGCGGAAATATTCGCTAATAGTGAAGGCCTCACCTACAATGACTTTTTATTATTGCCGGGATACATTGATTTCACTGCTGAAGAAGTGGATCTAACATCACCGCTAACCAAAAAAATCCTTCTTAAGGCACCCCTAGTGTCTACTCCTATGGACACAGTAACAGAGGCCGACATGGCAATAGCGATGGCGCTTTGCGGTGGTATCGGAATCATTCACCACAACTGTACTCCTGAGTATCAAGCCAACGAAGTTCATAAAGTAAAAAAATATAAGCATGGATTTATCAGAGACCCAGTGTGCATGGGTCCAGAAAACACTGTTGCTGATGTTATAGAAGCAAAAAAGACCAATGGATTTACAGGATACCCCATTACAGAAAATGGTAAATTGGGCGGCAGACTCATAGGAATCGTCACCTCTAGAGATATAGACTTCAGGGAAGGAGATCCGCATCTCAGCCTCAAAGAGGTTATGACTCCAATAGACGAAATGATTACAGCCCAGTCAGGTGTCACTCTGCAAGACGCCAATTATATTTTAGAGAAGAGTAAGAAAGGAAAACTTCCAATTATAAATGGATCTGGTGAACTCGTAGCACTTATTGCTAGGACTGATCTGAAAAAAGCCCGCAGTTACCCAAATGCATCAAAGGATTCTAATAAACAATTACTTGTTGGTGCAGCTATTGGCACCCGTGAGGCTGACAGGGAACGTCTAAAGTTACTCGTTGCAAATGGTGTAGATGTCATCGTCCTTGACTCCTCTCAAGGTAACTCAATCTACCAAATAGAAATGATTAAATTTATAAAAAAAACATATCCCAATATCCAAGTTATTGGAGGCAATGTTGTAACCAGGATGCAGGCAAAGAATCTTATTGATGCTGGTGTGGATGCTTTGAGAGTTGGCATGGGTAGTGGTTCCATTTGTATCACACAAGAAGTAATGGCTTGTGGGTGCCCACAAGCTACTGCTGTCTACCAAGTTTCCTCATATGCTCGACAATTTAATGTACCTGTAATTGCTGATGGTGGCATTCAATCTGTAGGACATATTGTGAAATCATTGGCATTAGGAGCATCCTCAGTTATGATGGGATCACTTTTAGCTGGCACATCAGAAGCACCAGGTGAATATTTCTTTTCTGATGGAGTGAGACTGAAGAAATACAGAGGTATGGGTAGTTTGGAAGCCATGGAAAATAAAGAAGGCAAGGGTTCAGCCATGAGTAGATATTTCCATAAGGAAACTGATAAACACAGAGTTGCTCAAGGTGTTAGTGGAAGTATTGTAGACAAAGGATCTGTCTTAAGATTTCTTCCATATTTGCAAACTGGGATGCAACACAGTTGTCAGGATATTGGAGCTAGGTCAGTTGCTATTTTACGTGATATGAGCTATTCAGGTGATCTGAGATTCATGAAGAGGACATATTCTGCACAATTAGAAGGAAATGTACACGGTCTATTCTCCTATGAAAAACGCTTATTTTAATGTTTATATTATGTGATATTGTATACTTTTAGCTCAGTTCAATATAAATGTAATGAAAATATAATTTGTTTTGTAGAAAATATTATTTTTTGTATTTATATATGAAGATGTATTTGCCATAAGAGAAAGTAAATATTGTTAACAATGTACTTAATATATTCCATTTACATAAGTATCATTTTATAATTATGCAGTCAGTCAAAACCAATGTTATATATTGACAAAAAACCGGACATAGAAATGTACTTGATAATAAAGTGTGTAAACATACTAATTAATGTAATTTTTAATTTTTTTTATTCATTCCTAATATTATAGTTGCTTACTCCCTGAGTTTATAAATGAAATTGCTTTAAATAAATATTTAAGTTGCATATTTCGTAATTAAGAAGTATACATACATAATCTATTCTTTTTACAACATGGATTGACAAACCTGAAAACTGTTATTGTAGACTATATCATATTTTTCCTTAAGTATAATTTTCCTGATAAATTCAGAAAAAAAATTATTTGCCTACTACTAGACAGAATGTACCTACATATTTTAATACTTTGAATTCTGATTAGTCTACAATAGGACTTTGTCACTAAACCATAAGAATAAGATACCTTATTCTTAAATTTTGATTTGAGTATAAAAAATTAAAACATTGACTAGAGAATGCTAAAAAGTTACTTTATATGAATCATATCATTGTTCCATATACCTTTAAGAATATTATCAAATGGAATAACAGACTACTTGAAAAGAGTAAAACGGCCATTTTAATCTGACAGAATATGATCTCAATTTTAACCACGTATAAACTTCTATACCAACCAATAATTGAAGATGTACCTACAACAGATTGCCACAATAGTATATTATATACTACCTATAGTAGCTTCAGCAATAATAGGATTAAATTGATCAGTTCAATTGTCTGGCTTCTTACACCTTATGAATAATCAATATTCTCGTATTCTGCAACCAACCTTCATTGCAACTAAATACCTATATAAGTATCGATTATTTTTAGTATGTTTGTTTATATAAATGATAAAAACTATACGTAAACTTTAAATGATAAAAGGTCTATACAAGTAACGCATTATCTTACTTCCGACTAAAATTTAGTGTTACGCAATCAAGCGTGTATGACCGAACAGATTTAGATGAATCTTGGTATTAGTAATACATATACGTATAGTAGACACAGTTGTCCTGGGAGACCGAACAAGAAGGTATTATGTTCGGAACTTTGACCCTATACGTTTGCCTAAAACGACCAATAGAATGAGAGCCTTTGATTCATATTGTACATGATAACTTTATAGCGAAGGAAGGGATTGTGAGTAATGGAGACTGTGGGTCTTATTGCTAATAATATACCCAACCAGGTCTACCTTCTCGTGATCCCCCTGGAAACAATCGTGCTGAATTTCAAGTATATTTCATCACGATGAGCTAATTGACCTACCTTTTTCATTCTCATCTAGCATCCCTCACTAATGCCCCGCCAGCGTATACCATTAGCGCAGGTGGAATTACCATTCCATTATCGTCCATTAAAAAAAACAATTTATAGTGAGCATAAATACTTTTGGCATTTTACTACTATGTACAGTATGTATGATATGAATGGGTAAATAAAATCACAACTCACATAATTCTAATAATCACAATTTATTGGAATTATAAATGCACAAGCTGCGCAGGCATGATAATCATCATCTGACAATAAATATCATTTAAAAGTGCTAAGTTAAACAATAGTAAAAATAATAGTGCTACAATCTATGCCTTAGACTGGTGCGTCCAAAATGTACTACACATTTCAAAACTGCATCCTAGCTAACTATAAGTACCTACCTACCAACATTGCACGCGCCTCGTACACACTTGAATGTATTATTTATCTGGACTTATTAGGTAATCAATCTCGGCGTATCAGAACGCTTTAAAATTAACAAATTACTAAAATATAATATTCTTGTTAAATATTTATTATCCTTTATATTATAGTAGTTCATTCTTTAAACTATTTTAAAACAAATACTGCATTCGGGAATGCTAAATATTATTTTTATGTTATTATAATTTTGAGTACATATTTATTTTTAGATCTCACTTCTATATGGATATTCTCGCAAAAAGATCAAAATTGTTTACCTAATAGTACAAGTAAGGAAAAATAGATTGTAATACCTGTGATAATACTTTGGTTTCACTTCAAACACTGTGCCACCATAGGCTCGATAGAGAGCATGCCAGACACAAATTGTCCATTTTATAGTCTATACCTCATTTTGATAAATAAATAAATAACTCACAAAAATATATTAATAAAACATTTTAGCTTGCCTAAACCGTGATAATCGTAGGCTTGCCTCGTGATATTTTGATTATAGACATAATTTCGATCAATCAACATATCTCTTTGAATGCAACTCAATACATACTTTTACTAACATTGGCTATGAGTTTATCTTGCTCACTTTCATCAAGACAACCAAGCTAAGTTATTGAAGCCTCCGTCACATGTGGCGACCACAACATCAATTCGACCTGCTAAGTTTACTAAACTTAGACTATATTAATCATGATATTATCAATTATAAAAAAAATTGAGATTATGTTTATTATACTAACATAATATAGTAAACTCAGCAGACGATAATTTCGATGACCCCTACGAGTCTTGCACAACCGGAGTCGTCGTATAACGTGCACCAACCGCACGCACCAGTCGGAATGCACGAAGTCAAGCGACCAAAGCGTATAAATCTTACTGAGATTACACCTTAGTAACTA